>NC_091248.1:23767500-24392500 GCF_042477335.2 Ovis canadensis
TTGTCTTTATTCTTTTTCGGGCTTCAAAACATACAGATTTCATCGATGATAAAGCACTGGTTCTGTTGTGAATTTCACACGCAGCGCCTTTAAGTTGTCAGATACTGTAACTATCCACAGTTGACTTAGAATGGAGCGTTCTGCGGATTTTTCTGTGAGAAAAGCATTCTTCTCTTGATGTAGAGTAGCAGTTAGAAACTTGTCGGAATTATGAATTACCTTGTGAGTAGCAGCAAGGGCAGGATTTTGGCCTTCCTTAAAGGTAGAAGGTGTGATAGGAAATGAGAAAGGAAATGCTTGGTCTTTTATATTAAAGCGTTAGTTTTGCCACCTCCTCTTAGAGAAATAGTACGTGTGTGCATGCCCAGTCACTCAGTGGTGTCCAGCTCTTTGCGACCCGTGGACTGTAGCCTGCCAGTCTCCTCTGTCCATGGAATTTTCCAGGCAGGAACACTGAAGTGGGTTGCCATTTCCTCCTCCAGGAGGTCTCCCGACCCAAGGATCAAACTCACATCTCTGTGTCTCTTCTATTACCAGGTGTATTCTTTACCACTGAGCCATCTGGAAAGTCTGTTTCCTGAAACATAGGGATTATTTAGGGATTGATGGAAGCCTGTACCCAACTTCATTCCTTCATCCTTCTCCTGAGGGAAAAAGGCTGCTGTAGTCCGTAGGAAAGAGAGCCTTGGGCTTTGTGGGAATTTTGATGGAGAGAATTTTCACCTGCAGGTAGAATGTATAACCGAAGATAATCACTCTCCTGCTTGCCACAAAGTAATGGATTCTGGAAAAGCTTGGCTCAGAAACACGTCTGGACCCCGGAAGGGAGATCAGATGTGGTCTCCTGTAAGTGTGGGGTTCTTCCTCTGAGAGCCCAAGGGGAACTGAATAGGTAGACTGTGGCTTTCCTGAGCTTGACCTGGGGGATGCATGGAGTCCAGGGGGCCATGAGGCTTCCTCCAGGTGCCTCTTGAGGGGGCTTGCAGCCTGCTTGCTTCTGCACCACTGACCTGCGAAGTCACTTCAGTCGTGTGCAACCCCATAGACGGCAGCCCACCAGGTTCCCCCATCCCTGGGATTCTCCAGGCAAGAACACTGGAGTGGGGTGCCATTTCCTTCTCCAATGCATGAAAGTGAAAAGTGAAAGTGAAGTCGCTCAGTCGTGCCCAACTCTTAGCGACCCCCTGGACTGCAGCCTACCAGGCTCCTCCGTTCATGGGATTTTCCAGGCAAGAGTACTGGAGTGGGGTGCCATTGCCTTCTCCGGCACCACTGACCTAGCAGGTAGAAACTGTGTCACCTTTCCCTGCTTAGGGAACCGCTGAACTTAGGGTACTGGATCCGAGTCCAAAGTAACCAACAAATAAAAAACAGAAGTGACTGTGATGTTTATGACTAGATGCTCTTAGCTGCTGTGCCCAGAACTATTCTTGTAAACTCCTGAATATCACGTGTACTACCTACTGTACCATATGATTCCATTTCTTTGTCTCTGAATTCTCTTTTAAAATGCATATTCCCGTTCGGGTTCTTATTTTGGAATAGTTGGATTCTGAGTTTGTCTTGCTTGTTTTTCATAGTATTTAAACTGTTCTAGTGTAACAGTCCTACTGGAGTATATGCGTTTTAGTGGAGGAGGAGGGATAGAATTTACAGGAAATGCATAAAGAACTAGATTAAACATAAATTAGACGAGGTGGTCAGTGCTCAAGGAAATATGTGGGCCATAAGGACCTACTCACTTCCATATTTGAATTGAATAATTTTGTTCAAAGTGAACAGTGAGACACCAGGACGCCTCTGGCAGTCCAGTGGTTAAGTCTTCCAGTGCAGGGGGTTCGGGTTCAGTCCCTGATCAAGGAGCTTGTATCTCACATGCCTTGTAGCCAAAAAAAAAACCAAAAACAACCCAGAAAACAGAAACAGCAGTGTAACAAATTCAATAAAGACTTTTAAAATTGTCAAAAAAAACCTTTAAAAAAAAAGTGAAGCACCATCACTTTTATACAGTTTTTACTATCTAGTTCTTTTAGAGTTGCAGGGTTTTCTCTTTTACTTACCTCTTACATAAATTTCTCAAGTGAAATGTTTGTAGCAGGGCATCCTAGTATAGCAGTTAAGAATATGAGGTTTGGGATAGGATTAGATTTGCAGTCTTAGGAAAGTTACTTAACTAGTCAGTCTAGTTAAAGGAGGAGAATAATAGAAGTAGCAGTAATTCTTGTGAAGGTTCAGTGAGCTAATACATACAATGCACCTATTTTGTGTTATATTGTTCTCAGTAGTGCCTGACTGCCACCACATGGACTGCAGCACACCAGGCCTCCCTGTCCTTCACCAACTCCCAGAGCTTGCTCAAACTCATGTCCATTGAGTCCGTGATGCCATCCAACCATCTCGTCCTTTGTTGTCCCCTTTTCCTCCTACCTTCAATCTTTCCCAGTTCAGGGTCTCTTCCAACGAGTCAGCTCTTTGCATCATGTGGCCAAAGTATTGGAGCTTCAGGCTCAGCATCAGTCCTTCCAATGATTATTTAGGATTGATTTCCTTTAGGGTTGACTGGTTTGATATCCTTGCAGTCCAACAGACTCTGAAGAGTCTTCTCCAACTCCAACAGTTCAAAAACATCAATTCTTTGGTGCTCAGCCTTCTTTATGGTCCAGCTTTCACATCCATACATGACTACTGGAAAAACCATAGCTTCTACTATATGGACCTTTGTCAGCAAGTAATGTCTCTGCTTTTTAATATGCAGTCTTGGTTTGTCATAGTTTTTCTTCCAAGGAGTAAGCGTCTTTTAATTTCATGGCTGCAGTCACCATCTGCAGTGATTTTGGAGCCCAAGAAAATAGTTTGTCACTTTGTCCATTTTTTTCCCATCTATTTGCCATGGAGTGATGAGACTGGATGCCATAAGACACCTAGAAGATAATAAAGACTCATAAATGACATCTTTTAAAGTAGTCTTACTACTGTGATAATGGTGATGACATATATATGTTTCGTGGAGCATCATTCATCAAGCGTATAGCAGATCACTAGAGCACAGGTCAATGAAGACCATTCCAGAGGCAGCCAACGTATTGAATTGGCCACAAAGTTTATTCAGTTTTTCCATAACATCTTACAGAAAAACCCAAATGAACTCTTTGGCCAACCCAATACTGCGATCCAAAAGACAACACATGATAGCCCAGCTTGATCCTAGAATAGTTTACGAAAAATGAAAGTTGCTCAGTGGTGTCCTATACTTGGGACCCAATGAACTGTACCCTGCCAGGCTCCTCTGTCCGTGGAATTCTCCAGGCAAGAATACTGGAGTGGGTAACCATGCTCTTCTCCAGGGGATCGTCCTGACCCAGGGAGCAAACCCATGTCTTCTGCATTGCAGGCAGATTCTGTACTATGTGAGCCACCAGTGAAGCCCCAGAATAGGACAGATTGTTTATATTAGTCACCAGAATAGATGGGGTTATGCTGACCCTATAAGAAGTTAGAAAAATACTAAGAAACATTCTTCTAAAAGCACAGAGTATATAGAAGAAACCAGTAGAGGCAGTGATTGCTGACATAGATAACATTAGATTCAACCTGTGATTTGGGTATGTACTATTGAAAAAATAGACATTCATTAACATTTCATTTCACTGCCAAGCAGTATTCTGAGTGCAGCGTACAGCAGAAGGAAAATAGGTGAAATCATTGCTCCTGTAGACCTTAGATCTGTTGATGTTGTGTAGTCACTAAGTCATGTCCAACTCTTTGGTGTCCCTGTGGACTCTAGCCTGCTAGACTTCTCTGTCCATGGGCTTTCCCAGGTACGAATACTGGAGTGGGTTGCCCTTTCCTTCGCTGGGGGATCTTCCCAGCCCAGGGATTGGACCCACGAGTCCTGTACTGGCAGGCAGATTCTTTACTAATGAGCCACCTGTGAAGCCCTGATCTTTTAATCCAGTTGGTGCAAATAGGCAACGTACAAGAGTAATAGATACTAAGAAGAGAAAAACGAACCAAGGTAATAAGACTAGAAGATTCCGTGGGGAGTGAGGTGCTTTTATTTTATATAGGGTAATCACAGAAGACTTCACTCTTGAACTGTCACGAGGGGAGAGTCCAGATGACAGTGGGAGAGTAAGTCGTAAAGATAATAGATTGCACACCTTTTAAGAAAGTAGGATGCAAAAGAGAAGGTCAGCCGTTTTCCAGCGGATGTCTCCAAGAGGTGTCCACGGAGAACTGGCGAGAGTTTGGAAACCACCTATCCAGCTGCCAGCATTGCCAAGTTAGAGGATGGTTTGATTCAGTCCTGCAAGCTTTGTACTCATGGGTTCCATTTGGAGAAATATTGTGAAACCCTGGTACAGACTTATTTCCTCAGCAGATGTAACTGGATACAGGAAGAGGAAATGCAGGGAAAGAGGGGCAAGGACTTCCCCTTCAAGGGAAGATAGTACTGCAGGTAATTTGATCTAAGCAACTGGAAGAATGGAGTTACTTAGGTGTTAGATGGAGGATCAAAACAAATACAAAGGAGTAGTTTTTGAAGAGGAGTGGGTAACCTAATATTCACATAGTCATTAACTATGTAAATATAAGGGATGAGAACATGATTGGATGTATAAATCTAGAGTTCAGGAAGTAAGATAAAACTTGACATGGAAATACGGTAGTATCTAGAGTTGGGTTTTTCAAACTGTGATGTTATAACTTCTTAAGGCATGCAATTTAATTTGGTTTGGTACAGGATTTTGATATTAATGGAAACATTCAATTATATAATAACAGACACACAAGAATTTGTGTGTGCTTTGGGTCACAGTATAAAATGTTTTATTGTTGTATGTGTATGTTTACCATGGTTTCAGTAACAAATACTGAAAAATATTAAGATAGTGAGTATAAACGGAGAAGGGGTCTGGAAACTGAGCCCAGAGAAGGCCACTGTTTGAGAGCAGAGAAGTGAGGAGGAACAAAGGAAATGAAGAAGTGGTACATTATGTGTGGGAATGAAAAGATTGCATCAGAGAAGCCAATGATGAAAGTTTATTGCTGAGAATATATTAAACTTTGTCAGGTGTTTCTGATAAAGTCTTGAAAGGTTGGACCTGCAAATTAACGATTGGATTTTACAGTGTGCAGTCATTAGTGACTTTCACAAGAATACATTTGATGGAATAGTAGAAACAAACTGATTTGATTTGAGAGAGAGAGTACATCATGAGAAACGCTGGGTTGGAAGAAACACAAGCTGGAATCAAGATTGCCGGGAGAAATATCAATAACCTCAGATATGCAGATGACACCACCCTTATGGCAGAAAGTGAAGAGGAGCTAAAAAGCCTCTTGATGAAAGTGAAAGAGGACAGTGAAAAAGTTGGCTTAAAACTCAACATTCAGAAAACGAAGATCATGGCATCTGGTCCCATCACTTCATCGCAAATAGATGGGGAAACAGTGGAAACAGTGTCAGACTTTATTTTTTTGGGCTCCAAGATCACTGCAGATGGTGATTGCAGCCATGAAATTAAAAGACGCTTACTCCTTGGAAGAAAAGTTATGACCAACCTAGATAGTATATTCAAAAGCAGAGACATTACTTTGCCAACAAAGGTCTATCTAGTCAAGGCTATGGTTTTTCCAGTGGTCATGTAGGGATGAGAGAGTTGGACTGTGAAGAAGGCTGAGCGCCGAAGAATTGATGCTTTTGAACTGTGGTGTTGGAGAAGTCTCTTGAGAGTCCCTTGGACTGCAAGGAGATCCAACCAGTCCATTCTGAAGGAGATCAGCCCTGGGATTTCTCTGGAAGGAATGATGCTAAAGCTGAAACTCCAGTACTTTGGCCACCTCATGCAAAGAGTTGACTCATTGGAAAAGACTCTGATGCTGGGAGGGACTCGGGGCAGGAGGAGAAGGGAACGACTGAGGATGACATGGCTGGATGGCATCACTGACTCGATGGACATGAGTCTGAGTGAACTCCGGGAGTTGGTGATGGACAGGGAGGCCTGGCGTCCTGCGATTCATGGGGTCGCGAATTGTCGGACACGACTGAGCGACTGAACTGAACTGAACTGAACTGAAGGAGAAGAATGAAGAAATGAATGATTCTGAGTTGTTTTTAAAGGGAGAGAAGTACAGTACTAACTAAAGAGTGATGTAGGGAATTGAGTGGTAGATTGTTGTTGCTGTTTTGTTTTTGTTTAAGATGAACGATACCACATTGTGTTTCTGTGCTGATAGAAGCGATTGAGGAGAGAAAGGAAAAAAAAAAAATAGCCTGTTTAAAGAGAGAGGGGAATAGTTGCTGGAACAGTGTCCTTGAGCAGATGAGAAGAGTTGCAGATCCCCTGAAAAGCTGCCGTTAGATCGAAGCATGGTAGTTTGATTCATTGAAACAGGAAGGAAGGTAAGAATAGTTGACTCATGATTCAGGTATGTTTTCAGATGAAGTATCTGGTGACTGTGGAAGTTCTTTTCTGATTACTTCGGTTTTTCTCAGTAAAAAGCGAACTCAGCACCTGAGAATGAGAAATGAAGAGATGATGTTGGAGCTTTAAGGAGAAAGCACAGGGCTAAGAGAAGGAGTAAGAAATGGAAAAGACAAGGGAAATTGGGCAGAATCGCCCAGTATTACCAAGGGCTCGTTTCAAGGATAGTGGTCATGATGTCAAAGTAAGACCAGTCAGCTTGTTTTTTCATTTTTCTCTTCAGTTAAGGTCAGCTGCACAGACACAGACTCAGTCCAGTTCAGTTGCTCAGTCGTGTCCAACTCTTTGCGACCCCATGAATCACAGCACGCCAGGCCTCCCTGTCCATCACCAACTCCCGGAGTTCACTCAGACTCACATCCATCGAGTCAGTGATGCCATCCAGCCATCTCATCCTCTGTCATCCCCTTCTCCTCCTGCCCCCAATCCCTCCCAGCATCAGAGTCTTTTCCAATGGGTCAACTCTTCGCATGAGGTGGCCAAAGTACTGGAATTTCAGCTTCAGCATCATTCCTTCCAAAGAAATACCAGGGCTGATCTTCAGAATGGACTGGTTGGATCTCCTTGCAGTCCAAGGGACCCTCAAGAGACTTCTCCAACACCACAGTTCAAATGCATCAATTCTTCGGCGCTCAGCCTTCTTCACAGTCCAACTCTCACATCCTTACATGACCACAGGAAAAACCATAGCCTTGACTAGACGGACCTTAGTTGGCAAAGTAATGTCTCTGCTTTTGAATATGCTATCTAGGTTGGTCATAACTTTCCTTCCAAGGAGTAAGTGTCTTTTAATTTCATGGCTGCAATCACCATCTGCAGTGATTTTGGAGACCAAAAAAATAAAGTCTGACACTGTTTCCACTGTTTCCCCATCTATTTGCGATGAAGTGATGGGACCAGATGCCATGATCTTCGTTTTCTGAATGTTGAGTTTTAAGCCAACTTTTTCACTCTCCACTTTCACTTTCATCAAGAGGCTTTTTAGCTCCTCTTCACTTTCTGCCATAAGGGTGGTGTCATCTACATATCTGAGGTTATTGATATTTCTCCCGGCAATCTTGACTAGGCAGAGTTAATTGTAAACACAGGTGGAATTTGGTTAGATGGTACGGTGGTGAATAGAAAGGAGAGAATTACAAGATAGTTAGTCTAGGCTTGGTTTTTATGTTTGTTTGTTTGGTTGGTTGGTTTTTTAGTTTCCAAAACACACAGTTCTTTTAATTATTTGTTATCCTTTTCTATTCTAAACATATATACAAATGAAAGTAATCTTTATAATGACCAATTTTTTAAAAATTTCATTTGTGACTTAACATCTGGTCAGATTTTTGTTTGAGCACCGAAAAACTGATGCTTTTGAAAACTGGTGTTGGAGGAGACTCTTGAGAGTCTCTTGTACTGCATGGAGATCAAACCAGTCAATCCTAAAGGAATCAGTCCTGAATATTCATTGGAAGGACTGACGCTGAAGCTGAAGCTCCAATACTTTGGCCACCTGATGCAAGGAGCCGACTCATTCTAAAAGACCCTGATGCTGAGAAAGAAAGCAAAAGGAGAAGGGGGTGGCAGAGGATGAGATGGTTAGGTAGCATCACCAACCAAGTGAACATGAATTTGAGCAAACGCCAAGAGATAGTGGAGGATAGAGGAGCCTGGCATTCTGTAGTCCATGGAGTTGCAAAGAGTCAGACGTGACTGTAGTGCCTGAACAACAATAGTTGGTTCTCAAAGGCTTAGACTTCTCAGAGCCAAGGCTGCTGAACACAATTTCTAGGTACCTATGGTGGGTGGAACTAAAATAAGCAGGAATTAAGGATCATAGTTGAAGTGGAAAGTGAAATAGATTAGATTGAATTGTATCATCATGTTTACCAATGATACCAAAAGCTCTTCTTCTTTGCATACCAGTAGTGCATCAAACCTCAGAGACAGGGTTTCGGATGAAAGAGAAAAGGATAGCTTTCTTGCGTTGCCAGGCAATAGGAGACAGAGCAGGCTCCTGCCCTCAAAAGCTGTGTGTCCCAATCTAGGAGAGTTTGATGCGGGGTTTTACAGCAGTGGGTCGTCCCGGGTAGTGCGGTGGCAAAGAATCCACCTGCCAGTGCTGCTGCTGCTGCTAAGTGGCTACAGTTGTGTGCGACTCTGTGTGACCCCATAGACGGCAGCCCACCAGGCTCCCCTGTCCCTGGGATTCTCCAGGCAAGAACACTGGAGTCGGTTGCCATTTCCTTCTCCAATGCATGAAAGTGAAAAGTGAAAGTGAAGTCGCTCAGTCGTGTCCGACTCTTAGCGACCCCACAGACTGCAGCCCACCAGGCTCCTCTGCCTATGGGATTTTCCAGGCAAGAGTAGTGGAGTGGGGTGCCATTGCCTTCTCCCCCTGCCAGTGCAGGAGATGCTATTTATAGCAGTGGTTTCAGGGATGGCGTTTCTGATAAGATGAGGGTGTGAGCTGGGCTTGCATTCCCTTCATCTCTCCTCAGGTGGTTGGTCTCCTTATCTTGAAGAGCTTCTCTGGTCCCGTTAACCAGCCTGAGCTTGTTTCTTGGCTCCTCTTTCCTTGACTAACAACTGTTCGAATCTGCCCTTTGGAACTCAGGGAAGGTCATGGAGTCTGGAGTTTTGCCTACAGGAAATGGGGACCAAAAAAGGCTTCCATGCCCAGGAACCCCACAGGGTCTCGCTCAGTTTCACTAATCACACAAACCTAGTGCTGTGCTTCTGGGAATTTACTGCAAGCAAATTGGAAAGAATATGTGTATGATGTGGTTACAAAGATTTCATCACAGTGCCGTTTAAAATAGCCTTACGGATGAATTAGTCTGAATGTCCAACACAGATAGTTGATTAAGTACATTTATAGTACATCTGTATAATATGAAACTTTAAACCCATTTAAAATTATATAGAAATGTATTTCTTGACTTGAAAAGATATTTACTATAGTTATGAAAACAGGTTATAGTGTTAGAATATGACTAAGAAAAATGTTTGTCTATATCTATTTATATCCATATCTAAATGTAAAGAAGAGGAAGAAGATTTAGAAATGTATGTATTAAACTGTTAATAGTGATTTTTCTTGGAGGAAAGAAATATAAGGGCTTTTATTTCCTTTTTAACTTCTGTGCCAAACATTGACTGCTGTTATAGTAAGACAGAATTTTTTGTAATTATTGATTTTAAAAAGGCAGGCAGTAAAACACTTTGATATTAGATTCATTTTAAAACAGAATCTTCTTATCACTTTACGCTAAGATTTCTTTTAGTTTGTTTAAAGCACGAGGCCATCTTTTTTACTAATTTATGTAGTTTTTAAGAGGAAACTTGCTTTTGTAATTCCTGCTAGTATTTATAGATCTAATCCTTTATTGAACTGAATCCTTTTTTATTTCCTTATTTCTTCAGGTCATTGTGTCAATGAGTATAGCATTTGCTCAGCAAACTGAACTGTCTAGAATATCTGGGGAAAAAGAAGATACTCCATCATCAGAAGCATCTACTCTCTGTCAGCAAGAGCATTACTTAAATGAAATAAAATTATCACAAGGTCAGGCTGGTTTTCAGACTTTTGAGGCAACGGACAGGAAATTTAAAGAAGAATGTAAACCACTTAGTAAGGAGTTAGGAGAAGATGGAAAGGAAGTTCTGTTATCAAGCAAGGATCATCTCGACGATATACTAGAATCAAAGGACTATGAACTGACTATTTCAGAAGAAATGTCCTCCAAAGATAGAACATTTATGGTCAGAGAAACTGTGAGTACGCTTCCTTGAGTATAAAAATTTATTTTAAAAATTGTGATTTTTCTCACTATAAAAATATTAACAGTAATGTTGCTTAATGGAGAAGATAAGTATTTGATTCAGACTTGACCTGGACTTTTAAAGTGAGAGTGAAGTTGCTCAGTCGTGTCCGACTCTTTGAAACCCCATGGCCTGTAGCCTACCAGGTTCCACTGTCCATGGGATTTTCCAGGCAAGAGTACTGGAGTGGGTTACCATTTCCTTCTCCAGGAGACCTTCCTGACCCAGGGATTGAACCCGGGTCTCCCACGTTGTAGGCAGATGATTTACCTTCTGAGCCACCAGGGAAAAGTGACTTTTAAAGTGTATGAATAAATGGCTTAATATTATTATTAGATGAAACTGGTCGGATTCACAATATTTCTGTTTGTCTTATATACATTGTGCAGGGTAAAACCTCACTGTAAGTTGTACTCACGTTAATTTTCAGTCAATTCAAATTATTATACTATAATTTGGCAATATGTATGATAAAATATTTGCTTAATAGGATAATAGCAGAAGGAAAGAGCTGCCCGCTTAAGATAATTTAAAGCAGTCTCCTATATATATACTAATACCCTTTACTTTTTCATCAGTGGAGGATCTGTACCTCAACTGTTTGTGCCGTTAACAGCATAGTAAATTCTACTTCTTTTAAAATTATCTTAATTCAAATTTTTTTGTTAATATTCATGACAGGTTATGTCTTTTTAGAGACATATTCAAATAAAATGTCAACTCTTTTTGAAGTGCAAAATCTCTCTAACTTGCCAGCAACTGTTGAAGGCAGAATGATTTGTTTAAGTGTAGCTTTTCTGGACTTGTTGAAATCCAGTAAGGTGTTGACTTCTTACAAGTTTGAGAAAGAGGAATACAAGGCTTTTATTTCCAGATAATCATTACTGAAGATTGTTTCTTATCAAGCAGTTCTCTACAGTACTCTGATGAACACTGTGTAATATAAAGAGATAACATTTCTCATTTTGTAAATTAATTTTTAAAATAGAAGAATTCCATTTATATTATTTCCTCATAAAATGTCAAGAGGAATAATAGAGTTATTCATTATGAATAGGAGGAATCTTGAGTGTCTTTCCTTATTCTTCTCCTCCCTTTGATTTAGACTACATCTAAAATAACTGATAGTTATTTTGCTTTTGGAGAACAACATGTATAATAATAATTACTTTCACATTGATTTGAAATTATAAAGACATTTTTTAAATTATTTATATTTTAGTTTAATGTGAAGTTTAAACTGACATGCTTTGTGGGGTTAGTATTATAATTATTTTCATATGTATTTAAAAAAATCAATGCTGACAGATTTCCACAAAATGTTTTACGGTTGAATTTTTTAACTATTACAGCTCCATGATGAGATTTTGGTATCAAGCATGGATGCTTCTAGACAACTGATGTTAAATGAAGAACAGTTGGAAGATATGAGGCAGGAACTTGTACGACAGTACCAGGAGCATCAACAGGCAACAGAGCTTCTAAGGCAGGCACACATGCGGCAGATGGAGAGACAGCGAGAAGACCAGGAACAGCTGCAAGAGGAGATTAAGAGGCTGAATAAACAGCTGGCTCAGGTATGGGACCAAGAGTCCCCTCCCTCCCCAACTAAAAAGCAGTGTTCTTTATAGAGCTTTTTTTAAAAAGTCAGAATTATTGCTGAGATCTGAATAAACACGGATATTTAACATCAGGAACAGACTCCACCAGTACAGGAGACTAAGATCTTGTTAAGGGTGCCTAACCCAACCTTGGGGAGCACTGTCTCTCTACCATTTGACTTATCTGCCTTTTTAGGCACTGAAAAAGTGGTTCTAAGGTTTTTGTTTTTAGCCATTCCATTGAGTATATACGTGGCAAAAGTACTTTGGCAATTGGGGAAATTCTTTATGCTGAGGTACAGTTGATACTCAGTTTTCCCATTTTTATTTATAGATTTGTGAGTCTACCAATTGGCTTCTCCATGGTTTACCTTTATCTATCTTTAATCTGTCTTTTTAATTGTGAATGGAAATCTGAAGTAGTATGTTTCTGGAACTTAATCCACGGAAACATCTCTTCTTGATTTGAGAAATGCAAATTTGCATAATATTCTTAACCACTTTCTTGACTAAATTTACATACTCCTTGGTATTTGGGAACTGAAATCTTATCAATTGCTGTATGTAATATACTCACAAAATCATTTTAGAAAAGCAAATATTTGTGTAAAAGTTCCTATAAAAACAAATTTATTCAATTTATTTTGAAAAGTTAAGCTAAAATAAAAGACAACAGAGAACTCTTGAAATATAGTCTCAGATATAGAATAATAGGAAAATTGGGAGTTGAACATAAGACATTTGGAAAAATTAATTTTGCTTTTCTTCATTGCATTTTGTGACTTGAAACTTCTGAATTTTCAATGCAAAACTGGCATATTAAAATAATATTAAGCTGTAAAAATTCATGAATATTTAGGCCTAATTAGCTTTTTTATTTTTTTTTTAAGTTTCAAATTTTGCATTGAACTTGATATATGCTTTTAACCCCCTAATCATGGAATATGAATCAGGGTAGAACCAAGGCTTGTTGGTTCTAGCGGGTTAAAAGAAAATCTGCTTAATATTCCTGCCTTTCCCTTCTATCGCAAACAATATTCTCTCATGACCTTTTTTCTTATTTAGAGATCCTCAATAGATAATGAAAACCTGGTTTCAGAGAGAGAGAGGGTGCTTTTAGAGGAGCTGGAAGCACTAAAGCAGCTGTCTCTAGCTGGAAGAGAGAAGCTGTGTTGTGAGCTGCGCAACAGCAGTACGCAAACACAGGTAGTATGGACTTTGGCCCACCTAGGAGCAATGGATCCACAATGCAGTAGGATCTGTGTGTCTTTGTTGTTGGTGTGAAATGTGTGTTTTTTTAGGTCTGAGCTTAACATATTTGTGATTGTTTACATTGAAGGTAGGTGGAGTCAAGATGCCTTATGTTCCATTTAAGGTAATTTGAATCTGACAGTGATTTAGCAATGACTGTTGTTTGACCAGGGAGCCCAGTAACCAGACAAGCTTCATTGTCATATCATAGCATGCCTTTTTTTGACAATGCTAATCTGATAAAATATAGTTAAGCGTTGCTTCAGATAGTATCTGTTCTGCATGCAGAGGTTTCTTTCTCACCTTATAACAATATAAGAATGACGTGCTCTTTCCAAGATGACAGGTTTTCTGTCTTGTCCTCCCTACCTTTACGCACACTTAGAATGGAAATGAAAACCAAGGAGAAGTTGAAGAACAGACCTTTAAAGAAAAGGTATTGGACAAAAAACCTGAAGAGGTGCCTCCTGAAATTGTGTCCAATGAAAGGTATACAGAATGTGTATTTTTTTTCAATGTAAAGTGAATTAAAATAGTTGTTTTGGTGTTACAAACTTCATTGGTCTTTATTGTTATCTTGTACATCTATTTTATTTGTACATTGTGCTGTGTATGCAAAGAATGATCATTTTCCTAACATTAATAGACAAATTTTTTAAACTCTCTTATATATAATTTTATTGGCTATTGAGCATGCACTTAACTCAATAAATGATAAGGCTGAGGTTATTTGGTTATTGAATCTTTCTTGATTAATTTTATTCTGCTCACATGCCATTTTTTATCCTAAAAAACAAAATTGTACATGTCAGTTTATTCCTTCACTGTTCAGACATGCATCCAGTGTAAGCCACCCCCTGGTTTATGACAGAAAAAATTAAATGATTAAATATGATAGTATACATTTAACTTCTTTGATGCATTTACTGTAGATGAGACTTTTTAATCTACATCCCACCTTTATGGAGGAATAAATTCATAATCCGATGTTAACAAAACTTTCCCTTACTTTGATTTTGTAGAGATTCATGTAAAAATGAGAATAGTTACCCCACATTAATATTAAGGATTTTAGGCACGATATTTTAAAATCTGTTTTGTTCAAATGAAAAGCATTTCTTTAATTTTAAATTAAAGTCAATGCGTGCTAACTTAATGTCCTCCTTTTCCAATTTCTGTTACTGCCAACCCTCCGTGTCCTCCCAACCTGCTTCCTCAGCTTGCATGGAGGAATTTGGCCCCTAAGATTTTGGCTTCCCCATTGGATCATCAGTATGGAACACAGTCAGTATGGAACTCAAACAAGAAAGACAGTGTACGAAAACTAGAGTTACCATGGCAATATAAAATAAACACAATGTTTATTTTATATTATTGATCTCTAATTGGTATATTTTTAAAATTATACAGTGTTTACTTTTTAGGAATCTTCGTAGTGAGTGTTGATAAATGAGTATTCCTATTTATTTCTTTTTACCATCCTTTTATTTTGAATTATTTCTCTTCTCTAGGAATATTTTCAAATTATCCTAGTCCTGGGGTGTTTGAGGCTTAAACAAAACCTGATAAAAAGTTAAAGAAATAAACCCTTTACTTATTTCCTACTAACTAAATTATTTAAAGTTTTATTTTTAATATCCTTCCTTATGTAACCAGAGAACTTGATCTCAGTATAAAAATAGAACTGTCTTTTTCACTTGACAAATGCTGAAGGAAAACTGCTCCGTTTATTACCTTGTCTTAAAATAGTCATGTCATGTGCCTGTGAAAACAGATACCCCTTAACCTGTTTGTTGGTGATCTCCCACAGTGAAGCTGAAGAGAAAGTGTCTTCAGTCAGAGGACCTTTTCCCATGAAAGTCTCTTATTATTTTGTCTACATGTATTAAATATATAGTTTGCCACCATAGTACCTTTGTTGAATTAAACTATTAGCACAAGAGAGTTTAGTTATTCAGAAGATTAATCAAATAACCTTCTGAATCACCATTTATGGCAGTAAATTTCTTGACACCTGAAGATGTTTGTGCTAAAGACAAAAGAAAGCTTGTAAAAAACACTTTGTCCAGAATAATCCCATTTTTGTTTTGTGTATATATATTTATGAGAGAGCAAGAGGAGGGAAAATGCCTAGAATGCTTAGGCATTAATATGTTAACCATGATTATCTCTGAGTACTAAGATATTTTGGTGGGTGGGTAGGAGCATTTTCTAATTTTTAAAAATAATAATGTATTGCTTGTTAAAAAAGAGAGAGGGAGCTATTAATTCCATTTGGTTGAAAATAGGTTCCTTCTGCTGACTGAAATGAGTGTGGTATGTGTAACTTGAGAAGTTTCTGTCTCTGGAGCAGATATAATAATCAGCAGCCTGAGGTTTTTAACCCTCTGGTGTTGGCAGATGGTGAGATTGTACTGTAGACCTTTATTAAAAACAGGTCTCTGCCTATTTCTGTAATTTAACCACGTAGATCATCACCATTAAGTTCTAGAAACACAAACATTTTTCCTGGTGGAATTTTTGAATTTATTTTAGAATATGTTGTTCAACATGCAAAAAGATATTTTAAAGGTTAAAATACATAAGAGTAACCATGAATAGTATTACCAGCTCAATAACTTGCTTATGATTAGGTATTGTGCACACTTTCTGAAACTTAACTTTTGCATCTCCCTAAAATTTTCTTCTAATTTAGAAGCTACTAGCTTAAAACTTTAGTTATTTGATTTCTTTCAGGTCAGTAAAATGCTGCACATTTTCAAAAACTAGTTGACTGATGAAAATTTTTCAGAAGAAAACTAATTTTATCATTTGAATACAAAAAGCACTTCATTGCAGGTGCTACTGCATATTATTTTTAACAAGATTGTATGAAGTTTTGCTTTTTAAGTCAGATGTTTTGTAGTGTATTTTTCTTTTGTAGACCTAAGTGTTTGCTTTAAAAAGATTAAACATTTTAATGAATGTTTCCTTACCTGTACAGGTATGCACTCCAGAAAGCTAATAACAGACTTCTGAAGATCCTCTTAGAAGTGGTAAAGACAACAGCAGCTGTTGAAGAAACAATTGGTCGCCACGTCCTGGGCATTTTAGATAGATCTAGTAAAGGCCAGGCTTCTGCCAGCCTGATTCGGAGGTCAGAAGCAGAGCCACCAATAAAGTCTTGTGTCCATGAGGAACAGACAGGAGGTGAGTTTTATATGCTGTTGAAACTCATAATTATTTTCAGTAAATCTTGCTGAGTTCAAGCACATTACTAGTGCTAAAAATATAGAAGAAAGAATATTATTTTCTAATAAAAATCCTTCAAACACAAATATACTAGAGCTAATCTCAAAACACCATTATTGTTTAGCATTTGCAGATAGGTGTCTTAGAGTTGTCATTACACATACTCAGGGTTATTATTGTGCTACATAAATCAAAGGCTGTTTAATTTCACTGCCAATAAAAGAAAAATTTCATATCACCACTCAAGACTCTTACCAATATTTACATGGTATAAGTAATGTCCTGAAACCACCCTCTAAAGGGGAAAGTTCTTGTCATATGGGGAAAGATAGGGTCTGGACACTTGGACCAGACGATCAAGGCCTTCCTTCACTGCCATTCCATACCCAAGAACTTTTCCCTAGTTGGAGACCAGTCATCTAAAAATCAAAATGCCAGTTATGCAGTTTTTGAGAACATTCTATTTTAAGTTTCGGGCTTCCCTGGTAGTTCAGAGGTTAAAGCATCTGCCTGCAATGCGGGAGACCTCGGTTTGATCCCTGGGTTGGGAAGATCCCCTGGAGAAGGAAATGGCAACCCACTCCAGTGTTCTTGCCTGGAGAATCCCATGGACGGAGGAGCCTGGTGGGCTACAGAGTTGGACACGACTGAGCGACTTCACTTCACTGTTTTAAATTTCATGTGGAAAAATGAGAAGAAATTATCCCACTTAGGGAAACTTTGCTTAATTATAGTCCGGCTACTTAATGTTTCTAATGCAGAGAAAAGCTTGATTTGGAGTTTTAACTAAAATTGATTTTAAAAACTTAACTTGAATTCAAAGATAATTTTAAAAACTACTTTTAGTGAAGTTAGAGGTGAAATGATACTGTAACTTTAAATTTTCTTTTCATTTGTTTCAAACTTTGTAGAAATGTTTTTTTTTATTTCACTGTTGGTTAAGCTCTCGATCAAGGGCTGTTTTCTGCATATGAATCTTGATGTATAGAGAAGAATTAGGTAAAATATGTTGATCTCATTGTAAAAGTATTTATCAAATCATGCTTTTTAAAAAACAATCATTTCATAAGCTAGTTTCACCTAACCATCTGGGCAAAGGGCATTTTGCTGTAAGAACTCCGCCATATCCAAAAGACACACTGAGGAATGTTCACTACATGACAGGAAGTTTTTTGTGTGTTAGCAGTTCTCCTAGACATTTCTTAAAGTGGTTGCTGAGGTGTTTGGCAAACGACATTTCCTAAAAGATAGCAAACTCATCTCCAGAGCAGTGCTCCCATAGTTCTGAAAAGAAATAGCTTAGTAATTTGACTCATGTGTAGAGGATTGTGTTTCCATTGCTTTTCTGTGAAAAAGCAGCCCTAAAAGGACATCTGACCAGCTGGCCTGCTTTCTTGCATATATATGAAGTTGCCCAGTCCTGTCCAGCTCTTTGCAACCCCATGTACTATGCCCACCAGGCTCCTCCATCTGTCCATGGGATTTTCCAGGCAAGAATACTGGAGTGGGTTGCCATTGCTTTCTCCAGGGGGATCTTCCCAACCCAGGGATCGAATCCAGGTCTCCCACATTGTAGGCAGATGCTTTTACCGTCTGAACCACCAGGGAAGTCACTTTCTTGCATAGTCCTCTAAATCTCTAAATATAAATTAAATATATCTAGCTACTATTTTAAGATATCCAATAATAGTTTTTCAGTATAAGTAGTTTTATCAGTTCACTTTTACAAACATTTATTGAAAAGTTTATTGGTTTTTTTTTTGCTCTCTGCTTCACAATTCTCAGTCTAGTGAAGAAGGTACAGAAATTTCTATTCAAGGCAAAATAAAATCATGGTACTTAATGTTTTACTTAATACCATTTTCTACATGTTTGAATCGATTAAGTCTTTTAAAATAAATATTTAAGTATTTAATTATCAATAGATTTTGAATGAATAGTACTAAGATACAAGAGAAAAAATTAGACCCACTGTTAAGAAATATGGTATAAAGACTGTTAAAGCAGAGATAAGAATTTTACTGGTGTTAGAATGTATAATTTCCATTTAATCAGTTCTTATGTTATTGTGTTGGCAATGATATGGTAGTCTTAGTAACAAAATTAGGAAGATCACTAGTATCATTTTGGGGTACTTAGATTCACTTTACATCTTGAAGGAAATACTGAATTTAAAGAATTTATCATTTAAAACCGAAGAAAGTACAGTCTTTAAAATACTGATACCATGTTCCATATATAAGATTGTTTTCTGGTGTTTCTTTATATGTTTAATGGGAGTATTATTGTAAAAACTAAAATGAACTTCTAAAATAGTTCTTTTGTATCTTATTTAATATAACAAAAGTTCAGTTTTAATCTGATTATAAGACAACTGGTGGTGGTGGTTTGGTTGCCAAGTCGTGTCTGACTCTTCTGAGTCCATGGACTGTAGCCTACTGGGCTCCTCTGACCGTGGAATTCTCCAGGCAAGAATACTGGAGCGGGTTGCCATTCCTTCTCCATAAAGCAACTCTTGCTCTTCAGTTTTTATATATGACTTTTTGTTGTGGGTAGTAGCACTTGTAATCTCTTTGTAGTTCTCAAGTCTAAACTTGTTTAGATTTTAAGCGTGTGTGGACTTGTTCTCTCTCTAAAAAAAAATAATAATTGACTTGCTAATGTTTGCTTCCTCATAAGAAAGTGAAGGGAAATTTTGAGCCATTGTGGAATTGCTTGAACTTGAGTGAATATTAGACTAGTTCATAAAAATGAGTTTCCTTAGGTATTGAAAGAAAATGTCCTGTAGGCCTACACTGTGATTGATGGTTCAGTGGTAAAATACCTATACCTCCCCCTTAGAAGACCAGGGACTGAATCTTATTTGCTGCAGCTGTTTTTTTTGGAGCAATGCAATGTTATAGCAGGAATACTGGATTAGTAATGAGAAGGTCCTTCTTCTAGCTCACTGTGGCCCTGGGCAAGCCTCTTACTCTCCTGAGGCTTCTAGTTTAGTCATCTGTCAGGTACAAAAGTCAGACTAGAGCCAGGGGTTTCCAGGTGGAGCCCTAGATATCTTCAGGCCAGGGCAGGGGACTGCTCTATCCTATCACAGGCCCTGCTTAAACTGAGACGCTGACTGCTATCTCTATAGAATGAACATGGTATAATCCACAGAATGAATGGCTAAAGACTTTTTGGATAACTATCGTCTACCATGTTTCAGGTGGAGGTCTGAGTGGTTGGCCAGTCTGAAATCATGATTCTGTTCATCAAATTGGTCATTCTGAGAATTCTACTGGCGTTTAATAAAATTGCCGTGCCAATTTATATCTTTCCTTCCAAAGACTATTTATTATAAATACAAGTTTGATATTGTTCTCATTCCTTTATTTCATTGGAATAAACAAAGTTCTGTGTCTTCATTGGAACAGATTGAGATTATCTATGTGTGTTTATATCTTCAAAATGTCATCAGTAAAGTACATTAAGCTGGTTCACATCTATTAGGTACTTTAATGTATTTTTTATTAGCCGTTAAAAAATTAACATTTAGTGGCTTTTTATAAGCCACTTTTTTAATATATCCTTTGTATTTTGTTTGAGAGTTGCTCCAGTATTATATATAGTATCTTCAGTTTTTTTCCTTACAATTGATTCCTTCTTTATACCATAAAACTTGCTGGTGTCTTCATAATATTACAGAGAAAATGATTTTTCTCAACTTTGCCCTCTCCTGAAGATAAAGCACAACAAACACTATGAGAGATCAAACCAACACTGGCTTCTAACAGTTTGGGTTTCTGTTTGTATAGTATTAAAGCTACTTTCCCTGTGAACAACAGTAACCTTCCAATTGACAAATCCAGTGGCATCTCAGTTCTTGTCCTGTTTGACTTTCTAGACAAACAGGATTATTGAAGTCTCTTTTTAAAATGTTGTCTCCTTGTCTTCTGGAATATCTTGCTCCTGTCTTTCTGTGAATTTTTTTTACAGAGATCTTTTGTTGGCTTATTCTATTCAGAGATGCCAACTATTTGTCCTTCTCTCACTAAATATTGCTCCTAGAGTAAATGTGTCTTCTTACAAGGTTCACCTCTCACCTTTCTACAGTTGAGTTCAGTGTCTCAGTCGTGTCCGACTCTTTGCGACCCCAAGAACCACAGCACGCCAGGCCTCCCTGTCCATCACCAACTCCCGGAGTCCACCCAAACCGATGTCCATCAACTCAGTGATGCCATCCAACCATCTCATCCTCTGTCATCCACTTCTCCTCCTGCCCTCAATCTTTCCCAGCATCAGGGTCTTTTCAAATGAGTCAAGTCTTCACATCAGGTAGCCAAAGTATTGGCGTTTCAGCTTGAACGTCAGTCCCTCCAGTGAACATCCAGGACTGATCTCCCTAAGGATGGACTGGTTGGATCTCCTTGCAGTCCAAGGGACTCTTAAGAGTTTTCTCCACCAGTTCAAAAGCATCAGTTCTTAAGCGCTCAGCTTTCTTTATAGTCTAACTCTCACATCCATACATGACCACTGGAAAAACCATAGCCTTGACTAGATGGACCTTTGTTGGCAAAGTAATGTCACTGCTTTTTAATATGCTATCTAGATTGGTCATAACTTCCCTTCCAAGGAGCAAGAATCTTTTAATTTCATGGCTGCAATCACCACCTGTGGTGATTTTTGAGCCTAGAAAAATAAAGTTAGCCACTGTGTCCATTGTTTCCCAATCTATTTGCCATGAAGTGGAGGTCAAGAAATACCTGGAGTAACAGACAGATTTGGCCTTGGAGTACAGAATGAAGCAGGGCAAAGGCTATTAGAGTTCTGCCGAGAGAACGCACTGGTCATAGCAAAAACCCTCTTCCAACAACACAAGAGGAGACTCTGCACATGGACATCACCAGATGGTCAACACCGAAATCAGATTGATTATATTCTTTGCAGCCGAGATGGAGAAGCTCTACACAGTCAGCAAAAACAACACCGGGAGCTGACTGTGGCTCAGATCATGAACTCCTTATTGCCAAATTCAGACTGAAATTGAAGAAAGTGGAGAAAACCACTAGACCATTCAGGTATGACCTAAATCAAAAACCCTTATGACTATTCAGTGAAAGGGAGAAATAGATTTAAGTGACTAGATCTTAGATCTCATAGACAGAGTGCCTGATGAACTATGGATGGAGGTTCATGACACTGTACAGGAGACAGGAATCAAGACCATCCCCAAGAAAAAGAAATATAAAAAGGCAAAATGGCCATCTGAGGAGGCCTTACAAATAGCTGTGAAAAGAAGAGAAGCGAAAAGCAAAGGAGAAAAGGAAAGATATACCCATTTGAATGCAGAGTTCCAAAGAATAGCAAGAAGAGATAAGAAAGCCTTTTTCAGCAATCATGCAAAGAAATAGAGGAAAACAACAGAATGGGGAAGACTAGAAATCTCTTCAAGAAAATTAGAGATACCAGGGAACATTTCATGAAATGATGGGCTCAGTAAAGGACAGAAATGGTATGGACCTAACAGAAGCAGAAGATATTAAGAAGAGTTGGCGAGAATACACAGAAGAACTGTACAAAAAGATCTTCACGACCCAGATAATCACCATGGTGTGATTACTCACCTAGAGCCAGACGTCCTGGAAAGTGAAGTCAAGTGGGCCTTAGGAAGCATCACTATGAACAAAGCTAGTGAAGGTGATGGAATTCCAGTTGAGCTATTTCAAATCCTGAAAGATGATGCTGTGAAAGTGCTGCACTCAATATGCCAGCAAATTTGGAAAACTCAGCAGTGGCCACAGGACTCGAAAAGGTCCGTTTTCATTCCAATCCCAAAGAAAGGCAATGCCAAAGAATGCTCAAACTACCGCACAATTGCACTCATCTCACACACTAGTAAAGTAATGCTCAAAATTCTCCAAGCCAGGCTTCAGCAATACATGAACCGTGAACTTCCAGACGTTCAAGCTGGTTTTAGAAAAGGCAGAGGAACCAGAGATCATATTGCCAATATCTGCTGGATCATGGAAAAAGCAAGAGAGTTCCAGAAAAACATCTCTTTCTGCTTTATTGACTATGCCAAAGCCTTTGACTGAGTGGATCGCAACAAACTGTGGAGAATTCTTCAAGAGATGGGAATACCAGAGCACCTGACCTGCCTCTTGAGAAACCTCTATGCAGGTCAGAAAGCAACGGTTAGAACTGGACATGGAACAACAGACTGGTTACAAATAGGAAAAGGAGTATGTCAAGGCTTATGTCAAGGAGTATGTCAATGAGTATATCGTCACCCTCCTTGTTTAACTTATATGCCGAGTTCATCATGAGAAACGCTGGGCTGGATGGAGCACAAGGTGGAATCAAGATTTCTGGGAGAAATATCAATAACCTCAGATATGCAGATAACACCACCCTTATGGCAGAAAGTGAGGAAGAATTAAAGAGCCTGTTGATGAAAGTGAAAGAGGAGAGTGAAAAAGTTGGCTTAAAGCTCAACATTCAGAAAAATAAGATTATGGCACCTTTCTACAAATGACTCCCAAATTTCCAAAAGTTAACGTGTCTCCTCCATGTAGCCCATCAGCACTTCAGACTAATCCTTTTTCATGCTTACTATACACACTTTCTCCTGGTTTTTTAGTATTTCTCTTAAGACTGTTCTGTCATCTGAGAGTCATCTTAGGTGGAAAAACCCAGTCATCGTTTACTGCTTTCCTTTCTTCCTTGTCTTACACATTCCATTTTTTCCAACTTGTAGCCAGCCCTCGTCTATCTTTATCGTTTCTCATCTGGAGAATTGAAATAGCTCTCTAACCAGACTCTTCTTTTCTAACCCCTCCTTCTGCATTGATACAGTTTGCTTCCTGATTTATAGAATTGATAGTGATAGTGAAGTCACTCAGTCGTGTCCGACTCTTAGCGACCCCATGGACTGCAGCCTACCAGGTTCCTCTGTCCATGGGATTTTCCAAGCAAGAGTACTGGAGTGGGGTGTCATTTCCTTCTCCAGGGGTTCTTCCCGATCCCGGGATCGAACCCAGATCTCCTGCATTGTAGGCAGACGCTTTACCATCTGAGCCACCAGGGAAGTCAACTATTTACTTCCCCATTATGTATAACAAAGCCCCCAGTTTCTTAAAACTTAAAGCCATTCACAACTTGGATCCACCCTGCTTTGAGCTACCTTTTCTCAGTTCTCTGTCCTAACCTCATTCTTGCTTCTCCACATTCTCTGACTCCACAAAGCCTTGACTTATCATCATATCAGACCATCATCTTACCTCAGATTTGTTAAATTCTCTGTATCCATTAAAAGAAAATGTCACTAGAATGCATTTAATTCCTCAGCTAAAGATGTGATATATGTATTTTTAGTTTGAACACCAATTGTAATATTTCATATCATTCATTTTTTAGGCTACATTAATTTTATTTAGTGACTTTGTAATATACATTGTACAATAGCTGAACTCATTTTGAATTCTAAGGTCATTTTGAACTCATGAGTATTTATAAACTTAGTCCCTATTATCAATACATTCACATTTTATTTGATCACCGCTTCCTTTGCAGTGTCATGAATCTCTGTCCATAGTTCTTTCGGCACTCTGTCTATCAGATCTAATCCCTTGAATCTATTTGTCTCTTCCCCTGTATAGTCGTAAGGGATTTGATTTAGATCATACCTGAATGGTCTAGTGGTTTTCTGTACTTTCTTCAATTTAAATACGAATTTTGCAATATGGAGTTCATGATCTGAGCCGCAGTCAGCTTTGTTTTTGCTAACTGTGTAGAGCTTCTCCATCTCGGCTGCAAAGAATAAAATCAGTCTGATTTCGGTGTCGACCATCTGATGATGTCCATGTGTAGAGTCTTCTCTTGTGTTGTTGGAAGAGGGTGTTTGCAATGACCAGTGTGTTCTCTTGGGAAATCTCTGTAGCCTTTGCCCTGCTTCATTTTGCACTGCAAGGCCAAACTTGCCTGTTACTCCAGGTATCTCTTGATTTCCTACTTTAAATGCTATTGAAGTGTTGCATCAGTTTGCCAGCAAATTTGGAAAACCCACCAGTGGCCACAGGGCTAGAAAAGGTCAGTTTTCACTCCAGTCCAAAAGAAAGGCAATGCCAAAGAATGTTCAAACTACCACACCATTGCACTCACCTCACATGCTAGCAGTGTAATGCTCAAAATTCTCCAAGTGAGGCTTCAACAGTAGATGAACCAAGAACTGGTTCAAGCTCGATTTAGAAAAAGCAGAGGAACCAGAGATCCAATTGCCAGCATCCGTTGGATCATAGAAAAAGAAAGAGAGTTCCAGAAAAACATCTACTTCTGCTTTATTGACTACACCAAAGCGTTTGACGGTGGATCACAACAAACTGTGGAAAATTCTTCCAAGAGATGGGAATACCAGACCAACTGACCTGCCTCATGAGAAATCTGTATGCAGGTCAAGAAGCAACAGATAGAACCAGACATAGAACAACGAACTGGTTCCAAATTGAGAAATGAGTTTTTCAAGGCTGTGTATTGTCACCCTGCTTATTTAACTTACATGCAGAGTACATCATGTAAAATGCTGGGCTGGATGAAGCACAAGCTGGAATCAAGCTTGCTGGGAGAAATACCAGTAACCTCAGATACGCAGATGACACCACCCTTATGGCAGAAACTGAAAATGATCTAAAGAGCCTCTTGATGAAAGTGAAAGAGGAGAGTGAAAAGGCTGGCTTAAAACTCAGCATTCAAGAGATGAAGATCATGGCATCTGGTCCCATCCCTTCATGGGAAATAGATGGGGAAACAGTGACAGTCTTTATTTTCTTGGG
The DNA here is from genome assembly GCF_042477335.2 of Ovis canadensis. Taxonomy (NCBI): domain Eukaryota; kingdom Metazoa; phylum Chordata; class Mammalia; order Artiodactyla; family Bovidae; genus Ovis; species Ovis canadensis. The sequence continues at coordinate 23,792,686 of NC_091248.1, forward strand.
CTCCAAAATCACTGCAGATGGCGACTGCAACCATGAAGTTAGAAATAAACTAACTTCTAACTTGCTAACTTTTGCCGAGCGACTGAGCACACAGCACCGGTAATGGCAAGAGTCAGACACAACTTGGTGACTACACCACCACCACTACATAACAGCAAACATTTTCAGTCATTTTCTGGGATACAGTTTTGGATTCTTCAGCTAGTGACTTATACAGAAGAGGTGCTTAGAGAATGTTGAATTGTGCTGATTTCAGATCTTGTATCTGAAACTGCATCTGATATTTTTACTGCGTGAGATTGAGAGACTTCCATATGGCACCAGCTACTTTAGCAAAACATTTTAAAGAATAGCTCTTAATCTCCTGGGTGATTGTATCAAACTGAGTATTTACTCCAAGTACCTTGGAAATTAAAATTGCTTCTGCTTTTAATTTGTTGACTTTGCAGTTACTGATAAATACGTGCTACATGTTAATAAAAGAATAGATAGTTCCTCTTCAGGGAATTTCATTGTTGGATTGTAGCAAGCTACCAGAGATGAGTACAGTATTCCATGGAAGTGATAAATAACCTGTGCTTTTATTTCAGTTTAGAGAAAACACTTCCAGAGCTTTATCTCTGCCCATGTAAACTCAGTTTTCTTTATATAAGAAAAAAGACTGGCGTGGAAACACAAGGCCACAGTTTAAATTGGAACTGTGTATTAGTCTAACCTCTTCCTGGTATGCGTGCTACATGCGCAGTTGCTTCAGTCGTGTCTGAACCTTTGCAACCCTGTGGACCCATAGCCCTCCAGCTTCCTCTGCCCATGGGATGCTCCAGGCGTGAGTACTGGAGGGGGTTGCCTTGCCCTCCTCCAGGGGGTCTTCCTGAACCCATGTCTCCTGTGTCTCCTGCATTGCAGGCAGATTTTTTACCCACTGAGCCACCTGGGAGTAGCCAGTTACAAAAAGGTCTTAGTGCCTTTTACTGTCTAGCCAAGCAGGTGATGCTGCCCAGGATCGTACTCAGAAATCAGAATGTTTTCTCTATACAGAATCAAGCACTTCGTCTTTCCATATACTTGGATTATCCCATTACACAGTGTTTTCCTTTTATGTTGTTGTTTAAATATTTGTTTTCTCATTATACTTGTGTGTAATGCCCTTGAGGGTAGGAACCACATCTTGCCACCTATACATCTGCATTACTTAGTAAACCCTACACGGTGGGCATTTAGTAAATATCTATTGAAAGGTATTTTAAGATTTTTTTATCAAAGGAAAACTACTAACTCTCAAGTATTAATTTATGCAAAGCTCTATTAGTATAGCATTATTCTTCCCATTCTTATACCTGGTAGGTCATCAAATAATACTATGTTCTTAATTTGCCTATTTTGTTTTGTTACAGTGTTATCTTAATAACACTTTCTTTCCAGTGATTTCAAGTTTTAATTTGATTTTATTTTGTAATTTTTGTTTTTTTACTAAAATGATTCCTTGTAATTGATTTATACCTTCAAAATAATTCTGATTACAGATGAATCTATACCCTCTTACTCTGGAAGCGACATACCAAGAAGCGACAGTAGCATGTGGTGCAAAGCGGCTGAGGAAGGGACAGAGCTGTCACAGCGGCTCGTGAGGAGCGGCTTCACTGGGCCCGAGATAGACCCTGAGAATGAAGAACTCATGCTGAATATCAGCTCTCGACTACAAGCAGCAGTTGAAAAACTCCTGGAAGCCATAAGTGAAACCAGTAGTCAGGTAACCTCCTTATCTTGATAGTACACACCGAGTTGGAAGTAGGTTTTCTTTTAAGCTCAGGAACTACGGCTAAATGTTTTCGCTCCTCTGTCTCACAGGAATCTAGTTTGATTCCCCTTTAATAATTTGTAGTTTTTGTGACAACCAATACTGGTAACACTAGTCTTGTTTTCAGATGGTAAGGGTTAATATAATATACTGATGGAATCTTAAATTCTAAGATTCAGTGTTTTAATTTTCAGATTTTTCTAGACTCTTACTACACATTACCTTTTTGACATCAAAAGCGGTTTTAACTTTACCATTGTATGAAATATTCCATTATAATATATATATTTATTTGAAGGAATAGTATAAGGAATCTCTAAAATAAACCGTCTGCTCACACATGTCATAACATTACTGTGGTATACAACAAATCAAGCCCACAGCTCCTTCATGATCTTTGCATTCTTTTCACAAATATGATTAGAATACCTCTCTTTACTACCTTTGTAGGTAATTAGAATGAGGGGCAGTTTCTACCTTAAAGTATTATTTTCATAGAACTTTTAAGAATATATACCACTGTATTTATACCTTAACTTGCAGTTTCTTCTGTCTATAAAATGTTTACACCCTGTATAAGTGTCTCTTAAGTACTTTATGCAGAATTTTAAAAATTATTTGCTGTTTTAAAATGAAGAAATTTCACTTATTTTTTAAATATTTAATTTACCTGTAGAATCATAGCTGTCTTGTCAATCAGATGAGTGCCTCATTGGCATCAGCTGCAGGGCCAGTGTTGTTAACATTTTTTCACTTATATCTTTATTCAGCATGTTCTAAATCCATGTGCATTTCAAACAAAAGGTGAGAAGTTGAAAGGATATGTTTGATCTCTTGTTTCTGCTGATGTCTGGGCTCCATTGATGCCACTTTTTTCCTTCAAGAAATCATTCTGCAGCAGCATTGACTGTTAGATGTATCAAGTTTGACAAATATTGTTGTATATATATATATATATTTTTTTTTTCTGATTTGGATGCCTTTTATTTTTCCTTGCCTAATTGCTTTAAGACTTTCCATACTATGTTGAACAGAAGTTTCACCACTATATTTCAATCAAACACCAGTAATAGTGATTTGATCTCTTATATATTTTTTCTTTTTCTCTTTCTTTCCAACGCTGCTGCCACTTTGGTTTTCATCACTTCTCTCTGCAACAGCCTAACTGATTTCTTTCTTTCTTTCTTTCTTTTTTTTTTTTAAATCTTTAATTCTTACATGCGTTCCCAAACATGACCCCCCCTCCCACGTCCCTCCCCACAACATCTCTCTGGGTCATCCCCATGCACCAGCCCCAAGCATGCTGCACCCTGCGTCAGACATGGACTGGCGATTCAATTCTTACATGATAGTATACATGTTAGAATTCGTTGTATATATTTTAATGCAAGATTCATTTCTTTTTATGTTAAGTCAGTGATTATACACCATTTTTGAGTCATCTCTTATTTGGTGGCCGTTGAAATAATTTGTTAACCACGTACTCTTTGGTTAACATCATTATCAATCCTTTTTTTTTTTTTTTCCCCTTTTGGTAATTTGCTTCTGGCATTAAACTAAGAAGGCATTATCAAAGCAATATATATTTCCAGTGAAATATTTAACCTCTCAATAGTTTTCAGCTATTAGAGTTTTCCTCAGATTCATTCTTCTTTGTTGGAATACAGTCTAAATTTTCTTCTGTGACAGAGTATGGGCTCTATCTTTGAGAGCAGAAGAATCCTAACATTATCACACACTGCAGTGAGAATTTACTGATTGGCCAGTGGAGTATATCATATATCTACTGTTAAACTTCTGGATGGTACCTTGATTGTCTGAACCAACTAAAGTACTCATGTGCAATTAAATAGGTCTCAGAAATGTTTTCATAGATAAATTCTGAAGATATAAATATAGTGTAGAAGAAATTGTTATGTTTGGGTAATTTTTGTTTTTCTGAAGCTTGCTTTACATAAGGACTGAAAAACCTTTATTTCAGTAACTCATAAATTTTCCTGAGCATCCACAAAGAACCAAAAAACATGTGGTATTCCTGAAAACTCAAATCTTTGTATATTTATAATCAGAAAGGATGATGATTTTTTTTAATCTTTATTTTTACTTTATTTTACTTTACAATACTGTATTGGTTTTGCCATACATTGACATGAATCAGCCACGGGTGTACATGAGTTCCCAATCCTGAACCCTCCTCCCACCTCCCATCCCATATTATCTCTCTGGATCATCCCCATGCACCAGCCCCAAGCATCCTGTATCCTGTATCGAACATAGACTTGCGATTCGTTTCTTACATGATAGTAGTATACATGTTTCAGCGCCATTCTCCCAAATCATCCCACCCTCTCCCTCTCCCTCAGAGTCCAAAAGTCCGTTCTATACATCTGTGTCTCTTTTGCTGTCTCGCATACAGGGTTATCATTACCATCTTTCTAAATTCCATATATATGTGTTAATATACTGTATTGGTGTTTTTCTTTCTGGCTTACTTCACTCTGTATAATAGGCTCCAGTTTCATCCATCTCATTAGAACTGATTCAGATGTATTCTTTTTAATGGCTGAGTAATACTCCATTGTGTATATGTACCACAGCTTTCTTATCCATTCATCTGCTGATGGACATCTAGGAAATATACAAGCAACTTACGTAGCTCAATTCCAGAAAAATAAACGACCCAATCAAAAAATGGGCCAAAGAACTAAATAGACATTTCTCCAAAGAAGACATACGGATGGCTAACAAACACATGAAAAGATGCTCAACATCACTCATTATCAGAGAAATGCAAATTAAGACCACAATGAGGTACCATTTCACACCAGTCAGAATGGCTGTGATCCAAAAGTCTGCAAGCAATAAATGCTGGAGAGGGTGTGGAGAAAAGGGAACCCTCTTACACTGTTGGTGGGAATGCAAACTAATACAGCTACTATGGAGCACAGTGTGGAGATTCCTTAAAAAATTGCAAATAGAACTGCCATATGACCCAGCAATCCCACTGCTGGGCATACACACTGAGGAAACCAGAATTGAAAGAGACACATGTACCCTAATGTTCATTACAGCACTGTTTATAGCCAGAACAAGGATGATTATTTACACAAAGAATGATAGGGGTCCCATCTTCATGATAATCAAAATGAGTTATTTTTCATTCTTGACATTCTGAGTGCTGTTAAGGAAATGGCATCAATTAAAACCAGCCTCGCTGTGTTATTAACTTGACAAGACATTAAATTATAATTTTGTATCAAAGAATTATGTTTATTGAATTTTTCATCTCCCTCAGGTGTAGCCAACTCAAGATCGAGCACTGAAATTATGAAACAGCTACAATTTTAAAATACATATTTTCTACTAAGTTTTGATATCTTTTGAAGTCTTTAACAAAATTAATGTAAGTGCTGGATTTGGCTTTCTTTAAGATGCTTATGTGTAAGCCACTTGAACAACACGCTGCTCTACTGAATCAACTGTGCCACTTGGAGCATTTTCAACTGTTGTTTTTCAGCACTTCTAATGCTTGAATGCATATGCATCATAATTATTTATTTATTCTGTGAAAGTTGTGTAGTAGAGATAATTCTGTACTGAATTTCCACATGATCCTTCTTTTTTGTTTTTTTTTTATTATTATTTCAGCTATATTGATATTTAATTTCTGTATTTATCTTTATGCCATGAAAACAGCTGTTAATACTTTTTGTTTTTTGACCGCTATTAAATACTGTGACCTCAGTCTTGAGCTCTGTTAGTACTTTTGCTACTGCCTGATACCCATTGTAATTTATAAACAGTCTGCTGCTGCTGCTAAGTCACTTCAGTTATGTCCGACTTTGTGCGACCCCGTAGACAGCAGCCCACCAAGGCTCCGCCGTCCCTGGGATTCTCCAGGCAAGAACATGAGTGGGTTGCCATTTCCTTCTTCAGTGCATGAAAGTGAAGTCACTGAGTTGTGTCTATAGACAGTCTAGTTAGTGCAATATATTTGGCATTTGACAAGCTCCATGGGTAAATAAACCAGGGTAAATAAATCTGAAGTGATGAGTGGTTGGACTTGTTCTTTCAGGCTACTGAAGAGAAATGTTCCCATAATCCATTAACACTGGCAGCAGAGATCCGCCTGACGCTGTTTCCCAGGCTAAGATTACAGCTTATCAAATAAGCTTATGTGACCAGGGCGGGCCCTTTGAGGCGCATTAGGAGCCTGATTATTCTCAATTTGTTAAGTACTAAAGCAGCGATATGTCATGTAGATTTTTTTGTATCTTCTTAGTTAGAGTATCACTGAATAGAGCACAGAAATTTTGCCTAGATCAATAAGTAGTTCTCAGTGTGCAGTCTCCAAAGCGGCAACACAAGCACCACTAAAGACTTGTTTGAAGTGTAAATTCTCAGGCCCTGCCCGAGCCTTAGTGAATGACGGAGCCCCCAGAACCCGTGTTTTCACAAGTCCCTTAGGTGACACCGATACAGACCAAAGTTTGAGAACCACTGACCTCAGAATTATCATTATCATATCCACATTCTTGCAGAATTCTGAAGTGTTCTACTAACAACCTGTTATATAAAAAAATTGAAGTAGCTGTTAACATTTGATATAAAAATCAGGTATTTCTTAGATGAGTTACATTTTTAAGGCAGTGGGAATGGAAACTTTGAAAATTTTTCTTTAAATTTAGTTCAGTTACTGCTTTTCCATGAGAGCTGTTTAAAGACATTGACTTCATGATATTCTCATTAATAACTAAAATTATTTTTAACATGATGAATATTTTTACCAATCATTTTAACTCCAAAATAATGGATAGTTCTCTTTGTGAAATGACTAGTATTCCATTTCCCTTTTAATGAGGCATTATTTGATTCTTCTTCAGGATGGAATATTTCCCTATTATCTTGTTTTTTTGTGTTTTTTTTTTTTAACTTGTCATAAAAATCTAAAGCAGAGCCGACACTGCTGTGGTGCCTTTTTGCAGTGAAAGAGACTTTCAGGAAAATAGCTCTGCATAGGGTACCCTGAGACTAGAAAAAAGAGAGCAGCATCTGAAAGTTTAGGGTGAGATGAGAACAAGTAAAGCTTACTGGAGGACTTGATGCTTTGAGAAGAGTCGCTTACTCATCATTATTGAGCACCTAGTATATAACAGTTGCTCTTCTGGATACTGGAGGTACAGCATTGAACAAAATGTACAAAGTCTCTAGTCTCATAGAGCTTAGGATACACTGGTGGAGCCTGATGATAAATAAACATTGTATGCCAGATGGTGATACCTGCTGTGAAGAAAACTAAAATAGGGGAGATGGAGCGTGATGGCGGGGAGAACATTTTACATAGGAAAGTTCAGGGTGACCTCTCTGGTAATGTGATAGGCAAGCAGAGACAGCCAGTAGGTAAGTTGGGAAAGCATGTTTCAGGCAAAGGAGTAGTGAGTCTAGGCCCTGAGTGGTCCAGTGCTGGCTCTCTCTATGGTTGGCAGAAGCCCTGCAGCTCAAGCAAGAAGAATGGGAAAAGTATGGGAGCCAAGGTCAGAGTGATGCCTGGGGACTGGATCACAGGGAACTTGGAATTTAATTCATGATGAGATGTGGAGTCTTTGGGTACAATTTTTTAACTTGTTATTTTTAAGTAATTTTACTTTTTATAATTTGTAAAAAATTTTTATTCTTGGCTATACTGGGTCGCTGCAAAGGCTTTTCTCTAGTTGTGGCAAGTAGGAGCTACTGTTTTTGCTGTGCACAGGCTTCTCACAGTGACGCTTTCTCTTGTTGTGGAGCGTGGGCTCTAGGGTGGATGGGCTTCAGTAGTTGCGGCACACGGGCTCAGTACTTGTGATTCCCAGGCTCTAGAGCACAGGCTCAGTGGTTGTGGCTTAGTTGCTGCGTGGTGTGTGAGACCTTCCCTGATCAGGGATTGAACCCGTGTCTCCTGCATTGGCAGGCAGATTCTTTAACCACTGGGCCATCAGGGAAGCCCTTGAAATAATTTTAGACTTAAAAGAAAAGTAGTACCAAGTGTTCCCATGTGCTTTTCACTCAATTTTCCCTAATGTTAACATCTTGTGTAACCATACTGTAATTATCAAAACTTAGAAATGAAAAGTGGTGCATCACTATAAGCTATAAGCTGTTTGGATTTTACCAGTTTTCCCGCTAGCGTCCTTTTCTGTTCTAGGATCTATTCCAGAATCCCACCGTGCATTTATTGTCGCGTCGTCGTCGTCTTCTCCAGACTGACTGTGCCTGAATCTTGCTTTGCCTTGCATGACCTTGACATTTGAGAACTGGCCAATTACTTAGTAGAATGTCCCTTGATTTGATTTTGTCTGACATTTTCTCATGATTCTATGAAGCTTATGCATTTAACAGGAACACCACAGGAGGAATGTGCCCTTCTCTGTGTATCAAAGTTAAAGGCATATGTCTTATTACTAGTGGTGTTATTCTCAATTCCTTGTGGTGTCTGCTGGGTTTCTGCATTCTATTATTACTTTCCCCTTGTAATTAACAGATATTTGGGGGGAGGTACTTTGATACTATGCAGATGTCCTGTTTCTCTTTAAGCTTCCACCCGCTAGTCTTAGCACCCACTGGTAGATCTTGCCTGCACCGTGTTACTGTGATGTTCTAGTGGTGACTTCCTGTCATCAGTCACCGTTCTTCATTTATTGACTGGAATTTTTCTGTAAGAGCTATTTCTTCACTCCCATTTATTTTAACTGACCAGGCCTCGTATGGATTCATAGCTACTGATTTTTTCAGTGGGTTATCTATAATCGAGTACGTGATAGTTGTGTTCTAGCTTTGATGTGAAGAAGTCTTTCAGGTTGGCTCTTGGGCACTCCATGGTGCCTCCTCCTTTGAACATTCACACTATCACAGTCTCCAGCCCATCTTGTATTTTCCCTGCCCCAGCCCCTTCTCCAGGGAAGTTTTATTTCATTAGACGTTCCCTTTATTAGAGGAGGAAACTTTGAAACCAGGACCTGGGTGCTCTATGTGCTTATTGTTAGTAAGGTGTCATGGTCCTCTCAGCACACAGTTTGAAAAAGAGTTTGCATCTGTTTCTTCTCTGTATCTGTTTGTATATATAATAAAAGTATAAGTTCATTCTGATACCTCCAGTTCCCAACTAGTACCACTGCTACCACAGCATTCTTTCTAGCCTTTCCCCTTTCCTTTGTAACTTTGTTCTCCAAAGATGAGAGACCAGGCTCTCATGATCTATAGTAGTTTTACTTATTTGTTACCCATATATACCCATAAAGTAATTTCATACCCATATATACCCATAAAGTAATTTTACAGTTGCTAACTTATACCCCTGGGAAACACAGTTTTACTAACTACAGTACAAAATTTATTTATAGTACTTTTTTTGATAAGATGGTTGGATGGCATCACCAACTCAACAGACATGAGTTTGAGCAAGCTCCGGAAGTCAGTGATAGACAAGGAAGCCTGGTGTGCTGCAGTCCATGAGGTCACAAAGAGTCAAGACATGACTGAGTGACTGAACTGAACTGATTGACTATTTTTGTCTTTAGCCTTACAGTAAAGAAAGTACTATTTTTCAGAGTATTTTAGGTTAAATCTTTTCTCCCTACCCCTGAAGTGTAGGTTTGTTATCCATTTTAATACAGTTGTGATCATTTGTTACAGTTTTTATTCCATTTTGGGTTCCCTGACACTTTAGCTAATTTTTTTTTCAATTTTACATACAGTTAAGTTTCATTTTGTGTGTAGACAGTTCTTTTGGTTGTGACAGATGTGTAGAGTTATGTAACTACCACCACAAACATTATGCAAACTAGTTCCATCTCCACAAAGTTCCCTGGCGCTCCTCCATTCTTTTTCAGGCAGCCCCTCCTCCACCTCCTGCTCTTGACAACTATTAGCTACGTTCTGTCCCTATAACTTTGCCTTTTCCAGTGTGTCATAAATGAAATCATGCATTATGCATTCTTTGGGTCTCCTTTCATTGTCTTAACAAAATGCATGTAGGATTCATCAACGTGTGTTAATAGTTTGTTTCTTTTGAGAGCCAAGGAGTATGAACCACTTTGTTTATCCAGAAGACATGCAGATTGTTTCCAGCTTTGAGTCATTAGATGTTTTTTCAGTAACTGATCTAACTTATATTTTTCAAAAGGATCACTTTGATCACCTTGTTAAATAAAGACTGAGGGGATGGAGGGGTGCAGGGCAGAAGCATAGAAACCAGAGAACTTGCCCAGGCTTATAAGGTGGGTATAAGTTAGAAATTGAAGCCAGGCAGACTGACTTCAGAGACCATGCTCTTGACTGGCACTTTTTTGACCTTTGGAAATGAAAGGAGTGAATCATTCTGTCAGTTAATGCTGACAGGTGAACTTTCACCCAGAGGAGTGGATTCTAAAATCTAATGCAGGTGGTTGAGGGGAGCGCCTTGCTTACTTGACAAGAGCAATTTTAGTGAAGTCAGTCAGTCAGTCAATTTAGTAGCTCAGTTGTGTCCGACTCCTTGCAACCCCATGAACCGCAGCACACCCTGTCCATCACCAACTCCTGGAGTTTGCCCAGACTCATGTCCATTGAGTCGGTGATGCCATCCAGCCATCTCATCCTCTGTCATCCCCTTCTCCTTCAGCCCTCAATCTTTCCCAACATCAGGGTCTTTTCCAGTGAGTCAGCTCTTTGCAACAGGTGGCCAAAGTATTGGAGTTTCAGCTTCAACATCAGTCTTTCCAATGAACACCCAGGACTGATGTCCTTTAGGATGGACTGGTTGGATCTCCTTGCAGTCCAAGGGACTCTCAAGAGTCTTCTCCAACACCACAGTTCAAAAGCATCAATTCTTCGGCGCTCAGCCTTCTTCACAGTCCAACTCTCACATCCATACATGACCACTGGAAAAACCATAGCCTTGACTAGACAGACCTTTGTTGGCAAAGTAATGTCTCTGCTTTTAATATGCTATCTAGGTTGGTCATAACCTTCCTTCCAAGGAGCAAGCGTCTTTTAATTTCATGGCTGCAGTCACCATCTGCAGTGATTTCTGAGCCCAGAAAAATAAAGTCAGCCACTGTTTCCACTGTTTCCCCATCTATTTCCCATGAAGTGATGGGAACAGATGCCATGATCTTTTTGTTCTGAACGTTGAGCTTTAAGCCAACTTTTTCACTCTTCTCTTTCACTTTCATCAAGAGGCCCTTTAGTTCCTCTTCACTTTCTGCCATAAGGGTGGTGTCATCTGCATATCTGAGGTTATTGATATTTCTCCCGGCAATCTTGATTCCAGCTTGTGCTTCATCCAGCCCAGCATTTCTCATGATGTACTCTGCATAGACGTTAAATAAGCAGGGTGACAATATACAACCTTGATGTACTTCTTTTCCTATTTGGAACCAGTCTGTTTTTCCATGTCCAGTTCTAACTGTTGCTTCCTGAGCTGCATATAAGTTTCTCAAGAGGCAGGTCAGGTGGTCTGGTATTCCCATCTCTTGAAGAATTCTCCACAGTTTGTTGTGATCCACACAGTCAAAGGCTTTGGCATAGTCAATAAAGCAGAAAGAGATGTTTTTCTGGAACTCTCTTGCTTTTTCCATGATCCAGTGGATGTTGGCAATTTGATCTCTGGTTCCTCTGCCTTTTCTAAAACCAGCTTGAACATCTGGAATTCACGGTTCACATATTGCTGAAGCCTGGCTTGGAGAATTTTGAGCATTACTTTACTAGCGTGTGAGATGAGTGCAATTGTGTGGTAGTTTGAGCATTCTTTGGGATTGCCTTTCTTTGGGATTCGAATGAAAACAGACCTCTTCCAGTCCTGTGGCCACTGCTGAGTTTTCCAAATTTGCTGGCACACTGAGTGCAGCACTTTGACAGCATCATCTTTCAGGATTTGAAATAGCTCAACTGGAATTCCATCACCTCCACTAGCTTTGTTTGTAGTGATGCCTCTAAGGCCCATTTGACTTCACATTCTAGGATGTCTGACTCTAGGTGAGTGATCACACCATGGTGATTGTCTGTGTCATGAAATCTCTTTTGTACAGTTCTTCTGTGTATTGTTGCCACCTTTTCTTAATATCTTCTGCTTCTGTTAGGTCCATACCATTTGTGTCCTTTATTGAGCCCATTTTTTGCATGAAGTAATGAAGGTGCAATCGTAATTCAAGGGAAAATGAGTCTTTTAAGAAAAAGACTTAGTAGTAGAAACTAAGTGGATAGGTCAAGAAGAAAATGTGTCAAGGGCATCGCATGTTGGCATAAGCCAACATGTGTTTGAGGATAGTGGGTCATTTTGTGTTAAGAGCACCCAGGATGGAATGTGGGCAGCAGAGGGTAGAAGGCTTGCAGCGGTCCGCACAGCATCCCTTGAGGGCTGAGTTGAAAAGTTTTAAGTTTATGCTGAAAAGTGTGGTGAAAAACTGAAATATTTTTGGTAGAAAATACTCTGCAACTTGTTTTTTTACAGGGATTTCCTCTGGTAGCAATGTAGTGGATAGATGGGCTGGGAAAGAGTGAGGAGAGATGCTGAATGTGCAGAAACAGGAGACTCTTAAAATACTCCAAGTGAAGAGGGTAGAAATCAAGGTAGGGCAAGAGGGAAGTGATTTCAAGACTTGTAGGAAGTTGAGTTTGATAGAAATTGGTGTGACTTTGCATGTGGGGGATAAGGAATGGAAGAGGAAAGAAACCACATGTAGATCCTTGACCAGCTGTTATTGATATATTTCATTTACTGAGATGGGTGATACTAAAGAAATGAAGAATGAGTGCAGCTTTAGAGTGCATAGAGGGAAAAGATACTGTCTAGAGTCTAGAGTTTGGGAGACTAGATTAGAAGTTGGCATCACTTTTAAAGACATTTGAAATTATGGTTTTGAAGAGTGTAGAGAACTAAATGTTTGTGCTGGTAGAGTGCTGAGATTTAAAAGGGAATAAAGGTATATCAGTCTACAAAAGAGATTGAGAGAATGAGCAAGGAAAATCAAGAGAATAATGTCCTTGTTTTGTTTTGTTTTTAGAGAATAGTGTCTTAAAAGCCAGGTGAGGAGTGATTTTCTGTAAATGTCAGATACCATGGAAAGGTAATGAAGGCTGAGAATTTACTGTCCATTGGATATTTCAATATAGGTGTCATCAGTGACCTTCATGAGAGCAGTTTTGTGGAGTTGATAGAGGAGGAATTCACAGTTCAGACAGTTACAGAAATGGAGTGAAGAAATAGAGACAGCAATGTTATGACATCTGGCTGTGAAGAAAACAGAACAGTTGAAAGGGGCAGGATGCTTTTTTTACGGTTCAAATGTTTATACTGAGTAACCGTGGAAAAGTAGAAAGTGCAGGTTGGAGGGGATGGGCCTTGTGAAGCCAGATCCTTGGGGTGGGAGAGGATGGAATCCAGAACACAAGGGGAACATGTGACCTTTGGGTCAGAGGGATTAAACTGCCTTTAGGATGGATAGAGAGATTATTGTCTGGGATTGTGGGCTTTTGTTTAGAGTTGGGGAGGAGTTTCAGTGAAAACGCCCGGTAGTATAAGTAAATATTTTCAAATATTCAAGGTTCGTTCGTTCTTTTTTTTTTTTTTTAACTGGCTTGGTTTTATATAACTTTATTGGAAAATCGTAATTAAGCCTTATACTTAGCTTGAAGTTTGGAGGGTGCACTAGGTTTCATGGACTCCCCAGGTGACTCAGACAGTAAAGAATCCACCTGCAATGTGGGAGACCTGGGTTCAATCCCCGGGTTGGCAAGATCCCCTGGAGGAGGGCATGGCAACCCACTCCAGTGTTCTTGCCTGGAGAATCCCATGGACAGAGGAGGCTGGCAGTCTACAGTTCATGGAGTTGCAAAGAGTTGGATATACCTGAGTAACTAACATTTTCACTTTCACTTAGGTTCCATAGATGTATCTTGCTTTAATAAAATAATAAGTAATCATTTTCTTTATGAAGTATCAGGATATCTACCTTTATAGACTGATTTCATAGTATCTGTGAGGAACATTTTACTTTATGTATTAGATTTCACAAGTGATTTGCCCCATGGTATGTCCAAATCCATATAATAATACATTTTCTGGGATGGATTTCACTTCTCTTTTACAGAGACAGGCTACCATACATATATTCAGGCTTGTATTCAGCCTATTATAGTATAGTTCCTATTGGTTAGGATAACTTTGTTTTTGCTTTTTAAGCATTTGTGTTAAAGTGTAGTCTTGTTTGGTTTTGGGTTTTGGCCATGCTGTGCAGCATGTGGGATCTTAGTTCCTTGACCAGGATTGAACCAGCGCCCTCTGCTTTGGGAGCATGGAGTCTGAACCAGTGGACCACCAGGGAGGTCCCAGGTTGGGATAGCTTTTGTTGGACTAGGAGTAAAGAGCTGAGAGATTACTCTCAAGCTGGTAGAAAGTTAATCTCTTTAACCTGGTCTTTATTTAGTAGTCTCTTTGTGGTTCTTCAGAAAAGTTATCTGTGAGACTGGTTTCAGATTCTTGGTTTTTGGGTCAAGTACAAATAGCAATCAGTCTGTTCTGTGGAAATAGTCTTTTAGCAATTAAAGTTTTCTAGAATCCAGAGGTAGTTTAGAGCTGTAAGAGATTATTTACCAAGAGATTCCTTTCAGTGTTAGAAAAAAACAATGAATGAGGGGTTTACTACCAAAGAAAGATTTTTATTATAGGCAACTCTCATGAATTTATAAATAATCATTTTTAGAAGATGGAGCTTAAGGTACATGTTCCTGTATTTTCTCCAAAAAGGAGCCTTTTGCTGAGGATGAAACAGTAGTACTGTTAAGATTTTGTTTTGTCATTTTGTTGTGTCTTAAACATAAGCTGTACTAAAGGGTTGAAATACATTTGCTGTTAGGTGTTGCTCCTGTTGTGTATTTTATCAGCATCAGTCAGGGCTCTGTCAGGGTATTGTAGCCAGGACTTAGCCTCTCTTAAATAACTTAGAAAAATAAAATAAATACAAAGGAGAGCAACAGAAGTGTTTTACAAGTGGAGGGAAATATTTCTGGGGAAAAAAGTTAAATGGCTTGATGTTGTACAATTAAAGTAAAGCTAAACATAACTCTGTTCCACAAATTAATAGCCTTCAAACCTATATTGCAAATCTTGATTACCTGAAACCAGGGAATAATGAGCTAGTCTAGAAAATTAAAAGGGTGGGCTCTTAAAGATTGAAATTATTTGAACTGTTTTTGATTGCAAAAGGTGTTTTGTGCTTTCTAAAATTTCAAGAAAAAGAATATATTATTTGAATTATTCCAATTCAAGTAACCTGTCTGAACATCAATATATGTAATATACCATCCATTAATACGCTGTTTGGGGAAGAGCTGTTTGGCACTCTCTTACAAACATACTGTTATGTGAATTATTTTATTTCAGGGTCACCTTACTGAACATGAATTATGCCATCAGTTAATGTACTCTTGTTGTGAGGGCTGTTTGCCCCATTCTGAGTCATCCTAATTTGCTGCTTTTTTGAGGTTTTTTTCTCCTAGCTTTTCTCTTTTTTCTTTGTAGTTAGTTCTTGCATTGACCTAAATATTTCTATTTATAAAAGGATATGTATTACTTTCAGGGTTGTTGTTGTTTTTTTCTTTGCTTCAAATAAGAGAAAGTGGGCCAGATTATCGAAGTAAACTGTAATTTGCAGAAAGAGCTGAGAAAGAATGTTTTGAAAGGTGTTTGAAATGCTGAGCAAGGATCCAGCCAGTTCATAAAGCTGAAAATCTAGGATATTGATGATTTTGTAACTGCCGAACCCCAAGAAAGTCAGATTTATCTGCACATTAAGGTGTCTTCTCAAAACTTATTGGAACCCTCATATAAGAAGTCATAATAAATAGGGACTTGTCATTACCTTGTCTGGAATTGGTCAGCTGGGGCATAGACCAACCAGTAACACTGAAGAAGCTGAAGCTGCACAGTTCTAAGAAGACTTACAAGACCTTCTAGAACTAACACCCAGAAAAGATGTCCTTTTCATTATAGGGGACTGGAATGCAAAAGTAGGAAGTCAAGAAACACCTGGAGTAACAGGCAAATTTGGCCATCGAGTACAGAATAAAGCAGGGCAAAGCCTAACAGAGTTTTGCCAAGAGAACAGACTGGTCATAACAAACACCCTCTTCCAACAAGAAAAGAGAAGACTCTACACGTGGACATCACCAGATGGTCGACACCGAAATCAGATTGATTATACTCTTTGTGGCCGAAGATGGAGAAGCTCTATTCCGTCAGCAAAAACAAGACCAGGAGCTGACTGTGGCTCAGATCATGAACTCCTTATTGCCAAATTCAGACTGAAATTGAAGAAAGTGGAGAAAACCACTAGACCATTCAGGTATGATCTATATCAAATCCCTTATGACTATACAGTGACAGTGAGAAATAGATTTAAGGGACTAGATCTGATAGAGTGCCTGATAAACTATGAATGGAGGTTTGTGACATTGTACAGGAGACAGGAATCAAGACCATCCCCAAGGAAAAGAAATGGATAAAAGCAAAATGGCTGTCTGAGGAGGCCTTACAAATAGCTGTGAAAAGAAGGGAAGCAAAGGAGAAAAGGAAAGATATAAGCATCTGAATGCAGAGTTCCAAAGAATAGCAAGAAGAGATAAGAAAGCCTTCCTCAGCGATCAATGCAAAGAAAGAGAGGAAAACAACAGAATGGGAAAGACTAGAGATCTCTTCAAGAAAATTAGAGATACCAAAGGAACATTTCATGCAAAGATGGGCTCAGTAAAGGGCAGAAATGGTATGGACCTAACAGAAGCAGAAGATATTAAGAAAAGGTGGCAAGAATACACAGAAAAACTACAAAAAAGATCCTCACAACCCACATAATCATGATGGTGTGATCACTCACCTAGAACCAGACATCTTGGAATGTGAAGTCAAGTGAGCCTTAGGAAGCATCACTATGAACAAAGTTAATGGAGGTGATGGAATTCCAGTTGAGCTATTTCAAATCCTGAAAGATGATCCTGTGAAAGTGTTGCACTCAATATGCCAGCAAATTTGGAAAACTCAGCAGTGACCACAGGACTGGAAAAGGTCCGTTTTCATTCCAATCCCAAAGAAAGGCAATCCCAAAGAATGCTCAAACTACCACACAATTGCACTCATCTCACACACTAGTAAAGTAATGCTCAAAATTCTCCAAGCCAGGCTTCAGCAATATGTGAACCGTGAATTCCAGATGTTCAAGCTGGTTTTAGAAAAGGCAAAAAAAACAGAGATCAAATTGCCAACATCTGCTGGATCATCGAAAAAGCAAGAGAATTCCAAAAAAACATCTCTTTCTGCTTTGTTGACTATGCCAAAGCCTTTGACTGTGTGGATCACAACAAACTATGGAAAATTCTTCAAGAGATGGGAATACCAGACCACCTGACCTGCCTCTTGAGAAACCTGTATGCGGGTCGGGAAGCAAATTAGAACTGGACATGGAACAACAGACTGGTTCCAAATAGGAAAAGAAGTACATCAAGGTTGTATATTGTCACCCTGCTTATTTAACGTCTATGCAGAGTACATCATGAGAAACGCTGGGCTGGATGAAGCACAAGCTGGAATCAAGATTGCTGGGAGAAATATCAATAATATGCAGATGACGCCACCCCGATGGCAGAATGTGAAGAACTAAAGAGCTTCTTGATGAAAGTGAAAGAGGAGAGTGAAAAAGTTAGCTTAAAGCTCAACATTCAGAACAAAAAGATCATGGCATCTGTTCCCATCACTTCATGGGAAATAGATGGGGAAACAGTGGAAACAGTGGCTGACTTTATTTTTCTGGGCTCAGAAATCACTGCAGATGGTGACTGCAGCCATGAAATTAAAAGACGCTTGCTCCTTGGAAGGAAGGTTATGACCAACCTAGATAGCATATTAAAAAGCAGAGACATTACTTTGCCAACAAAGGTCTGTCTAGTCAAGGCTACGGTTTTTCCAGTGGTCGTGTGGATGTGAGAATTGGACTATAAAGAAAGCTGAGTGCTGAAGAATTGATGCTTTTGAACTGTGGTGTTGGAGAAGACTCTTGAGAGTCCCTGGGACTGCAAGGAGATCCAACCAGTCCATCCTAAAGGACATCAGTCCTGGGTGTTCTTTGGTAAGACATTGATGTTTAAGCTGAAACTCCAATACTTTGGCCACCTGATGTGAGGAGCTGACTCATTTGAAAGACCCTGATGTTGGGAAAGACTGAGGGCAGGAAGAGAAGGGGATGACAGGGGATGAGACAGTTGGATGACATCACCGACTCAATGGATATGGGTTTTGGTGAACTCTGGGAGTTGGTTCGGACAGGGAGGCCTGGCGTGCTGTGGTTCATGGGTCGCAAAGAGTGGACAAGCCTGAGTGACTGAACTGAACTGTCTGGAATTGTAGACAGCAGTGCTCCTCCCCCATCCCAAACCATATTGCTATAGATTCTGAGCTTTCTGTAAAAAATGTCATTTTCTCCTAATTATTAACAAACTGTGAAGGGTTTGAGTATTGACTCCTCTGAAGATATTTTGTGTAGTCACAGTGGCTATAAAAATGGGTTTTTGTTGGTAGACTTGGTTTAGTGTGGGATTTTCCCATAGCAGATAAGGTTTTGTGAGTTAAGGATATTTAGTTACTGGGGAGAGAGAAGTCACCACAGTGAAAGAGTTTTCATTTATTTAAAACAACTTTCATTTTGTTCAGCTTTTGATGTATGGCAAAACCAATACAATATTGTAAAGTAATTAGCGTCCAATTAAAAGAAATAAATTTAAATTTTAGAAAAAATTCCGAGTAACTGGCTTATTAACTATTGTTGAGGTTTCTGAAGGTACCAGAGGGCCACTATATACAACTTGTGCTGTTAAATCTTAGAGTTCATAGTGTAGGTTAAGTGGTATAGTTGTCAGCTATTGTATATTATACAGTGCAGCTTTTAAAAAGAGGGTTTGTTTTTTTTCCTTAACAACTACTCTGTAAATAATTCAGTGTAGAAATAGGTTATAACCGAACCATCTATATTTAGTTTTAATGACTGCTCAAAAGAATGGGTATTATTTTAAGGAAATATCAAAAGGAAATACTTAGTTTTCCACAAAGAGTTACAGTTATTGCGTATAGTTGAAGAACTGATTGATAATGTGGATTCAGACCTTCTTGAGTTTATATTTTTAAATTAAAACATGTTTTAATGGAATGGAAAAACACTGGCTTATCTTAGAAGTATTATAAACTTATCTAAATATCCTTTTCAGAGCTCTGACGTGGATCTTGGATCCTGTTAGGCAGGCTTTTTTGTGGGCGTGTTAATTCAGATTCCACCTGTCAGTGTACCTATAGGTACAGACATTAAACCACACCCTGTGTTCTGACCTTTCCTCAGGGGACACTGACTAAAATCCTTTGGCTCAGCATGAGAGGCTATTTGAATAGCTCAGTTCAGAAGAGCATTGAATGAAGCAGCAAGAACGAGGGAAATAATGTTGCAACTGCGATTCTTAAGACTGCTGCCATGGAGACTTCAAACTTGACTTTCCCTGCCAGGTTTTACTTGGAAGGCTTTTACTTCCACAGACATATTTGATAGCGAGAGCAGTTTTATTGCTTAGCTAATTAGATATTTATATTTTCATTTTTTCATTCTTCAACATTTTAGTCATTATTCTAATTAAAAACATGTTTACTTGCTTTTAGTTTTGTTTTTTTGTTTTTGTTTTCTTCTGGTTTCTTTGTTTTGTTTTGCTGAAGACTGGTGGGGACCTAATTTTTCTTATTTGTGGGGTTTTTTTCTTTTGTTGTTTAGTTGTATGAATTAATTTTTATGTTTATTTGATAGTGCTAAGGAAAAATTTTCATATTGCTATGGTATATCTTTATAAAGTAAACAGAACTTTTTAGTGTAGTGGAAAACTGGTAAAGCAAATAAGGAAAACTAGCAGCTATAACTTCTAGAATGGATTCGTACAAGACCTATTTGGCAACTGTCAAACTTAGTGACTCGTGGTTGGAGGAACAAGATGAAGACATCTATGAGGTTGAATCCCGTGTACCATTACCACATCCTTTTCCTCTGTGTGAACATTTGGATGAAAATAACTCAGTAATTATTAATACTTCTATTTTTCATATTATTCATAAAAGAAATGGACACATATTAAAGCTTATTTCTAAAATTTCCCTGCCTACCCCTCCTTATTCAGTAAGTATAAAAATTTGTTTTTTTTATAGTTTTATGCTGTCAGTTTTTTATATATTTAGTGAAAAAAGCTATAATGAGAAATGAACTTTAAATGTCTTTGGTAAGGGTAAATGGAATAGAATCTTGTTTTCCTGTTTGGTTCATTCATCTGTAATGATTAATGTATTGAAGGGCAAAATTTCATCCACAAGCTCCAACTTGGCAATGTGTTTAATTCCATAAAGCTAAATGAGATAATATTTCAGTTCTGCCACGCCAGACAAGCTATTTAAAAAGATCCTGCTTGTCCTTAAGAATCTGACTTCTCTGTGTTTGTGATGCCAGTCTTTAGTAAAAGCAGGCTGGTTGTGTTTGAGGGAATAGGCGTTCTCACACCTAAAATAGCTAAGTGAATTGTCATTGAGCCAGTCATTTGGCATATTGGCTCTAGTTCCAGAAACGAAAAAAGAATTCCTGGGTTCCAATTTCAGTTTTTTTGCTAACTGCCCAAGAAATTTATATTTAATATGTCTACTAATCCTGTGAGAAAATACCTTTTCCTGCTTTTTATGTGAAATGTATATTGTGAACAGTGTTAAGAGTATTTAGCATAGTTAATCTTTCAGGTTCATTTGACTTTTAAATGCTGTGAATGATTTACTCCAAGTTATTCAGCCCTTTTAGTGACTTTCATGGCTTTAGCGATATACTCCCTTATATTTCAGATGCTTTCAGAATAGTTTCATTACCTCCCCTGAAGCTTTTACATGTTAGAGTGACAAAATATTTACTAATTGTTTATAAGTACTTTTAATGTAGTTTTAAAATTGTTTGAAAATACTGAATATGATATCTTTATATATTTCACATTATTAGGTATAGGTATTACATAAATATTAGGAATAAACTGTACCTTACCTAGATAGAAGAGATTTTTTAACATTTAAAATGTTTACATAAATATTTGAAGGAATCTCTTATTCCAGTAAGGTGTTGGTGCTCTCTGCTGTAATAAATGGCATTTGTTTGCTGGATCTACTGTATTTGAGTCCCTGCCAACTTTTTTGTTTTGCTTTGTAAAACTGAAGTTACTGATATTTCTTGTAGGCTTTACAGTAATATTTAAATGCATCTTAATGAAATTTTATACCTTGTCAAGAGATAGAATATAGAAGCAAACTTTAAAATTTTTTCTAAAAGAAGTATTTATTTTGTTGTAAGTGTATGGTAATTGTATAGTAAATTTGAAGAAGGAAAAAGCTCATATCCTAGTTAGTTCAAGCTGTGAACTCTTAGAGATTCATATATTTACCAGGCAGCCATTTTATAATGTACAGAAAAAAATTACATGTGGAAGCAGTTGATTTATTTTTAAAATATTGACTCTGACTATAAGTGCAGAAGCATGCTGTATATAAATAGTTCATATTTTATGATCACTTTTTAATATTAAAAATTAATATGTACTGGTTATCCACATTAAAGGAAAGTAATCTTTTGCCAGTCAAAAGTAAAAATGTATATATACGAATTTTTATCTTTGTTGAGGTAACAGCATATTACTAGAGATATTTTAGAAAATATTTTGTGATTAAAATGTTTTTAATTTTCAATTATGACTCTTAAATGTATGTTCATATTACTTTCAAGTAATAAGTTATGAATGATATTTAAAACAAGGCTAGTTACATGCTGGCGGGATACTGATTTATCCAAAAACAAAAAGTTACCACCAAAAGCCTTGTTTAGTAACTCTAAAATCTATTTTCTATGGTACATTTTAAAATTCTGTGGTAAATTTTTTTCAATTTAATAATGTTGATATTAAGTACTAGAAACATTTGAGCTCAGTTTTCCCCCTTATAGTTGTTTCAGTAAAAACAGAGAATGCAGGTGCTAGCAGTAAGAAGCAATTATTTCTGTTCAGTAAAGTTAGAATACATCTCTTTATACATCTCTTGTGCGTAGCTGAAGTATCTACGGAATTGCTCTATCTACTAATATTAGCATGCACTAGAAATATTAAATGACTACAGTTCAACGGTATATCTTTATTTTCATTAAAAAAATTTTTTAAAGCTTTCATGGAGAATGGCACTGATATTCTTAACACTTTGTCTTCCTTTGTGTATGCTTTCCCTCTCTTTTTAGCTGGAACATGCAAAAGTTACACAGACAGAATTGATGCGTGAGTCGTTTAGACAGAAACAAGAAGTGACTGAGTCCCTCAAATGCCAAGAAGAGCTGCGAGAGCGCCTTCATGAGGAGTCCAGGGCCAGAGAGCAGCTGGCTGTGGAGCTCAGTAAGGCTGAGGGTGAGTGCCCTGCTGTTGGCTATTGAGGATGGAGAAATTTCAAGTCTAAAAATAGATTTTGGTGCAAGCCAAGTTTGGAAACCAGCAATCTACTTTTAATTTCAAATGACCATTGAAAAATAGTTGTAGCTTGTCTTCAAAATTCCTCTAAGCAGCTTTTAAAACTACATATAGTTTTTAATTATAAAAGTACTTAATAGAATTATATGAAAGTATTTAAAATCTTAGAAAATACAAAAGTGAATGATAGTGAGTTGTTACCATAATCCCTCCATCCTAAGACAGCTCTTTTCATTTAAAGATGAGGGAACTGGAACAGAGATACTAATAAATTGTTCGAAGTCACCTTTAAATGCTGATTCCAGGATTTAAGCCGCTGAAGCCCCATGCTATTTATATCGTACCATGCTATTGTGGGTGACGGGCTTCTAGAATCACTTAAAGTATCAACTTTCTCTAGTATATTTAAAATGTGATTCAGTCCACAGGCGTTTGATTTATATTAAGCTTTCCAGGAACCTGTCTCTTTAATAAAATATGTTACACCAACATGATGTGATAAATTAGCATAACAAGAGAAAATTCAGAGAAATTTCATATTTAAACACAATGGCTAATAAGAATACTGTATTGAACATATTATAGTTGCTACTATTATGAGCAGCAAATTGATTTAAGATTTTTAATAGGCTGAAATGATTTAAAATTTACTGACAGTACACCTTTTTTATTTATATAAATATATAATAGCAAAATTTGAAATAATAATTGCATTCTCTGTTTATTTTATAGGTGTCATTGATGGCTATGCAGATGAGAAAACACTTTTTGAAAGGCAAATTCAGGAAAAAACTGATATAATAGATCGTCTTGAGCAGGAGTTGTTATGTGCAGGTAATAGATTACAAGAACTAGAAGCAGAGCAACAGCAGATCCAAGAAGAAAGAGAATTACTGTCGAGGCAGAAGGAGGCTATGAAAGCAGAGGCAGGCCCTGTTGAACAGCGTACGTATTTCTCGACTTTATATGAACTGTTACTTAAAAGTTCAAGATGACTTCTTTTTCCCCTTTCAGTGCCATTATTTATGTTTTCTATAGGGATTGAAAAATAATAAGAAAGCCTACCTTACTGGTAATTGTCTTATTAGCCAATCATGTGGAATCAGGTTTGGTTTTTTTTTCCTTTTTCCTTTGGCATATGATAACAGGAAAGATAATTCTTTGTATCTCCTCAAGCTCTGCCTAAAGAGAAAGCTGGATATAATGAAGCAGGATTTTTTTTTAAGTTGTATGAGATTTAGTTCTTTTAATTGCAGAAAGGCAGCAAAATGTACGCCTGGATTAACTAACTAAGAGCACTGATCAGGCACTAGTTGTGAGCAGGGTGGGGTGGATTTCAGCCTGCAAGATAATAGATTGAAAAGGCTGTTAGAAGCAGGCTGACATTTAGTTGAATGTAAGCAGGAGTTCAAAGAATAAATAAGTTTACAGATAACCTCTAATCTTTTCTTAAATGAGAAATTAGGTAATTAGTGGTTTAAAAAATAGGTGTCAGTCTTTGTAACAATGGAACTTTAAATCCTTTTAGTCATATCCTGTCACCTTTATATTATGGCTTCCCTGGTAGCTCAGTTGGTAAAGAATCTGCCTGCAACGCAGGAGACCCCGGTTCGATTCCTGGATTGGGAGAAGGGACAGCTACCCACTCCAGTATTCTGGCCTGGAGAATTCCATGGACTGTCTAGTCCATGGGGTTGCAAAGAGTCGGACACAGCTGAGTGACTTTCACTTTCACCTTTATATTATACATGCAGTTAGAATTATAAATGTGTAGTTTCACTAATTAAATTCTATCAATTTAGAGATACCACATACATTCTTATAATATGGTGAAGCTTTTCTGGTTGCTCAGATTTATTTAATACAGGTTTAGGGTTGGCATCTTTCATGTGCAAAGTATATTTATCGTGCGTGTGAAATATTCAAGGAATTTGAATACACCTCAAAATGTAACCTGTGACAGTCAGTATGTTCAGCTTTTACTCCTAGTTGTTCTGTGTGTGTGTGCATTACTCTGTCTTAGGAAGTAGCTGACACGTAAATCACCATGTTCTGTTGTGTGTGTGTGTTTTTTCCCAATAGGACTAGTAGATGCTGCAGTCGATGCAGCGCCTGGAGCAGGTGTGTTTACACAGTTGCATGGCCATTGGGTGACCCTTGGATTTTTCAGTCAGTTAACATATCTCTAACTTTGCTGCTGTGTTTCATACTTACAAGTTTTTCTAACAACAAAAAAACTTTCCTTACAATAAAAATTTGGAATTAAAAACTGAGATTCATAATGACTATCATCATATTATTCCCACAGAGCTTAAGACTATTTCAGTTTTTTCAAGAAAATGGATGAAATAGTGGTAGGCAATATAATATAAATTAAAAGTTATTTTCTTTGACAAATATATTAAGTTCTCACAACCTGTGACTTTTTACAGTACTCTTTTCTAAATCAGTATCTAAGATGATGGTATCAATAAGATCAGTGAAATTCAGTGAAGAGACTTTCTGGTTGATTACTTTTGTATTAACATCTAAATCAGTGTTGTTTAAAAGGAAAGCTGCTTTCTGTAGATTCCTGAGTACAGTGTTGACAGACCAGTTAGTGTAAAGACTCTGGAGTTATATTCATTCCATTTTCTTCATTAGAGAATTGTTTTACTTTGCTGTAGAAAATTTATTATTATATGATTAATAATAATAATAGCTAACACTTACATGTATATGTAGTGCTTACATAGTCTAGGCACTGTTTTTCACACATTGATATATTAACTTATTTGACATATTATAAATTAACTTATTGTGGGGAAATAACTCAGAGGTCAGTACTGTTACTAACTCCCATTTGACATACAAGGAAATTGAAGGACATCATATTAAATGCCACAAGTGGTGGAGTTAGGACGTTAGCTCACAGTCTCTGCGCCTAAGCACCACACTGCCTCTCATACCTGTCAGTTTTCCCTTGACACACACACGTGAACATGTAAGACTAACTCGGGAATGTGGGTCAAATAAGGAGTAAGACTAACAGGAAACTCTGATTCTGGTTATGCCTCTTTTCTGTAACTCTTACTTACCTTGGTTAAAGATTTACAGTATTTGATTTTCATGTGTGTTGTATATGCATATAAAAATGACTTTACAGGTTTAGAATGGATTGATTTTCGCCTGAGGTGAGTTATTTCTGTGCTTGAATTTGGTTAGATTTTGCTCGTTTCCTTGTAGTGAAAGTGGACTTTGAGGGGGTCATTTGCTGTGTTCTTTTATTGTTTTTAATGATAGGACATAATTCTTTTTTGTTAATTCTGTTTGATTTTATTGGTACTAGCTTGCTTACTTATATCGGAATGTGTTATTCTGATATTTTCAAATGAATATTTTCCTTTTTTACATGTTTTTGAAATGAAACTCAGCCCCTTTATTTCATGAAGTTAAAATCGAACATAGTTATCGGTGATCTCCCTATCACAACATCATTAATTGTGACTTAATGTAGTATATTTTTGCATTCATGAACAGAATTACTACAGGAGACAGAAAAACTGATGAAGGAAAAACTAGAGGTACAGTGTCAAGCTGAAAAAGTGCGTGATGACCTTCAAAAACAAGTGAAAGCTCTAGAAATAGATGTTGAAGAACAAGTCAGTAGATTTATAGAACTGGAACAGGAAAAAAATGCTGAGCTAATGGATTTAAGACAACAAAACCAAGCACTGGAAAAGCAGTTAGAAAAAATGAGAAAATTTTTAGATGTAAGTATTCTTCAGTTTAATAATTTTTTCATTGGAATGCTACTTGCTACTATTCTATGTTGTGGATTTTAAATTATGAAAAGACTTAATTTCTACTATTTTTATCTGTGTCATCTAATTAATTCAAAAGTATTATTTCAATTAAAAATTTTTATTATGCAGCTTTCAGAATTAAAAGCAGTACGAACAGATTATGAATAAGCCCTACCAGTTAGCCTTTCCAGATTCATAGTTAAGAAACTTGTCCTAGTCTTTTTCTGAACTGGTAGTCAGAGCAAGTAAGGATCCTAAGAGCTAATTGTCCACCATTTCACCCATAAAACGTAATGTATACACACAAGTAACAGTGTGCCCTGGAAGCAGTGAACTACAACTGTTTTCATGCTGTCATTACTGTCTTCCAAAAAAGATGTTAAATCTCTAATTTCATGTGGATTTTCTTCTTTGGAGTTTCATTTAGGTCTTAACGTTATCTTCACAGATCAGAGAATCAGATTCTAACACACTTTGTAATTTTAGGTATTTAAAAAAACCTAGATTAAAATGGAAAAAATGTATCTACAACACAGTTTGTTCCACTATAGCTTAAATACTGGGAGTCCTCCTTTGTTCCAAAAAAAGTAAATTCATTTTAAGGAGACCATTTAAATTTCATTTTGTATTTAATATTACTTGAATTTTAAAAAATGTTGTGCTTCAGATAACATTTCAGTGCTTGCATTTTTGCTGAAGAGCCCTAGGTTATGTATCATACAACAGGAGCCTTACTAGTAGCCGCTACGTACCATGCAACAAGTGTTACCTTTTCAGACCTTTTTGGTTTGGAGCATTTCTGTGACCATCAGTTGTTCATCTTCAAACAGACAACTGTACCTACAATTGAAGGGAAGTAAGGGAAATAATAACATCAGTAAATATTATTTCTTCAGTTACTATCATTATTACTCTTTAGGAGCAAGCTGTTGATAGAGAACACGAGAGAGATGTATTCCAACAGGAAATACAGAAACTAGAACAACAGCTTAAGGTCGTGCCTCGATTCCAGCCTATCAGTGAACACCAAACTAGAGAGGTAATGTTTTTATTGATATTGTTTTCCATGCATTAATTTGTATATTATGTATAAAATAAGATTCATATCTTTAAAAACTTGAATTCTTTCTGTTGTATATCAGTTTTCAAAATCAGAAACTTAAATATTACTTCAATATGAGAAGGTGAAGATACCAAAGAAGTATAAAATACCTATAACTCATTGTCATAAAATGTTATCTACAGTCTTATTTAACAAAAGGTATCTTTAAAACAAAAAGCCAGAAGGAATCTGATGTAGAAAAGCGTTATCTACTGGAGCAGTAGAAAAGTTAGCAATCCCCACCGAGTTTGTAGTCATTCGTTGTGTTCCTGACATATTCTATATTTTGAAAAATAGCTGTGTATTTGTTGAGCCTCAAAAGAATATTTAAGCTCTAGAACTTAGTCATTTCCTGCTATTTGTTTCCTTACATTTAAAAAGGGTGATTTGCCTCATTCATAAAACTTAAGGAAACTAACAAGAAAGTACGTCTTTGGTTTTCTTCCAAAACATTGTGATCCATTTGTTTTCTTCTTCTTTAGCCAGATCTGATTCTCTAGCTTCTGATTTTCTCAGGATCAAAAAAACAAAAAAAGAAACATCTAGCTGTTAACAGTGCACTGTGCCATTTTGCTATGCCTGCTTTATTGTCTTCTCCTTTAACCTCACTCCAAGTCTTAGTCCACCTTTTATTGTTCAAGCCTCTCCTCAGGCTTTATTACTGTCCTTTCTCAACCTCTAATTGTAGGTAAGCTAGCATTTCTTTTAATGTTTTAAGGAAGAAGTATCATTTTTAGATAATTTCCTCTAAGAATCTCACTGAAATAAGGTAGAGTTTTTTTTTCTTACCATCATATTTCTTTTTTTAAATAAGCTTTCTCTCTTCATTTGAGAACTAATTTCACAAGCTCTCTTATTGATCTTTCCTGTATCCTTCCGTCTGCTTCTTATCCGAATCACTTTTTCGGGGCACGTGGATCCCTTGCACTGCCTGGCATCCTGATCCCTCCCCTAGGCTGGTGGAATGTGTGGGCTGAAAAGTTACTTTTTTCCAAGTAACTGTATTGGAAAAGGGTCCCCAGTTCCCTTCTGTCCCTATGGTATTTTAGAACCACTGTATTATTATATGTGTTGATAAACAGTTGGTGGAAAGGAAAGTATAATCCGTGGAAGTTTTTTTAGGTCATTGTATCTCACATATGAATGTAAGTACTGTGTAAACTTGTTTTCTTTATTAGGTTTTAGTGTGGTTGTGCCATTAGAGCTTACAACTCAACATTATTCAAAAATGCATTTATTTTTTCCTCCTAGCTAGGGAAAACCTTAGTCTTAACAGAGCTCTTAAAAGAATTGGTGAAAGCAATATTATTTCTCTTTAACTAGTGCTGCTTAGATGCATCAACTCAGAAAATGCTGCTATAGTTGGAGGTGATAGTGCCATCCTTATCAAAAAAACTTAAGCATAGTATCTAAAAAAATTTGAAAGGAGGATAGATTTATTACTAACATCCTTACATATTTTAACATTACAGTTTTTTATTATTATATTTTCAGGTTGAGCAGTTAACAAATCATCTGAAAGAAAAAACAGACAAGTGCAGTGAGCTTTTGCTGTCTAAAGAGCAGCTTCAGAGAGATATACAGGAGCGGAATGAAGAAATTGAGAAACTGGAGTTCAGAGTAAGAGAGCTGGAGCAAGCCTTACTCGTTAGTGCAGACACTTTTCAAAAGGTGTGACATTTTCTTTGGGTTAATTTTATCTAGTGTTTTAGTACAGATTACGCTTAGTTACATGAACATCAGTTTATTTACATAAAAAAATTACTAAGGACTCTGTTGATATTATTGCATAATGTATCTGTATGTCTTCATTAACATCATAACCATTTCTGTTTATTCTTTTCTCCAAATATCCCTTGCATACTGAGTCCTGATTAAGAAAGATTAATTAAGCCAGAAGACTTAATTACCCTTTTAAGCATTAATAATTATTGATTCTAAAATAACAGCCAAGTGAAAATCTGTAGGCACCAGTTCAGGCTGATGCCGTGCCCCAGACAAAGAAGCAGTGATATCTGTTCCTATTATGCTAAAGAAAAGCAGGATAAGGAAATTTGGGAGTGGAGGAGATGAGGGGTTAGCTTTCATTTTACCTGAGAAATGAATTTTAAGATTGTCAGGCATTCTTGTTTTAATTTATATAAAGTGCATTCAAGAGTGAATGTTGTAACTTTTGATTGTTCACTAATGTAGACTACTTCTAGTTCAAGAAACAGAACTGTTACTTCTCCAATTAAAATGGATAATTAGGATTTAATGTCTGAAATTTTGAGAAAATTTTTATGTATTTAAAGGTAGAGGACCGGAAACACTTTGGAGCTGTAGAAGCTAAAGCAGAATTGTCTCTGGAGATACAATTGCAGGCAGAGCGAGATGCCATAGACAGAAAGGAAAAAGAGGTAAGTTTATTTTTAATGACAAAATGTGGCTTGAATTACTTTAGAAAATTTAATTTGATTAGAATGGAGTTTATGGTGCAAAACCAAAGTATATAGACTGTTCTTAGCTCATTGCCTAAGTTGCCGTTGAAGACAGTAAACATTTGAACGAGTAAACTGGAATGAAGAAGGGGGCAAGTGGCCTTGACAGAGGAGGGAGTTTCGAGGACACAAAGGTGGCCAGTCTGGTAAGTATGGATTAGATCAGGCCGGGAGGAGAGAGACTAGTGCTGGGGCACAAGGAAGTATCTTCCTCCTGGCCTTGCCGTAGGCTTTGAATTACTGCTGCTTTCCTGTGGAGTTTGTTTTTTCTAAAGTTATATTTCCCTGGGAGATAGTAGTGCCTTTTTACAGTGTACTAATAAACATGTTCTTAATTCTATAAAGTTCTTTTATGTTTTTGTGCGCCCTCCCTTCCCCCTACCCCGAGAAAACCAGAAGATGCACTTTTAAAACAGCCATCATTTTCAAGTCCTAATTATTTGAACCTTTGTCTCTCATCAGTTTTTCTCTAGCATATTGTACCTTACTATCTAGCTATAGCATATCATTTTAAATGTTTCAGAAGTTTCAATTGCATTTTTATCTCTTTCCGTATAATTTTCTCAGAACATTTGATGTGTATTTATTGAGTGTAAACAGTTTATAAATGTTAATGAGTACTTTGAGAAAAAGATTGATTTAGATGTCACCTAAAACTATAGCTCAGAGAACTTGTAGTTTAGAGAAGAAAAAAGTCATCTATGTAAATAATGGAAATGATTATTTTCGTGAAAATTATTATTTTCGCATTATCCCATAGTACTGACTAATGTTTATCTGAGAGATTCTTATTTATCTTATTTTTTGGCTTTCATGTCAGTGACTGGGGACACTTTTGTTGACATATAATTACTTTTGTTGATGTGTGCTTCAAAAAGAATTAACATTTAAAGATTTCTATTACACTAAATAGTCAAATAGATGATCTGCTTTCTAAAAAGATGGGACTCCAAAACTTGTCACAAGGCAGAAATAATTGATTCAATATAGTAAAATTTTATATTGTCATTTGAATTTTATTTAATACTACTTAACTGCTTAATTTCTTGAAGTAAGGATCCAATAACTGTCTCCTGCTTACTTAGAATTATATTTGTTGGAATTGCAAGAGACCTTAGAGAGCTTGTATCAACTAGCTACCAGTTTTTACAGATGAAACAGAGCCAGACTTGTTGAATGAGTAAAGAATTAAACTGACAGCTAACCTTGATCTACTCCAGTATCCTTGCCTGGGAAATCCCATGGACAGAGGAGCCTGGCGGGCGACAGTCCATGGGGTCACAAAAGAGTCAGACATAAGTTAGTGACTAAACAACAAAGTTGGTCTACTAATTTTGAATAACAGTGACACGTGTTCTATCAGAACCCAGTCACTCAGTAACTGGAGACTGAAAGATAGGGATGTAAAATTGAAACATATCTTTTAATGAAAATAACTTCTTAAGCATTCTCTCCTGCACTAGACAAATGTTTTCAGATATCTGACGGTATAAACATAGGATGTCTATGTGTTGTTATATTTGAGATACTTCCCACTACTCTCATAGCCTAAATTTGTGTACAACTTTTTTAAAAGTTTATTATAATATTTAGAAATTGGAGTGAAAGAAAAGAAAACCTTAAAAGATAAGGGTTTCAGGCTGTATAAGAGAAGGAGAATAATGTGGAGAGAAATACAAGAATTCAAGAAAAAGATGCTTTCAGTAGTATAGGTTTTAAGTAAAGCGACTTAGCAGCAGCAGCAGCAATGAGATCTAACTTACAAATGACAATAGTAAATAATAATAGTTAACTTTGTTGAGGTCTGTGCTAGAACGTGGTCGGTATTTTAATTAATGCCTTGTGTCCTTAACCTTATGCTCTCCCTGAGGATAGGTTCTTTTGGTGTTTCCACTTTATTCTTGAGTAAACCAGATCTTAATAAAGGTTAAGGAACTTGCTCATGTTCACACAGTGAGTGGCTGAACAAGAATTCCTCCTCAATTTCTCTCATTCTGGAGCTTTGTGATGCTTTACTGCCAAAACATCCGGGCACGTTTTGCCTTGCTGATGAGAAATTATCATAGACAGTCATTCAGGATTTGTTGTAGAGCACCACTGTCCCATTTTAAAACCAGCACCAATCTCAAGGAACCTCGTGTCTAATTAGGATGTATATATATGTATGTATGTGCTGGACTGTGATAAGTTGCTTCAGTCGTGTCCGACTCTTTGTGACCCCGTGGACTGTAGCCCACCAGGCTCCTCTCTCCATAGAATTCTGCATGCAAGAATACTGGAGTGGGTTGCCATGCCCTTCTCCAGGAGATCTTCCAGACCCAGGGGTCTAACCTGTGTCTCTTATGTCTCCTGCATTGGCAGGAGGGTTCTTTACCGCTAGTGCCACCTGGGAAGCGCGCGTGTATGTGTGTGCGTGCGTGCGTGTGTGTGTACACATTGGAAAGAAAAAAAATTCTTAAAACACAAATAGGTGCTAATTAATGTAATCCAGACAATCTAGATATCATTTGGTAGCTAAATTAAACAAGGTTAAACCAAAAAGCTGCCATTCTGTTTTTAAACCTTAATAATATTTTTCTGGTTCTTGGTTGTCATAGCCTCAGTAATAAGACAACCAGGGACCAAAACTGAAGTCTGGCTGAGAAGAGGAAAGAAGGCCTCACAGTGTCATTTTGGGAATTGAAGTCTCTATTTTGATGCCTCAAGTTCAGCTGCTCATGATGGGAATGTTAGTGCTTTAGATGAGTACTTCTGGAACTTGAATGCTCTATGAATCTCCTTAGGGATCGTTTTAAAATGAAGACTCTGATTCAGTAGGCCCAGGGTGAGGCTTGAGAATCTGTGCTTCAAACATGTTCCCATGTGATGCTAATTCTCCTCCTAGGACTACACTTTGAATATTAAGGCTAAGAATTTAACCGTAAACTATTTTATCAAAAAAGAAAATAAGTATGAGGTGAGACAGGAATGGGCAGCAATTTTGAGATTAAATATCTATGTATGTGTTGAAATAATACCTTGTCACCAAAAGTAGTCATAGAAGATAGAAGAAATGTAAATGTCATCTATTAGGTAACTTTGAAGAAGATATAATCATCATAATTTTCAGGAGACTAACCTGATAATTATATGTGTGCAACTAATAACTATATTTCAGGTGTTATTACTCAGTTTAATACCAGTATTAAAATTATTTAAATGTAGGTCTTAGACATTAGTTATTAGAAGTAGGATGAATAATAGTTAAGAATGTCAGGTTCCAGAGGTAAACTCCTGAGGTTCAAAAGTGACTTCCACATACTAGCCTTGTGACTGCAGAACAAGGGACTCCTGTCTCAGTGACTCCCTTCCTCATCTTGAAATGGAGATAATCCTAGTAAAGATGTATAAAGTCATTACAGGGCTTTTAAAAAATAATACATATAAAGCATATCATGCAGTGTCTTAACAGGAAATGGCCTGCAAGCGTTAGTTGCTCAGTCACATCCGACTCGTTGCAACCCCACAGGCTGTAGCCTGCCAGGGTCCTCTGTCCATGGAACTCTCCAGGCAAGAATATGGAGTGGGTTTCCATTCTTTTCTTCAGAGGATCTTCCCGGCCCAGGAATTGAACCTGAATCTCCTGCATTGCAGGCAGATTCTTTACCATCTGAGCCATCAGGGAAGCTATGAATGATGGCTGTTTATCACTAGTATAAATATGATTTCTGTTACAGAAATATTAGCTTAAATTATTTTGAAGGCCTTTGCTTTGCTAGTGCTAAGATATAATTCTGACTGCTTGTACTCAGTCACTCTGTCGTGTCCAGCCCTTTGTTACTGCATGAACTGTAGCCTTACAGGCTCCTCTGGCCATGGAATTCTCCAGGCAAGAATCCTGGAGTGATTGCCATTTCCTCCTCCATCTGACTACATGTTGGTGTGTAATCAGAATGTTCCCCCTTTCAAGTTCTAAGATGATGAATGCTTTATAAGTGTTCTCTGGGCCACCTGCCACTAAATGCTGCCCTTGTATCTTAGGTTGGTCTTAATGCAGCAGTTTTGATCACTAGATAAATAAACATTTGAAAATCCATTCATTAAAAATATACTAAGAACTTGCAAAGCATTGAGGTAAACAACTCTTCTTGTCCTCGAGCAAGCCCAGTTTTTAAAATACAATTAGCTCTTACTATTCACCATTAGTTTCAATCTCCATATAACTATCAAAGAGCAGTTGCTTTACCATTAGTGGTAATCTGCGCTCAGAGCTGAATTTCAGTTGTCTTACGCATGGGAACACTCTAGTTTTCCCCTAAAATGATTTTACTAACTTACTCTGTAAGTTTGTGTATGTCAGACCTAAGTGAGTCTGCCTCTGCTCCCTTCTGCCCAAATAAGGCATGTCGCTGCCAAACCTTAAGTTATTAATGTGGACTAAATCGAGTTAGTCTCACTTGGTGGCTAAAATAACTGACTTAATTCTACAGCTTTCTTGAGCCTTTTTGATAGCCGTTAATTTAACATAAAATAAGATTTAAGAATGTGGATTCTTTCCCTTCCTCTCATGACTCTTTTATGCTCTATCAGAAGATAATATTTGGTAGGAAGTGGCTCCTTGTAGCCTTCCTCTGAAGGAAGGATAGTTTTAAAGTCTTTAGTTTGAAAATGTCTGGAAACCACGCAGTTATATCTGGCTTAGAGAAACCCCTTTCCTTTATTTTCATGGCTCACCTGTTCTAAGCATGTGTCCTGTAGAGCTCAATCCAGCAGGCTTCATTCTCTCTTGGCAAATAAACATCTATATGAACAGTTGTTTTTCTCTTTCCCTTTGATAATTTTGCTATCAAAGATCACAAACTTAGAAGAGCAGTTAGAACAGTTCAGAGAAGAACTGGAAAATAAGAATGAAGAAGTCCAGCAACTACATATGCAGTTAGAAATACAGAAAAAGGAATCTACTACCCGCCTACAAGAACTTGAACAAGAAAACAAATTATTTAAGGTAATTGCTCAAGGAAAAGTTTGCCTCTAAATAATTCATTGGTTTTTTTTGTCTTGTATAGTCGTAGTATTTAAGCATTTGCTAAATCCAGCTGCTACATAATGCTTAACAGAAGAATAATAGCTGCATATGGATTTACATAAGAGTTTATCTTCAACCCAACATAAACGTTTGAATTCATCAGATACGAAAAATTTTGGAGACCTTTATCAAAACATTTTAAGATTTATTGATTTACAATAATTATATAGTAGCTTTGAACGTTTTGGGTGCTATAGCTTGGTAAGAGTTAATTGACAGAATGGTCTAAAGATCACATGTAATGCTCTATCAACTGGGATGGTTATCTTTGTTCCTAGGATGAAATGGAGAAACTGGGATTTATCATAAAGGAATCTGATGCTATCTCTAATCCGGATCAACATGTACTATTTGGGAAATTTGCTCAAATAATGCAAGAAAAAGAGGTAGAAATTGACCGATTGAATGAGCAAATTATGAAACTTCAGCATCAACTTAAAATGACAACAGATAACAAGGTACACTAATTAAAAATTACTATATGAAACTATTTAAATGAGAATTTTATTTTTATTGAAGTAGTTGATTTACCCTATGGTGTTAATTTCAGGTGTACAGCAAACAGACCTAGTTTTCTCCAGATTATTTTCCATTATAAGTTATTATAAGATATTAAACAGAGTTCCCTGCTTATACAGTGATCCTTTCATGCTTATCTTTTTTATGTATAGTAATTTGTGTTGCTGTGAACATTGGGGTGTGTGTAACTTTTCAAAGTAGACTTCTTGCCTTTTCTGGATATATGCCCACTAATAGAATTGTTGGATCATAGAGTAGTTCTGTTTTCCTTTTTTTAAGGAACCTCCATAATGTTTTTCATAGTGGTTAAACTAGAATTTTAAAGGGCAAAATTGTTATTTTTCAGTTTCTCTTTGAATGTAAAAACCAAATAAAACCTAATTCTCTTTCATCCATTAATTTTAATTTATTAAGACATACTAGTTTAACAAGCTATGTGTATTTGTATCCATTCCTAATATTGTCAAACATTTTTGATGTTTCATAGTCTCTGGTAACTCAGATTTCATCATATCATTCTAACCGAAATATTAAAAACTTCAAAATTCTTCTATTATGTTGAGTTTTTAAATAAGATAGTGATATTTAAGCACTATCTGTTATAGACTTTTATTTTAATACTTTCATCCTTTGTATTGATACTATTTTACTTATAGGAAATCAGCTATTAAATGCATAAATTACTCTATAATAATTTTCTAAAAGAAGTTCTAATTAAGGTCATTTTTGGTCTGATGTAAGACTTGTGGTCTATATGAAAATTTAGTATTTCTGAGAAGTATATTATTTTTGTGTATGTGATCAATACTTTAAAATATTGCCTTAGTAAAATAAAATTCCCCAAATATAAATACATAGTTATTACATTTGTTGCTTTTTTGTTAACTGATAGGTTATTGAAGAAAAAAATGAACTTATAAGGGATCTTGAAACCCAGATAGAATGTTTGTTGAGTGATCAAGAGCGTGTGAAGAAAAATAGAGAAGAAGAAATCGAGCAGCTGAATGAAGTGATTGAAAAACTTCAACAGGAATTGGCAAATATTGAACAAAAGACATCAGTGGTTGCTAATTCTCTTCCAGAAGAAGCAGATAGTTTAAAACATCAGTTGGATATGGTAACAGCTGAAAAACTGGCTTTGGAACAGCAAGTAGAAAACACTAATGAAGAAATGGCGTTGACGAAAAACGCACTTAAAGAAACCAATTTAAAAATGAACCAACTAACAGAAGAATTATACAACTTAAAGAGAGAACGTGAAAATATTGGAAAAATCCATAGCATACCAGAGAAAAGTGCTAACATGGCTATAGATGACCTGAACAAAAACAAACCAGGACTAGAGGTAGTCTTTCCTGAGGATGCTCTTCAGCCCCTAGAAAATCAGACTCACCTCAGCTGTTTTGAAGAAAACAGCAAAGTTTCCATAAGCAGCTTGGAAACAAAGGTGCTGCAGCTCGAGAGCACTGTGAGCGCAAAGGACTTAGAACTTACCCAGTGTCATAAGCAGATGAAGGACCTGCAGGAGCAAGGCCAGTCTGAAAAAGAAGTGTTGAAAAAGAAGATTGTAAACCTACAGAATATACTTGAGGAAAAAGTTGCTGCTGCTCTTGTGAGTCAAGTCCAACTTGAAGCAGTTAAAGAATATGCAAAATTCTGGCAAGATAAACAATCAACTTCATCAGAACCTGAAAGAACAAATATACAGAATTTGACTCAACTAACAGAAAATGAAATGGAGTCAAATGTGTCAGCACTGACCTTGAGAATATCAGAATTAGAAAGCCAGGTGGTTGAAATGCAGACTAGTTTGATTTTAGAAAAAGAACAGATAGAAATTGCAGAAAAAAATGCTCTGGAAAAAGAAAAGAAGCTACTAGAACTGCAGAAGCTATTGGAGGACAATGAGAAAAAACAGGGAAGCAAAGAAAGGGAAAGAAGCCCTCCAGGAGATTTTGAAGTTCCCAAGGTTAGTTTGTATTTGATCTTTTTCACTTAAATACCTTAAGAAACTCTTTTCCCTTTTCTTTAAACTTACTACTAACTTATTACATTCATACAATGTTCTTTATATCTAGCAATTCCATATATAAAGGGTTTTTATAAAAAAAAAAATTACCATTCTGGACGGTCATATTATTATCACTAGAATAATGGATACAGACTGTATTTTGTATAGTTTTAAAATCA
Organism: Ovis canadensis; assembly: GCF_042477335.2. Classification (NCBI taxonomy): domain Eukaryota; kingdom Metazoa; phylum Chordata; class Mammalia; order Artiodactyla; family Bovidae; genus Ovis; species Ovis canadensis. Next base: position 23,830,184 of record NC_091248.1, read on the forward strand.
CAGCATTTATTTTACCGCCATAGTCATTATGAGCAGTCGTAAGTAGAGCAGTCCCAAGAAACGCAGAAGTGTTAAGTGTAGCAAATGTCCTCTGGAACTTGGGTGGGTTTTTTCCCTCTTTCTTCTAACATGCATGTTAAGTGTTACCATTCCTTTTACACAATGAAAAATATCAGAATATATTAGTGTTCTAGTGCATTGATGTATGAGTGATAAATCATTTGCTTTTAAGATTCTATATATACCTCTGTTAGATTTCATCCTTTCTTCTCTGAAAGTCTGTTTATGTAAAGTTCTGAAAGCGTAGGTATTTCTTAGCATAGGACAGATGTGGAAGGACTTTAATTTTCAGATTCTCACTTTATATATTTGCAATTTTGAGTATTGTGTAGTCTTATACAGAACACCAGAAATTAACTGATATATTAGGTTCCTATGAATATTTATTTGTCAAAGAGTAGTAATTCTTTGCATTTGCTAGGCTTTTTCCTTCTAGCTAACTGAAACTATATAAATTACTGTAAATAATATTTAAAATAGTAATGTGACTTTCCGTATGATTAAAATATCTTAGTAAGATTTTATTATTTCTTAATATCTAAGAAATATCTTAGTAAACCACCTCATATCTTTTGAGGAGAGTGATATGAAAATTTTTTGAATAGATAACTGAAACTGTTTCATTAATTATAAAATTTTTTAGGATATATTCAATTGACATGATTTACCTTTCATTCCCAGAAAAATCAGTGTGTGTGTGTGTGTGTGTGTGTGTACTGACTCAAGAATATAAAATGATGGTTCTGAAGAGTTTCCCTGTTTGCTGAAAGAAAATAGGTCATTTTAACCCCTTTAATCTGATAGGCAGTTGTTCCTGAAAAAGCTTTATTGAAATATTCAAGTACCTTGAATTTGGCTTTGTTTTTTGAAAATGACGTGTTTGTGTTTTCCACTACCATTCAGACCACTGCTGAGCTGATTCATACCAATGAAGAAAATGGATTTTTGGGTCAGCTTGAGACTGTTAGAGCAGAGTCAGCAGCTACCAAAGAAGAACTTGCCAGTTACAAAGAGAAGGCAGAAAAACTTCAAGAAGAGCTTTTGGTAAAATTAATAACATAGCTTCTGTTTCTACCTATTTTATTTCAAAGTGTATATTCTCTCAATATGAAAACAATCCCAGATCTATAACTTAACAGCTAGGATTTAAAAATCTTTCATAAGTTTGATGAAAAGTTATTATAAATTTCATTGCTCTCATCTTTCTTGTTTGGTTTTACTTGGAATCTCTTTTAATCTTTTAGTCTCTTAAAAGGGGGATGCTTTTAATCTTCTAGTCTAGTTAATGAAAAAGGAGAAAGATCGATGTTAACCCCTGAGAACCAAAAATAGAGTCCGATAAAATGATTTCACTTCTGTGTTAATCTGTGATGCTACATATATGCAGATGTGTATGAAAACTCTGTTTCTGAAATGTTTTTCCTGTTGTTCTGTGGAAAATGAGCATATTAACATGAATTATACTCTCAACCCTAAATTCTACATGTGATATTTTTACCTGAATGTTCTAAACTGTTGTTTTATGTTTTAGGTAAAAGAAACATATACGGCATTTCTCCAGAAAGATTTAAGCCAAGTTAGGGATCAACTCAAAAAGGCAGAAGCAAAATTAGCCTGCTTCTCAGAAAGAGAAGATAATACTGAGGCACAAGAAGACAGAAAGGTCTGCACATTAGAGCCACTTCCTATGAAAGTGGGTCAGAGCTCCGCATCCCAGACAGATGGGACCCTCAAGGTCAGCAGCAGCAATCAGACTCCACAAGTTCTTGTTAGAAATGCAGGAGTCCAGGTTGACTTACAGAGGGAATGTTCATCAGAAGAAGTCACTGAAATAATTAATCAGTTTACTGAAAAGATTGAGCAGATGCAAGAACTACATGCTGCCGAAATCCTGGATATGGAATCCAGACACATTTCAGAAGCTGAAACCTTAAAGAGGGATCACTATGTCGCTATCCAGTTACTGACAGAGGAGTGTAGTACCTTGAAGGCGGTGATCCAGTGTCTGAGGTCTAAAGAGGTATTTGGTCTTCACAGTGTATTTTTTCAGCATTCTGTGGTTGGTTTTTTTTTTTTTTTTCCCTCCAAAATGTTTTGTTAAGAGACAAATTTGGGGGCAGTTTCTTCCTTATAATAAAACTACAATTTAAAATCTTTCTTTTGTGTACAGTCAAATAGTAATGTCCTACAAAGCTCCTATGCAGATTTAGAACCTGATATTATCATTCCTTAGTTTATTAATGTCTCTTATTATGGTAATATCCCTGAAGAAGAAAATTAAAGCCTTACTGTAAACCATGGATAGTTTTATTTATTGTGAAAGGTGTGACATATTTGTTTGTTTGACAGCATTACCAAAAAAGTAAAATGTTCATTGGACCTTTTTTTTTTTAATAAAGCAATAAGTGTTTTATTTCTTTGTTTTCTCTGATTAGGGCTCCTCAACTCCTGAGTTAACACATGCTGATGCTTACCAAACTAGAGAAATATGTTCCAGTGGTAAGTTATATAAACTTCTGGAATTTTTATAGTACTTATTTAAAAAAGAGTTTGTTTCTCTTTAATAGTCAATGGTTTTCTTTGTTTTAGATTCTGGATCAGACTGGGGTCAGGGAATTTATCTTTCACAAAGTCAAGGATTTGACACGGCGTCGGAAGGCCAAGGAGAAGAAGGTGAAAGTTCAGGAGATTCATTTCCAAAGAAAATAAAGGTACTAAAAGACATCCAACTTTGAGTAAAACTTAGTGAGTGTAGTTTCTATGTTGAACATAATAGTTTAACTAGAAGTTAGTACAGAAGATCTTACTATATTAAGATCTCTCTGAAGAGAGAATTTCGTAGCTAGAAGGAAACTTGCAGCTCTAGTTTTATTTCTGTATTTTACAGATAATTAGAGTATATTTAATTGTATAAAGATTGTTAAAACTTTCCATTCCTAATATTTTTGTTTGCCAAATTATTAAAGCAGTCTCAAAGTCTAGAACCTATCTTCTCCATATTTCTTTTGGTCAAATTAGTGCCTGATATAAATCCAAGAAGAGCACGCTAGATAAGTAGAAAGAACCTAGGAAATGAGTGCCAGGTAAGGGCATAGGCAGTCTTCCGGGATCGGTGTGCCCCTCCGCAGGAAGAAAGCATTCGGTGATGGCAGGCTGGCACTCCCTTTCTGCAGTGGCCTTTCTAAATCTGTCTAACTGGGATTCCTCTCTTCATGTCTGAAAATGTCTGAATTCTGGCTTTTGTGTTGTGGCTTCTAGGGGCTGCTGAGAGCTGTCCATAATGAAGGCATGCAGGTGCTCTCGCTCACCGAGTCTCCCTGTAGTGACGGAGAAGACCATTCTGCTCAGCAGACGTCAGAGTTGTGGCTGGAAGAGAGAAGAGCTTACCTCAGTACAATCTCATCTCTTAAGGATTTAATCACCAAAATGCAAGTGCAAAGAGAAGCCAAGGTACTCAAAGACTATTGTGCATCTTAAGTAGCCTTATATGATTTTTATCAACAATAAGGCACTTTGTTTGCCAAATTAACTGTTGTCTTTTTATGATGTTTTTCACATAAATTTCTATGTATTGTTTAAATGCTCCAAGTTGCACAGTTGAAAGTAAACTTGTATCATCTTAGACTTCCAGTGTTGATTTTGGTTAGCAGACAGATTCATTTCTAGAACAGTTCTTAGTGTATTTGAAAACTAACTTTTGTTTTTTGTACTCTGCTAGGTTTATGATAGTTCTCAACCTCATGAGAGCTCCTCCGACTGGCGAGGTGAACTGCTGCTTGCTCTTCAGCAGGTTTTCTTAAAGGAGCACAGTGTTTTACTAGCCGCATTTCAGACTGAGCTGACAGCTCGAGGTACAGGAGATGCGGTTGAATTATTACACTGTTTGGAGCAGAGAATACAAGAACAGGTATCAAAATGAGACTGTAAGAAGAACTTTAAGACAAAGAGTGCTTTTTAGTAGTAATGAGAAAATGAGTCTTTTATTAGTTATTTATTAGAAATACTTACAGTTATTTATAGAAAATGAGTTATTTATTAGTTTTAAAGTAAGTCTTAAGGTTCAAATTTTAACGGGAGCCACTAAGAATATTTAGGATAAAAAGTACTACTACAGACATTTTCTCTTATGTTAGAAAATAAGCAGGACTAAAAATTAATGAGTTAATCAGCCAATCTGGGAAGTTAGAAAAAGAGAAACAAAATAGGTCTAAAGAAAACAGAAAGAATAAAATACCATCAGTTCTCTTTATTTGCAGTAGTAAGATTGGTAAAGCTGTTGTGACTGTTGAACCATTGCCAGCAGGGGAATGCCTGTGAGTCCCTGGCGGTGACATTTTTGTCAAGCAATCAATATATAATCTTGTTTTATGTGCATTTCTGTTTAAAGACACCCTATTGATTATGTATTGTTGAATCATTAACGTTGAACTCATGGCCAGCTGCAGTGTAACTTAAAACTTTTCTGACACATGCATTTTCTCTGTAACGTATCTTTCAGCCTTGTTGTGCTGGACAATACTTCATGTCTATGCTTGGGAACCATTTTAAACAGCAAAATCGTCAATAAAAAGCACAAATGTACCCAAAAATACGGCACTAAATGGATGACAGAAAGGACACTTGTTTACAGTATAAGAAATAAAAGATGGCAAAATATCACCTTGCTCGATTTCCACTAGAAACATGTGAATGTGGCAATTTAAATTTCTTGCCGCTCTATGCACATGTTTGAGAATGACTGTTAAGAGCATCACAAGTATTGAATTTAGGGTCACAGATAAATTTTCATGAGTAGACAAATTCTTAAATATGTAATCCACAAATAATGAGGCTCAACTGTAATAAAGAAAAAAATAATGACATGGATACACTGGTACAGTAGAGAGGATGAAAAGCTAAAATTTGATTCTCTGAAAGGTAAATGAGATAGAGGGTTTTCTGGAGACTAAGTTAGAGAAAATGGTAAAACACCCTTTAAATTTTGGCCACAACATGAGGCTTATGGACTTTTAGTTCCCCCACCAGGGATCAAAGGGCTTCCCTGGTGCTCAGCAGGTAAAGAATCCTGCAGTACAGGAGACACGGGAGACATGGGTTTGACCCCTGCATCGGAAGACACCCCGTGGAGAAGGCAACCACCACTCACCATACTAGTCTTGTCTGAAAAATCCCATGGACAGAGGAGCCAGGTGGGCTACAGTCCAGAGGGTCGCAGAGAGTCCGCTGGACACAGCTGGGCAGCTAAGCACACAGGCACACACGGATCGAACCTGCACATCTGCAGTGGAGTGCAGAATCTTGACCATGGGCACCAGGAAAGCCCCAGGTGTAATTTTAGAAATAATTATTTACAGTAGCATCAAATGGACAAATCCCTAAAAGTATAAGTACTACTAAAACTGATGAAAAAGTAGAGAATCTGAGAAGACCTGTAACAAAGAGTTAAATTATTAGTTTTAAAACTTTTCACAAAGTAGGGCTCAGGATTAGATTGCTTCATGAGTGAATTCTCCCAAATGTTGAAAGAAGTAATACTAGTTCTTCACAAACTCTGGCAAAATAAAGAAGGAAACACTTGCCAGCTCATTCCATGAGGCCAGTATTGCTCTAACTCTTAAGCCAGACAGAAATATCACAAGAAAAGAAATCTACAAACCAAATGTTCAAGCTGGTTTTAGAAAAGGCAGAGGAACCAGAGATCAAATTGCCAACATCCACCGGATCATCGAAAAAGTGAGAGAGTTCCAGAAAAACATCTGTTTCTGCTTTATTGAGTATGCCAAAGCCTTTGACTGTGTGGATCACAGTAAACTGGAAAATTCTGAGAGAGATGGGAATACCAGAACACCTGACCTGCCTCTTGAGAAATCTGTATACAGGTGAGGAAGCAACAGTTAGAACTGGACATGGAACAATAGACTGGTTCCAAATAGGAAAAGGAGTACGTCAAGGCTGTATATTGTCACCCTGCTTATTTAACTTATATGCAGAGTACATCATGAGAAACGCTGGGCTGGAGGAAACACAAGCTGGAATCAAGATTGCCGGGAGAAATATCAATAACCTCAGATATGCAGATGACACCACCCTTATGGCAGAGAGTGAAGAGGAACTAAAAAACCTCTTGATGAAAGTGAAAGAGGAGAGTGAAAAAATTGGCTTTAAAGCTCAGCATTCAGAAAATGAAGATCATGGCATCTGTTCCCATCACTTCATGGGAAATAGATGAGGAAACAGTGGAAACAGTGTCAGACTTTATTTTTGGGGGCTCCAAAATCACTGCAGATGGTGACTGCAGCCATGAAATTAAAAGACGCTTACTCCTTAGAAGGAAAGTTATGACCAACCTAGACAGCATATTCAAAAGCAGAGACATTACTTTGCCGACTAAGGTCCATCTAGTCAAGGCTATGGTTTTCCCAGTGGTCATGTATGGATGTGAGAGTTGGACTGTGAAGAAGGCTGAGTGCTGAAGAATTGATGCTTTTGAACTGTGGTGTTGGAGAAGACTCTTGAGAGTCCCTTGGACTGCAAGGAAATCCAACCAGTCCATTCTGAAGGAGATCAGCCCTGGTATTTCTTTGGAAGGAATGATGCTAAAGCTGAAACTCCAGTACTTTGGCCACCTCATGTGAAGAGTTGACCCATTGGAAAAGACTCTGATGCTGGGAGGGATTGGGGGCAGGAGGAGAAGGGGACGACAGGATGAGATGGCTGGATGGCATCACTGACTCGATGGACGCGAATCTGAGTGAACTCCGGGAGATGGTGATGGACAGGGAGGCCTGGCGTGCTGCGATTCATGGAGTCACAGAGTCGAACATGACTGAGTGACTGAACTGAACTAAATGAGAATAGAACAGTCAGTGGAAAAATGGACAGGTGTTAAAGTATGTGCTCATGAAAGAAAGAAAAGAGTATTCAATAAATACATGAAAAATGCTCAAATAAAATGTGCTATATTATTCATACCAGGCAGTACTATATGACATTGAAATGAGTGTGAAGTAGAGCTGTGTGTGTCAGCCAGGATGGTTCACCAATGTATCCAGTGAAAAAAGCAAAAATGAATGGAGTATGATGCCATTTATATAAAATTTTAAAACATGTAAGACAGAGCTGTATATATTTTAGGGGGTGTGTGTGTATATAATGTATTATACAGAGTGCGTGAAAGTAACACCAGTCTTCGAACCTAGTTGTTTCTTGAGCAGATAGTGCAGGGGAGGGTGTGTTCACAGACTTGTACCCAAGGGACTTCAGCTGTATAGGGGCTATTTCTTGGGCTAAGTACATGTGCTAAGTAATAAGTATATTATTCATCATATTTTATCGTGTGTTCAAAGATTTTTGAAATAAATGCAAAGACTAATAATCTGAAAAGTAAATCCTAATGATCAGGAAGAGAAAATTAATAACTTTTCCCAAAATTTTAGCATGTCATACTTCTTCAGACTTCCTGGTTTTTAATGTTACTGTCTTTACAACCCTCCTGACTTTTTTTTTAAACAGGGTATTGAATATCAAGCAGCTATGGAGTGCCTCCAAAAAGCAGACAGAAGGAGTTTGTTAGCTGAAATTCAAGCACTGCATGCTCAAATGAATATTAAGAAAACGACTCTGAAAAGAGAGCAAGAGATTGATCAGCCAAGCCAAGGTATGCTATAGGACAGGCTCATATGGTGACATAAATGGGTGAAAGAAACGGTTTCATTTGGTTTCCCTTGTTATTATTCAGTTAAAACACATTTCTTCTTAGTCACATTTTTTCCTCATTCTCCTATCAATATGTTAATCTGCATTAATTACTCTAGGGATTAAAGAGGTCTCCAGTTTGTTTTAAGATATATGTATAAAAGATATATATAACACACATGTATAATACTTAAAATATTTTTTAGAATTGAAATATATTTGTTTACATTAGGGTTTTCTAGCCAGGCAAAAACTCATACTCAGCTTTGGGAATGAGATAAAAAATGCTCAGTTATGCTATGCCATCTAAGCTTATTGCTCCATGTTAAAAAAAAAAAAAAGCAATAGTTCTTGAAATTGGGAGGAGGTGGTGGTGGTGAATGCTAGTGGTAAAGAACCTGCCTGCCAGTGCAGCAGACTTGAGAGACCCGGGTTCAGTCCCTGGGTTGGGAAGGTCCCCTGGAGGAGGGCATGGCCACCCACTCCAGCGTTCTTGCCTGGAGAATCCCCTTGACAGAGGAGCATAGAGGGCTACAGTTCACGAGGTTGCAAAGAGTCAGACATGATTTAAGTGACTTGGCATGTACGGCAGTGGTGGAAGTAAGGGAGTTATTGCTCAGTCGCAAGAGAGAAAATGCTATGTGCACCAAACAGGCTGGTAAGGACGTGCTTTAAAATAGCAGAGGACTTTGCTTTTATCTCCTATGGCTGAGTGAAAGTTCCTCAGTTGTATCCAACTCTTTGTACCCCACGGACTGTAGCCACCAGGCTCCTCTGTCCTTGAGATTCTCCAGGCAAAAATACTGGAGTGGGTAACCATTCCCTTCTCCAGGGGATCTTCCCAACCCAGGGATCAAACCCAAGTCTTACACATTGCAGGTGGATTCTTTATCGTCTGAGCCAACAGGGAAGCCCTTTATCTTCTACAGAAGTTGAAATTAACTTTAGCTAGCTGTGTATGGCAATGGCACCCCACTCCAGTACTCTTGCCTGGAAAATCCCACGGGTGGAGGAGCCTGGTAGGCTGCAGTCCATGGGGTCGCAAAGAGTTGGACACGACTGAGCGACTTCACTTTCACTTTTCACTTGGCATGCATTGGAGAAGGCAGTGGCAACCCACTCCAGTGTTCTTGCCTGGAGAATCCCAGGGACAGGGGAGCCTGGTGGGCTGCCGTCTATGGGGTCGCACAGAGTCGGACACGACCAAAGTAACTTAGCAGCAGCAGCAGCAACAGCTACGTATGGAGAGAGAATGATGGTAACTCTTACAGAATATTTTAATCCAAGAGACAGAAATTTTCTGATATGTAGACAGATTGTTGTTATTTAGTTGCTGTCCAACTCTTTTGGGACCCCATATACTATAACCCACCATCCCCCTCTGTCCATGGGATTCTCCAGACAAGAATATTGGGATGGGTTGCCATTTCCTTCTCCAGGGGATTTTCCCGACCCAGGGATCGAACCCACATCTCCTGCATTGGCAGGCAGATTCTTTACCGCTGAATCACCTGAGAAGCCCATATAAACAGATATATTTAATTTTAATTTAAAGGGAGCAGGCATTGCCTTGATCAGGTTGTTTAGTTATTAAGCTCATTATCTTTCTTTGTTTTGAAGCTCTGTGTGAGGATAACCTAAAAGAAAAAGAAATCCTCAATGGAAGTAACCATTTCTTTTTTAATACCTTTTTGTATGTGCAAACTGTGACATATATATAGAAAAGTACAAAATGAAAAAATATACAGTATAAACACTATGAAATGAGTTCCTGTGGAAACCTCACCCATATCAACTATTCCAGAAGCCTGCTCTGTTACTCTGTAGTGATAGAGAACACACATTCCTCTGTGGTACTCCTGCCTTTTTAACTGCCTTTTTATACATTCCTAAACCACATAAGTTTAAAGTATTTCCTGCTCTTAAACTTTCTATCACTCTGATATATTTTGTGTCTTACCTCTTTCACCTCTCTATAACACTCTTCTGAGTTACCTTTATCTCTAGTTCATTTTTGTTACTATATAGAATTTCCTTGTGTGACTACTTCACAGTATATATCAATTTATATATTCATTCTGTGGTTAAACATTGAGGTTATTTCTACTTTCTGGCTATTAAATTCAGTACTGTTCTGCACATTGTTATGCTGTGTTTCTGATGCATTTTTGCATGAATCTTCTGGATACGTATATTGCTAGGTCATAGAATGTTTATCTTCAGATTTATTATATAATTCCAGACTCTTCACCAACACGGTCATATCAATTTGTGCACTTTCTAGCAGTATAGTTCTAGCAGTATAGTTCTAGAAAGTTCTGTTGCTTCACATTTTTGCCAGAAGTTGATGATGTCAGCCCTTGATTGCTTGCCCGTCTAGTGAGCATGCAGTGGATTGCTATTATGGTTTTAGTTTACATTTCTCCTAAGTTTGTCATATGATTATTGGTTAGCTGGGTTTGTGCTATTGTGATGTGCTTGTTCAGATCTTTTCTTCACTTTTCAAGAGGAGTATCTGTTCATTAGAGCTGATTGCTCTCAAAATCATTAGAAATTAAAGTGAAATTTGAATTTTCATCATATGTAGTGAGAATACATATCTATGTTTTCATTTTGGTTTAATATAAAGGTAGAAACACCTATACTTTTACCTGTTTTGAAATTTGTATCAGTCTCACATTTGTCATTGAAAAGTGAAGAATTTTCTTAAAATATTTTAGATGAAATAGGTGTAATAAGGCCACAAATTAAATATATTCCTTATGTTTAGACATAGGGTTAATTGAAGATCATTTTTAGAGAATTTATTGCTATTACTTCATTTAAATAAATAGAGCCCCGTTGAAAGCTTAGTTACTATCACATATATACATATTTATATATATAAATCCTGAGACTCTACTCGCTAAGAAATAGTTTCAAAAGCTTAAATTAACATGAATAGTCTAAAGTCAATGTTATTCCTATCTCCTGACACCAATAATATGACTTCTAATAGGAGCTGCTGAGCTTTGATAAAATTGTTTTAAGTTAAAAATACACTTATGGTAGGGCTTCGCTTGTGGCTCAGTGGTAAGAAATCGGCCTGCCAGTGCAGGGAACGCAGGTTTGATCCCTGGTCCAGGAAGATCCCGCGTACCTCAGAGCAGCTAAGCCTGTGTGCTCTGGAACCTGGGAGCACGGTGACTGAAGCCCCCGAGCCTGGAGACCGTGCTCTGCAGCAGCAGAAGCCACGGCAATGAGAAACCTGAGCACCACACCTAGAGAAAAGGGCCACACAGCAACAGAGACCCAGCACAGCCAAAAATAAATAGAAATACGTTTATGGTAGAGCAGAGAAACAAAAAACAGAGTAAAAATCACCCTGGAATCTCCTAAATCCTGAAATAAATGACTGTTAACACCCAGGAAATATGTCTTCAGACCTTTTCATTGTGCATATGTACATAAGTTTATATTTTTTATAAAGATGGATCCTGATAAATATTTCATTAACTTTTTTCCACTCAGAGATTTAAATATTTTACTATGTTTTCTTGCAATACACATGTAGCGAGGATTTGGTCTGTTTTTAAAGACAAAACCAGGATCCAGGTTGGCCTTTGGCCTTCCCTCTTCTGTTACAGTGAAGTTCCTAGGGACTGCTGTGGAGGAGGGCTGAGCAAAATCAGCAGGCATTGCTGATCATTGTGATCGGAGTCACCAGTACTTCGGCTGTCAGAAACTTGGAATTTTTTTGTGTGAGCTATCGAAATTCTGAATGAACAAATACAAGTTCCTATTTATGGTATTAAGTCTTTTTGCTTATTTCAAGTCTTGTATCCAGTAATGAATTCTGTTAAACTTTTATCATCCTTATATGTTCATAGTTCTGAAATCTTGAGGATTTAGCACTATGAGGAAAATCTGCATATTCATGTTTTTATATAAATTGCTAACTTCACAGGTTGTAATCATTTCACATTTGCTTTGTAGTAATCTCCTAAATAACACATCTGTTATTGTCAACAGAATATTTATAAACGAAGTACCAGCTGCTGGATCGTATTCTAAATGCTAACATTTTTTCGTGCAGAACTCTTCGACTATAACATGCAGCAGAAGCAGTCTCAGATGCTGGAGATGCAGGTGGAGCTCGGCAGTGTGAAGGACAGAGCGACAGAGCTGCAGGAGCAGCTGAGCTCTGAGAAGATGGTGGTTGCCGAGCTGAAAAGCGAGCTCGCACAGACTAAACTGGAGCTAGAAACAACACTGAAGGCTCAGCACAAGCACCTCAAGGAGTTAGAGGCATTCAGGTGTGCCAGACTTCCTGATACAAACCTGTATTATTAGCGAAAAGTGAAGCTGCTCAGTCGTGTCCGACTCTCTGCAACCCCATGGACCGTAGCCAGCTAGGCTCCTCTGTCCGTGGGATTTCCCAGGCAAGAGTACCGGGGTGGGTTGCCATTTCCTTCTCCAGGGGATCTTCCCAACCCAGGGATCGAACCCGGGTCTCCTGCACTGCAGGCAGGCGCTTTACCGTCTGAGCCACCAGGAAAGCCATTATTAGTGAAGGACTTCATTATTACTGAAGGACTTGGAATAATTGTGTCACAGACACTGTGCAGATCTTACAAAAATATGACGTTATATATTATGTTTAAATACCATGAAGCTGTTATTTTTACAAAAAACTACAGTGGAAAGGAAACACTACAGATATTTCTAAATGATAAACTGAGGATTAGGTATTGGCATATTCTCTCCATGGCTTCAGTTCTGTTTGAGACTGGTTGTTGTATAAGATACATAAATTTGATCTTCATTTTACCATCAAGTAATGTGAAATGATATTTATGATCTCAATGGAATTCATGGTCTAGTTAGGTAAAATATGCAAAATTTTAGAAAGATAATGCTTTTAAGAAGGATAAATTTGTTGATGTAAATACTGTGATATTCTGCTTGCCACGGGCACATTATAAGTATAGTCATTATTTTGAACTTTTTCACACACACACAAATGGTTATTATGTTCAGTAAAAGTTAATGGAAATCCTTATTCCATTCCAAACATTAAATTGTTTACAATGGTAAATAATAACTAATAGTTGTATTACTAGAAACAGTTAATTGGAAGTGAACCACAGTGAAAAATCTTGAATCTTGATATGGTATATGTTTTTCTATTAGTTTATAACATGGAGAAGGCAGTGGCACCCCACTCCGGTACCCTTGCCTGGAAAATCCCATGGATGGAGGGGCCTGGCGGGCACAGTCCACGGGGCCGCACAGAGTCGGACACGACCAAGCGACTTCACTTCACTTACAGTATGCCACCACGTTTCCGTGGATGCTGTTCTCTCTCTCTCTCAATAGATACTTGGTCAGCGTAGTTTTATGACGGTTCATTTGTCTCTCTCATTTAGGTTGGAAGTTAAAGATAAAACAGATGAAGTTCATTTGCTTAATGACACGTTAGCCAGTGAACAGAAGAAATCCAGAGAGCTCCAGTGGGCTTTGGAGAAAGAGAAAGCCAAGCAGGGACGCAGTGAAGAGCGGGACAAAGAAGAACTTGAGGTACTGTTTTCTGTATCTGTAAATGTCTGTGGAAGAATCCACAGTGATAGAAGAGAGACGTTCCTCTTCCTACAGTGTCTGCCTTACACTCTTTATCAGGTGGAATAAATTGTTTACTATGTGTTGAATATTCTTACGATGTTATCTAAAGTATTACTAGAAATTGCTAATGGTATGATCCTTTTTTTCTTCTTCTACACGCAAGGATGCATAGAGACTCTTCTGCTACAGCATGTGCTTTAGGAATTTGAATTAGCATATATACAATTTGATAAACACGGCAGTTGTATCTTTTTAGCCCAGAAGTGGTTTCAGTTCCTGTTTTCTCCTAGGAAAGGAGAGCAGTGGTACTTTTCTGGGAGCAAGAGCCCTTGCTGCTGTATGTTATGAAAACTTACAGTGAAGCCCTTGATGCTGGGCTCTCTCCTAGAGAGGCACACCCTAGCCTCGCACAGCTGACAGCAGGTCATACTACATGCAGTGCCGTTTTCAGAGTTCCCCTTGAGCCCTTCTGTCTGCATAAGGCCAGTACTTGCTAAAAAAACCATGCAGCCATAATTTCTCTGTGCGCAGTGACTCAGTTGTGTCCAACTGTTCGCGAGCCCACCCGCAGTAGCCTGCCAGGCTCCTCTGTCCGTGCGATTTCCCTGGGAAGAATACGGGAGTGGGTTGCCATTTCCTACTCCAGGGGTCTTCTGACCCAAGATTCAGACCCATGTCTCTTGTGTTTTCTGCATTGGCGGGCGGATCCGTACCCCTGGCGCCACCTGGAAAGCCTAGCCAGAATTTCTGCCCTGCTACATTTGTTTTGGTTTTTGTTTTTTTTCCTAGGGTCCACCATGGTAGCCACCAGGCATTGTGAGCTTTCTGCCTAGCAAGGACTTTTGTTTCTTCAGTTATCAATATTTTTATCATCATAGATGTTTATAGCATTTGAGTAGTTTGTCCCCCGGCCTTCTCCATAAGCCCAGTTATTTTTAGTTATGTGGTAATGCATGGAAAAATTCAAGGAGTTTCAGGAACTCCCATCACATTATATGATAAGTACTTTTATTTTTAAAGATTATTAATCTGCTGCATATTCCTTAACCAGATATGATTAATGTTGGGAGAAAAAGTGTTATTTAGCTTAACGCTCTTTTGTTGATATTGTTTGATGAACATCAACTGGCTGCCCAAATAATTTAACATTCTAACTACTGAAGATATAAGTTAGCAAAATGGTCGTCAGTTCTTTTACCAAATACTACCAACTTAGTATTAATAAAAGCATAAGGGCACAATTGTATACTTATGAGGTATTTTTACTAATATTAACATGAACAAATTCTCAAATTCACCTTTCTCCTACAAGGATCTGAAGTTTTCACTTGAGGGTCAGAAACAAAGAAATATCCAACTGAGTCAACTTTTGGAACAACAGAGACACCAACTGAATGAATCGCAGCAGGAGATAGAATCACAAAGGGCGCTACACGATGCCCAGCTAGCCGAAGAACGAGGCCGCAGCTTAGAGCTTCAGGTGCTTCTTGAATCCGAGAAAGTTCGGATTCGGGAAATGAGTAGTACCCTGGATCGGGAGCGGGAATTGCGTGCACAGCTGCAGAGCAGCGATGACGGTGGGCAGCCCCGGCCATGCTTACCCTCCGAGGACCTCCTTAAGGAGCTTCAAAAGCAGCTAGAGGAGAAACACAGTCGTATCGTGGAACTGTTAAATGAGACTGAGAAATACAAACTGGATTCCTTGCAAACAAGACAGCAAATGGAAAAGGATAGGCAGGTTCACAGAAAGACGCTGCAGACAGAACAGGAGGCCAACACAGAGGGACAGAAGAAAATGCACGAGCTTCAGGCCAAGGTGGAAGACCTTCAACGCCAACTGGAAGAGAAAAGGCAGCAAGTTTATAAGCTAGACCTGGAAGGAAAACGACTGCAAGGAATTATGCAGGAATTTCAGAAGCAAGAACGAGACCGAGAAGAAACACGAGAAAGTAGAAGAATTCTGTATCAGAATCTTAATGAGGTAAATTGACATTTTGTTTTAAAATATCTTTTAGAAGAATATTGTAGTCCTGTGATCATATAATTTTGATACTGGATTAAATGATGTACAATCATTTATAAATCTATAGAAGTCTATTTGGAATATAAACAGTAATTATGTTCCCTTAAGAAAGAATGTGATGTGCTATTTGTGGTACAATTTTCATTTTTCTTTTTCTGTCCAAAATTTCTAGCCAGCCACATGGAGTTTAACCAATGATCGAACCAGAAATTGGGTTCTTCAGCAGAAAATGGGAGAGACAAAGGAATCAAGCTATCCTCAAATGATTGAAATGAATGGAGGAGGAACTGGCTATAATCATGAATTGGAAATAATCAGACAAAAACTTCAGTGTGTGGCTTCAAAACTACAGCATCTAGCCCAGAAAGCCTCCAATAGGTTAGAATTTTCTGGCTAGCTTTTGGAAATGGCATTCTTAGGCAAGCTGGGCAGAGTCTGTCCCTCACTAGAAGCTAGTGAAAATTTTAAAGTTAATGCATGTTTACATTAGAAGGTGATCTTTAACAGAACTCATATACCTGAAAATAATTCTCATAGCACCCTGACTCAGACAAAGAGAACACTTATGTAAAAGAGAAAAAAGAGGTGAAGTAGTGTCAACCTGACCGGCAATGTTTGTGTTAGGAACACAGCTCCTTGAGTTGATATGTTTTGACTTTTTGCCCTTTTTTTCTTTTTTGAAGACTACAGTTTGAAACAGCAGATGATGAAGATTTTGTTTGGGTTCAGGAAAATATTGATAGAATTATTTTACAACTACAAAAATTAACTGACCAGCCAGAAGAAGAGGTAAGACTTTTTAAAAACACTTTTTAAAGTATCGAGAGCGAAGCTATGATGGAAATTACACGGATCGTTTGATACTGACACTGCCTTTTTTAAAAGAGTTTTTATCGTTTCATTTATTTAAAATATTAGTAATGTTTGCCTTACCCCAACAGAAGACAGTGAAAGTTTGAGGGGAAGCAGTATTACCATTATTGAGAAATTGTGGTGGCCTCTTACTTACATTCTGAAGTTCCTCGCAGCAGTAGGCTGCCTTTATCTGCAGCGCGCGGTGAGACCACGCTCGGGATGCTGCCAGTGCACTCGGTTGACTCACGCGGTGAATCTGTTCAGTCCCTGTAGTTCTTGGCTTCTTTGTAGCATTTGATACTTTTGACCTCTTCCATTTAAAATACCCTCTTTCCTTACCTTTTGTGTTAATATTCTCTCATTTCTTCCATTTCTTTCATCATTCACCTTTAAGAGTTCCTCTTCTTCCTATGCTCGTCCATTGTTGTCCTCTTAATGTGAAAGCTCATTTATTCCCAAAGCCTGAATTCTCAGTAGACTTAATTATTGAACAAATACTTATATTGGGCACCTAGTACGTGCCAGGTACTATATTGGGTTCTGAGGCTACGATGAACAAATCTGATAAGGATCTTGCCCTTGTGTAGCTTATCTTCTTGTGGACTGTGGTTCTAGTCAAGACCTTTGTCCTGTGTTCCAGGTTTATATTTTCAGTTATTTACGCAACACCTTTCCTTAGGGAAACATACCCCGTGGTGACCTCTTTAGGAACTTCACAGGCACAGACCAGACTGAGCATCGTCTTCCTTTCCTCCTTCCGGTCCTAATCCCGCATTTCTGGTCATGGTATCACCCGGGATAGAGTTGAAAGCCAGCACAGATCAGTTTCCTTTGCTCTTACGTGCACACCCAAGCAGTCGCTAGGGTCTGTTCCTTCTGGCTCCTAAATGTCTGTCCCTGTGCCTTCGGTCATTGCCTGCATTCAGGCCTTCAGCATTCCTCACCTAGACCATGGGCAATAACTTCCTGATGTCACAGTTTGGCGACACAATCTTTCTTTTCTAATATACTTTACTTTGCAGAGTACTGTCGAAGGACTCTTTGTCACACATAAATTTTGTTTATGGCATGCTCCAGCCTTAAGCCTTTCATTGCTCTTCACTACCTACATCTAGGTCTGTCATCTGTATAATGAAAGCAGCCTTTACGGTTAGTCGTAATAAGCATGTCTGTAACTCCTTAAAGGTAACACACTCACTCAAGCCTTGTACCTTTACACTTGCTGGCGTATCTACTTAATATGCCCTTCTTTCCTCCCTGGTGAGGTCCTGATTATTATTAAAGACTCAGCACAAGCCATGGTTCTTCATGAAATCTGTTCTCGGTGAGTTCACATTTTATCTGCATTGTTCGTCAACATTTGTGCTTGTATGACCTTATGCTGTTTTGTCTTTTAGCCTACCTTAATGTCCCCAGGTGCTTCTTGTGGCTCACTAACTGAAAGACTACTGAGACAAAACACTGAGCTAACGGGACATATCAGCCACCTGACTGAAGAAAAGAATGATCTAAGAAACATGATCATGAAGCTGGAGGAGCAGATCAGGTGGTATCGACAGGCAGGAGATGGCAGAGATTACGTACGTCTGTTTTTATCAGGGCTGCATACTTCGCATCTGATGTGTAGTAGGATCGTTAGAAAATTGTATAGGAATCATAGTAGCTGTTTATTGATTGACTGATTGGGAATCTTTTCTGCCAGATTCTGGGTTGTATATGTTCAGAATGTCTAATCCATACCCAGCCTTGCACATGAGAGAACTGAGGTCAGTAGACAAACCCAAGACACATTTATCTTCAAAGCCGGGAAGTTCCTACCCATGGGCCAGTTGCAGACTCACGTGAAGAGGTGTTCAAATGTGTGTTCTGCCCGTTCTCGTCGATTATTTATCACTCGTTGTGTTCACAACTCAAGTGAAAATGTTCTTACATTGTGGATTTCAGTCTAATAAACTACTTCGGGAATTTATTTACATTTTTCCCATTTAAGAACTATAAAATACTAACCTGTCAGGTCTGTTAACATCAGTATGAAGACAGGAAAGACCTGTAAGGCTGGCTTTGTGGTCAGACACACGGTCACACATCCACACAGCTTCTGCAGAGACCCGCTTCCCTGTGTACATGCTGGTTCCCCCCCCCCCACCTTTTCCAGTGTACTGCTTTTGGAACAGGCTCGGCATTTGGACCCAGATGGTCCATTTTGAAGGTCTACCCCCAAAAAACAACAGAAAGAATTCTGTGGCAGTCCAGTGGTTAGGCCTCAGTGCTTTCAGTGCCATGCCCAGGTTCAGTCCCTGGTCAGGAAACTTAAGATCTCTCAAGCCCTATGGTGCAGCCAAAAAAAAAAGGCTGTGGACTTTTTTAGTTGAGTACTCTACTAATCTAAACATCTCTGGGTCCAGGCTTTCATAGGGACTTTTAGTTGTAAAGTTAATCTCCTCAGCAAGGCCATAAACTTAAGAGTTAATGTTGTTCTGTTAGTCAGTCTGTCGAGTTCCCGTCTTTGCGACCCCATGGACTGTAGCCCTCCAAGCTCCTCTGTCCATGGGATTCTCCAGGCAAGAATGCTGCAGTTGCCATTCCTGTCTCAGGGAATCTTCCTGACTCAGGGACTGAACCCAGATCTCCAGCAGTGCAGGCGTATTCTTTACCATCCGAGCCTCCTGATGTCAGTTGAGATTGGCTTTGAACTTCTCCATCTGAAGTTGGAAAGCTGAATACTACTCTGTATCTCCCATAGGGATACCTTTAATAGGTTAAATTCAGATTTTCTTCAGAGACTTGTTCTTTAAAACCACATAAGTAGGCTCTGGCCTCTGCAGTCTTCCAGGTTTTCGCTCAGTGGTGGCCCCAACATTGAAGCCATCATCACCTCAGAAAAAGAAGTCTGGAACAGAGAAAAACTGGCTCTCCAGAAATCCTTGAAGAGGGCAGAAGCTGAAGTGTACAAACTAAAAGCTGAGCTGAGGAATGAAGCTTTGCTTCAGAATCTGAGCCCTGATTCCGAGCATGCCACTATAAAGGTAGGGGACATCCTCCAGCTAAGCACACCCTGACGTCGGTCCTGTGCTTTTGCCTTACTTCATCTCTCACTAACCCTAATGGTCCGGCTAAAGAATTTTAGGCCACACTGAGGTGGTTTCTCCAGGTGTCTCAGTCTGTCCTGAATGAGGTCTCTAGCTAGTCACAAAAAACCTGTGGTAAAGCATGCCCAGGATTGGGACCAGATTAAGCTCACAGAGGTCACAGAAGCAGCACCCTGAGCTCATGGTCCCCATTCCCACAGTCTCATCCCTAATAGACCAACAGGAAGTTAGCTTTTCAGTTCCATGTAGAAGCTCTACTACTGTCAATATTAGAGGATCATGCTTGGTAATGGTAAGCCCTCTAAATAGCGTCTCTTATGACTCATAATGAATACTGTATTAATAATGCAGCTACCTTAATCAGTTAACTTAAAATCAAAAAAAAGAAAATGTTTGTAATATTTATTCCAACTATGGCGTGAATGTAAGTTTATGACGTTTAAAGAGATAGAAAATATTAACATTGAAAAAGTTAAATGTGGTGATAATAATAAAAGTAGCTCTGTATTATTATACTCTGTACTCTGAAAGCTTTATACTATTTTTGGCTGAGACAAAAATATTTACATTAAATACAACTAATAGGAGCTAAAATTCATGGACTAAATGGAAGTGGAAGTATCAAGGTCTAGCTTTACTTTTCACTTTGCTGGTAAAATAGAAAACAGTGATCAGGTACCAGCCGTTCTACTCCTGCTACTTTTTAAAAAATAAAGTCTAGATTATCCTCCCCTGCAGAACGGTTTGAATAATGTCCTTCTGTTTTTCTTCCCTTTAAACACAGAGGATTTATGGCAAATACCTGAGGGCAGAAAGCTTTCGGAAAGCTCTCATTTATCAGAAGAAATACCTGCTTCTGTTACTGGGCGGGTTCCAGGAGTGTGAGGAGGCCACCCTGGCCCTCCTGGCCCGCATGGGGGGACAGCCGGCCTTCACAGACCTGGAGGTGATCACCAACCGACCAAAGGGCTTCACCAGGTTTCGGTCAGCCGTCAGAGTGTCCATGGCGATTTCCAGGTGAGGTACTCGAGAGAAAAGGCATTGAGTAGAGAATGCATTTTCGCATTCTGAGAAACTTGGTTATTTTTCGTCCTCTCTCTCTGCTCTGCCTTCTGCGCCCTGTAGTCATCCAGTAGGAGTCACTTGCCGTCACTGAAACACGCCTCCCTCTGTACAGGTTTTCATCCTCTAGTAAGGGAGGGGAACTTCACCTCATACCGGACAGACCCTACGGAAAGGGCCCTCCCAGAGGCAGCCAGCCAGTGACTCAGCTGGAATATCCGGTCTGGGTGGTCCCTCTCTCTTTTTTTTTTAATCTAAATAAGCCCATGAACTAGTTCAGACATATAAAGGAAAGAGATCATAAGGGAGAAAACTGTTTTTTGAAAAGTTACCTCGGCTGACATAGCTTCGTTTTCTTCACTACTACCACGGCCCCTCCAGCAGCCCAACTGTTGAAATCCCTGGCATGAGTCTGTGTTGGGCTCTGCTGGGGCATTTGCTGCTCCTTTTCTGGCCCTTCCAAGCTAGGCACTCCCACGCTCACTCTGTATGTGGCTGAAGTGGAGCCAAGAATCTGACTCCCTTGACGACCCAGCTTCCCGCCGCCCTCTCACCTGGCTGGATGCACCCAGACACCTCGATGCTTTGTCCTTGCTGCCCCTCCCTCTGCTTCTGTAGGACGCAGACAGTCTCAAAGGACATTTTTTTAAAGTACTATCCAATCCCATTGTATTCAGGTTACTCACAAGTACCTCAGAAGGCCACAGAGGCAGAATAAGAGGTGGTATTAGTGTTTTTGTGTCCTGGGGACCATGTGCTATCTCTCAGCTCCTCACTGCCCTTCTCAGCTGGCCTCCACACTGCCAGGACCTTACAGCCTGCAGACTGTGTCTCCCAGATGGCTTCCTGTCTGGTTCTGACATTTCTCAGCACTGGTACAAGAATTAGAGGGTTGGAGAAAGCAAAGAGCTTTCTTCCTTCCTTTCATTCCCTTCATTACCTGGTACAGCCTATACAGGGTTTAAGTGCTGGGAGGTGCGTTGACAAAGAAAAGAGACTTAATCCTTGAAGGCCAAAGGCTGCTCACTCTCTCCTGGGCAGAGCAATATGCACGGACCTCCCGGCAGTAAGTGAGAGGTCACAAGAGTTAGCTGTTCATCTCTGTTTCAAGGACTCGGGAAGGCTCCTTGAGAGCCTGTTACCATTGAAGGACTTCACACTGTCACTGTCGTCTTCTCTCGTATGTTCGTTGTATTTTGACTGTCCTAAAAACCGAGCCTTGAAACTAGTTGGAATAAGAAATCAAAACTGGTGCTCCATGAGCTCTTAGGGACAGAATGGGGCAGGCAGCAACTTGCTACAGCTGAGTTGTGACATAGCAACCCCTGTTCCTTATGAAGCCAGCACTGTATTTCATCCCTGACTGCATGGCCTCACTCCTTTTCCTGCTTCCCCACTCGCTCTCACTGCCAACTTAAGGATCTTTCTGTTCTCCTTCCATCTCCTCTGCCCTTGGGCTCCATGCTTTTCTCCTCTTTCCATTTTTCCTCGCCCTTTCTTTGCCCGTCCAGCTCCCCTTTTCTGTTACGTTTGCTCTTCCTCTCTTTGTGTCCCGCGTTCCTCTAAAGCCAGAACGTGGTCCTGGCAGCAGAAGCCCTCTGTGTCTCACGGGAAAAGCCCTGCTCTGTTTCAGTTAGTTTCATCACAAACCAGGGGACATTTACAAAATATTAACCATGTGATTATATTGAAATTTGATCTGTATTAATATTTAAATGTACGACTTGGATTCTGTAGAAAGTGTGTGTCTATACTCTTTACACTATAGATGTTCTGTGAAATTTTCCATTGGAATCTTTTTTAGAATGAAATTTTTGGTTCGACGGTGGCATCGAGTCACAAGTTCTGGTTCCATCAATATTAACAGGGATGGCTTTGGATTGAATCCAGGTGAAGTCAAAATAGAATTTTTTCTTATGTTGATGATTTCTCTAAAATTACTGCATACCTTCCAAGTAATGTGTTCTGGGACCTGTGTTGTCCAAAGGCAGAGCCCTTATAACTAACAAAGCTGAGGACCTTGCTGTTCTGAAGAATAGTAAAAGAGCTGATTTTTATGGCACGCTTAGTTCACACTAGGCCCCACTCTTTTCCATGTATTCTCACAATTCTGTGACGTAAGCAAAATTATGGATGAAAAACTGAAGCACAGAAAGCTTTTGTCACTTGCAACAAATTACCCGGTAGGAAATGGTGGCCCTAGCAGTCGGCTCCAGAGCCCACTCTATGTTCAGCTGCATTTTAGGTTCTGGTTTGAGATAGGATTGCTCTTACTCTATTATGTGGAAGTTTCAATTTGAAGTTTTCACAATTTAGCAATATTAAACAGGTTTCTGGGTTTACCAATAGGTGATATAAAAGTTAAAAATCCTCTCTATACTCAAACACTAGGGCTTCAGCATTTCAGGCAAAAGGAGCAGATCAGAAGCTGGGGAGCACACAGAGCTATAGACACACAGCATAGCTGACATGCACTGGTAGTGAACCACCTTTTCATCTTCTGTGCAGAGGCAGAAGAAATAGGTTTGGTATTATTCTAAAAGAAGTGTTTTTGAAACATGCATCCCAGTGGCTCAGTGGTAAAGAAGCTCCCTACTAACGCAGGAGATGTGAGTTCAATCCCTGGATCAGGAAGATCCCCTGGGAAAGGGAATGACAACCCCCTCCAGTATTCTTGCCTGGAGAATTCCATGGACAGAGCAGCCTGGAGGGCTACAGTCCATAGGGTCACAAAGAGTCAGACATGACTGAGCACACACACATACATCCTTATACTGAAACAGCTGAAATTTAAACCGTAATGAACTCTGTGTTGTAAGTTAGTATGTCTTGGTTCCAGTTTTTTCCAATGAAAGTCAGTAGAATAGAGTGATGAAAGGACTTAATAGAACTAACAGTCTAATATTGTTCATCCACATTGCCTTTTCTCATAACACACACACTTAGACACTCCTCACTTAGAGTAAGAAAGTAAAATTTTTTCTTAGAGATATAGTTCCAGATGATCAGAAATTCTGATGTTCAAAGGTAAAAAAAATACACTATACTATTGTTTCTCTAGCAATTTATCTTGCTATTTCTGTAGCAAGAATAATTGAAAATGATTATAAATAGGAGATAGTGTAGTATAGTGCAATCTTTTGAACCTTATCTGTTTTGTAGAAATTTTTCAAGGGCTTGGTATTTTTCTTTTCTTTACAAGGTACATTTTGGATTACTTTAGGTGCAGAAAAGACTGACACATTTTATCATTCTCCTGGCGGGCTGGAGCTCTATGGAGAACCGAGACATACTGCGTACCGCTCAAGATCAGATCTGGACTATCCAAGGTCTCCTTTGCCGTTTCAGAATAGGTAAGAGTTTGATAAAATCTATACCAGTGTTGTAACTGTTCAGTCACTAAGTCATGTCCAACTCTTTGTGACTTCATAGACTGTAGCACACTAGGATTCCTTGTCCTCCACTATCTCCTGGAGTTTGCTCAAACTCATGTCCATTGAATTGGTGATGCCATCCAACCACCTCATCCTCTGTCACCCCATTATCCTCCTGCACCCCACCCCCCAGTCTTTCCCAGCATCAGGGTCTTTTCCAGTGAGTCAGCTCTTTGCATCAGGTGGCCAAAGTATTGGTGCTTCAGCTTCAGCATCAGTCCTAATAACAGAGAATGAAGAACACTCTTGGGTCTTTGACTTCTTTGCAATGAAATAGCTAAACATGTCGTTAGTTATATATTGTTTACATAAGCTAATGCCCAGAACCAAAAATAGTTTTTGAATTTGTAATTGGTTTCCAGGGGTAAAGGAAACAGAGCTGATCAAGCATTATTCAGTATATGTGCTGTGGCTAGACATTAAGAAAGGCATTAACTAAAATTGAGTCTCTGGAATTATGAAGAAAAATCTCTGAAGTTTGCAGGACAAGATGCACTTATACACTTGAGCCTTCATTGATGCTCTCTGCAGTAGCAGTTGTGTTGGACATTCTTTTGATGACTTAGTGACTGCTTTGAATTTATTGACAACTTTTTTCCTTAACACATGGCAGACTCAGAGGTGGGGGGATGCATATAGATTGGGGAGTATACATG
Source organism: Ovis canadensis (assembly GCF_042477335.2). Classification (NCBI taxonomy): domain Eukaryota; kingdom Metazoa; phylum Chordata; class Mammalia; order Artiodactyla; family Bovidae; genus Ovis; species Ovis canadensis. The sequence continues at coordinate 23,854,659 of NC_091248.1, forward strand.
TGGTCTGCCTTTTGAGGGCAGGGTGGAGGTAGGTTGGTAAGTTACTTGCATTGTTTCTGGATAATCTGGATTCATCCTCATATTTTTAATCTCATAGGTACCCAGGCCTTCCAGCTGATTTAAACCCTGGTTCCTTAGCATGTTCTCAGCTTCAGAATTATGATCCCGACAGAGCCTTGACAGATTACATCACTCGGCTAGAGGCACTGCAAAGACGACTTGGAACTGTACAGTCAGGTACCCTCAGCTTGACCAAGTATTGGCAGCACCACAGTGCTAGATAGTCCTGGAACTCTTTCTCTTTTTGAAATTCTTTGACTTTCCTCATTATTAATCAAATTTTCTAGTTCAGTGCATGAGTTATCAGGCTACACTTTAGGAATTTAAGACAAAACAGGATTTATCACCCTGGATCCCACTCTTCCCCCCAAAAAATCCCTGCTCGTCTCATTGAGAAGATTAGGTGAGATGCACAATGAGCACCGATGTGCAGATACTCTGAAGCTTCCAGAGACTGCTGGAGGGCTTGTTCCAAAGCAGTCATTTCTGAGCATGCAGATAAGGCATAGGGAGGCGAGAGGAAGACAGGGATTCTTTAATCACTTAGTGCAGCTGTAATCTTTGTTCCGACCTTGTGCTTTTATGTATGATGTGAGGAACCCATCCCAGTCCAAAGACTGTAAGGATGACCTTTTATTTGTTCTCCTCAAAAACACACAAAAAATTTCATTCTTAGAAGTGGATTGTGAGAAAAACCTCTTTCCCTCTATTCAGTTCACTCCTGATTCAAAGGTTTTCAATCATTTCAATTTAATGACCTTTAGGTCAACTTTCATACACACAGACAGACATATTATATATAAATATAACTATTATTAGAGACCCTTTTTTCTGCTATTCCTACAAAATAGATAGGACTCATCACTGGTTATTTTTAATAGTTTATCTCTTCATACAAGAAATTGTCCAACTCAAACAACTTGTTGCTATAGGAAACTTATTATCATAGCTGGACTTCGTTGGTCTGAGCATCTAAATTTCACAGGATTTTGAAGAGCAAAATGTTGTATAGAACATTCAGCCCACAGGGCACTTTACAGAAAATCTTAATGTTAATCTCACTTAGCATGCTATGGAGACAGCCACAGACGCTTTTGAATATATATATTCAAAATCTCTTTTTAAAAAAATCACATTTGAATAAAACTTCTTTAAGAGCAAACAAAGCATTGTTTTTTAATGATAGGGAATAATCTTCTGCCCATCATGAACTAGTTAGTCTAAGTCACAATCTGATCTGAAATCATTGAACTATCCTGTTCCTGTCTTATAGGTTCAACTCAGTTTCATGCTGGCATGAGAAGATAATCCTTTGAAACATCATGAATTGATTTTAAACAGATTTCCTTTTGTAAATCAATGGTTCTTTTGTGCTTTTGTATTGTGGATATTCAATGGGACCAATGCGAACACAGCTTATGATTGTATACAAAGCCCTTGCCAGCACATGAAAACAAACTGGAATTTGTACATATGAGCACTGTGTATGTATTCATGCACAATAATCATTCAATTACGTGTATATTTGTGGAATGCTAATTTAAATGATTAAATTATAAACATTGTGTTATTTATCTAATGGGTGAAAAGATTAAACTTTTGGCATTATGATACAGTTGAATGTGTAGCTTGAGGTGTCCTGCACTTTTCTTATAAGGCTACTGAAGTTACATGTTTCTGCCTAATATATTTGCTACTGGTGATGAAGACAGATAATATCACTTGTAGAGACCTATTTTTGTATAATGGTAGAAGTTTTGAATTTTATGGGGTATTTTGTCAAGTACTGAAATAAAAATGACTTCACCGTTTTAACTACACTGTATTTGAACCTTCTTCATTTTTTTATAATTTAACATTTTATTACATTTTTATTAAAATTATATTTACAGCACATGCTCACTTCTACAAATTATAATGTTCACAAGAGCTTAGGATGCAAAGCTAATGTTGCCCCATCCTTCCTGCTCCAACCTTAGACTCAAGGATAGTTTTGATATTTTTAATTCTTTTGATAGACAACAATTACAGTTGCAGTATGTGCTAATACCTTTAGTTCCAGACATATCAACTCTCGATATATTTTACTCAGTATGGTCTATTGACTTTCCAATAAGACAGTTAACCTTTAATTTTCTAACATTGGACTTCCTTTCCTTTCAATATCAATACTATAGCTAATTTTTGTCTGCTCTGATTTTTTTTTTTATAACTTGAGAGACTATCTTAAACCTTTCTGTTTCTTTTCTTCATCAAGTTTTCATAGTAACTTTTGGTTTTCCAGTTCAAAAGATGAAGATATTAAGGTTCCCCCTCCCGCTCCCCTAAAATCTCCTGAAGCCAAACTTTCCTATCATAGTGTCAAAGGTGTTAGTTAATATCTCCATGTATCTTACAATCAGCACCATATCTGCTATGTTTTTGTCCATAGCTTGACTTTATTTTTAATTTTTATTTTTTTTAATTTTAAAATCTTTAATTCTTACATGCATTGCCAAACATGAACCCCCCTCCCACCTCCCTCTCCATAACATCTCTCTGGGTCATCCCCATGCACCAGCCCCAAGCATGCTGTATCCTGCGTCAGACATAGACTGGCGATTCGATTCTTACATGATAGTATACATGTTAGAATGCCATTCTCCCAAATCATCCCACCCTCTCCCTCTCCCTCTCCCTCTGAGTCCAAAAGTCCGTTATACACATCTGTGTCTTTTTTCCTGTCTTGCATACAGGGTCGTCATTGCCATCTTTCTAAATTCCGTATATGTGTGTTAGTATACTGTATTGGTGTTTTTCTTTCTGGCTTACTTCACTCTGTATAATCGGCTCCAGTTTCATCCATCTCATCAGAACTGATTCAAATGAATTCTTTTTAATGGCTGAGTAATACTCCATTGTGTATATGTACCACAGCTTTCTTATCCATTCATCTGCTGATGGACATCTAGGTTGTTTCCATGTCCTGGCTATTATAAACAGTGCTGCGATGAACATTGGGGTACATGTGTCTCTTTCAATTCTGGTTTCCTCGGTGTGTATGCCCAGCAGTGGGATTGCTGGGTCATAAGATAGTTCTATTTGCAATTTTTTAAGGAATCTCCACACTGTTCTCCATAGTGGCTGTACTAGTTTGCATTCCCACCAACAGTGTAGGAGGGTTCCCTTTTCTCCACACCCTCTCCAGCATTTATTGCTTGCAGATTTTTGGATCGCAGCCATTCTGACTGGTGTGAAGTGGTACCTCATTGTGGTTTTGATTTGCATTTCTCTAATAATGAGTGATGTTGAGCATCTTTTCATGTGTTTGTTAGCCATCCGTATGTCTTCTTTGGAGAAATATCTATTTAGTTCTTTGGCCCATTTTTTGATTGGGTCATTTATTTTTCTGGAATGGAGCTGCATAAGTTGCTTGTATATTTTTGAGATTAGTTGTTTGTCAGTTGCTTCATTTGCTATTATCTTCTCCCATTCAGAAGGCTGTCTTTTCACCTTGCTTATAGTTTCCTTTGTTGTGCAGAAGCTTTTAATTTTAATTAGATCCCATTTGTTTATTTTTGCTTTTATTTCCAGAATTCTGGGAGGTGGATCATAGAGGATCCTGCTGTGATTTATGTCTGAGAGTGTTTTGCCTATGTTCTCCTCTAGGAGTTTTATAGTTTCTGGTCTTACATTTAGATCTTTAATCCATTTTGAGTTTATTTTTGTGTGCGGTGTTAGAAAGTGATCTAGTTTCATTTTTTTACAAGTGGTTGACCACTTTTCCCAGCACCACTTGTTAAAGAGATTGTCTTTACTCCATTGTATATTCTTGCCTCCTTTGTCAAAGACAAGGTGTCCATATGTGTGTGGATTTATCTCTGGGCTTTCTATTTTGTTCCATTGATCTATATGTCTGTCTTTGTGCCAGTACCATACTGTTTTGATGACTGTGGCTTTGTAGTAGAGCCTGAAGTCAGGCAAGTTGATTCCTCCAGTTCCATTCTTATTTCTCAAGATTGCTTTGGCAATTTGAGGTTTTTTGTATTTCCATACAAATCTTGAAATTATTTGTTCTAGTTCTGTGAAAAATGTGGCTGGTAGCTTGATAGGGATTGCATTGAATTTGTAAATTGCTTTGGGTAGTATACTCATTTTCACTATATTGATTCTTCCGATCCATGAACATGGTATATTTCTCCATCTATTAGTGTCCTCTTTGATTTCTTTCATCAGTGTTTTATAGTTTTCTATATATAGGTCTTTAGTTTCTTTAGGTAGATATATTCCTAAGTATTTTCTTCTTTTCGTTGCAATGGTGACTGGAATTGTTTCCTTAATTTCTTTTTCTACTTTCTCATTATTGGTGTATAGGAATGCAAGGGATTTCTGTGTGTTGATTTTATATCCTGCAACTTTACTATATTCATTGATGAGCTCTAGTAATTTTCTGGTGGAGTCTTTAGGGTTTTCCATGTAGAGGATCATGTCATCTGCAAACACTGAGAGTTTTACTTCTTATTTTCCAATTTGGATTCCTTTTATTTCTTTTTCTGCTGTGATTGCTGTGGCCAAAACTTCCAGAGCTATGTTGAATAGTAGCGGTGAAAGTGGGCACCCTCGTCTTGTTCCTGACTTCAGGGGAAATGCTGTCAGTTTTTCACCATTGAGGATAATGTTTGCTGTGGGTTTGTCATATACAGCTTTTATTATGTTGAGGTATGTTCCTTCTATTCCTGCTTTCTGGAGAGTTTTTTATCATAAATGGATGTTGAATTTTGTCAAAGGCCTTCTCTGCATCTATTGAGATAATCATATGGCTTTTATTTTTCAATTTGTTAATGTGGTGAATTACATTGATTGATTTGCGGATATTGAAGAATCCTTGCATCCCTGGGATAAAGCCCACTTGGTCATGGTGTATGATCTTTTTAATGTGTTGTTGGATTCTGATTGCTAGAATTTTGTTGAGGATTTTTGCGTCTATGTTCATCAGTGATATTGGCCTGTAGTTTTCTTTTTTTGTGGCATCTTTGTCAGGTTTTGGTATTAGGGTGATGGTGGCCTCATAGAATGAGTTTGGAAGTTTACCTTCCTCTGCAATTTTCTGGAAGAGTTTGAGTAGGATAGGTGTTAGCTCTTCTCGAAATTTTTGGTAGAATTCAGCTGTGAAGCCGTCTGGACCTGGGCTTTTGTTTGCTGGAAGATTTCTGATTACAGTTTCAATTTCCGTGCTTGTGATGGGTCTGTTAAGATTTTCTATTTCTTCCTGGTTCAGTTTTGGAAAATTGTACTTTTCTAAGAATTTGTCCATTTCTTCCACGTTGTCCATTTTATTGGCATACAACTGCTGATAGTAGTCTCTTATGATCCTTTGTATTTCTGTGTTGTCTGTTGTGATCTCTCCATTTTCATTTCTAGTTTTATTGATTTGATTTTTCTCTCTTTGCTTCTTGATGAGTCTGGCTAATGGTTTGTCAATTTTATTTATCGTTTCAAAGAACCAGCTTTTGGCTTTGTTGATTTTTGCTATGGTCTCTTTTGTTTCTTTTGCATTTATTTCTGCCCTAATTTTTAAGATTTCTTTCCTTCTACTAACTCTGGGGTTCTCCAATTCTTCCTTTTCTAGTTGCTTTAGTTGTAGAGTTAGGTTATTTATTTGACTTTTTTCTTGTTTCTTGAGGTATGCCTGTATTGCTATGAACTTTCCCCTTAGCATTGCTTTTATAGTGTCCCACAGGTTTTGGGTTGTTGTGTTTTCATTTTCATTAGTTTCTATGCATATTTTGATTTCTTTTTTGATTTCTTCTGTGATTTGTTGGTTATTCAGAAGTGTGTTGTTCAACCTCCATATGTTGGAATTTTTAATAGTTTTTCTCCTGTAATTGAGATCTAATCTTAATGCATTATGGTCAGAAAAGATGGTTGGAATGATTTCGATTTTTTTGAATTTATCAAGTTTAGATTTATGGCCCAGGATGTGATCTATCCTGGAGAAGGTTCCATGAGCACTTGGAAAAAAAGGTGAAATTCATTGTTTTGGGGTGAAATGTCCTATAGATATCAATTAGGTCTAACTGATCTAATGTATCATTTAAAGTTTGCATTTCTTTGTTAATTTTCTGTTTAGTTGATCTGTCCATAGGTGTGAGTGGGGTATTAAAGTCTCCCACTATTATTGTGTTATTGTTGATTTCCCCTTTCATACTTGTTAGCATTTGTCTTACATATTGCGGTGCTCCTACATTGGGTGCATATATATTTATAATTGTTATATCTTCTTCTTGGATTGATCCTTTGATCATTATGTAGTGGCCTTCTTTGTCTCTTTTCACAGCCTTTGTTTTAAAGTCTATTTTATCGGATATGAGTATTGCCACTCCTGCTTTCTTTTGGTCTCTATTTGCGTGGTATATCTTTTTCCAGCCCTTCACTTTCAGTCTGTATGTGTCCCTTGTTTTGAGGTGGGTCTCTTGTAAGCAGCATATAGAGGGGTCTTGTTTTTGTATCCATTTGGCCCGTCTTTGCCTTTTGGTTGGGGCGTTCAACCCATTTACGTTTAAGGTAATTATTGATAAGTATGATCCCGTTACCATTTACTTTATTGTTTTGGGTTCAGGTTTATACACCCTTTTCGTGTTTCCTGTCTAGAGAATATCCTTTAGAATTTGTTGGAGAGCTGGTTTGGTGGTGCTGAATTCTCTCAGCTTTTGCTTGTCTGTAAAGCTTTTGATTTCTCCTCCGTATTTGAATGAGATCCTTGCTGGGTACAGTAATCTGGGCTGTAGGTTATTGTCTTTGATCACTTTAAGTATGTCTTGCCATTCCCTCCTGGCCTGAAGAGTTTCTGTTGAAAAATCAGCTGTTATCCTTATGGGAATCCCCTTGTGTGTTATTTGTTGTTTTTCCCTTGCTGCTTTTAATATTTGTTCTTTGTGTTTGATCTTCGTTAATTTAATATGTGTCTTGGGGTGTTTCACCTTGGGTTTATCCTGTTTGGAACTCTCTGTGTTTCTTGGACTTGGGTGATTATTTCCTTCCCCATTTTAGGGAAGTTTTCAACTATTATCTCCTCAAGGATTTTCTCATGATCTTTCTGTCTGTCTGCTTCTTCTGGGACTCCTATAATTCGAATGTTGGAGCGTTTCATATTGTCCTGGAGGTCTCTGAGATTGTCCTCATTTAATTCGTTTTTCTTGTTTCCTCTCTGATTCATTTATTTCTACCATTCTATCTTCTATTTCACTAATCCTATCTTCTGCCTCTGTTATTCTACTATTTGTTGCCTCCAGAGTGTTTCTGATCTCATTTATTGCATTATTCATTATATTTTGACTCTTTTCTTCTAGGTCCTTGTTAAACCTTTCTTGCATCTTCTCAATCCTTGTCTCTAGGTTCTTTATCTGTGATTCCATTTTGATTTCAAGATTTTGGATCATTTTCACTATCAATATTTGGAATTCCTTCTCAGGTAGATTCCCTACTTCTTCCTCTTTCGTTTGGTTTGGTGGGCAACTCTCCTGTTCCTTTACCTGCTGAGTATTCCTCTGTCTCTTCATCTTGGTTATATTGCTGTGTTTGGGGTGCCCTTTTTATATTCTGGTAATTTGTGGAGTTCTCTTTATTATGGAGCTTCCTCACTGTGGGTGGGGTTCTATCAGTAGCTTGTCAAGGTTTCCTGGTTAGGAAGGCTTGTGTTGGAGTTCTGGTGGGTGGAGCTGGGTTTCTTCTCTCTGGAGTGCAGTGGAGTGACCAGTAATGGGTTATGAGACATTAAAGGTTTTGGAATAATTTTTAGCTGCCTGTATATTGAAGCTCAGGGGAGTGTTCCTGTGTTGCTGGAGACTTTGAGTGGTATGTCTTGTTTTGGAACTTGTTGGCCCTTGGGTGGAGCTTGGTTTCGGTGTAGGTGTGAAGGCATTTGATGAGCTCCTATTGCTTAATGTTCCCTGAATTCAAGAGTTCTCTAATGTTTCCAGGCTTTGGGTTTAAGCTTCCTGCTTCTGGTTTTCAGTTTTATTTTTACAGTAGCCTCTAGACTTCTCCATCTATACAGCACCGATGATAAAACATCTAGGTTAAAGATGAAAAGTTTCTCCACATTGAGGGACACCCAGAGAGGTTCACTGAGTTACAAGGAGAAGAGAAGATGGAGGGGGTAGTTAGAGGTAACTGGAATGAGATGCGGTGAGATCAAAAGAGGAGAGAGCAAGCTAGCCAGCAGTCACTTCCTTATGTGCGCTTTATAGTCTGGACCGCTCAGAGGTATTTACAGAGTTATACGGGGAAGAGGAGAGGGAGGAAGTAGACAGAGGTGGCCAGGAGGATAAGAGAGAGGAATGAAAAGGAGAGAGACAAATCCTGCCAGTAACCAGTTCCTTAGGTGTTCTCCACTGTCTGGAACACACAGAGATTCACAGAGTTGGATAGAGAAGAGATGGGGGAGAAAAGAGACAGAGGCCACCTGGTGGAGAAAAAGGAGAGTCCAGAGGAGGAGAGAGTGGTCAAGCCAGTAATCTCGCTCTCAGGTAAACTTGGGTAGTGAAGTTTGGGTTTTTAAATACAAAATTGACAACAAAAACCTAAGAGCAGAGATTAAAAATCTGTTTTTGAAGACAATGGTCTGCTTTTCTGGTTGCCTGATGTCCTCTGCCAGCCTACAGAAGTTGTTTTGTGGAGTTTGCTCGGCGTTGAAATGTTCTTTTGAGGAATTTGTGAGGGAGAAAGTGGTCTTCCCGTCCTATTCCTCCGCCATCTTTACAGTTCCCTCCATAGCTTGACTTTAAAAGCTGAAAATCAATAAAGCATCTAGCCTCAAAGCTATTTTTCCATAAATACTAGGATCTCACTTCTTCTTTTAAAGCCCATTTTTATGTTATTTTATTTTTTCTCTATGCTTTCACTGTCCAGGGTCTAAGATCAATTCCTGGTCAGAGAACTAAGACCCTGCAAGCTCCAAGGTGCAGCCAAAAAGAACCTTCTTCATTTTTAACGAGCCTTAGTTTTCAGCGCATGTCTTAGTCTCTGCAGGCTGCCGTAACAGTACCATAGCCTGGGTGGTTTATTCAACAATAGAAATTTATCTCTCACAGTTCTGAAGGCTAGAAAGTCCAAGGTCAAAGCACCAGCAGATTTGAGCAGATTTGCTATCTGGTGAGAGTCTCATTTCCTAGTCTCGTAGACTGTTATTTTCTGTGTCCTCACATGGCAGAGGGGCAAGGGTAATTTCTAAAGTCTCTCTTATGAGGGCACTAATCCCACTCGTGAGAGGTCCACCCCCTTGACCTCATCACCTCCCCCATTTACAAACACCAACAAATCGGGGGTTCACTTTACCATACAAACCTGGAGAGACACAAGCATCCAGCCTATGGAAGTACATATCACCTTATTATTTATCTCAAATATGTAGTATTTAGAGATTCAGAAAGTTGTCCTAATTTTAGAATTAAATATTACCGGGATTTTTCTTTCCCCACATCGAGGAAGAGTTTTCCTCTGTGCCTTTGTATCAACTTTAAGTCTACATACAGTGTCATTTAGAAGCCAAATGGGTATTTTTGTGATTAATCCATATTTACCTAATTATATAAATTTACAGTTATTTGTATCCGAAGGTGTTTCCTCAAAGCCATGCCCAGAGATGATGAAAAATCTTAAATTTTATTAACCATAGTTCAGCAGTTAAGCAGCATGCCTGCTATCCAATTCAAAGATGCTCTTATAGAGGTACTCTTGCTTATAACATTAGGCCTCCAGAGTCAGACTTGTTAATGCTTCTTAACAATTAGCCTGTAGTTGAAAACTAAATTTTGTTAAATTTTATAACTATTCACTAAACATGAACCAGCCTTACCACAGAGTTTTAACTTTTTTGTGTCATGAACCTGTCTAGCAATCTCGTTAAACTATGGATCCCTTCTCAAAATAATGCTTTTTGGATGTGGACCATTTTAAAATCTTTGTGAATTTATTACAGTATTGCTTCTGGTTTATGTTTTGGTCTTCTGGCCCCGAGGCATGCGGGAACTTCGCTCCTGACCAGGGGTCCAGCCTGCACCCCCTGCACTGGAAGGTGAGGTCTTGACCACTGGACCGCCAGGGAAGTCCCCAGAAGAATGTTTTTAAAAACATACAGTATATAGGATTGCAAGGGGACCAGTTATATAGACATACTGTAAAGAATTTTTGTGGTGAGTAAAGAAATAAGATCTAACAGATCTGACAGACTTATAATACCATAATTTTAGTGATAAAGTTACAAGACATCTATAATGTGATATGAAAAGTATCTGATTTCTGTTTGCAGAATCATGGATACTGCTGATACTAATGTGGTTACCTAAATTCATGAATAAAGAAAATATTATGGTTTGAAATTAGTACAAATAAAAATGGCACTATTATTTCCCATCCCAGTTCCTAGATTCCTGAATTTTTCTCATTGAACCACACACTTCACAATTTATGAATACAGACTATATTCTCAAAGATAGTTTAATGTGAAAAACTCAACACAGATTTTGCCTTCACAAATAGCTTAACATGAGACCTCTAACCTTTTAAACAGAGCTGTAATACACAGTCACATCTCCAGTTATAATTTGAGTTGATTCTTGAACACAGGCTTCACAGAATTTGACCAGTGAAATACACGCCCAAGAAACCCTGCACTGTATTATCCTTGTCTTAAAGCCACAGTTCCTGATCTCAGGTTTTGTATTTAACAAAGAAAAAACAAAGCTTGTTAACCTAAATTAACAGAACTAATCACAAAAACCCCTGATTAGATTCTAGAGAGGAAATGGAAATCACCTTGAGCCAAAGAGAACAAAACTTATCCTTCAAGTACTTTATTTTGGACTTCCACACAGATGGAAGTGTGTGGACCCAGATACAAATTTATCAGGCAGATAAATATGTGATATTCGGTAATTAGGTCAAGTCACACGAGCAGTCTTTTGTATTAATTATTTTTTAGGAAATATAATTAGTCATTGTCAGAAATCTGTTTCCTACGGATAGTGCTTCCAGCTATTTCAAAGGCTATATTTTCCTACAATATAGCTCCATCATTGCTAAATATCATCATACCAAAACAATAGGATTCTCTTTTATCCAAGGCTTTAAATGTGTTTATTCCCTCCCCACCCATCCTTACATATACATACACTGCCCAATATATGAATGAAAAACCTAAGGCTTCCAGATATTTCACTGGGCTTTTATACTTGGAGATCTAGTACAAGATCTGAATACTCTGAACTTTCTTGCCAAGAGCTATGTATGCTCTTAACACCTGGAAATTGTGTCATTTAGAATCTGCCAGTTACCAAAGATCCTCACCCCCAAACTAATGAGCTTGATTTCCTTAAAGAGAACACATGAAGTATCCATCATAAAACTATTAGGAAATTTCTGAAATGCCATTGGATTTGATGGCGCTGTTCAGTTAATACATAAAAACCATAAGCTTAAATAAACTTATTTAAAATTACAAACTCAAAAAAAAAAAAGCATAATGGGAGTTGTTTCATAAACTTCATTCTCTTCAGTGCTTTCGCAGTTTACAGATGTTCAGATTTTAGTTCCCTGCTGCCTTTTTCATTTTGATCTTCGTTTGTATCGGATAACTGGGTTTTCAGGGGTGTGAATCATAGTTGTATAATTCACAGTGGGAAAATACCCATCAATGAGATCAAATTCGTATAAACGAAGCATAGTGGACCAAATTGTCTTGATTTGAACATAGGCAAAATTCTCCCCAATGCAACGATGACGCCCTATAAAAGAAAAAAAAAGTTTCCATAACAATTGGTTGGAATTCTTTCTCATCTCTTTGAGTCTGGAATGATAAAATTTGCTTATCTACAGTTAATTAAAGGTGGAAAGCAGATATACAGATACTATAGTAAAGAGACATTCTTTTCATAACAGTGTAAGTAACCATAAAAATCGCAAGAGATTTTTAATGTCTGTTAGGGGAAGCAGCACAGGGGTATTATACAGTGATTTTTCCAATTGTTTTTTTCCTGAAACCCAGCATCTATCTAGGTTGAATATATGTAATGTTTGAAACACACAGTGGTAATCAAGTTTGGAGATATACTAGAATATTCTGAACATCTCTTCCAAGAGACCCATAGTTAAAAGTTAATAATATGAACCTTCCGATCAAAACTTTAAACACCATTTCAAATGATTATGGAAAAGGAATTTAATACACTGAAAATAGCAACACATCCAAATGTAAAGGGTCATATACACATAAAAACTGGCAAGCTGATTCTAAAATGCAGAGAGAAATGCAAAGGACTAGATCTCCAAAGCAACCTTGAAAGAGGAGAACCATGTTACAAGACTTAAGACTTCAAATCTGACTTCATTACTAAAGGTATCACAACCTCTGATAATGTGATTTGTAATAAATGTGTATTTAGTCGACCATTCTTGGCACAGAGTTCCTCAAACCACTGGAATTTCTTAAGTGAAGAGAGCAATAAAGGTCAAAGAAGAAAAGAGCCTTTTGTTATTCATAACAAGCCCCTCTGAACCACAACTTGAATCTGCAACATGAAGTGACTTTGGGGGTGAGGGTGGCACACCCCTTGCTTCTGCTTTGCTCTGTGCTCTTCAGTCAGGCTATTCCTGAGTTGTATGCTTCTGCAGTAAACCAGCAGTCCACCTGACCTGCCTCCTGAGAAATCTGTATGCAGGTCAAGAAACAACAGCTAGAATTGGACATGGAACAACAGACCGGTTCCAAATAGGAAAAGGCTATATATTGTTATCAAGGCTATATATTGTTATCATGCTTATTTAACTTATATGCAGCATACATCATGAGAAATGCTGGACTGGATGAAGCACAAGCTGGAATCAAGATTGCTGGGAGAAATATCAATAACCTCAGATATGCAGATGAAGAGGAACTAAAGTGAGGTGAAGAGTAACTAAAGGTGAAGAGGAACTAAAAAGCCTCTTGATGAACGTGAAAGAGGAGAGTGAAAAAGTTGGCTTAAAGCTTAACATTCAGAAAACTAAGATCATGGGATCTGGTCCCATCACTTCATGGCAAACAGATGGAGAAACAATAGAAACAGTGACAGACTTTATTTTCTTGGGCTCCAAAATCACTGCAGATGGCAACTGCAGCCATGAAATTAAAAGACGCTTGCTCCTTGAAAGAAAAGTTATGACCAACCTAGGCAGCATATTAAAAAACAGAGACATTACTTTGCCAACAAAGTTCCATGTAGTCAAAGCTGTGGTTTTTCCAGGAGTCATGTATGGGTGTGAGAGTTGGACCATAAAGAAAGCTGAGCGCCGAAGACTTGATGCTTTTGAACTGTGTTGGAGAAGACTCTTGAGAGTCCCTTGGACTGCAAGGAGATCCACCCAGTCCATCCTAAAGGAGATCAGCCCTGGAATATTCACTGGAAAGACTGAGGCTGAAGCTGAAACTCCAATACTTTGGCCACCTGGTGCTGGGAAATACTGAAGGCGGGGAGAAGGGGACGGCAGAGGATGAGGTGGCTGGATGGCGTCATAGACTCGATGGACGTGAGTTTGAGTAAACTCCAGGAGCTGGTGATGGAGAAGCCTTGTGTGCTGCAGTCCATGGGGTCGCGCAGAGTCAGACACGACTGAGCGACTGAACTGAACTAAAACCATGAGTCAGTAAGCAGACTTTTTGGAGTTCTGTGAGCCATTCTAACAAATTATGGAAGCTCAAAGAGGGGGTCTTAATAGTTATTAAGATCTAAAGTTCCCAAAGGACTTTATACTTTGATTTACGTGAGGAAAAGGTGTGACCAATGATAAGTCATGTCACTTAAATGGTCTTTTTGGAGAAATCAAATAAGTCGTAGAATACAGTTTATTTGTACAAAGTACCAATGACTAGAGAAATTACTGGAGGAAAAGCAGTCGGCCTGCATTATTTTAGGATCTTATTCGAAATGCATAGGTTTGCACAGTTAGGCACTACCTGTCCAAATTTCAGTTCAGTTCAGTCACTCAGTCACGTCTGACTCTTCGTGACCCCATGGACTGCAGCACGCCAGGCTTCCCTGTCCATTACCAACTTCCAGAGCTTACTCAAACTCATGTCCATGGAGTTGGTGACGTGATCCAACCATCTCATCCTCTGTCGTCCCCTTCTCCTCCTGCCCTCAATCTTTCCCAGCATCAGGGTCTTTTCAAATGAGTTGGTTCTTCGCATCAGGTAGCCAAAGGATTGGAGTTTCAGCTTTAGCATCAGTCCTTCCAGTGAATATTCAGGACTGATTTCCTTTAGGAGGGACTGGTTGGATCTCCTTGCAGTCCAAGGGACTCTCAAGAGTCTTCTCCAACACCACAGTTCAAAAGCATCTATTCTTTGGTGCTCAGCTTTCTTTATAGTCCAACTCTCACATCCATACATGACTACTGTCCAAGTTTAAAGAACATTATAAGAATACATAGACAAAGAACCAAAAGCTCACTAACAACCCAGAAAAGCTTCCGTGCCATTACTGTTTTCTGAAATGCTGATTACCTCAGCATATTTAGCTTGAAATGCCCAAATGGTGTGCTAACTTCAAAGGTTCTTTAAAACAGAATTCACAAAGAGCTTTAAATAGCATGATAAGGGAAAACAGGGTAGACTCCAAAAATGAGAACTATAAAACCAGATGGGTTACAAAAGGCAACAGAACACTATGTAAGGATTCACAGAACTGTCTCCTTTAGTAGAAATGAAATATTTCTTCCAGCCTGCAGAGATTACACTCCTACAAATGTCTGCAAGCATGGACCCATAAGAAAAGGGGAAGATATTTGTAAGTAAAATTCACATGGATTATTTAACAAATATGTTACCAGAAGTAACTATTCAAATATGAAGCGTAATCATCTTACCAGCTCCAAATGGCACATAAGCAAACTTCTCTCCTGATGCTAGACTATCCTCTAAGTAGCGATCAGGATTAAAGTCCAGACGCTCTACCCATGAGTCTTTAAGCCTCTGATTGACAGTAGGAGAAACACACACCTGATGTCCTGGAGGAATGGTATACCCTGCCACAGTCTACAGATGAAAGCAATGCATTTCATTAGACAACTTCAAGATAGTCTGCCAAATAATCAGATCATTGTATAATAAAGCACTAATATACATGGAATATACATATATTTAAAAACTGGCTAGTAGGCCAATTAAAAATTATTTTAACCCAAGATGATTTCCATATTACACAACATTGGGCTGGAAGGATATACACAAATTTTAAAAAATAATGCCATGGGGCTGGGGATGGAATTTCAAGAAGCCTTTCACAATCCAAATAAGTAGTTAATTACTTATAACTACATATATGTTATTTTTAAAAAACCAAGGAAAAAATACACTTCCGTTGTAAAAGCCCTAATTGTTAAAACGTAGGGAGATCGGATGAGCGTGTATACTGTCTGCAGTTATGTAAAAATATTTAGATCTAGAGTATGTAAAATTGAAAATTATGTACAAGTGATTATTCTACATCTTTAAAAAATTCTCTTTGATATTACACTATTTCTTTTTGATAAATAAAACTTGGGGCCACAGAGGAAAAGCTCTAGCCAGGAGACTCACCTGAGGAGTTTTGGCCAGTCTCATCATGGTCATTATAGGAGGTCGAAGTCTTAATGTTTCTTTTATACAGCGATCAAGTAAATTGAGATCCTTGAGCTAAAAAGAGAAACATTTTCCAGGTTTTACAAACATTTAACATACTGCAACAGGATACAAACAAGTTCAGAGTGGCTGAATAAAAACAGTTTTATTACTGTCCATGGTCAGCCAAGATAACAGATCACTCTGACAAATGGCAGGGAAGGGCCTGCAAAAAGCTACCCATCTAAAGCATGAGAACATTAGCAAAAATCATTAGTTTCAGCTTTTTCAAAACCTGTGCACAAATGTTCATAGCATCCAAATGTCAATCAACTGATGAAGAGGTTAATGAAAGTGGTATAGCCACACAATGGAATGTTACTTCACAATAAAGAAGACTAAAGTACTGATACATGCTACAACATGGATTAATCTTGAAAACATGCTAAGTGAAAGAAGCTAGTCACCAGAGACTACATGCTGTATGATCCCATTCATATGAAATGTCCAAACAGGCATATACAAAAAGACAAAATATACATTAGCAGTTGCCAGGGGCAGGGGAAATGGACTGCTCGTAGCCCTCTTTTGGAAGTGGTGTAAACATTTTCAAATGAAACTCTGATGATGGTTTCACAATTCTGAAAATATTTTTAAAAACCAGTGGATTATATACTTTAATAGGTGGATTTTATAGTATGTGACTATCACTGTAAAAATTACTAAAATTAGGAATTAAAAGGAGACATCACTATTGACCTAATAGAAAAGAATGATAAGAGAATACTTTAACAACTGTTTGCCAACAAGTTAGATAACCTAGATGAAACAAATTCCTAGAAAGACACAAACTGCCAAAAACTAACTCAAAAAGAAATTGAATAGATTTGTAAAAAGGGAAGACATTGAGTTAGTAATCAAAAACTACCCACAAAGAAAGCACAGGCCTAGATGGCTTCACTGGTTAATACTACCAGACATTTAAGAAAGCAGTAATACCAGTCCTCACAAAGCCTTCCTAAAAGGAAAAAGAGGAGCGAACACTTTCAAACTCCTTCTCTGAGAACCAATAATATACCCCAACACCAAAATCTGTCAAAGACGTAACAATAAAACTACAGCCCACTATCCCCTGTGAATATAGTCCAAAAGTCCTCCACAAAATACCAGCAAACAGATTCAGGATTAGGACATTTCAGGGGAAGCTATGATGAATTTTCTAAAAATAATCAATTTATTCTATAGTATATAGAAGATCCCAAATTGTCCCCTTTAAAAACCAGCCACACACACTCAGTATCATAAGCAGCAATGAAGCTGAAAATCCCACAAACCTGGTCATAAGACAGAGGAGGCAGATTCTCGCCACAGACTGTCTTCTGTTCTGAAAAACATTTTTCTTGAAGTGTTTTGTCCCTGGCCAAAAAGAAGCCCATCCAGGCACTAGTGGTTGAAGAAGTATGCTGCCCTGCCAAGAGCAGTCCAATAAGCATGCCTGCTATTTCATCATCCGTCAGAGGACGCCCATCCCTACAGAATGGACCACATACACAAATGTAACATTTGCAGATGCACTTCCAACCTTTACGTAAAAATTAGTTCATTTTTCCTCTTGCATTTGCCCATCAAAAGTCCAATTTTTTTTTCCCCTTTAGAGAAGAGAGGCCAATAAAAACTATGACATTGATTACAAAGACTTCATTGCAGTTTACTAGCAAACTTTTCACATGCACGGTACTAAATTCCAATAAGGCACAGGATCCCAGTAATTTATGTCTCATCCATTTATGAAGTTCAAAGGTCATATCTACTAATTTTTGCCAGTGTTATTACTTTTTAAATGTACATATTATTTAACTATGTTTTTTTTATGTGGAATTTCCTGCTTCAGTTTAATATGTGATCTGAAGAGCTCTTACTTGTAAGTAGACTCTAGTAAAGTTTGGAGAATGTCATCAATTTTTTCTCCTGACTCTCTGCGTTTCTGGATTGCCTTGTAGAAAATATTCTTGATCTCCCGATGAGCTCTGTCCCTGCGTCTATAATTCAAACATGAAGATGACTTTAAAAAATTAAGCAATACTTTCAGGTATCAATTGACAAAACTCAGAACCAAGAGAAAAAAAAAGAATTCATGAAAATCTTATATTGTTAGGAATTTCTAAGGTCCTTAAGGACAGGAAATGTGTTATAACATACATATCCCTGATTCTGAACACACTACCTATGTTGTAACTGAAGACTCAAGTGATTACTCCTTTACAACCATTTTCCATTTTAAAAGAAAGCAGAAGTACACCTTTATGTTAACAGGAAATTCCAATTCTAAGCAAATTAATTCTTGAAGTGGACAGACTCACTCTGGTTCTTCTACAGGATTTAAAATTTGAATAACTCCCATTCCTCAAACAGAAATGAATCAATAAAGGCTCCTAATAGGCAAAACACTAAGCTACATGTCAAGTCCTGTGAGCAGTGTTTCTCTGTATCACAGATGATCCTTGCTCTTAAGGAGATCACAACAGAGCTGACAAGGAGACAAAGGTATGGATACTTCAAAACACAGAAACTTCACAATAAACTACAAATTAGTCAAATACTTTCAGGTGCTTAGAAAGCTGCATCACTTCTAGGTAGAGTTCAGGAACATTCCTGAGTACAAGGAATATATGGGACAAGTGGGTTTTAAACTATCAGGACAGTCAAATTCACCTTTCTAAAACTGAAACCTAATGTTAAATGAGCTCACTGTGTAAAAAAATGCTGAATTCTTACAGAAGAAGGGAGGCTAATAATCTCCCCCAATTTGTTTGTTTCTACATTTAATTTTTATTTTTGTTAACGCAAAGCAAACCAATAGTACAGTAATTAAACACAAAGTGAAATGACCAAGCATCGTCTCTTTATCCATACCTGAAACTAGGCAGAGGGAGCCAGCCTGGCAAAAGCCAGGCTGCATGGCTAAAACCTCCATCCAAATCCGCATACAGTCGTGCCACCTTCTCGTTGAGTTGACCTCTGATTTCCTTCCCATGTAAACAATGGCTGGCTGTTAAAATTATGAGCTCGGAAAGAGCTTCAAACAAATCTAGAGGGAAAAAGATCATTCCCATTACTATTGCCCGAAATTCTTTTGAAATGTTGTTGTCTTAGAGATGCAAAAGTACTGTGAAGGAAATAAGAATAAAATTTAACTCATTAACCAACAAGATCCTTTTCACACCATCAAAGAAAGCCTGCAGACAGGCTACAATAAAGAGAAACCAAAGGCAGCCCACCTCTTTGGATAGCCAAGATAGATGCCACAGAGGTAACTAAAAGCTCACTCAGACTCATGAGCCCTTCATCTCAAAAAGATAAAAAGAAGATGGAAATGAGTGTGGTTATCTGGGTTCCAGGTCACAGTATAATAAAGGCAATAAAAAGGTTATTTAGAACATAAGGGGATAAAAAGGTGCTTTCTAAGAAAGAGCAGTCCAAAGACTGAAGAATGGATTATTCCCCAGATCAAAAGTGGGAAATTCATAAGTGGGAAAAAAAGCCTGAAGTCTTGAAAAAGTCTTAAAAGAAAACTAACTAATTACCATCTTGTATATGCAAACATCAGAGACAGATGCATCAGGTAAGCACACCTGGAGGACACTTTGAAAGTCACAACAATTACCCAGTCGATATCCTGTTCTTTGATTCCATGTTCACCAAACGAACTTCTAGTTGTCATTTGGCTTTCCAATTAGATTGCCAACAGAGAAGTGCAGCAAATATTATGCTGTTCTTCGTCCCATAATTGCATCTCATTTGTACTTATTCAGTTAGCATTCTCATTCATACATCAGCTTCTCATAGAATAGCAAGTATGTCACATAAAATTTAGGTCTATTAAATAAAACCAGGTTCCTGGACCTTTTGTAGAAGCTGAAGGCTAGATCCAGAATGTGATGACCTACACAGTAGTCTTACTGCCCTGTAGATAGAGGTTGCTTCCTGCTAGGGCTATGGCAATGGTTCCGATGGCAACACTTAATTGCAGTCCAGTATAAAAACTAGATTCACAGAGTCCAAAGAATGTTACGTTACGTTCAATATATTCCCTACATAATGTGAGAAAGCACATAATAACGTTTTTTTAAAATTTCTATTGGGAACAGCTAAAATCGCTCTTTTGGTAGTACAGCAAGCTTATGTATTTAATCTTACATTTTTGTTGAAATAACTCATTACCATACAACTTTAGAAAAATAATGTATTACATATATAATTTAATCTTTTAGACTTCAACTTGCTGACATGGAAGGCAAATTTTTTTATTTTATATATTATCTTAAAATGACCTTGAATGTAAGTTTTACATTTGGTTTATTTCAAAATTCAATCATGAATCATTTTTATGTAATTGAGCTAAACAATATGCAAATTAAAATATTTTAAGATTTTGCTAAGTGAGCAACAATAATTACTCCCTCTCAAGTCTTTTAACTCCATAACATGTTCATTTCATTAAACATACGGATACGGTGGTTTTGCTTCCCAGGCAGCATGAGTGGTAAAGAGCCTGCCTGCCAATGCAGGAGGCGTAACAGATGTGGATTCGATCCCTGGGTCGGGAAGACCCCCTGGAGGAGGGCACGGCAACCCAACCCAGTATCCTTGCCTGGAGAATCACTTGGACAGAGGAGCCTTGTGGGCTGCAGTCCACAGGGTGGCAAAGAGTCAGACACGACTGAAGCGATTTGGCATGCAGGCATGCAAGGTGGTTTTACACATGTTGTAGTGTGCTCTTTACACACACACACACACACACACATTCTTAACATTTCTAGTCACAGAAAAGCAGACATGTTTGGACAAACGAGAAACCAAAATATTGCGCTTACTCTTTTCTCCACTTTCTCCCCAACTTCTAAAGTAGTCTTTTGTTTCTTTTTCAATTATAGAAACATGCTGTCTAAAGTGGGCTATGTTAAGACCACTTTTCAACATTTTCTTCTGCTCCAAGAAAACCTTCAAAATATTAAGGGTACACAAGTATTAAAACACACTTCTGTTTTATCATGAGACTCATTTGGGTTATTATAACTCTTTAATACTCAAAGCAATCTTCTAACAAATTGAAAATAAAGATAAAATAGTTTTCTTCACCACACCAGATAAAACTTCATGCTTCTATCTGAAATAACATGGAGTAGACACATGCTATGCAGGTCCAATTCAAATGATAAATTAGGAACCCCACTTCTGGCCTTCCTTCCTATACATACATGCTTTCCTCACTTTTGACTCCAAGGCTGCCTCCTCCTATTCCATTATATTCTAGTCTTCCAACCCAAACCAGATGCCAACAGTCTCCCAAAGGTCCATTATGCTTTGGTAATATTTTTATCCTCTTTCACATATTCTACCATTTATTCCCAAACAAATATCATTCCTCACTCACATTATCTTCCAAAAGTTTAATTAGAATGTTATACAGTGGGAATAAATTCACACCAAGATAATAAACCCTTTGGGGAAGTTCTTAAAATAGAACTTCCCCAAAGGGTTTATGTTAGATATATCCAACCAGAGGGATTAACCTAGGCTTTCACTTTTGGTCTTAAGGAGAGCTGTTCATTCCTCCATACCTCCTCCATCCCCAGAAGCAACACTTAATGTCAATTCTCAGCTGCTATACTAGAGGACTGGGTAATGCATGGTACATTGCTAGCCAAAGGCTGCACCAAGTAATTAAGCTAATTATCGGATCTGCATTTCATACCAAGTTGCAGCACTTAAATATTTGCCTTCTGGGGAGCAAAGAAATCACACAAACTTCAAAAACCAACAACATCTAGCTCAGAAGAGCTCTCACCCTAGAATTTCAGGTAGGAGGTAGGAAAGTATTAGTAGGAGGCCTTTCTGATGTAATAAGTTTTTCCTTCTTACTACTTCAAATCAAATGTTAACACGCTAAGTTCTCATTGATTCTATGAATATTGCTTTGCACAGGAAGCCCTTTAAAATTGTTTAGTCCACACCAGCAGCTATAAAGCAAAATACCCATTCTCTGTCAGCTACCCTTGCTTTTCCTTCTTATAAATGCCTCCTGATTCTTCAGAGTTTTGAGGCAAGGAATAATCTCTTCTACACTTTAGCAATACAGCTTACACTACTAGCTATAAATTGTATACTGTAGGTTTGTCTTTCTTCAAGCTAACAGTGTCACCTACTGTATTAGGCACATCATAGGCGACTCCCTTCCCAAACACAGGTGTTGTCAGACGACTGTAGACATCCTCGGCATTCAAGTCTTCATTTTTACTATTAAAAAGCAGTGCAGCAGCCTCACTCCCCAGCAGGTAAGTAAACGTCTTGCCCACCATGGTAAAACTAAATACAGGTCCATACTGAAGAGAGAAAAATACCCACAGTGATGTTACCAAAAAATCTGTAAGCGCTAAGACACTCATCTTAAACAATAAAATAATACACTGTTGAAGATCGAAACAGTCACAAACCTTAATGCAATTCTTCCCCCGCCTTTGTCCAAATGTATAATTATGTTCATCCAGTTCCAAATAAAATATAAATAAAACTTTCTATCCTGCTTTCTTCACCCCTTATATTGAAAATATTTTCTATCTTTCACAGACATATCAACTGTTCTTTCTATGGTTGATGTGTCCATTTTTTATTTATTATAGATAATTATGTAATGAATATCTCTGAGAATATAGATATTTTTTCCCTTTGATTAAAAGTAACTTTACAGGAGTAGCCAAAGAATATAACCTTTCCTAAAGTCCTTGCTATGTGAAGATACCAAAACTTTATTTAGTTATGAGTCTTACCACTATCTCACCAATACTGAATGATCTCATTTTTAATTTTTTTGTTAATCTGGTTAGGTGCTAAATGCTTTGCTTTGCAGTTTTCTGATTACTATTAAAGATTTCAGTTACTGGGGATACAATCATGAAGAAAAATACTGTCTCTGACTCAAGAAACTCCAGGCTATTTAAAAAGATACAACTCAGTTGAATAAGTACATTAACAAATGTAAAATTACAAATGTGACAAGCACTACACGAAGGAAAGCAGCTCTTTGATGAGAGAACTGATAAAAACGACTAAAAAGAGAGAAAGACACCAGAGCTGAGACCTAAAGCATGGGGAGGGGTAGTAGTTAGCCTGACGGCGGAGCATGCGCAGAGTTCTAAAGGTAAAAGAGAAGGTAAGGACGTGATGAGTCTATCTAGTAGGGCCATACAGAGCCTTATAAGCCACATTCAGGGAGCTGTATCCTTGCAAGCAACGGAATGAGATGGAAGGTCTTAAACTGCATGGGAAAGATACTAATCTGTGCATATTTTAAAAGAAAGATCCCTCTGGCTCCTGGATGGAGAGGAGGGAGGGATAGGAGCTGAAGGAGAGCCAGACAACCAGCAAGCCTGTTACGGGAGCCTGATGATGAGCACTCGGGACAATGTAATGGAGAGGCAGTGGAAACAGAAGCAGAAGGATGTGGAATTATTCTGAAGAGAAAGTCTGCAGGCTTGGCAATGAATTGATGGATGGAGCAGGAAGTATCAAGAGTGAATCCTAGGCTCCTGGTACACTGCAAAACTGGTAGAACAATGATGAGGAAGGTGAACAAGAAGGACCATCAGGATTAGAGAGAAAAATCAAAGGGTCAGATTTTTTAAATGTTTGATTTCAGGTGACTTTGGACAACTAAGAAAAAATCATGTGGGAGGTGGATATCCAGGTCTGAAGACCAAAGAAGAGACCTGAACCGGAGACTTTAATTTGGGTGTCATTTACATCTGGCTGGGCTTCCCAGGTGGCGTAGAGGTCACGAATCCGCCTGTCAGTGCAGGAGATGCAGTTCAGTCCCTGGGTTGGGAAGATCCCCTGGAGAAGGGAGTGGCAACCCATTCCAGTGTTCTTGCCTGGGTAATTCCATGGACAGAGGAAGCTGGTGGGTTTCAGTCCACGGGGTCACAAAGAGCCAGACACAACTGAGGGACTAACACTTTCACACTTTCACTTCATGTGACTAAAAACTGAAGCTGCAGGTAGAGACAAGATCAGCTAGGAAAGAATAAAGGCCAAGGACCGAACCTCAGTGAATCTCAACAGTTAATAGCCAAGCGTGTGCCCACAAATGAGTTATGAAAGCAGCATTCACAGAAGCAGAAGAAAAAGTGAGAGAAGCCGCAGCTAAGGTGAGAGTGGTCATCACGGACAAATACAGCTGAGTTCACTACATTAGGACATGGTACTCGTGAGTGAAGGGGTTGAAAGACAGACTCGAGTGGAGTAAAGAGTAAGTAAGGAGGAGGTGTGGAAATAGAGACTAAGTACAGAAACTTGCTGAAGGGGGAGGGACAAGAGAGGGGGTTAGAAAATTCCACAGATGCACGGTTTAAAAGAAAGGGTCAGTTATTAATAGTATCCATGTTAACTGTGATCAATGAATACAAAATCGAGGCCAGTGGTTTTTAAACCATAGTTGCCAGAACTAAATTTCCTCAGAGATAATCCTAGAACAAAGGAGAACATAAGAGGGTCTCTAAGACCTCTCGAGTTCTTAATCCAGAGCAGCTCCAATTTTATCTGTTACCTGTACTAGGGATAAGCCTAAGATTACATTTTTTTTAATAGTCCACCATTTAAAAGAATATTGGAAAAGCACTAATTTCTTTTCCTTTAATGATTTGTAACACTTACCTTCTCATATGCATCTTCTAGGAATTCAATTGGACTTTTCCCAAATGCTATAGCATGTCCAAGGAATGGAATTGGAGAGACAATGTATGGTGGACTTTTCTGCAAAAGAAAGCAAACAAAAAAACTTCGAGTTTACATTTCCTATTATAAGACATTCAGTTTAGTTTCACAATTCAAAAAGAAAGAAACAAAGAAAGAAACTTGTCCTTAATATTAAGGAGTTACCAAAGTAACTTCACGACAAGCAAACTGCAAATACCTTAGAGAGAGCAGCTTTGGGAAAAAGAAGAGAAACTCAAAACCTGGTATAAGATGAATGACCAGACAAACATCACAGTACTGCAATTATAAATGCTGAACACTTTCTAGAATATGCCCAGTATTATCAGTGGCTCTAAGCAACTTTCCTGACCATAAGTAAAAAAAACACTAAACTCAAACTATGGTTTCTTGAGCACTTATTTCTACTACCACTCACAATTTTAGTCCCCAAATCTTGCCTAAATCTTTACTCCCACAATGGGAAAAAAAAAACAGAGTAACTTGAGGGAAAGAAGGGAAATGTTTAAGATGCTACATTCCTCATTACGGTCAACAGAACACATTATCATGCCTCTCTCAAGGAATGATCTAGATCCATTGATTTTAAAGAGAGAGAAAATCAGTTCTAGCAGGAACATTTTAGCACTCACTATAAAAGGTATTTCTGGGCTTCCCAGATGGCTCAGTGGTAAAGAATCAACCTGCCAAAGCAGGAGACATAGGTTCTGGCCGGGAAGATCACCTGGAGGAAATGACAACCCACTCCAGTATTCTTGCCTGGAGAATCCCATGGACAGAGGAGCCAGGCAGGCTATAGTCCATGGGGTTGCAGAGTCCAACACGACTGAACCACTGAGCACGCTGGCTTAAAGTGTACTTCAGATGCCTCAAAATGAGACTCACAGATTACAGCATCAAGTCTCCTGAAATCAAACGTGCAGTTATGAAAAAGGACAATAGTCCTCATATCTTTCGTAGTCTCAAAGAGAAAGGAGCTCTACAAACGCACTCTTTGGACAATAGTAGCAACAATCTTAAAATACTACAGTTGTCTTTCCAAAGATAATACTTCCTCAAAATACTATACATAGGAGGAGAAAATAAAAAAAACTTCCTCATGCCTGTTAGAGGTCAAACAAAACTCATTCCAAAAACTACTTGGTCAATAGTTTGTGATTTCCACTGTCAGTAAAAAATGGATTCTATTGTCAGCGCTACTTGGTTTGGCTAAAAACGCATTCATCACATATATTCGGGAAACAGAAGCCAGTGGTCAGTAAAGGCTCTAAGTTAGAGAATCTGGTATTTTATTAGCATCATAGGAAGGTTCCTGCAACACTCTTGATGCTCACTCTACCAAACTGAACACATTCCTCTCCAAACTGATGTAAAATCGGCACTGGGGGTTACACAGCCCATAGAGCACTGAACCACTCAAGGGTAGCCACCCAGGATGAAGACCACCAAGGCCGAAGCTGCCCCAAACACCACCAACAGGGCCCCCACCAGGGCTGAAACACCCATTACTGTGGCCAGTACCGTCATCCGGACGCTCAGGGCGACAGCCGCCACCCCAACCCTGGCCATTAGGGCTACCGGCAGTGCCTCGGTCAACAGAGCCATCTCTAAGACCACAGTCGCGGCAAACACGACCCCAACGAGAACGAGGCACGCGACCGACATCAGGGCACCCAGCACCAAGCTCAGCAAGGTCAGGGCAGTCGCGACCGCCAGCGCCACCAGAATCGGGGCTGCTGCCTCTCGACCCCCTCCCAACGCCAGCCTCCAGCGTGCCCGCCGCCACTTTTCGGCACCACCGCGGTGCCAGCCCCTCGCTAGCTCTTCAGTCGCCCTGGTCGCAGCGTCCAACCCCCACCAGAACCCCCAGGGGTGCACGTACCGCCCCAGCCGGCAGTGGTGGGGCCAGGTGGCCAACCGCGAGGCGGAGCAGGTACACCAGACTGAGCGTGAAGGCGCAGGCAATGAGCAGCATGGATGGGAGGTTGCTGCCCGTTACTTGCTCCATCGCCTGCTCCAGCACTGACCCGCCCGCCTGCAGTAAGTCCAGCATCACCATCCCGGCTGCCACCCCCGCGTCAGTTTGCCAGAGACGCTGAAGGCCGAGGTTGCCGCGGCTCCTCCGAATCCACCGAGGAAGAGAAGCTGGTAGATGGGCGTTAGGAGGTGGCCCCGGCCAGCAAGTCTCCTACTAAGCCCAGCCCCACCCCCTATAACTACCGGCTCGTTCCCACACCACCCTGTGCGTCACAGAATGGGGCGGGGCCTGCCTCTGGCCACGCCCCTTAAGTGGAATCCCTCATGCCGAAGTCTCCTTGCGCCGAGAGAGAGAGGCCCTGAAGAAGCAGGCTGCACCTGTGGCACGGGGAGTGCAGAGACAGAAGAGAAACACAGGCTTAAGAGGAGGTCACCCCTAAGAATCGCGGGCCACCCGAGCCTGTGTGTCCTTGGTGCGGGGCGCCAGCACACGACACTGTAATGGGGCGGGCGGAAGGATTTCAGGGAGGGTTGCGGCGTGGCGGCGGCGGCGGCGCGCGTTCGGTGATTGCACCGCGCGCGGCTGAGGTGATCTCGGCTTATGTGGCGTCAGCGGGGCGGGTGGCCCGGGCGCCGCCCCCTGCCTGGGCGCTGAAAGGCGCCACACCTGAACCCGTTGGAGGGCCGCGTCCTGGGCAATCGGAGACTTCCAAGTATCCGCGGGAAAGGGAGATTGTGAAAGACGCCTTCTGCACCCTGAAGGTTGGGACGCTGAGGTCATTCCCATCTCACCTCGAATAAAACCAGACAGTGATAGAGGTAACATCTCCTGGTTACTGGGGGTTCTGCGTCTGACAGAAGCAAATTTTGCAAGCTAGGTATCTGTGTTACAGGCCGTCGTGACCTGTTTGAGGCAATATTTCCCAAGAACGCCACTTATTCTGGCTGTTTAGGACCAGACAGATTTTGAAACGGAACTTCGGTCCTCCTGTTACACGCAATCTGAGTTCATCCACGCTTGTGGTTTCAAAAACATGCATGTAAAATGACCGCCCACTGGAACCCTCCTGTTAGGTAACTGTCACCAGCCCCTGGCCAGACTCATTGCTTTATACAGTCAACGTTAAGAGCTGACTGCTGTGCTTGGCACTGGGAATACAGCAGTGAATGAGAAACTGCGAGGCCCAGTGGAAGGAGCAGTAAACAACCAGTTGCCTGTTCTGACTCCTCTGTCTGGAGATCGTATCAGTAACGCCAAGTAAACTCATAAATCTTCACTCACCTGGCTACCAACCCGCTCCTCCCATACTGCGTCTGTAGGAGGGGCACCAGTGGCCACCAAACTGCCCTCCTGCACTGCGCATCACATCTCATCGGTCACCAAGTCCTGTAATTCCACCGCCTTAAAAGTCGCTCCATTCTTGCCACTGCCTTGAGTCCGGCCCTGGTCATTGCTTGTCTGCATTACCGCAGTCATAGACTAACTGGACCCTAGTCCTTGTCTTTTAATCTGCCCTCCACAAAGGCTACCATTTCTCCTGTCACTAAAGTTGTGTTGCAGTTGACTTCATCAGTTTCCTCTGTTACCAGATGAATTTAAGAATAGGGACCGTGTCTCAACTGTTTTTATATTCTGCATTTATTCGGATTCATAGCTGTTCACAAAGTGTGATTCATGGCCTTCTGGGTATCTTCAGGACCCCAGGGGTGTCTGCAAAGTCAAAGCTCTTTATAATAATACGTGGTTTACTTTTTTTACTGCTGGAATTTGTAGTGATGGTGTCAGTTCAGTTCAGTCGCTCAGTCGTGTCTGACTCTTTGCGACCCCATGAATTGCAGCACACCAGGCCTCCCTGTCCATCACCAACTCCCGGAGTCTACCCAAACCCATGTCTGTTGAATCAGTGACGCCATCCAGCCATTTCATCCTCTGCCGTCCGCTTCTCCTCCTGCCCCCAATCCTTCCCAGCATTAGGGTCTTTTCCAATGAGTCAGCTCTTTGCATCAGGTGGCCAAAGTACTGGAGTTTCAGCCTCAGCATCAGTCCTTCCAATGAACACCCAGGACTGATCTCCTTTAGGATGGACTGGTTGGATCTCCTTGCAGTCCAAGGGACTCTCAAGAGTCTTCTCCAACAACACAGTTCAAAAGCATCAATTCAACGCTTAGCTTTCTTCACAGTCCAACTCTCACATCCATACATGACTACTGGAAAAACCATAGCCTTGACTAGACAGACCTTTGTTGGCAAAGTAATGCCTCTGCTTTGGAATATGCTATCTAGGTTGGTCATAACTTTCCTTCCAAGGAGTAAGTGTGTTTTAATTTCATAGCTGCAGTCACCATCTGCAGGGATTTTGGAGTCCCAAAAAATAAAGTCTGACACTGTTTCCACTGTTTCCCTATCTATTTCCCATGGGACCAGATGCCATGATCTTCGTTTTCTGAATGTAGAGCTTTAAGTCAACTTTTTCACTCTCCTCTTTCACTTTCATTAAGAGGCTTTTTAGTTCCTCTTCACTTTCTGCCATAAGGGTGGTGTTATCTGCATATCCGAGGTTATTGATATTTCTCCTGGCAATCTTGATTCCAGCTTGTGCTTCTTCCAGCCCAGTGTTTCTCATGATGTACCCTGCATACAAGTTAAATAAGCAAGGTGACAATATACAGCCTTGATGTACTCCTTTTCCTATTTGGAACCAGTCTGCTGTTCCATGTATGGTGTCAAATCAGTAGTAAATAGAACTTCTGGGGCCTTAGCACAAACTGTTGATAAGTGGCACCAAACTCTGCTGCTGCTGCTAAGTCGCTTCAGTCATGTCCTACTCTGTGAGACCCCATAGATGGTAGCCCACCAGGCTCCCCCGTCTCTGGGATTCTCCAGGCAAGAACACCATTTCCTCCTCCAATGCATGAAAGTGAAAAGTGAAAGTGAAGTCACTCAGTCGTGTCTGACTCTTCGAGGCCCCAGGGACTGCAGCCTACCGGGCTCCTCCGTCCATGGGATTTTCCAGGCAAGAGTGCTGGAGTGGGGTGCCACTGCCTTCTCCGTGAGCACTAAACTCTAGTAGTCATTATTCTTCACTGCCATGCACTTGCAGTAGAAAAACATTTCTTTCTTCACTTAAGAATGTTGATGAAATTATAAGTATTCCTTTTTTAAAAGGTATTTTAACTAGCTGCTTTCTTTGTGCCTGCATGCATGTTGAGACACTCTAAGGCACATCTGGCTCTTTGCACCTGCATGGACTGTGGCCTGCCAGGCTCCTCTCTGTCCATGGAATTCTCCAGGCAAGAATCCTGAAGTGTGTTGCCATTTCTTCCTCCAGGGGATCTTCCTGACCCAGGGATTGAACCTGTGTCTGGTGTCTTCTGTATTAGCAGGCACATTCTTTCTCCACTGAGCCACCTGGGAAGCCCCAGCTCCTTTTTCTGTGGAATGGCATTTGTGCTTGAAAGAACAAGTGACAGACTTCGGTCATTCAGGGTTGGGTATTTGACAGATGTTTTCTTGAAAATGAAGTCAGCCTCTCCTTTCAAGGAAAACCACTGACAGTATTTGTTGTCAATGATAAAATTAAAGTGTTCAAATAAAAATTAAGAATTTTAGAAAACTTATATCTACCTATATGAACTTGACAACTTACCAATTCTTGAGACTTCTCTATAGAGGAAATTTAGTAACAAGTACTGTTTGTGTAATAAAATGTATCTACATATTGAATCTTTGTATAGTTAAAAGAGCCCATATTTTCAAATGTCCAGTACGTAATATTGCAAGCTCATGCATGAGTGAAACAACCTTTCAAAGTTCAAGGGAAGGCCCTCTCTTCAATGACCTAGCACTGTGCCCAGAAGTGCCCTCATTCTTGTCATGCCCCAGCAAATGCACAGAAGTGTAACAGATGCGTGGAGGAGTGTCTCCCAGCAATGCCTGCCCTTCTTTATATAGCTCTTTGTTATGGACTGAATGTTTGCGTGCCCCCAGAATTCTTATGTTGAAGCCCCAACCCCGATGCGACTGATTTTGGAGTTAAGACCTGTGAGGCAGAGATAATGGTTAAATTAGATTACAAGGTTGGGACCCTACTCTGATAGGGCTGATGTGCTTATAAGAAGATGAGGAGATGTCATCTGCCTGCTCTCTCCATTATGCGAGGACACACCTGCAAGCCAGGAAGAGTTTCGTCAGGAACCAGATCACTCTGTGTCTTGATCCTGAACTTCCTGGCCTCCAGAACTGTGAGAAATAAATTTCTATTGTTATACCCAATCTGTGGTATTTTGTTATGGCAGCCCATGCTGACTAATATACTTATTAGGACAATTCTCACCTACCCTGTTCTGGAATTTTGATTTATGTATTACTGCTCTGTGTTCTCATAGTACTTTCTTTTTATCTGTATTATGACTCACGTCACACTCTTAAGTGTTCAAACATTCATGTGAATATAAAAAAAAATTATTGAGCTCTTACCATAGACCAAAGCACTCACCTTAGTATTGGGTACAGAGTTCTGAATAAAAAGTCTTTCTTCTCATGGGGCTAATAAAGACATAAGTTTAAGATAAGCAGGGCAATTTGATTGAGAAAGACTTGGGGGAAAGGAGCTACTTGTAGTTTGGGGATCAGGGAAGACTTCGTTAAGGAGATAACACTTGAGCTGAGACCTGGATAGTGACAAGGGTAAGTTCATGAGAGAATCAAAAGGAAGAGTATTCTAGGCAGAAGGAACAGCAAGTGCAAAGACCATGGGTTAGGAATGTGCAGACTGGCTGCTCAAGAAGTAGAATAGGTATGTGACTGGGAATGGTGGGTGAAGGGCAGAAAGATAAGCACCATAGCCAGAGAACCAGATATAGAGCTTTCAACTATCGTGTGTGAGATTTAATTTAAATTTTAAATATTTCAACATAGCAATGTGTTAATTATATGGTATTATGTGTTAATGTATGTGCAGGCAAGTGCAACAATATGGAATTTAATTCTCAGGATGGTCAGCTAGAGTTTGAATAAGAAAGGCCATATCAGAGAGAGCCAATAAAAGCTAGATAACCAGAGGCTTTCCTAATTTTCCTAATTTTCAGAGTGAAAGTTAGAAATGTGTTTTCATTGCTAAAATTATATATAGTATATAAATATAGAATAAAATACTATATTGGTTTTTAACTGTAAAAAATAGTGACATTTTATATGTATATATTGCATTGGCTAAAATATTTGAGACACTCCTGAATATACAAATTCTCTCCAAAAAGCCCAACTTTAAAAACAGGCAAAGAACTTGAATAGCTATTTCTTCAAAGAAGATTTACAAATAGCCAATAAGCATATGAAAAAATGTTCGCCATTACTAATCATTCAGTTCAGTTCAGTTCAGTTCAGTCGCTCAGTCATGTCCGACTCTTTGCGACCCCTTGAATCGCAGCACACCAGGCCTCCCTGTCCATCACCAGCTCCCGGAGTTCACCCAGACTCGTGTCCATCGAGTCAGTGATGCCATCCAGCCATCTCATCCTCTGTCGTCCCCTTCTCCTGCCCCCAGTCCCTCCCAGCATCAGAGTCTTTTCCAATGAGTCAACTCTTCGCATGAGGTGGCCAAAGTACTGGAGTTTCAGCTTTAGCATCATTCCTTCCAAAGAAATCTCAGGGTTGATCTCCTTCAGAATGGACTGGTTGGATCTCCTTGCAGTCCAAGGGACTCTCAAGAGTCTTCTCCAACACCACAGTTCAAAAGCATCAATTAGGTAAATGCAAATCAAGACCACAATGAAATACCACTTTATATCCATTAGAATGGCTGTTATAAAAATACAGAAAATAACAAGTCTTACCAAGATAAGTGCACTCTTGTGCACTTCTGGTGAGGATATAAAATTGTGCAGTCAATTTGGAAAACAGCATGGTGATTCCTCAAAAAATTAGTCATAGAATTACCATGTGATCCAGCAGTTTCTCCATAGTGATGCTAGTGCAGAAGGCGCAAGAGATGCAAGTTCAATCCTGGTTTGGGAAGATCCCCTGGAGTAGGAAATGGCAACCTGCTCCAGTACTCTTAGCTGGAACATCCCATGGACAGAAGAGCCTGGCAGGCTACTGTCCATGGGGCTGCAAATGGCTGCAAAGAGTTGGCTGAGTACACACACCATCAGCCAGCAATTTCACTTCTGGATATATACCCAAAAGAACTGAAAGTTGGGACTTGAACAAAAGTTTGTACACCCATGTTTATAGCAGTATTATTCACAAAAACCAAAGAGTGGAAGTAACTCAAGTGTCTATCAATAGATAAATAAACAAAACGTGGCATAAATGCACAGTGGAATATTGTTCAAGCTTAAAAGTGAATGAAATTTTGATATATGCTACAACATAGATGAACCCGGAAGACATTATGCTAAGTGAAATAAGCCTGACATAAAAAGACAAACATTATATGATTCCATTTCTATGAAATACCTAGAGACAGAAAGTAGAATGGTGTTTACAGGGCTGAGGAGAAGGGCAAAGGGTTAATGGGTTTGAAGTTTCAGTATGGGAAGATGAAAAAGTTCTGGAGGTGAATGGCAACAGTTGTTGCATAACAATGTCAATGTTCTTAATCCCACTTAAAAATGATCAAGATGATAAATTTTACGTGTGCTTTACCACGGTTAAAAAAATTCCATCCAGCCCGGTAGTCTCTTCTGTCAAGGATGACTCTCCAGCTCAATCCCACAGGTTGAGATTTGGAAGATTCTGGTTGCTAAAATAAGACTATCAGATTAGTCGAATCTTATCTCTAGTATGTTGTCACATTTGCACCCAGTGTATCTTTCCTGAAAGGTGTGGTTAGCATATTAAGAAATGACAGAGCTGGGATTTCATTGCACTTACAGATTACATAACTCTATGTCTGTGTGTGTGTGTGTGTGTGTGAGAGAGAGAGAGAGAGAGAGAAAGAGAATTGTCTTAAGACTTGCTTCATTGATACAGTAAGGTTCTAGGGGGATGTAACTAGCACTTACTCACCTGAAACTGTTGTTGGCTACCATCGTCTACCAGAATCAAAACAAAAAATATAGTATTTCTGACAGTATTGGTGCACTGAGCAAGATTATGTTCGGATAAATTTCAAAAGAAGTGGAAACTTTAATTTCTGTAAGAAGCCAGACTTTGAAATTGGGAAAATAATATATGCATGCTATCCAATATGCATTTAGGTATTTGTTCTATAAAGAATAGGGGATAATTAGAAATAAACCCATGTACCTTACTGTCAAAATGCTGGAATAACATAGTGAAAGTGTTAGGACCAAACTGAAGCCAGGACAGGCTCTAAGGGGCAGGCTAGGCCCGAGGTTTAGTCTCTAGGAAAGCTGAGGCACTGGGAACTCCCGCAGGCAGTGTAGCTCGACCAATCAGAAAAAATCCCCATAGCCCCCCACCCGCGCCAGACCTGAGCCAATCCGAATAGGGATGTGAGGTTAAAAGTCCCACGTGCGCATATGGTGTAACCAGTCAGCTATGCTGTTATAGGAACAAAGAACCGTCTATATAAAAGTAGATGTGATTCAGAGCTTGGGGCTTTCATCAAGACTCCACTGCGCTGGATGAGACTTGAGCCCTAGCTCGAGCTAGCAATAA
Source organism: Ovis canadensis (assembly GCF_042477335.2). Lineage (NCBI taxonomy): Eukaryota > Metazoa > Chordata > Mammalia > Artiodactyla > Bovidae > Ovis > Ovis canadensis. The sequence continues at coordinate 23,888,705 of NC_091248.1, forward strand.
ACCCCTTTATGCTTTTGCATTGCTGTGGATGTCTTATTCTCTCTGTTTTGGGGACTCAGACACTGGGTATAACATCTAGGGGCTCATCCGGGATCCCGTTAACTGGGAAGAATAACACTCTCCCGGCAGAAGGGGTTTCCTCACTAGGAGGAGAGCTCTCTGAACACCGGTGTTAATTCTGGTAAAGTCCAGCATAAGGCCAAGGCCCAGCATCGTGCTGGGGAGGCGGCTGGCTTTGTTTCCTGGTTAAGTCCAGCGTAAGGCCGAGGCCTGGCATCGTGCTGGGGAGGCGGCTGGCTCTGTGGACATCCTGCCGGTAAGATACTCTCAGGGGGGAAAGTGTTAAAAAGGGGGGCCCAGAAAGACCTAGTGCTGTGTTCTCTGCCGACGTGTATTTGTTATCTGTTTGTCATGTCTGTGTGAGTGCCGGCACTGTCTCTGCTCTGAGTGTGTTCATTTTGTCTCCTGTGTTCTTCTCTGTAATCATGGGGCAAGCGACTTCTACTCCTTTGTCCCTTATGACTGACCATTTTTCTGATTTCAAATCTAGGGCGCAAAACCTATCGTTATTGGTGAAAAAGCCGAGACTGACATCCTGACCACTCAGGGTACTCAGGGGCCAGCTTGCCTGCCAATGGACCAGACCCAGCGGCTGCAACCGGGACCCTTTTGTCCCTGGTCTCCTCCTGACACGGACAACTGGCCAGAGTACCCCGACTGGTAAGGAACAAGAGACTTTATTAACCTCTTTCCCCTCCCCTCTCTCTTTCCTCTCCTTAACCCTTCCTATACTTCCCTGTTTTTCTAGTCCCTCCCCGGGTCCTGGACGAAGGAATCTGGTCGAAGGGCCCTCAGCTTGAGCTGAGGACTGGAGACTGATCACCTCCTCTTGGCAAAGAACTCGAATTCTGGTTCTGATTTCTGGTAGGGCCAAGTTCCAGTCCTCCCTTCTCTGGAGGCCCAGGGAAAAGTCCTGTAATGCCTGGGTATCTGTAGGTGGCAGGAGACGTCTGTAAGGCCACCCCTTTTGCCCCCCTCTCCTGCCTCCTCCCCCTTCTTCTTTCAACCTGGCTTCCTTTCCTCCCTTGAAATCTTTGATGTTAGTACTTAGATCTGAAGTTCTGTGTCTCTATAGGAGGTTTTCTGAAAGACTATATTTTTGTATTTAAGGGCTTCCACGGTGGAGCCGAGGTTAAAGCGTCTGCCTGCAATATGGGAGACCTGGGTTCGATCCCTGGGTCGAAAAGATCCCCTGGAGAAGGAAATTTTGCTTTGTCTGGCCACCATGTGGTTTAGACCTGCCGCCGTTTTGTTAGAACTTGATTTTCTTTCCCTGTGCCTTGAGACCAGGGCTCTCAAGAACACTTATTTAGACCATCTCTAACTCCTGACACTGAGGAAAAAGGAAAAGAAAAAAAAAGAAAAAGACTTAAAGCTAGATCTTGCACTGTGTCTGTCTAAATATGTCTTGGTAATATTTTTGTGGTTAATATGTATATGAGCTCTATTTATTTGGCTTAAAAAAAAAGGGTAAGCACTTACAAATCAAGTAATTCTAAATTAAACAATAAATTCCAGGTTCATGTGAACTGGGAAATATTCAGTGTTAAATACCTGATATTAATGTTTGTTTGTTGACCTATCTAATATAGACATGTCTTAAAATAATTAACGTTAAGTAGAATATTTTCATTGTACCTAGGATTAATATAAGTTAAATATTATATCTGTTACAAGTTTGTCAACAAGGAAATTACCTCAAGTGAAGAAACTTCTAAAAATGTAAATGAGATATGAGCTTTTATATCTCTAGCTAACTTTAGGGTGCTTCAGAGGGCCCCTGGAACATCCCAAGGAGAGATATTAAACTGTGTTTATTTGGTTGGTTAAATTACATGGAAAAGATTATCAAATGAGTAATAAATCCGCTCATGTTATAATGTATGGTAAATTAACTAATACAGATATCCTAGAAATTATATGGAGTTTTTAACATTCTGATATGTCCTGGTATTTTAATGGAAAACCTGATGACTTCACAAAAGTTAGCAAAAGGACTGAATGAACCAGTAAATATGCTTATAACTTTTATGGTTTCTATCTGAAAAATTATGGGTTTGAATCTTATGTTTTCAGGGAGTAGGGAAAATCTTCCTCTCAAACTAATTATGAAAATACTTTGGTAAAATTAAATGTTATAAACAAAATAATTATATTTTCTGACTCCTCTAAAAATTGGGAGTTCTTAGGTTTCCAGTAAGTTCATCAAATGAGTTAGGAAGGTTATCTCACACATACAAAAATCTCAAGAAATTTTTGAGACCTTAAAAAGGGAAGAATTCACCTAGATTTGTTAGGCAGAATCTGTGATAAGCCTTTGGTGTCAGTTTCCCAGCCCTGTTTTATTTTAAAAGTTCAGTCTGAGACTTTATAAATGTTTCAGCAAAATAAAAAGCCTATAATCAATTATGGTTATAAAAATCATCAGACCCAAATCAGTGAGAACAGACCTATTTTGCAAATAAACTAGCCTTAATTTGGTTATATTTAATAAAGATAAGGGTAACTATAAGGAGAAAAAGATATTTCAAAACGTTAAATCCCAGTTTGTTAATGGAGGTCTGCATCTAGTAAGACTCATCTCTTAGATAATTCTTTGCTGTTATGTGATATTGATGTAAAATTTAATTGAATTCTTGAAAAACACCCTAAGTTTGTTTCTGAAGCTTATCTCAGTAATCTACCTTTGGATGAAGATCCGATGCCTCATGACCTGCAACCAGGACTGAAAAAAGACATAATTTAAGGGACTGTCTCCAACATGGATAGGACTATTTTATCAGGAGAAACTACGCTACACCAGGATGAGAAGATGACGACATCAGAGGTAGACAGCTTCCCCGAGATGCGGGACCTGATTCGTATGATCATTTATGTTTTCTTGACTTCTTAGACCTTTGCATATAAGTCGAATGCTTTTCTATCATAGGCCTGATCCTATGCTAGTTTTAAAAATCAATCCAGTTGTTGGGTTTGTGGCCAATTACCTGTGTCTAGTTCTGGGTTACCTTGGTAAATTTCTCTTCTACCAGACTCTAACTGGTTGGCCCTGAGAAAATTTACTTAAAAATTATAGTCATATTCAGGTCACTATGGTATTACTAGATAGGATCCCCTTACTGGGCCAATTAATAATGCCTGCTCTGACTCTGGCTATAAAGTTTAGCTTTTTTCTACTACCCAAGCTCAATCAGAACAAGAAAAGTTTCCACAAAGAAGGGGAAAATCTCCCACAATTATGGGATGGATTTATATAGATAATACCAGGCTACAATAATTTAAGTTTAAAGTCTCCTCTGTTGGAAAAAATAAATAAGTAAGTAAATCATACTAAAGATAATCAGTCTAGTAACACTAGAAAACTGGGCTATGTGCCTTATAGATGGTGCCAATATATAATTTCCCTGAAAGATAAAGATTCTACAGGACAGACTAAGTTAGATGACCTGAAGATATACTGGGCTACATCTAATGGAAGTTCTTAACATAAGTCTTACTTGTGACTTTACTAATACTGCTGGCTATGTTATTTGTATTTCCCCTGTCTTACAAAATTGCTGTTTCTTACACTGTCAAATGTGTGTATGAGGCCTCTAATAGAATAATATATAGTCCCATATGAGATCGATGATGGTAACAGTGTAACTCTAGATATGGCAAGAAGCAATAAGTGGGAATATTTTCCTGGACCAAGAAGCTAATAAGACAGGTGGTCCAGAGAATTTTGGATACTGTTTTATGGCCTAATCCAGTAACAGCACATTGAGTGGCCTGTCAACAGAATCTTTGCCAAACCTGAGAATGGGCATTCTCAGTACCATGGGATAAAATGGTCATGAAGTGCCCCTCTCATAATCATGGTCAAGTTTATGAGCAAAAAGGGGCTCTGCCAACTGAAGACTGACACTCGCCATCTGCATCTACAAAGATTAACTCATGGCCGCTGCAACTGCTGACTTTCAACGCCCCTGAAAGGAGTTCAGGGTGAAAATCAGAAATGAGGCACTCTGTGCTCTGGGAAAAACTGGCAGAACAGGCTGTCAGATAGTTAGATCTTTTCAGGAGAAGATTTTATGAGTCCCAGTTCTTGCATCTTCTCATATCTAGAGAAACACTGACGTCATTAACGGTGAAATCTGCTTTGGATATTAAGAAATAGTTTACAATTAAAAGTCAAAATAGAGTAGCTACGGTTCAGATATCCTGGAAAATAACTAGGTGATGCTATGGGTGTACTTTCATAGAGGTTGTATTGCTCCAAGCTGGGGCAGTCCTATGCCCCATTTTGACAGGAAGTTATCATAGTCATTGTTGCCTAGTTCCCTAAAATTAAAACTAAGCGGGACTCTCTGGGGCACTGGAGTACAGATCTGCTCTGTGTTCTCCATTTCTTATCTGTAGGATGTAGACTTTGTTCAGCCTCCTTGGCCTTCCCTGAATTCCAAAGCGTGGATTCAAACAATTGTTAATCAGGGAAGGGAGGGGATCAAAAACAGAAACCATCAAAGGTTGGTACAGCCTCCAGACAGAGTCCTGGTTCCTACTCAAAGAAATATGCATAACAATGTCTTTGAGCCCCCACCCAGGTGGAAGATGGTAACTTCAGACTGAACACAAGATTCTTGGAGCACAGCTCTGTTGCCTCACAACCAACCAATCAGAAGGGGTCACAAACCCTGCAACCCTCACCCCAAATGTTGCCTTCTGTTTCCGGGGACCAGAGATGACCATCCTGTTAGGTCTCTTGTTTGGCACTTGTCTATTTCATCTCTGAGAGGGGCCAACTAAATTGCTGCAACTACAAGGGTAGAAGCTGGTTTCAGATGTGAAAAACCCCAACTTAGATCAGGTAGAGAGACTTCTGCTCTGCTAGGCAGGCCTACGCCCATGCACAGCAGAAAGAAGTTACAGAAGAAAGAGACCTCTGCCCCAATTCCCAAAAAGTATCTTGAGTATGAAGTCTCTCAGGGGGGCCTATGTGCTGTGTTAGGGGAAGAATGTTGTTTTTATGTGAATCATTCAGGGGTAATCAGGGAGTCCCTGGCCAAGATAAGAGAAGGGCTAAATCAAAAAAGAAAGAAAGAAAACTGTCTCAAAATTGATTTGAGTCCTGGTTCCAACAGTCCCTGTGGTTAACAACGCTAATTTCCACCCTGGTGGGCCCTCTAATAGTGCTACTATTAATACTTACTTTTGGTCCATGCATAATAACTAAGCTTGTTGCCTTTGTAAAAGACCGCGTCAATACCGTCCAACTGATGGTACTGAGGCAACAGTATCAGGCCCTGCCCTAAAATAAAGAGGAAGATTCCTGTATGTAGCTGAAGACGGAGGGGAATGTTAGGACCAAACTGAAGCCAGGACAGGCTCTAAGGGGCAGGCTAGGCCTGAGGTTTAGTCTCTAGGAAAGCTGAGGCACTGGGAACTCCCGCAGGCAGTGTAGCTCGACCAATCAGAAAAAATCCCCATAGCCCCCCTGCCTGCACCTGACCTGAGCCAATCCAGATAGGGATGCGAGGTTAAAAGTCCCGCTCGTGCGTATGGTTTAACCAATCAGCTATGCTGTTACAGGAACAAAGAACCGTCTGTATAAAAGTAGATGTGATTCAGAGCTTGGGGCTCTCGTCAAGTCTCCACTGCACTGGACGAGACTCGAGCCCTAGCTCGAGCTAGCAATAAACCCCTTTATGCTTTTGCATTGCTGTGGATGTCTTATTCTCTCAGTTTTGGGGACTCGGACACTGGGCATAACAGAAAGCACTGTGCCAGCCTGACTCTGAGGAGGTTTTATCACCTCTTCTGCATTTAGGTTGAGGTTAAAGATTTAATGAAGGAAGAAAGAACATTGCCATAGTTGAGGCTAGAAGGCAAAACATAAGTGCAAAAAGAATAATGTAGGGAAGTAATAGTAGCAACATTCATCCTCCAGCAGAGCCATGCATAGGGGTGAGTTCCTAGACAGAAGCACAAACATGCAAAATGAGGACATTAACGTTTATGCAAGGCTCCAGTTACAAACTATAAACAAATAATTTGCTCAAGGGAAGGAAAAGTAAGATGGAGGTTAGTTACCCCGAAGGAGGAGACATTTTCTGTTAATAGGGTGTTTTTGGACCTTAGGCCAATCACCACCATATAGGAGACTGGGAAGAAACTTAAACTAAGGAACTCAAAATGAAGGAAGAAAACTTCAGTAAACTCATCCCGCTTTTTGATTCATGCAGGAAGCACTGGTCCAAAACCAATATTATAATTTTTTAAGCAAAGAGATGGAAAAGCATTCCGGGAATAATATACAAAGAAACTAGGATTTCTGTTTCTATTTATGATGAGGAAAACCACGTGAGGGCCTTGCCCCCATCTTAAATCCAAATTCCTGGAGAAAAAAATTTATAAAATCATAGCTTTATTTTGAAACCACTAGAGAGCTGCAATCATAAGACAACCAAGCAGACTGAATTTAAGTATAGACAAACTCCTCTGAGGAGAAATGGGACTCTTGAATCATTTCAGTTTTTGGAGAGCCAAAATAATTGGGAGTTTTTCTTTGAGAGTTTCAAGAAAAACTAAGAGGCCGCTATAGAAGCATGTAAGAAGTAATGTACTAACATTGTTAAAATGAATTTCTGAAGGCCAAACTATTTTTGGTCAAATATAACAGAAAATTCATCATGAGAAAATTTGAATTAAATTAAATATTAAAGGGAATTCTTTAGGCAGGAGGAAAATGATCTAGACAGAAGGATAGAAATGCAAGAAGGAATGAAGAACCCTGGGAGAAATCATTTATATATTTATGTGTATATATGCATGCATATTAACTTTAAAAGCAATGATTATAAAGTTAGCCAATTTAGAATTAAAAATGCAACCCAACAAATGAAGAGAGGAGAACATGCATTAGGAAGTTTTAGATCTTGTGTATTTTACTATGTGAATGTTGTGATTTCTAACGTAATCTCTAAAATAATAGCAATAAAAATCAGTAGAAAAATAATAAAATGATTGGTCAAATTAAGACAGATAATGAGAATAAACACAAGAAGGTGAGACAAATGGAAAACATGTAATAAGATGGTTGATATAGAACTAAACATATAGAGTGATGTCAGTGAAAATGGCAATCAAAAATTCTTAGAATTCTCCCCTCTAAAATAACAAGAAAATAGACCTAAAATGTGTCAGAATCAACTTTTTTGAGAACTCTGAAAATTAGTTAAAACCTGTCAGCAATCCATGGAGCACTTATTAAAGAAAAGCAGCTGTATCTTGGTAAGAACAGCAAGCTTCAAGTATTTTTAACTTACTCTACTCCCATCCTTCTCCTGCAGTAGCTTTGAAAACTAACCACATGCATTTGTGAAGATCCCCTATCTGAACAGCCACTGGTGGAAGCAAAAGGATTTACACTGGTATAAGCCCTATTAATATAGACTTAGGTGTAAATCTTCATGATCTTGGATTAGAAAATGGTTCCTTGTACAGTATGTATAAAGGATTGTGCTGCTTCAGAAGACTCTTGAGAGTCCCTTGAACTGCAAGGAGATCAAACCAATCAATCCTGAAGGAAATCAACCCTGAGTATTCATTGGAAGAATGAATGATGCTAAAACTCTTCAGAGCCCACTTCTCTCTTATGGAAGTCTCTCCAAGGAACCTTCTCGACCCTTCCTCAGTCAGAGTCGTTCCCTGCTCCTGAGGTGGCGCCAAAGGACCAAGGAGTTGGGGGAGTTCAGCTGCCCCACAAACTCAGGAAGACAGTGACCTGAACCTCTCTCTCCACCAGACTGGCTGCCCTTGATCTCCACTATAAAAGGGATAATTTGAAATTTTGATCAGGAGGTTGATATGCTTAGATCTGTGTTTTTAAAACATAAATCTGGCAGCAAAATAGAGTGAGCTCTGGGTGAGTCTATGGGTGGGACAGGAAGCCCTGATGGGTGAGAGGTCAAGAATCTGCCTGCCAGTGCAGGAGACGCAGATCAATAACTGGGTTGGGAAGATCCCCACTGGAGAAGGGAATGGCTACCCACTCCCCTGGGCAGAGGAGCCTGGAAGGCTCCATGGGGTCTCATTGGGGGGTCCGTGGGGTTGCAAAATAGTTGGACATAACTGAGCAACTAAACAACAACAAATATGATAAACGATCCGTCTGAAAGGCTGTTGCAGCAGTCTGGCAAAAGATAAGAACTGGGACAGTGAAAGTTGTGATGTTGTTCTGGTGTTATCCAGTTTTCTTCTCTCTCTCACTTTCAGACTAAAGTTTTCCCAAGAAAATTTTCTGGTCTTTGTATCTTTGAAGGAAGGATAGAGAATCTGTCTATGCCACTTAATTATTCTAGGTCTTACTTTTCTTATCTATAAAATAATAGTTTTCCGAGATCCTTTCTATGTTAATATTCTATGGAAATACTTTGCTGCCAGTTGAGAATGTTAACTATCGACACCAACCACGGGTGAAACAAATACTTCTGGATTCCTCATTTTTCACTGACTTAAGCTCGTGGGGGGCTACCTGAGTGACTTGGTGGTAGAGAATCCTCCTGCAATGCAGGAGATGTGGGTTTGATCCCAGGGTTAGGAAGATCCCCTGGAGAAGGAAATGGCAACCCACTCCAGTATTCCTACATGGGAAGTCCCTTGGACAGAGGAGCCTGGCAGGCTACAGTCCACGGGGTCACAAAAGAGTCAGACACAACTTAGGGACTGAACGGCAACAACAAGCTAGTGTGACCTGAGTCTCCAAGTGCTTGGGAATATTCTAGACAGTGTACAGTTTTTATTAACTTTATAAAATAACTTTCTATTTAAAAGATAAAGACACTTTGTGCTGTGAGACCAAATTAAACACAGTACTTAAACACAGTACATGGATTTAAACACCGTGTATTTTATTGTCTTTGTTGTTGTTTTGGAAGTGCAACATGAAATACTGGTTCCCAACTACAGCACCTGTCTCCAGTCCTTCTCTATTTTTAAACTTTTCCTATAGTAACAAGAGTGCCTAAGGATTTATATTTGCCAAAAAAGCTGAGTGTTGAAGGTTGATGCTTTTGAACTACAGTGTTGGAGAAGACTCTTGAGAGTCCCTTGGACTGCAAGGAGATCCAACCAGTCAATCCTAAAGGAAATCAGTCCTGAATATTCATTGGAAGGACTGATGCTGAAGTTGAAACTCCAATATTTTGTCCACCTGATGTGAAGAACTGACTCATTTGAAAAGACTCTGATACTGGGAAAGACTGAAGGTGGGAGGAGAAGGAGACGAAAGAGGATAAGATGGTTGGATGGCATCACCAACTCAATGGACATGAGTTTGAGCAAGCTCCGGGAGTTGGTAATGGACAGGGAAACCCGGCGTGCTGCAGTCCATGGGGTCGCAAAGAGTTGGACCCGACTGACCAACTGAACTTAACTGAACTGAAGAATAGCTGTCTTTATATCTGTATCTCTGAAGGGAGGGTAGAGAGACAACAGAACTAATACACAAAATAGTGTCTGTAATATTTTATTATGATGACAGTAGTGGTAGCCAAAATTTATCATCCCTTAGGAATTCATAAAAAGAGACATGACGTGCATTTCCCTTCTATCCAGTTTCAATTATCTAAGCACATCCTAAGTTCTCAGTTCTTATTCCAGATACACTGTTCAGAATTTAATTGCACATGAAACAAGTTTTAAAGCTGTTATTTTGTCCATAATCTCATATGCTCCTATCATAGTTAGCGCCCGAGTTAGTTGATCTCTTAAGGCAGCAGTGGTTATTGACAAGTTGTTCTTTTCCGTTTTCCATTTATCAAGTACTTGGTGGACTCTCTCACTTAGTGAAACAGTGCTGAAAAAATTTTAAATAATAATTATTTTAATAAGTTAGGAACATTGTTTTAAACTGTATCAATACTGTATATCTAGGTTTTCAACCTAGTTTACCAGAGTGACTAAATTAACCGGTGAAGACAGTCTATATAAAAATTTAGCATAGAGTTTGACACATACATAGTAAGTGAATGTCAGTCCTATGCCAGCCCTTGTTGCCTGTACAACATTGACAATTCAATTAACATTTGATTCTAAGAGAGATTTACTCAAGACCTCAATATAATCGTGGCCTGTTTACTGTAGACCAGTGCATTACTGCTTTTGCACTACATGCTTTATAATTTGATTTCATGACAACTCTCTCAGGTAAATCTGTTTATTTTACTAGTGGAAAAATTGAGGCATACAAAAGTTAGAGGACTTATCCAGGGTCACAAAACTAGTTGGGATTTAGAGCCAAGCAGTCTATCCTCAGAGTACTTGCTCTTAAACTACTGTAACCATATGGATCTCAAACATATGGTAAACTAAAATCAGTCTTTTATAACAAATTAGAGTTCATGTTAATATGAATGTTTCAGAAGCATGTAATATCAATATGATATAAACCAGAACATGAGAATAGGCTTATACTACATGTTGTCATTTATACATACCTCAATGCAGACTTATCACTTTCTGAGATTGTCAGGTTTAATTTTTGACACAAAAATTGAAAATTTGTTTCAGTAATATTCTTGGCAATTATCTTGAAGATTTTCGCTAAGATTTTCTCTACAGTGGAACATAAAAGAAAATTTAGGCCATCTATTTTGAAAAATGTACTCTATTTTGAGTTAATTATAGCTAGGGTTTTTACTTCTGTGCTTTTATACAATGTATATATCAAACAAAATTGAAAAATAAGTACAGATATACTAACTGAAATTTGAGAAGATAACAAAATAGAAATTTGAACCACTTAGTCCATTTCTTCTAAATTCTGAATAACCCTAAACATAAATGTCAATTTCATATAAAATGTCTATTTAGAAGAATATCATAAGCAACTTCAAAGTGATCATTAAACCCTTTAATTCTTTCAGGATTTGAAACAAATTTAACTCCTTCCTTCAGTTCTGGCTTTTTAATATGCCTCTTTGGGTATTATCCTGAGAAACCAAGTTTAAAACTACTATAAATATGGTATACACACATACATATGCTTGTTTTATATTCACATCATGTATTATGAATGTTAGTTTTTAAAAAGCTATTAGCTAATATGAACCAGATCCATCTTTCTGTTAACCAAGGTAATTTGAGAATTTTCAAAAACTAGAGATCTGCCACCCCTCTATAGTCATCTCAAATATGTTCAGTGCTTCCTGTTTTAAAATATGTATCCATGCCATTAATCACTCAGGCTAGATTGTATGTTAATGATATAATTGAAAAGTCTCCTAAGTGAAATTTTAAGGAAGAGACCCTTTGTTCCTTGTTAATCGCAGAATAAATATGTCTCCCATGATGACTTCCTCATCATTCTCTGTGGCGCCAAACCTGCAGTACGAGGGCCCCATGGGAATAAAGAAGGGAGATAAATGACTTGAATTCTCTTGTTTTTGCTGACTTTGATTTACTGTCATTGCCCGTTGAACTTTCCCTTCCATTGGCTAGAACCACATGAACCTTCTATCCTAGGGAATTTGAGTAACAGAATGTTAACAAGGAAGTTCAGTCATGTAACTTTACAGCCCTTCTCTAAAGTACTGTAACCTAGCAATAACATAGATCTTTAGAAAGGCTTTTTAGAAAAGCTTTGTTTTACAAAAGTAAAGTGAAGTCTCTGAGTCGTGTCCGACTCTTTGCGACCCGTGGACTGTAGCCCACCAAGCTCCTCCGTCCATGGGATTCTCCAGGCAAGAATACTGGAGTGGGTTGCCATTTCCTTCTCCAGGGGATCTTCCTGACCCAGGGATAGAACCCAGGTCTCTCACATTGCAGGCAGACGCTTTAACCTGTGCACCACCAGGGAAGTAAACTTACTATTAAATATCCCCTTTTATGATAGCAAAACCAACTTATATAGGAAGTTAGAGAAAAGAACTGTGACTTTATTGTTTAGGCTCCTTCTATCAATGAGGCCTTCTTCTTGCATAATCTTCAGTAAGGTAACCATACATATTGTGGCTTACAGAGGACTGTGCAGTCTTAGTGACCATCTCAACAGATTAAAGGATTATGATGGTATAAACCTCTTGATTACACAGACAGGGTATATATTATACAGGGTATATATAATATAATGTATATATACAGGGTATATATATTATAATATATATAATATAATGATTTGGGGGGATACTTGTATATATTCTCTTTCCCCAGTTCTGGATCATTAAATTGATTTAATACTTAAAAACTCCATTAAATTGGAGGACAAAAATCTGGATCTATTCTGAGGATTGTCAGTGAGTGGCAAACTCGGAGTCCCAGGAAAAAGCTTAGATGTTGGGAACCCAAACCCAGGGAAAGAATGAGACAGTGAAACTTCCATCCAAAGACTTGGAGAAACCAGTCTCTATCTGGTGAAAGGGCATTTAAAGAAAATGGACCCACTCCCTGAAGTAATCAGAGGAGTACTTAAGAATAGCAGGAATGAAGATTGCCTAAGGATTGCAGACAAGTAATTATAATGGGCCAAGAACTGATTGGCATCAGTGTAAACCTGATTTATGAACTTCCTTCAAGGCCAAACATGACTTTTGGAACAACTGTATATGGTGATATAGTCCAGAACTGATAAAAAATTCAATATGTAGATTCTCTGAGTCTGGCCGCGATCATGATGGCTACAACCTCTTGAAGTGCATCAAGGCTAATAGATGGGGAGCAACTCATCTGTGACTTAAATTTACCTTTTTTTTAATGGTTCAAAATGTAAAGACCTAGATTAAATAAACTCCCAGCCTTCAGAAAAGGGAAGATGATAAATACTTTAATGTCTCTGCCAGACTGAAAACCTCTGATTAAAGCAAATTATTTGTTAATATACACATACCAGAAGATGACTTGTAAGCTAGCTAGTCACTCGCTCATTACCTACCATCTCTTTCATCTGCCCTCTGTAGATAGCGTGCAATAGTATACAACTGTTTTCCTTTACAGATTTCCATTGGTGGTCTCAGCAAAGGGTTATCATCAAAATTTATCTCCTTCAGTGAAAAAAGGTTGTAGATACCACTAGGCAGAACTGAAAGATTATTTCCTAGCAGAAAAAAAAATAATTGAATTACATCCTTTTGTAAAGGAAAACTATGGAGACAAATAACAACCATGTAAAGGACAGGGAGGTCTGGCATGCTGCAGTCCATGGGGTCACGAAGAGTCGGACACAACACGGCAACTGAACAGCAACAACGAAAGGGCGTCTGTGGTGTCTCACTGATGCAATGCCAGAGGACCCTCACAGTGCTGGCAAACCTCAAGTTCTTACTGTTGTCCACTTGCTAGGAGTGAAAAGGACGACGTATAGAAACAGGGCAAGGATTCTTTTTTCTCATCGAGAATGACAAAATAAGATAGGAGGCTTTCCTCTTGCAACACCAGAATGGACTTTACAGAATAAGTGTGATGGTACTTTTTTTCAGTAATTTTTAAAAATGAACTTCTTGTTTCCAGGAATTTCAGATTTACAGAAAAGTTGCAAAAATTATATGGAGGTCTTGAATACTTTTCATCTAGTCTTAGTTTTCCCTGATGTTATCATCTCACATTATTATGTTACTTTTTTTTTTTGGCACATCATGCAGTGTGCAGGGTCTTCAACCAGGAATTGACCCTATGCCCTCTACAGTAGAAGCACAGAGTATTAACCACTGGACTATCAGGGAGGTCCCCTATGTCACATTTTTAAATCCAAGAAGCTAACGTTGACACAGTACTATTAAATAAGCTTTGGATGCTTTTGAATTTCATTATATTTCCATCAATGTCCCTTTTCTGTTCCAGGTATCGATTCCAGGATAGCACACTGCATACAGGTATGTCTTCCAGTCGGTGAGAATTCCTCAGCCTGTCCTTGTTTCTCAAGATCTTAATGGTTTTGTATAGAACCGGTTAGGATTTTGAAGAATATTTCTTAATATGAGTTTATCTGATATATTTTTTCATAAATAGACTGGGGTTGTGGGTTTTTGGAAAGAACACCACAGAGACTGAGTGCTCTCTTCCCCTCAGGGATACCTGACATCCACAAGGCATCACTGGCATGTTAACCTTGACCCCTTGGCTAACATCGTGCTTGCCAGGTTTCTGCAAGGTGATGCTTTGATTTTCTCCTTTCCTTACTTTGTTCTTTAGAATGGGATTATAAAGTCTAGTCCGTCCTCAAAGAGTGGAGAGTAAGCTCCACTTCTTTAAATGTAATTTTTCAAAACCATCTTAATCTATTGATAATATAAACTTGACATAAAAAGTAAAACTGTGATTACTGACAGAGAATTTGTAATCATTTCAAGAGGAACTGGCCTAAAGTTTGCCTTTGTGTTATTTGTATATTTTATGGTTATGTTATTTTAGCCAAGAATAAAGGAACCTGGTTCCTTTTAGTGAAGAAAGGTTTTAGAAACCAAGATCTGGGTACTAGGTTGCTCATTGTTGTTTGGAGTATGTGCTGCTTCTGACTTATGTATATTCTCTCTCCCTGATACTACTAGCTCTGGGGAAAACTAGTTACCATGTCTTAAAGGGGCTGACATGGCAGGGAACTCAATTCTGCTGCCAGTAGCCACATAAATTAGTTTTGAAGCAAATCTGCTAGCCTTAATCAAGCCTGTCTGTAGTACCAACCAAGAGGTTGGCTGCCGTTTCATACAAGATTCTGAGACAGAGCAAGTCAGCTAAACACATTCTGGGTTCCTGACCCTCAGAAACTGTGTGAAATAAATATTTTATTAATTTGAGAAGCTAAATTTTGTGGAAATTTGTCACACAGCAAAAGATAACCGATATAACAGCTACCAGCTGAAAGTACTGAACTGAGATCTAAGGAGCTGCCAACTGCAGGGAAGGAGTTTGCATTTTTAGTCCAGCAACTTAAGTGCCTGATGAAGCAGCAATAGCTACCAGAACAAATATCAACTTTCTTTGGACAGAGAGAGAATTGATGATAGACTTCAGGATTCAAAACAGAGAAACAAGAAAGTGTGGCTCACTCCCAAGAGAAAAAAACTGACTCAGTTGTTGTAGTTAACAATAAAAGAATTTTAAAGCAGCTAACACAATGAAGTTTAAGAATATAAAGAAAGATAGTCTCAAATGATTGAAAAAAGGGAAATCTTGGAGGAGAAATATAAACTATGAAAAGAAAAATGGCAGTTCTAGAACTGAAAAATTTAGTATCTGAAATTAAAAATTAATTCGACAGATGTAACAGGATAGAGATCATAGACAAGTCAGTAAACTTAAAGGCAGATCAATATGAGATGCTTAAAAGCTGTGTGTGTACACACACACACACACACACACAGTTTTAAGGATTTGTAAGACAATATGTAAAGGTAATTGGAATCTTATAAAGAGAAGAGAGAAAATGAAGCAGAAAAAAATTTTGAAGAAATAGGTTAAAAATCCCCAATTTAGTAAAATATTCAGACCAGAAACAGCAAAATCCAAGCAGTATAAATAAACATGAAAACCACACCTTGAATGAATGTCACAGAAAGTTCAGAATAATCCTCTTAAAAAATCAAGTCCTACACTGAATCAATCCAAAGTTGGAAAGCAATGACAGAATCAGTTTTTTCATACTTCTGGCATTTACTCCAGGATCTTACAGTTAGTAGGACCCTGCTTGAGGAAGAAAACGGCAGAAGAGTTTTGGTAAGAGAGCACTGTGACTTTTTCACTCATCTCCCTGCCACTCTCCACTCCCAGGCGGCAGCAGTCAGAGCAGGCTGGGGCAGCCTGCGTTCCTGGTACAGCGTGCTGGTATCAGAAATCCAACATAGACTTTGTTCTTTGAATACCGTGCTTTTGCATTTTGACCTGCCTGCTGATTTCCTGACGGACTGGCACAGAGAATGACCTTTGTTTTGCTCCCCCGGCTCAGACTGGAGCAGCCTCCCTGGTGGCAGTTGTTGTCCCCTATAAAGACATACACTGTCTGTCTCCCCGTCCCCCACAAGGGAGGGGAGCAAATAGCAGCAGACAAAGAAAGCAATAGAAAGGTTCAAAAGCCCAGGAAGGAGAAGGCTGAGGAGGAAGTTTCTTGGGGGAATTAGGGCTCAGAAGGGCCACAGTATATTCTGGGGAAAATGCAATGCAATAAGCATATTCAGAACTGGACACATGCTCAGAAGAAGACTGAGAGAATCCTAGGCTTGCATCTGAGGTGGATTTCTGGGCTTCACACAATCAGGAAAAGACTAAGACAGAGTCATAGGTGGCCTGGCTTAGTGTTAAAGTGCCCCAGCTTAGAGCTAAACTGCAAAGACTGGGAAAGTAGTATTTTCTTTTATGGCTCTGGGTATTGAAGGACAGAAGAAAATATCCATACAAATACTAACCAAAGAGCTGGGGTGGTTTTAGTAATATCAGATAACAAAGACTTTAAGTCAATAACTGTTATAGAAGACAAAGGACAGAATATATTGATGAGAGGATCATTACATCAAGAAGATACAACAATTAAAAGCATGTACAAATCAAACAACAGAGCCCCAAAATATATTGGGCAAATACTGATAGGATTGAAGGGAAAATCTGGTGGTTTTACAATAATAAATGGAAGCTTTAATGCCTCACTTTCAGTAATGGATAGAACATTTAGACAAAAAGTCATTTAGGGGACTTGAACAGCACTATAAAGCAATTAAACCCCATAGATATACATATAACATTCCAACAGCAGAATACATGTTTTTCTCAAGTACGCATAGAACATTCTCCATGATAGACTATATATTAAGGCACAAGACAAGTCTCATTAAGATTGATTCAAAAAAAGCCAAATAGTATATTTTTTTCTGACCACAGTGGAATGGTACTACCAAAAATAATGGAAGGAAAACTGGAAAATTTACTAATTTAAGCAGCATGCCAAATTTAAGCTACCACCATGTCAAAGGCAGAATCAAAAAGGAAATTATAAAATACAGAGATAAAATGAAAACACAATAACCAAAAATTATAGATGCAGCAGAAACAGTGCTGAAGATGAAATCTATAGCTGAAAATACTAACACTAAAAAAGAATATCAATATAATTACTTTATATATAAATTAACTAGAAAAATATAAGTAAATTAACCCAAAACTATCAGGAGGAGGAGGAAATACAGATTGCAAGCATGTTCAGTCAATCAGTTGTGTCCAACTCTTTGCAACCCCATGGACTGTAGCCCCCCAGGCTCCTCTGTCCATGGAATTTTCCAGGCAAGTATACTAAAGTGGGTTACTATTTGCTACTCCATGGGATCTTCCTGACCCAGAGATTAAACCCACGTCTCCTGCATCTCCTGTATTGGCAAGCGGATCCTTTACCACTGAGCCACTGGGAATTTTTAGAGCAGATATAAATGAAATAGAGAATCAACAAAACCAAAAGCTGGTTCTTTGAAAACATCAACAAAATTGATAAATTTAGTTCAATGGACTAAGGAAAAAGAAAGATTCAAATTACTAAAATCAGGAATGAAAGTAGAAACATTACTACTGATTCTACAGAAGTAAAAGTTTATAGAGTACTATGACCATTATTATACCAGCAAACTGGATAATCTAGAGGAAATGGACAAATACCTAGAAACACAAAATCTGCCAAGGCTAAATCATGGAGAAAGATGGAAAATCTGAATAGATCTATGGCTAGAAAGAAGACAGAAGCAGTAATCAAATATCCTCCAACAAAGAAGAACCCTACACCTTGTGGCTTCACTGGTGAATTCTAACAAATATTTAAAGAACATCTAATGCCAATCCTCAAACTCTTCCACAAAATTGAAGAGGACAGAACACTTCACAACTCATTTCATGAAGCTACCATCACCCTGATACCAAAGCCAGAAAAAGACACTTCAGGAATGAAGACTACAGAGCAATATCCTTTTTGCACAAATCCTCAGCAAAATAAGAGCAAATGAAATCTAACAAAATATTAAAAGGATTATACACTATTGTGAGGTGGGATTTATCTTGAAATGCAAGGATGGTACGATATAAGAAAATCAATCAGTGTAACCTGATATTAAGAGAAAAAAGGAAAAAAACTCACGATTCTCTCAATGATACAGAAAAGTCATTTGACAAAATTCAATACCATTTTGTTATTAAAAACAATCATATTTGTGTGTTTTTCTAATACTAGTCCTTCAAAATACATGAATAAAATTGATAATTAAAGCAAAAATCATACAAATTCCACAGTCCCACTTGTAGATTTTAATGCCTCTCCAAAGCAACTAATACAAGACAGTATACCAATAAAGACAGAATATTCCAACAAGATTATCAACCAGTACTTATATGATATTTATAAAAGACTGTACCTAACACTTGCAGAATATGCTTTTTTAAAGTATGTGGTATGATTATCAAGGATGGAAAAAATGGGTAGAAAAAAGATATACACCAATTTCAGTACAGTGGTTACTTCTAGTTTGGTTGTTGTTGTTTAGTTGCTAAGTCATGTCTGACTCTGCAACTGCATGGACGTTAGCCTGCCAGCCTCCTCTGTCCATGGGATTTCTCAAGCAAGAATACTGGAGTGGGTTGCCATTTCTTTCTCCAGGGGATCTTTCCTACCCGAGATTGAACCTGCGTCTCCTGCATTGGCAGTGAATTTTTACCAGTGACCCACCTGGCCCTACTTCTAGTCTGGGGAGAACTACAAAAGAAGTTTCGATTCTGTTTTATTTCTTAACAGTCAAAAATATCTCAAGTGTACATGTATCCCCTCTTATGGCTGATTCATGTTGAGCTTTGACAGAAAACAACACAGTTCTGTAAAGCAATTATCCTTCAATAAATAATTAATTTTAAAAAAAGAAGGAAAAAAATCTCAAGGGAATGATTCCTTATAGCTGAGAGTAAGCATATAGGTGTTTTTTTTCTATAAGCTTGAAATACTTTATAATAAAAATTAAGAAAAATACTAGCCTAGCTTTGAGAATTCTTATATTTTTAGAATGACTTACTTTTATTGTTGTAATCGAAGTGATTTACTTTGTAAAAGACTGTAAGATTTTAGATTACTATGGGGTGTAGGAGTGGGCTCAGGGTAGCCAGCAGGAAAGGAAAATAGAGAAAATGCTGACCTAAGGTTGTGTGTGGCGAGGGAAAGTGAGGTCAGGTTCACAAAGGGAAGAAATACTCAATGATTAGGATGGGCAGAGAAGACAGAAAAGAAAAGAAAGTATGTTCGGGTTCCCCAGCTAGATCATAACCTCCTTCAGGGAAGGAACTGAACATTAGGCTTTGCTCTCGTTCTCTGTATGTGCAGTAGCCACTTCCTTCCAATGGGCACTTAATACATGGGGTTGATTGTTTGCCATTCTGTCTTGTCAGCAGAATTTGCAACCTAGAACCTAAAACTCAACTTATTGATAATGCTTATTGATTATACTTGACACTCACCACTCAGGTTTAGCTGCTGGAGAGCATTTAAAGATAGAAAAGATGGTGGCAGAGATCTTATTTGATTGTTGTCTGCGTTTAGACTAACCAGACTTCTCAGTTCTCCTATATTTGTTGGCATTTCTCTGATTGCATTATTTGAGATATCAAGTCTTTTAAGTTTAGTCATATTAGACAGCTCTTCTGGAAGTCTTGTTAGCTGTAACAAAGGTTAAATAATTATATTTTTAATAAATATTTCTATGATGAAAACCTTTTCTGAAATAAAAGGGAAGGAGAGATTTTTTGGTTTTTGTTTCAAAAAAGGAGATATTTTCATTATGTCACAAAGTCTTTGTGACTCCCTTCCTTAATAAAACCCACAACAAATTGTGTAACATCCAAATATCTCCTCCATCCGACCAATGCTGCCTATTCAACCCTGTGGCTTACTAACTACTTTTTTCACTCTCCCAACACTTGATGTTCAGTGCCACCTTATCCCTTCTGTCCCTAAAGCTTACCCTGCTTTGATTTCTTCTCCCTGAAGTCTTTCTAAACGATTCTCTTCCATATTTCATCTCTTTCCTCCTACTCTCATCAACAGAGCTTTTTATTAATCCCTTGTGTATGTATTCTCCTTGGATTTTTAAATGATATAATATATGTTTTATAGTTTTTTGAAAAGAGTAGAGTGAAAAAGTTGGCTTAAAGCTCAACATTCAGAAAACAAAGATCATGGCATCTGGTCCCGTCACTTCATGGGAAATAGATGGGGGAAACAGTGGAAACAGTGTCAGACTTTATTTTGGGGGGCTCCAAAATCACTGCAGATGGTGACTGCAGCCATGAAATTAAAAGACACTTACTCTTTGGAAGGAAAGTTATGACCAACCTAGATAGCATATTGAAAAGCAGACACATTATTTGCCAACAAAGGTCCGTCTAGTCAAGGCTATGGTTTTTCCAGTGATCATGTATGGATGTGAGAGTTGGACTGTGAAGAAAGCTGAGCGCCAAAGAATTAATGCTTTTGAACTGTGGTGTTGGAGAAGACTCTTGAGAGTCCCTTGGACTGCAAGGAGATCCAACCAGTCCATTCTAAAGGAGATCAGTCCTGGGTGTTCTTTGGAAGGACTGATGCTAAAGCTGAAACTCCAGTACTTTGGCCACCTCATGAGAAGAGTTGACTCATTGGAAAAGACTCTGATGCTGGGAGGGATTGGGGGCAGGAGGAGAAGGGGACGACCGAGGATGAGATGGCTGGATGGCATTACCGACTCGATGGATGTGAGTTTGAGTGAACTCCAGGAGTTGGTGATGGACAGTGAGGCCTGGCGTGCTGCGATTCATGGGGTCACAAAGAGTCGGACACAACTGAGCGACTGAACTGACTGACTGACTGAATACATGTTCCCAATCATGACACATTTCGAGTAAGTGCTCAGTAAATTCCTTGTAATAGACACACACAGTTTGGCAATGTAGCTTCAAATGAAAATTCCTAGTACAAAAAGTATTGCAAAGTAACAGGAATTAAGATACTCTGCTAAGGCAAAGAAGAAATATGCATCTTCAGAAAAAATAAAGTCATCACAAGTGGCTTCTGAAATAGAGGAAGTCCTGTGAGTGAAAAAAAGTGTTTTGAATATGTGGGTCCCTCAAAAAAAATCAGACAACAAGGTAAATACTACATATGGAGCTCAGTGTTCTTCTATGTATAAAAGAAGCATAATAGATGATCCTAACTTCAGGGAGATTAAAATTCAGTTTGGGAACAAAATGTATATTGTGTGCATGCTCAGTCACTTCAGTTGTGTCCGACTCTTTGCAGTCCTGTGGACCCTTTGCAACCCTGTAGCCTGATATTCGTCTCCTCTGTCCATGGGATTCTCCAGGCAAGAATACTGGAGTGGGTTGCCGTGCCCTCCTCCAGGGGATCTTCCTGACCCAGGAACCAAACCCGCATCTCTTCTCCTGCATTGGCAGGTGGGTTCTTTACTACTAGTGCCACCTGGGAAGCCCAAAATATCCACATATGAAACAAACGGAAATCAGCACTAATCAATAAGTAATTCAGTGCCAAAATAATGTTTACGATAATAGAGAGAGAGAATTTAGGGAATGTATATCAGCATAAATCAGAGAACAAAAAAGAAGCTTCATGTAGCAGGTGGGACTCAAATGGCCTTTTGAGAATGAACAGGATCGAATAGAAGTTACAGGACACTTGCAGTGCTTCCCTGGTGGCTCAGATGGTACAGCATCTGCCTACAATGCGGGAGACCCGGGTTCAATCCATTCCAGCACTCTTGCCTGGAATATCCCATGGATGGAGCCTGGTAGGCTACAGTCCATGGGGTCGAAAAGAGTCAGACACGACTGAGCTTCACTTCACTTCTTCACTTCAGGCAAGATAAATATCACGCATAAAAATGGCCAAGTAAAGAGGTGATAGGAAGCAGGAGATATCTTTAGAGAAGGAATATGGAACGAGCCTCTGGCAAGACTTGAAATCTGGTCCTATTGGGAGGAATCTGATCAACACAAATAGCTAGGTCTACAATTTCACATTCCTTCAAACAAATCTTGAACAACTTGCTCAGCATTTCTTTGAGGAAGTGCCTCAGAACTGTGTGATGAGAGAGCTACTCTGAAAGGAAAATTCCCGTTGAGCATCCTTCACTCAGCGAAATAAAAGCCCTGTAATTAACCTGATTCCTGTTCTTCAGACGACTGTTCAGTGAATATATGCTGTTCTATAGATTAATCTTTTGAGTATATTACCTTCACCACAAAAGGGTTATCAAAGTGGTCTTTCCAATGATAGAGGATCTTCCTTTTGAGAGGAGTTTTGATATATCATTTTTCTCATTTGGTGACCTTCAAATTGATGTTTTGATGACTTGGAATGGTGTCTTTGGCAACCATCCACCCATCCAAGGAATCTAGATTCCCAAGAATGGCCCTGTGAAATGAAGGCTGATAGTTTTGATGAGTCCTGAGAAAAGGAAGGAGACAGAATCAAAGAGAATAGCAGAAGTTTCCCAGAGTAGTCTAGGCATGAACTGAGCAATGAGCACGGACCGGGATGGAGCCAGTGACACTGGAAAATCAGAGAGAGGATCCAAGAGCTTTTTCAGAGGAAAAATGAAATTGCTTTGGTGTAAGATTCAGTATGACTGGTGATGTTTCCATGATTTCTAGATTGGCAGGTCAGAAGAAAGTGGCATCACAAACAGAAATGGGGAAATTTTGAAGGGATTTGCATTAGAAAGGAAGGTGAGTTTGATTTTGAAGTTATATTGAGTTTGAGACAATAGAAGAATAGGAGAATAGAGAATATCCGGGGAATCTGTGATACTAGTGCACTGGTGAAAGATTAGCTCCAGATATGTGGATCTGAGAGTTATGTGCATGCTGAGGTCTAGGAAGCAGTTAATAAAAAAGAGAAAATTAAAGACACAACCTTGTAGATTTCCATAGTAAGGTATAGGAAGAGAAAGACAGGATTATAAATCAGCCAAGGAATTAGTTGATGATTATGGTACAGAACTAAATACGTGTCTTTTAGTATAAGAGAAACTTTTAAAACATAACATGTATTATTATTCATTCCATCTCAGTTCAGTTCAGTTCAGTCGCTCAGTCGTGTCCGACTCTCTGCAACCCCATGAATCGCAGCACGCCAGGCCTCCTTGTCCATCACCAACTCCCGGAGTTCACTCAGACTCAGGTCCATCG
Source organism: Ovis canadensis (assembly GCF_042477335.2). Lineage (NCBI taxonomy): Eukaryota > Metazoa > Chordata > Mammalia > Artiodactyla > Bovidae > Ovis > Ovis canadensis. The sequence goes on from NC_091248.1 coordinate 23,911,928, forward strand.
AGTCAGTGATGCCATCCAGCCACCTCATCCTCCGTCGTCCCCTTCTCCTCCTGCTCCCAATCCCTCCCAGCATCAGAGTCTTTTCTAATGAGTCAACTCTTCTCATGAGGTGGCCAAAGTACTGGAGTTTCAGCTTTAGCATCATTCCTTCCAAAGAAATCCCAGGGCTGATCTCCTTCAGAATGGATTGGATGGATCTCCTTGCAGTCCAAGGGACTCTCAAGAGTCTTCTCCAACACCACAGTTCAAAAGCATCAGTTCTTCGGCGCTCAGCTTTCTTCACAGTCCAACTCTCACATCCATACATGACCACTGGAAAAACCATAGCCTTGACTAGATGGACTTTTGTTGGCAAGGTAACGTCTCTGCTTTTCAATATGCTATCTAGGTTGGTCATAACTTTCCTTCCAAGGAGTAAGAATCGTTTAATTTCATGGCTGCAGTCACCATCTGCAGTGATTTTGGAGCCCCCCAAAATAAAGTCTGACACTGTTTCCATTGTTTCCCCATCTATTTCCCATGAAGTGATGGGACCAGATGCCATGATCTTCATTTTCTGAATGTTGAGCTTTAAGCCAACTTTTCACTCTCTACTTTCACTTTCATCAAGAGGCTTTTTAGTTCCTCTTCACTTTTGCCATAATCAAATCCCTTATGATTATACAGTGAAAGTGAGAAATAGATTTAAGGGACTAGATCTGATAGATAGAGTGCCTGATGAACTATGGAATGAGGTTCATGAAATTGTACAGGAGACAGGGATCAAGATCATCCCCATGGAAAAGAAATGCAAAACAGCAAAATGGCTGTCTGGGGAGGCCTTACAAATAGCTGTGAAAAGAAGAGAAGTGAAAAGCAAAGGAGAAAAGGAGAGATATAAGCATCTGAATGCAGAGTTCCAAAGAATAGCAAGAAGAGATAAAAAAAAGCCTTCCTCAGTGATCAATGCAAAGAAAGAGAGGAAAACAACAGAATGGGAAAGACTAGAGATCTCTTCAAGAAAATTAGAGATACCAAGGGAACATTTCATGCAAAGATGGGCTCGATGAAGGACAGAAATGGTAGGGACCTAACAGAAGCAGAAAATATTAAGAAGAGGTGGCAAGAATACACAGAAGAACTGTACAAACTTAAGCAAGTATTTTCTGGAGTAGTCTTTCTGGAAATTGTATATATAGCTGCTGCTGCTGCTGCTAAGTTGCTTCAGTCATGTCTGACTCTTTGCGACCCCATAGATGGCAGCACACCAGGCTCCCCCGTCCCTGGGGTTCTCCAGGCAAGAACACTGGAGTGGGTTGCCATTTTCTTCTCCAGTATATATAGCAGATAGGTTTAAAAAGTCAAATAACTTTGGGAAATGTAGGTTAAATAGAGATAAACCTATCTCTTTGTGCAGGACACTTGAGAGCTTTTAATATGCTGAATGCATTGTGATTCTCTAAGAGCCCAGTGCTTCTCAAAGTTCATGGGCCTAGCATTTTTCAGTAACAGACTCTGGAAAATCTTGGGCTTCACTTGTGGCTCAGACGGTAAAGAATTTGCCTGGAATCTTCTGGGAGACCCGGGTTTGAGGCCTGGGTCAGAAAGATCCCCTGGAGGAGGAGCAGCTGGCAACCCACTCCAGTATTCTTGCCTGAACAGAGGAGCAAGAATTCCATGGACAGAGGAGCCTGGTGGGCTCTAGTCCATGAGGTTGCAAAGAGTTGGACACATGACACATACTAGGAAATCTTGCTGTCCATAAGAGTCCCTTGTGACCTGTGTGACTTGTGAAAGTCGCTCAGTTGTGTCTGACTCTTTGTGACCTCATGGACTATACAGTCCATGGAGTTCTCCAGGCCAGAATACTGGAATGGGTAGCCTTTACCTTCTCCAGGGGATCTTCCCAACCCAGGGATCAAACCCAGGTCTCCCACACTGCAGGCGAATTCTTTACCAGCTGAGCCACCAGGGAAGCCCAAGAATACTGGAGTGGGTGGCCTGTCCCCTCTCCAGATAATAGTCCCAGCCTCTGTCAAATTAATTTGACTGTGGCAGTCAAAGATAGCTAGGTAATAGCTGTGTGCTTTTCACTTGTTTACTGAGATCTTAATATACAAATCAGATCTTAATATATAAATCAAATTCTTTGATTTTTAAAAAATATTTCCATAAAATTCAGTCAGTGTTGAGTAAACTGAAATGCTGTGAGAACATTTATACCCATGGATCTAGCAGTTCTTTAGGGGAAATTCCATAGGGAAATAGTAAAATATGAAAAGGCTACATTTATGAAGAAGTTCATCATAGCATCATTTATGATGATGAAAAATTAAAACATCACAGAATGCTTAACAACAGAGGATTATTTACACATATCATGCATTGGTTATAATAATTATTGGGAAGATTATGTTCTGGGTAAATTCTTATATATTAAGTGAAAATAGAAGACTTTAAAATTGAGTATACAGTATTTCCACAATTGTTTATGAAATCATATAAATAAGGAAAAGCAAAAGTAAGTTGTATCAATATATGTCCAGTAGTTATATTGTGATGGTATGCTTCTGGAATTTATTTTTACTTCTTTTTTGTCAATTTTCCAAATTTTCAATAATGTGTTTATGTTACATCTGTAAGTTAAGTGAAAATAAATCTATAAATTTGTCACCTTTAATTACTTGGTATTTCATTTTAATGAAATGTTTTCCTGTTAAACTCTTGTGTTGAAAAGTTTATTTGTAAACCATGTTTGAGGTTAAAAAATAAAATATTCCAGCTAAATTAAACACACACACACTGCAGCTTAGATTCTGATCCCCTCAGCTCTCCCTTCCCCACAAAGCCCAAGCTATCTGTCTCTTACCTTTTTCCCATTTATCTGGCTTATATTCAATTCTTCCAGTGACTGAAGGTGGCAAAGTTCAACAGGAAAATATATAAATTGATTGTTTGAGATGTTTAATTTCTGGATTCCTTTTAAGTTACAGATCTCTGAAGGTATAGTCTGTATTTGGTTTTCGGAAAGATCAAGTACTCGCAAATTGTCTAAAGCACACACTTCTGTGGGGAAAGTTTCCAACTTATTATAGCATAAAATAAGAACATGGAGTGATACCATGTTGGAAATAGAAGGAGGAATTTTCCTTATTTTGTTTTTACCAAGATCCAGGTATTCAAGATTAATAAGAGAACATAAGTGCTCAGAAAATATAAGGAGTTTGTTTTCATTCAATTCTAAACGAAGCAGTTGTTTATTGAAAGATATGTCTACAGGTATTTCTGAAATATAATTTCCAGTGAAACTCAAATAATAAAGAGAATCTAAAGCACACAAACCTAGTGGAAAATACATTATTTTATTATAACTCAATTCAACTTTAGCTATGTTTTTGCAGTTTTTTATTTCAATGGGAAAATCTGTGATAAAATTTCCTGAAAATTCTAGGCTGAACATATTATTAAGATGTGAAATATATTCAGGTATTTTCACTAGATAATTTCTGTTTATATGGAGTTTTCTTAAATTTTTAAGCTTATGGATGTTCTTAGGAAGTTCTGTTAATTTATTATCACTAAGACTAAGGCATTCCAACACTGCACAGTGGGAAATGTTCTCTGGCATGTCTTTCAATAAATTTTTATCAAGCATTAGAATCCTAAGTTCCTTAAAATTCTCAATTTTGTTTGAAATAACTTCCAATTTATTGTCTGTCAGTTGGAGTTCTTTCATTTTGAGCAATAAAAAAATTTCCACAGCCAAAAAAGTAAGTTTATTGTGATCCAGTAAAAGTTTTTCTAAATTTTTAAGCTCCTTAATTTCTTTTGGCAAACTGTTTATCAGATTTCCAGTAAGATTTAGTGAAATTAACTTGGGAAGGAAGCACAAAGCTTTAGGAAATATTGTTAATTGATTATATTCCAGATTAAGAGCCCTCAAGTTTTTCAAACTAGACAGGGCATCTGGTATATGTCTTAACTTATTTTTAGCCAAATTTAAAATTTCCAAGTTTTTAAGACTTTCCAAGCCAGAAGGAAAATCCTCAATGCAATTGTTATTTAAAAATAGTTCCCTGATATTCCCAAGCTGTGATATTTCTTTAGGTATATGTGATATTTGATTGTAACTGACATTTAATAGTTTTAAATTATGAAGTAACTGAATTTCAGATGGAAGTGTTGATAGCCCATTTTTTTGTATGGATAGAATTTCAAGTCCTAGCATATCCCTTGAGTCTGCCCCTTTAAAACTTTTGATTTCATTCTCATCTAAATACAAATGTTTTACATACTGGACTTTTAAAATGTCCTTAGGGAATTCTTGTAAACCCCTGGCTTTGAGGTTAACTGTAAAGTTATCTGATGGGAAGCCAGATCCTTCCTGATTTTCTTCAGAGAGTTGTGGACTAATTTTTCCTAATGTTTCATGAGAGAGGGAGTCAACAAAAGCCTGATATTCAGCCCTCATCTCGGTTTCTGATAATGATGAACTTTGTGAAATTCCAGTTTTTGACTGCAGGCTGTCATATGTAGCAATTGTTTCAGAAAATTGGAGAGTTTTCCTTTGTTCTTCATTTTTCTTAGACTTACTTCCAGAGGAGGATGTTGATGTATCATCATGTATAGCAAATGTGTTCTTTCTAGGATGCTTTTCATAAATTTGGTTGGAAGATGTCTCATCAAAATCTTCCTTTAACAAGTTTGATGTTTCTTTAGTAAGTCCAGATTCCTCCACTGACCGTGATCTAGATTCTTTTCTAAATTGACTAATGATATCCTCTAGCTCTTCTGAAGTACGCTTCTTTTCAGACATCTTATTTGTGGGTATATTTTATACCAATATAAGATTGTAACTCAGTTATAATTTTCATGTTTAATTTTTTCCTTTGAACCTACAAAACAAATGTTGATTTAAGAGATATAATAAAGATGTTAAAGTTACAAAAGAATTTTAATACAATAATTTTTATTCTGTAATGAATAATTTCATAATCATTAACAGACATTTATAATTAATATATAATTACTGGCTAAAGACAGTTTATTGATTGGATGCATTTATCACATGATACTCTTAAAATCACATTAAGATTATAGAAAGGAATAAAAATATCAAAGAAAATGAGAAAGGGCACATAAGGGAATGAAAGAACTCAAGTTTTTGGATGACAGGGTGTAGCCAGAGACTCCCTCATGCCACATGTAGAGACTATCACTCTCATTGTGGCTTTGTTTACATATGGTAGATTTACATCTGGTATTGAAGTATCTTGTCCCAACAAATTCTTGCGTATGACAGTTCTCCAATAGGTGACAGTAAAATGTCTTAAGGAAGGGGGGATGCTTTCAATGCAAGTAAACTAGAGGTAAAACCACCTTTTCAAGGATTAATGCCTGACTTTAAGTCTTTTGTGTAACTCTTAAGGAACCTCCACAGCTAGGGACCAACCTCCTCAAGAGGTTTGAATTTGATCTCTGTAGGTCCCTCTGTCAAGTTTATGGGTTTTAACAACCCAATCTGCATCCCCAGGGGTAGTAGCTACTTCTTACATTTATTGTCTCTGTTGCTACCATCTCACCTTTACCTTTTCAGTACTCCAATACTTGTCTACACAACTCCCTATATTAACAAATTATTATCATTAATTGAAATATGGTTGATTTATAGCATTGTGTTAGTTTCAGGTGTACAGCAAAGTGATTCAGTAACATTTTTGCAGATTATTTTCCACTATAGGTTAGTACAAGATGTTGAATATAGTTCCCTGTGTGATGCAGTAAATCCATGTTGCTTATCTATTTTATGTATAGTACTTTGTATCTGTTAGTCCCATACTCCTCTAATTTATCTCCCTCTGCCACCTTTCCCCTTTGGTAACCATAAGTTTGTTTTTTGATGCCTGTGAGTCTATTTCTGTTTTGTATATATATTTGTTTGTATTTTTTTTTAGATTCCTCATGTAAGTGATACCATATAATACTTGTCTTTATCTGACTTGCTTCTCTAAGAATAATATTCTCTTGGTCTATCATGTTTCGGCAACTGGTGATATTTCATTCTTTTTTGTGGCTAAGTATTATTCCATCACTCACACACGCACCGCATCTTAAGGGAGTCATCTGCTGATGAGTTCCATGTCTTGGCTATTGTAAGTAGTGCTTCCGTGAACATTGGAGTGTGTGTATCTTTTTAATTAGAGTTTTCATCTTTTCCAGATATATACCCAAGAATGGAATTGCTGGATTATGTGGTAGCTATCTTTTAAGACACCTCCCTACTGTTTTCCATAGCGGCTGCACCAATTAACCTTCCCACCAACCATGTATAGGGTTTCCTTTCTCCACATCCCCTCCAGCATTTATTAATCGTAGACGATGGCCATTTTGACTAATGTGAAGTGCTACCTCATTGTGGTTTTGACTTGCATTTCTCTAATAGTTAGAGATGTTGAGCATTTTTTATGCATCTGTATGTCTTCTCTGAATAAATGTCTATTTAGGCTTTCTGGTTTGTTTTTTTTTTTTTGGTTTGGTTGTTTTCTTCAATGTTGAGTTATATGAGCTGTTTGTATATTTTGGATATTAATCTTTTGTTGCATTATTCAAAAATATTTTCTCCCATTCTGTATGTTGCCTTTTCATTTTGCTGGTGGTTTCTTAAATGCTTTGCAAAAGCTCTAAGTTTGATTAGGTCCTGTTTGTTTATTTTTGCTTTTATTTCTTTTGCCTTGGAAGACTGATCTAAGAAAATCTTACTATGATTTTTGTCAGGATGTCTTGTCCATATTTTGTTCATCATGTCGTATATTTAGTTCCTTAAACCACTGTGAGTTTATTTTTGTATGTGGTGTGAGAGCGTGTCCTAATTTCATTGATTTACTTGTAGTCGTCCAGTTTGCCCAACACCACTTGTTAAAAGAGTCTTTTATCCTTTGTATATTCTTATCTCCTCTGTAGTAGATTAATGGACTATCGGTGTGTGAGTTTGTTCCTGGGCTCTTTATTCTGCTCCATGGATCCATATGTCTGTTTCTGTGTCAGTACTCTGCTGTTTTGATTACTGTATATTTGTAGTATAGTCTGAAGTCTTGAAGGGTTATGCCTGCAACTTTTTTCTTTTTCCTCAGGATTGCTTTGGCAATTCTAGGTCTTCTGTGGCTCCATATAAAATTTAGGATTATTTATTATAGTTTGTGGGAAATATCATGCATATATTGATAGGGATTGCATTAAATCTGTAGATTGCATTGTATGGCCATTTTAACAGTATTAATTCTTCCAGTCCAAGAGCATAGGGTATCTCTTGATTTCTTTGACTCACCTTCAATTTCCTTATCAATGTTTTGTAGTTTTCATTGTATAAATCTTTTCCATTCTTGGTTAAGTTTATTCTTAGGTATTTCTTAAGTTACTTCTAAACAGGATTTTTTTTAAAACTTTCTCTTTCTGGCATTTCCTTGTTAGTGTAAAGAAATGCAACAGACTTACATATATTAATCTTATTTTCTCCTACCTTGCTGAATTCACGAATTAGTTCTAATAATTTTTGTATGGATATTTTAGGGTTCTGTACATAGATTATCATGACACCTGGAAATCGTGGCAATTTTACCTCTTCATTTACAATTTGTATGCCTTGTATTTCTTTTTCATGCCTGACTGCTGTGGCTGGGACTGCTAATACTATAATGAACAGAAGTGGTGAGAGTGGGTATCCTGTCTAGTCTCTGAATTTAGCAGAAAGGCTTTCAGCTTTTCACCATTGAATATTATGTAGACTGTGGGTTTTTCACAAATGGCTTTTATTATTTTGAGACGTGTTCCCCTCTACCCACTTTGGTAAGAGTTTTTATCATGAATGGATACTGAATTTTGTCAAATGCTTTTTCTGCCTCTGCTGAGATGATCATGTGGTTTTTGTCTTTTCTTCTGTTGATGGTGGTGTATCAGCTGATTGATTTACATATGTTGAGCTATCCTTGTGACCCTGGAATGAATCTAACTTGATCATGGTGTATGATCCTTTTTAATGGAGTGTTGGATTCAGTTTCCTAATATTTGTTGCTACTTTTTGCATCTATAGTCATCAAATATATGGGCCAGTAATTTTCTTTTTTGTTGTGTCTTTGTCTGGTTTTGACATAAGGGTAATAGTGACTTAATGGAGTGAATTTCCCTCCTTTTCAGTTTTTTGGAATAATTTGTAAAGGATCAGTGTAAGATCTTTGTATGTTTGGTAGAATTCCTAAGTGAAGCTGTTCAGTCCTGACTTTTGTTTGCACAGAATTTTATTATGGACTATGTTTTACTTCTAGTGATTGGTCTGTTCAAATTATCCGTTTCTTTTTGACCCAGTTTTGGCAAGCTATGTGTTTCTAGAAATGGGTCCATTTCGTCTAGGTTTCCTAGCATACAACTATTTTTAATATTATTATTATTTTTGTATTTCTGTGGTATCAGTTGTTATTTCTCCTAATTTCTTATTTTGTTGAATTTGGGTTCCCTCTCTTTTCATCTTGGTAAACCATTCAGTATCGCAGTAATCCAAGTCTATACCCTGACCAGTAAAAGTCTGTGCTGAAGAAGCTGAAGTTGAATGGTTTTATGAAGACCTACAAGACCTTCTAGAACACACACCCAAAAAAGATGTGCTTTTCTTTATAGGGGATTGGAATGCAAAAGTAGGAAGTCAAGAAACAACTGGAGTAACAGGCAATTTTGGCCTTGGAGTATGGAATGAAGCAGGGCAAAGGCTAATAGAGTTCTGCCAAGAGAATGCTCTGGTCATAGCAAACACCCTCTTCCAACAACACAAGACTGTACACATGGACATCACCAGATGGTCAACACTGAAATCAGATTGATATATTCTTTGCAGCCAAAGATGGAGAAGCTCTATACAGTCAGCAAAAACAAGACCAGAGGTTGACTGTAGCTCAGATCATGAACTCCTTATTGTCAAATTCAGACTTAATTTGAAGAAAGTAGGGGAAACCACTAGACCATTCAGGTATGACCTAAATCAAATCCCTTACATTTATAGAGTGGAAGTGAGAAATAGATTTAAGGGACTAGATCTGATAGAAAGAGTGCCTGATGAACTATGGATGGAGGTTTGTGACATTATACCAGAGACAGGGATCAAGACCATCCCCAAGAAAAAGAAATGCAAACAAGCAAAATGGCTCTCTGAGGAGGCCTTACAAATAGCTGAGAAAAAAAGAGAAGCAAAAAACAAAGGAGAAAACAAAACATATACCCATTTGAGTGCAGAGTTCCAAAGAATAGCAAGGAGAGATAAGAAATCCTTCCTCAATGATCAGTGCAAACTAATAGAGGAAAATAATAGAATGGGAAAGACTAGAGATCCCTTCCAGAAAATTAGAGATACCAAGGGAACATTTCATGCAAAGATGGGCAAATAGAGGACAGAAATGGTATGGACCTAACAGAAGCAGAAGATATTAAGAAGAGGTGGCAAGAATACACCAAAAGTGAAAGTGAAAGTGAAGTCGTGTCCGACTCTTTGTGCCCCCATGGACTGTAGCCCACCATGCTCCTCCATCCATGGGATTTTCCAGGCAAGAGTACTGAAGTGGGTTGCCATTTCCTTCTCCAAGAATACACTGAAGAGCTATACCAAAAAGATCTTCACGACCCAGATAATCACCATGGTGTGATCACTCATACTCACCTAGAGCCAGACATCCTGGAATGTGAAGTCAAGTGGGCCTTAGGAAGCATAACTATGAGCAAAGCCAGTGGACATGATGGAATTCCAGTGAGCTATTTCAAATCCTGGAAGATGATGCTGTGAAAGTGCTGCACTCAATATGCCAGCACATTTGGAAAACTCAGCAGTGGCCACAGGACTGGAAAAGGTCAATTTTCATTCCAATACCAAAGAAAGGCAATGCCAAAGAATGCTCAAACTACTGCACAATTGCACTTATCTCACACGCTAGTAAAGTAATGTGCAAAATTCTCCAAGCCAGGCTTCAGCAATACGTGAACCATGAACTTCCAGATGTTCAAGCTGGTTTTAGAAAAGGCAGAGGAACCAGAGATCAAATTGCCAACATCTGCTGGATCATCGAAAAAGCAAGAGAGTTCCAGAAAAACATCTATTTCTGCTTTCTTGACTATGCCAAAGCCTTTGACTGTGTGGATCACAATAAACTGTGGAAAATTCTGAAAGAGATGGGAATACCAGACCACCTGACCCACCTCTTGAGAAACCTGTATGCAGGTCAGGAAGCCACAGTTAGAACTGGACATGGAATAACAGACTGGTTCCAAATAGGAAAAGAAGTACATCAAGGCTGTATATTGTCACCCTGCTTATTTAACTTATATGCAGAGTACATCGTAAGAAACGCTGGGCTGGAAGAAGCACAAGCTAATGTCAATAACCTCAGATATGTTGATGCCACCACCCTTATGGCAGAAAGTGAAGAAGAACTAAAGAGCCTTTTGATGAAAGTGAAAGAGGAAAGTGAAAAAGTTGCTTAAAGCTCAACATTCAGAAAACTAAGATCATGGCATCCGGTCCCATCACTTCATGGCAAATAAATGGGGAAACAGTGGAAACAGTGTCAAGAGTTCATTTTTCTGGGCTCTAAAATCACTGTAGATGGCGAGTGCAGCCATGAAATTAAAAGACGCTTACTCCTTGGAAGGAAAGTTATGACCAACCTAGACAGCATATTAAAAAGCAGAGACATTACTTTGCCAAAAAGGTCTGTCTAGTCAAGGCTATGGTTTTTCCAGTGGTTATGTATGGATGTGAGAGTTGGACTATAAAGAAAGCTGAGTGCAGAAGAATGGGTGCTTTTGAACTGTGGTGTTGGAGAAGACTCTTGAGAGTCCCTTGGACTGCAAGGAGATTCACCCAGTCCATCCTAGAGGAGATCAGTCTTGGGTGTTCACTGGAAGGACTGATGCTGAAGCTGAAACTCCAATAATATGTCCACTTCATGTGAAGAGCTGACATTTGAAAAGACCCTGATGCTGGGAAAGATTGAGGGGGAGAAGGGGACGACAGAGGACGAGATGGTTGGATGACATCATCAACTCGATGGACATGGGTTTGAGTAGACTCCAGGAGTTGGTGATGGACAGGGAGGACTGGCGTGCTGCGGTTCATGGGGGTCACAAAGAGTCGGACATGACTGAGTGAATGAACTGAACTGAACTGAAGCCTGACTAGAGGTTTGTAAATTTTTTTTATTTTTAAACACACACACACACACACAGACTCATACACAGCTCTTGGTATTATTGATTTTCTCTAGTGTTTTTTCAATCTCTATTTTCATTATTTCACCTATGATCTTTATTATTTCCTTCCTCCTTCTGCATTTGGGTTTTGTTTGTTCTTCTTTGTATAATTCTTTTAGGTGATTGGTGTAATGGGTTACTTGAGATTTTTCTTATTTCTTGAGGTAGACTTGTATCACTATGAACTCCCCTCTTAGAACTGCTTTTGCTGCATCTCAGAGCTTTTGTTAGGTTGTAGTTTCTTTTTTTTTTTTGTCTCAAGGTATTTTCTGATTTCTTCTTTGATTTCATTGTTGACCCATTGGTTTTTTGGTAAAATGTTTAGTTTTCATGCATTCATTCTTTTCCCATTTTTCTTTCTGTGGTTGATTTCTAGTATTATACCATTGTAGTCAGAGAAGATGCTTGAAATAATTTCTATCCTCTTTAATGTGTTGAGACTTGTTTTGTGACCTAGTATGTGGCCCATTCTAGAGAATGTTTCATGCGCATTTGAAAAGAATGTGTATTCCACTTTTTTTTGTATATAGTGTCCTATAGATATTAATTAAGTCCACCTGGTCTGTTGTATCATGTAGGACCGCTGTTGCCTTCTTGACTTTTTTGTCCAGACGATCTGTCCATTAATGTTGGTGGAGTGCTATTGTTTTCTCCCTTTATGTCTGTTAGCATTTGTTTTATATATTTATGTGCTCCTATATTGATTGCATATATGTCAATGAGTATAATATCCTCTTGTTGTATTGATCCATTTATCATTATCTAATACCCTTACTTATCTTTCTTTATGACTTTTGTTTTAAACTCTACTTTGTTTGATTTGAGTATTGCTACCTCTGCTTTCTTATAATTTCCATTTGCTTTGCATGAAACATATTTTCCCATTCCCTCACTTTGATGCTGTGTGTGGCTTTCACCCTGAAGTGAGAGTCTTGTCGGTGGCATATTGTAGATTCTTATTTCTTTAATCCAGCCTGCTACTGTATGTCATTTGATTGGAGCACTTATTCCATTGTGACTTAAAGTAACTCTTGTAGGTATGTACTTATTGCCATTTTAAACTTTGTTTCTGTAGTTTACTCATTTCTTCTTCTGTTTGTTTTTATTTTTGTGGTTTGATGATTTTCTTTTGTAGTATGCTTAGGTTCCTTCTCTTTTGGTTTTTGTGAATCTGTTGTATGTGTTTGATTTGTGGTTAACCTAGTTTTCAAGTATGTTACCCATGATTATACCCACTTGCTTTAAACTGACAGTTATACAAGTTCAAACACATTCTAAAAATCTAATTTTTATACTTCTCTCCCCACACTCTGCAGTTTTGATGTCTTGCTTCATATCTTCACGCTTATCCTTTTGCTGTTTATTGTAATAGTTATAATCACTTTTACAAAAATTTTTTGTTTGTTTTTTAAACTATGTACTGGTTTATTTAAATATCCTCAAGTCTTTTATTCATTTGCCTTTCTTATCATGATTTTCCACTTCCTATAGATTCTTGCTTCTTTTCTATTTTGAGAAGACCTTTCAGTATTTCTTTTAGGGTAGGTTTGGTATTACTGACTTAGTTTTAGCTTACCTGTGAAATTTTTTTTATTTCACCTTCTATTTTAAATGATAATCTTGCTGGACAGAATAGTGTAGTTTACAGTATTTCCCTCTCATGACTTTGAATATATCATGCCACTCCCTTCTGGCCTGCAAAGTTTCTGCAGAGAAATCAGTTGATAGTCTTATGAGAGTTCCCTTATAACTTAATCTTTATTTTTCTCTTGCTGTCTTCAGAATCCTCTCTTTAACTTTTGCATTTTAATTATGATGTGTCTTGCTACAGATCTGTTTGGGTTCATATCATTTTGGATTCTCTGTATTTCCTGTACTCAAATATCTATTTCCTTCTTTACATTTGGAAAGTTTTCAGCCATAATTTCTCCCAATACCTTTTTGATCCCCGCTTTTTTGTCTCTTTTTCTTCGGGAAGTCCTATTAAGTTAGCACACTTTATATTATCACATAGACCCCATATATTGCTATCCACAGCACGATTTCCATTATTCTATTTTGCAGATCACTTATTTGTTCTTCTTTGTCATATAGTGCTATTCATTGCTTCTAGATTGGTTTTTATTTCAGCAATTGAATTGTTTGATTGACTCATCTTTTATAGTTTTTAGTTCATTGTAACAGTGAGCTACATTTTTATCAATAACCTTTCTTAATTTCTTTAGCATTTTTATTGCTTGCTTTTTGAACCCAGGGTCTGATAGACTATTGAGGTCTGTTTTGTTATGTTATTTTTTTTCAGGGGATTTCTCTTGTTCTTTTGATTTAAAGTAGTTTCTCTGCTTTTTCATTTTACTTAACTCTAAGTCTCTCAGAATTTAGGAGAAATAGTTATCTATTGTGGTCTTAAAGGAGTGTTTTTATGTAAGATCATCCCTGTGAATACTATGCGTTTTCAGTATTTTGGGTGTAAAGGTTGGTTTTGGTATAGATAAGAACCATGTCTTTCTTCAGAGTGTGCTGACAGTTATCCCTTGCTAGGGAGTGTGACTGATGTTGTGTTGAGAGATTGTGCTGGATGTGAAGTGGGGCTTCCTCTGTGGCTGTCATTGCCCTATTAGGGATGGGATCTGCTCCCCAGCTGTTGGAGGAGAAGCTTGCGGGCCCAGTTTGATCAGACTCCACTGCCCTTGTTTGTGTGCCTTGCTCCAAAGGAGATGATCGCTAAACAAGGGAGGCGCACGTGGTCACAGCAAACCTATGTGCTGCCTGTGTAGGCACCTGCAGTTCCACACAGAAGAAACCCAAGGTTGCACCCCTCTCTCTTTGTGTTTGTCCTAAATCTAGTGCAAGGCTATGGTGTGTAGTAGCCTAGTGCTGGGGTCAGGGTATTAGGGCTGCAAGAACTGAGGTGGTTCTGCAGCTGCCTGGGCTCTGGACTGCCTCTGTGGCAGTCTTCTCCCAGGATCTGTCTGCCCCAGATGTATATATTCAGTAAAATTGTTATCAAAACCCTAACCTTATTTTTGTGGAACTTGACAAGCTGATTTTTAAAACTGCTTGGACGAACAAAAGGCCAAGAACAGTTATGACACTCTTGAAGGAGGAAAATCAGGTGGAAGGACTTGCTTGTTTGGTATTAAGACTCATTATGAAGCCACAGCAATTAAGGGGATATGGAATTGGTACAAGAGTATACAAATGGATCAGTAGAAAATATACAAGTCCCAGAAACAGACATTTGATTATGGCATACATTTGATTTATGAAAAAGATGGGACTTTGTAGTTTTGGGGAAAAACTGGTCTTTTCAATAATGATGCTAGAACAACTGGACAACTATTTAACTAGAAAATATGAAAGATAGATCCAGAATGTAGTAAGGAGAGATAAGGAGATGGAAATTATAAGTCAGCACATGGAAAATTTAATGGGCTAACATACATCTAATTAGAGTTTCAAAAGGAAAAAGTGAAGACAATGAAGCAAAAGCAATATTTTAAAAATAATGAGGGCTTCCCTGGTAGCTCAGTGGTAAAGCATTCACCTGCCAATGCAGGTTCGATCCTTGGTCTGGGAAAATCCCACATGCTGCAGAGCAGCTAAGCCCGTGCACCACAACTACTGAGCCTGTGCTCTGGAGCTTGGGGGCCACAACTGTGGGGCCATGTGCCACAAGTACCGAAGCCCTTGCACCCAGAGCTCATGCTCTGCAACACAGAAGCCACCGCAATGAGAAGCCCCCACACCGCAACTGGAGAGGAGCCCCCACGTGCAGCAACTAGAGGAAAAGCCTGTGCAGCAACAAAGACCCAGCACAGCCAAAAATAAATACATAAAATTATGAAAAAATTAAAAATAATGGCTAAGAATGTTCCAGAACTGATGAAAAAGATGAATCCACAGATCCATGATGTACAACAATACCCAAAACAGAATAAATAAAAAGCTTTATCCTGAAATTATGGAACGTTATAAGCAATGAAAATATCACGAGAGCAATCAGATGGGAGGGAACACTGAGCAAAAAGGAATACCAACATGAGAAAAGAATTCCTAGCAACTTTGGTGAATGTCACCATCAATATAGAATGGCATATCCAGTCTAAATATATTGATAATCAAATAGATGAATGGAAAAAGGAACCAATTTGTTAAAAAAAAAAGAAACAAAACTTAATTGTTCTTTATGTAAGATGATTCTAAAGTATAAGATCACAGAAAGGTTGACATTAAGAGGATGAGATCCATGCATATATGGATCTTCATCTATGACAAAGATGGCATTAAGAATAATGAGGAAAGAATGGCTTTTGATTCTGGGTCAACTGGGAATCCATATAGAAAGGGAAAGATTTTTGACCCCTTATCATGCCATCCTCAAAAGTCAGTTTTAGGTGGACTACGGATTTAAATGTGAAAAGTAAAACAGTAACACTTTTAAGTACATGATATTAAAAGGATGTCTCCATGACATGAGGACAGAGAGTGAATTCTTTTTACTATTACTTTTTATATTGAAGTATAGTTGATTTACACTATCATTTTAGTTTTGAAAAGTCTACAACAAAGTGATTTGGTTATATATATGTATGTATTCTTTTAAAAAATTATTTTCCATTATAATTTATCACAAGATATTGAATATAGTTCCCTGTGTTATACAGTGAATCCTTACTGTTTATCATAATGTATTATTTTGATTAAAGGAGAATGAATTCTTAAGTAGACAGGAAAAGCATTGTTTGTGATAGTAATAGATTGGCAATAACATAGAGGTCCATAATAGGATACATATTAAATTATATTATTTCCGTGCGTAGATCTAACTTCAATAGAACCATAACCACACCAGACTGGACTGGGGTTTAATCAGTACACTTTTGGCTTTTGTTTTAACTGAGTATTAGTGAATTGAGTGAGTCACTCAGTCGTGTCCAGCTCTTTGCAACCCCATGGACTATATAGCCTGTCAGCCTCTTCTGTCCATGGAATTCTCCAGGCAAGAATACTGGAGTGGGTAGTCGTTCCCTTCTCCAGGGTATCTTCTTGACACAGGAATCAAACTGGGATCTCCTGCATTGCAGGCAAATTCTTTACCGTCTTTGCTACCAGCGAAGCCCAGATATAATCGACTCTTTGCTGCCCTGTGGACCATAACCCACCAGGCTCCTCTGTCCATGGGATTCTCCAGGCAAGAATACTGGAGTCGGTAACCATTCCCTTCTCCAGGGGATCTTCCCAACCCAGGGATCAAACCCAGGTCTCCTGCATTGCAGGCAGATTCTTTACCGTCTGAGTCACCTATCTGCTCACTTAACTTTAACAAAACACCTGAGTATTAAAGGTTATTAAAATAGTCCTGTCCAAATGATTTCTACTCAAAGTTTCTCAAAATGTGTGGCTTAAGGCTTTAATTATAATCTCAATTATGGCTGAGCCCAAGTAAGTGGGTCTATAATTTTCTATTTCTACAAGGTGTTTTGTCACATTGTAGGAGAAAAACCACCTGATTGGAGCTGGGCCTTTGGCTGGAGGAACCAGCCAGTCTGCAGCAAGAGAACCAAGGGAATAAATCCTCAGTCTCACTCTCCACTCATCTGGTGCTGCTGTTCCCGTTGGCTGAGCCCAGGGGAAGCCAAAGAGCATGAGAAACACTTGACGATGTCCATATAGTTCAGCCCCCAGGGCAGAAAGCAGAATCAGAAATTTCAAAAGGGTCATAAATGTTTCCTAACTCTGTATGTCCACCAAGTAGTAGAAGCTGTTTCCCCACCTCCTGAGTCTCAGGTTGGCCATGTGACTTATTTTTGGATAATGGAGTATTAGCAAACATGACGCAAGCAGAGTTTTGACAGATACTGGAACTTATGAACTGGCTTCTCAACACTGGGCTCGCCTATTGGATGATGAGAGACATTTGACTTGTTGCTCCAGCTTTTAACCAGCCAACACTCCAAAGCAGAGTGACCCATCTGACCACAAATTCGTGGGGGAACCTTGCCAGGGCTATCAGAGGAACTGTTCAGCTGACCCAACCCTGAATGGCTAACCCAGAATTGTGAGTAAACTGCAAGGAATTCCTTGGCAGTCCAGTGGTTAGGACCTCACTCTCACTGCTGAAGGTCTGGGTTCAATCCCTGGCTGGGGAACTAAGATCCCATAAGCTGTTTACATTGCCAGATCAATTTCAAGATAAGTATATCAAGTTCCATACAATCTCTTGCTTGTACTTCAATAAGTATTGAATTAAATTTATAAATTAATTTGGGAAAAAATGATGTATTTATGTCATTATGTCTCCCTAGTTAATAATGTTATATAGCTCTATTTCTATTGGGAATGATATGTTTCCTATGTTTCTTCTTTCAGTTTTTAAAATACTGGTATATAGGAACATTACTAATCTTTGTATGTTGATTTTGTATCCAGCAATTTGATTGGGCTCTCTTATTAGTTCTAATAACTTTACACATTCTCCTGGATATTCTATAGGGACAATATCATAAATATTGGCAATTTTTGTTTCTTCTTTTCCACTTTTCTGACTTTTGCTTATTCTTATGGTCTTAATACATTTGTTAAGCCCTTCAGCACCATGTGGAGAAATGACAGCTGCTATCTATCTTATTATTTTAATCTGCTAATGTGGTATATTAAAGATGTTCTTTATTGAACATGTGGCATTTCTTGGATAAATCAAACTTGGTCATGATAGATTACTTTTTCTGAATTAAATTTAACATTTACTCAGAATTTTTATGCTTTTAAGAGTAATTTTGCTAACAGTTTCCCTTTTTTGTACTGTTCTTGTTCAATTTTACTGTCAAGGTTATACCATGCTCGTAAAACAAACTGGGTAGCATATGAATTATCTGCTTCTTAAAGCATTTTGAATATTATAGGAATAACCTATTTCCTAAAGTTTCTGTAAAATTTGCTTCGCCATTGCTCATGCATTTGATTTAATGGTTATTGGTTTGTCCAAATTTTTTTTTCTTCTTGAGACATGTGGCGGAGTAACTGCTTTCTCCTGACCTCAGGTTTCCGTGTGGAAGAAACTCTACTCATGCAATGCCCTTGGCCTTGAGTCTCCTCCGCTATACCTCCTCTATAGACAAGACGAGAGTTGGATGACAGATGAGCTCAGCTCCTTTTGGGAGCTGGGTGAGCCATAGACCATATGGTCACAAAGAGTCAGACACGACTGAAGCAACTTAGCATGCACGCTCGCGGTTGTCTCCCATAGAATAAGAGTGCTGCGTAACTGCTGGGGGAACCAAGGTTGTCCATCTGTGTGATGACAAAGTAATTATGTCGAATTCATTGGTGAGTTATTACTAGTTCACTTAGCTGCACACCAAAGCCGCTATCTCTAAACTGCTTTACCAGTAACAAGTGTGTCACTTTGACTCTTTTCTACTTGGTTATTGTTGATGATGAAGAACTTGGGAGGGGGAAAAAGGGTGTCATTCTTTGCCACAATTTGCAACATCTGGGGCACTGGCTGAACATTTTGAAAAATAAATGCAACTAGAGAAATTGAGACTATGGGGTGGTGAGGGTTCATGTTTTATAGCTTTAGAGTTTTGACCTTGGTATTTTATAGCAGCCCAGATTGTGCAGTTGGCTTTTGTGGGGATACCTTCCTCAAGTGGCTTTAGCTTTTGTGCTTTAGTAAGCACGGCAGACCTGGGGTCGTGATATTGATGGGTCATCATGGTTTATGGTAGTTGTATCCTCAGGTTTCTGGCTGTTTTTCTGAAAAAGGGTTGGTTTTTGTTTTCATTGTGGTAAAATATACATAAAATTTATCAGCTTAATCATTTTAAAGTGTACAATTAGTAGCATTATGTACATTTACATTGCTGTGTGTAACAAAAGGGTTGTTTTTAAAAGATACAGAATTGGACAAGGGTTGCTGGCTCTGGTCTCCACGTGAAGGCACCTACAGATTGACCATGAATACTGCCCCCAGTGTGGACTGGTATTGGAGGAGAAACTGACTCAGAAGTGAGGTGTGTGTGTATATTCACACACACACACCCACATATACACATATCAGGGAGTTAGAGCAACCCAAAGGAAGATTAGATGCTGGAGAAGCAACTATGATGTCCCTTTCTTAGAGATAACAATGATGAATATCATACATTTTTGAAAAAACAAAATGAGACGCTGCATCATCATCTAGTGTGGTGGCTAGTAATCACATGTGGCTATTTCAGTTTAGGTTTAATTAAATTAACATTTCACTCTTCAGTATACTGGCCACATTTCAAGGGCTGAGAAGCCACTGACTGACCGACTACCCTTAAGTGCTGACTCGCTTACTGAACAGTATGGATATGAAACATTTACATTATCACAGAATATAAATCATAGTTAACATACCATGATTTGCCATCAAATATTTGAGAGTTTATCTTTCATGCCTGAAAAATATCCCACTGAATGATATGCCATCAATTATTTGACCATTCCTATGTGAATATTTTTAAGACGGACACACACAACTAAATAGCACTCTAAAAAGCTATAGGATATAGTCTCCCCTCACTATCACAAGCACTGAGAGTTTCATCTTAAATATTGCCAATCTGATAGGCAAAAATAGATCCCAACTTCTGTTATCCTAAATATTAATTAGCTGAACAGTGACCCAATGTAATTTGTTACAGAGCTGAAAGATAGTTCAGCTTGGACGAATTACTTCCTAGACTGTGAAAAAAGCGACATGCGACAGGATGCACACGTGCTCCAGGTGGGTATCCCTGAAACATGGAACAAAGGGAGGACACGCAGAGCTCCAGGTGTTGGGAAACGGAGAGGGAGATAACCTGGATTTGGCTTAGAGGGTCGCTGATGTGAAGTCAGAGAGCTTCGCGTCACCTGGAGTTTCCCCTGGCGAGTGGTGGGAGGGGTCGCATGCCAAGAGTCCCGCGGCGGCTGCGCCGGCTGTTCGGCTGGGACGCAAGCCTGGCCCGCGGCGACAGTGGCCCGGGGCCTGGGCTCCGCCGCGCCCGCGCGTTTGTGAGCTGGCCCCGGGTCACACGAGAGCCGCCGGAGGGGCCGCGCGCCGGCCGCCGCGTGCGGAGCGGAGCGCGCGCGTCTGGGCCCTCGGCAGGAGCACCGGCCTTTCCCAGGGAGACGGGCCCTGATTGAGCGGGTCGGCGGCGGCCCGGGCTTCCGGTTCTAAGGAGCAGCGGGAGTGGAGTCACTGGGTAGGGCTTGGCCCTCAGAGGTTACCGCGCGCTAAGCCACCCTGGTGCACCCTGGCGGCCTCGTGCTCTGAGGTGCTGCTCCCCAGCCTGGTTTCGTGCCTGCGCGGTAAACGGCAGGTGATACGTGGGAGCGGCGGGGGTGGGGACAATGGCATTTAGTAACACGGAGGACGCAGCTTGTCACCAAACCATCTCATTTGATTTGACCAAACGGCATCGTGGAGTCCACCCTGTTTTGTTTCGGTTACTTCCAGGCCATTCTTCAGGCCGGACGGGGCTCCCAGACCATGAGCCAGGCTGAAGGTGAGCGACTGGAGCTCTGGATAAAGGAGTATGTTCAACTCCAGGGGGTGACGACTGCACCAGTGTTTAAAGGGGTTCGCTAGACCTGGAGGAGTTGATTTGAAGGCGGGGCTGCCTTTGAAGTTTCCAAGAAGCCTACTGGGGAATGAATATGGGCAAGAGAGGTGGCTGAGCTTTGAGAAAGGTCCTGAGGTGAGTGTGACCTCCTTTCAAACCTCATCATCTAGACAGCAAGACAAGGAAGAGTTATATGACTAATGTAGTCCTAGCCTGATATAACCAATATAACAGTATTATCAGAAAACCGGAAACATTTGTAGAAAATGAGGATGTAATTGAAGAACCAGATCAAAGAGCTTTTAGAAAAGGAAGGAAAATTAAAAAAAAACTTGAAAAGGGTCGTCCTTGGACTTCCCTGGTGGCCCAGTGGTTAAGAACCTGCTTGCCAGTGCAGGGGACATGGGTTTGATCCCTGCTCCGGGAAGATCCCGTGTGCCACAGAGCAGCTAAGCCTCTAGGCAACAACTACTGAAGCCACATCTGGAGCCCATGCTCCCCAGAGAGAAGCTAGCTCACTGAGAAGCCCGCATACCACATGGAAGGCCCAGCATAGCAACCCCCCCCCCACCCCCAAAATGAATGTAAGGAAAAAATAATTCCCTAAAAATTATTTTAATTCTTAATTTTTGCCTATATGAAATTTATGGGCAGGATGGTGCCAAGATGTTTCTTTCCATACTGATAACCATGTACCTAACAAGATGCTTTGTGGGTTGCTCTCCTTTGCCCATTTCTCAAATGGCATTCTTTGGCTTGATTCTCATTCTGCTCTTCCTGGGTGGCTTTAAATCTGCTCCAGTAGTTTCAGTTGCCACTCCTGCTTCAGGCCAGGGGCATCTCCACCTACATGTCCCTTAGGCACCAGGATTTTCAACATTTCTTCAAACCCTCCTCCTCCCTTCCCTGTCTTAAGCATTGTCTTCGAGTGACCCATGGAACCCAAGGATCAGACCCAGGTCTCCCACACTGCAGGCGGATTCCTGGGTCAGGAAGATCTTCTGGAGAAGGGAACGGCTACCCACTCCAGTATTCTGGCCTGGAGAACTCCATGGACTGTATAGTCCGTGGGGTTGCAAAGAGCCAGACACGACTGAGCGACTTTCACTTTGAAGTGAAATATGAAACCACATAACCTCTGAATATGTGGTTGTACTCAGGTTACACAGTATAAGAAAATGAAAACATTTACATTACTGTTAGGAAATTTGACTCGGGCTTTTTAAAAGAAAACAAATACTGTTTTTTATTACAATCATGTATGTTTCTAATTCATTTGTATTTGGAACCAGACTGCCTTGATATGAATCTCAGCTCCACGGGTAATTAGATATGTTCTTTCACGAACTATTTAACTGTTTTTCCATCTTTTAGATGGGAATAATAGTAACTGCTTCAGTGACTGCTATCAAGATTAAATGAATTAATATATCTAAAAGTGCTCTGAATAATGCTGGGCCTATAGTAAACACCATTTTAAAGTATTAGCTATTTGCATTATTTAACTACTGGGGAAGTAGGTGCCTAATTTTCTGCTTATCTTTGGTGCCCTTCCAATGGATTCTGAACCACCAGTACTTCCTCCTGTCATAGAAATTGTCCGAATGTATTGAAATTGCTTTTCTCACCTACACCCTAACATGTCCAAAATATATTTCTTTGCCTCAAGCACTCTTATTTCTAAGAACTTCCAGGGCTTACCCCTCTTTTGCTTTAGGTCCTTTCCAGTCTGCTTATCCCTGCCTCTTCAAATATCAAGTATGATCATAGAGGCATTCTGGCTTTATGAATACAACATTAAAGAGGAATCATACCATCACAGATGAATTTTTGTTGAGGTACTATTTTTTGCTTGTACTCACACCAACTTTTCAGTTTCTATACACACAGTACAGCAAAAACAATTTAAATTCTTCTCATTTTCATCTTACTGCAATAATTTCACTGGAAGTGTTTTTTTCTTGTATAAAGTTAAGAAACTGATTAATAAATCAGTTTTTTTTTCCATATAGCAAATTCTTCTGATTAGTTTTTGCTATTGAGTTCCTCAGGATCTAATTAAAATCTAAATTTTATTTATGTAATCCTTTATTAAATTTGGTCAAGAACTATGGGTAGTTTTACTTTGTTAAATATTTCCATCAAGTCTTTCTAGAGTCCATTTTGGCAATTTTTAATCTCATAAGATGTGGTTCTTCAGTACATTTTCTTCTTTTTAATGCAGCCATCATACACAGTGTTACCTATTCTGGTTTAATTTCTATAATGGAAATTCATTTGCTGCGATTTGGATAAACAACAGTTTGAATTCACTTCTTAGCTAAAAATGAGAAAATTGTAATTCCTCTCGTCAATTCTCCAAGACCATCCTTGAGGTCAAAACATCTTACCTCATCTCCTGTCCCCTCAGCTGTCTTCACACCATTCACTCCTGCTTATCCCTTGGACACCAGCTCCAGCAGCGCTGGCTCGAGGAATCGTCTTCTGAGCTATTATCAAGTTTCCTTCATTTTGCTTAAATAGTAATTTTAACTTTTATATCATAGTTTATATGAGTATTTTGCCTCTCTCATTAAACTTCAATCCCTGAAGGCAGAGACTTTTCCTTACCACTGGCTCCCTGGCACATAAGAGGTAATCAAATTTCTTGAAAGAATGATGAAAAGGAAAATAGTATCTTTCACCCTCAGTGCTCACATACTCCTAGGCACTCATTAAAAGCTGTCTGCATTTCCCCTTTATTGTTTATTTCTGGTTTGTTATGGTCTGACAGTAATGCATTTTATCCCTACTAATTTTGACATTGACTTAATGCTGTATATTTTTAAGCTTTTAATAGCCATGCTACTTAATAATTTCCTCTTCCCTTTTCCCAGAGCTGCCATACTGTACAACTCTAGGAGGGTACGTGGGATTAAGTAGAGGAGGGAGTTATCTGAGGTAGCAGAGATGTATCCTCACCTCCCTCTATGAAAGAAAAAGCGTTTGGCTATCTCCTAGAGTGAGTTAGAACAGCAATTCTAAACCCTAAGCTGTATATAAAAATCACCTGGGATACTTTAATACAGAAATGCTTGGGCCCTACCTAAAATTGAGTCATAAAGTAGTAAAACTCCCCATACGACATTACTGCAGAGCCAGGGCTGGGAAACACTGAGCTGGAAGCACAGAATGAGTGTGGGAGAAATGGATAGATATTAATCTGGATAGGCAGGTTAGCATATTCAGTACGAAGGAACTGAAATTTAACTTTACGTGCAGTGAGGAGGGTTTTCAGAGGGTAATGAAATAACTGACCTATGAGAGAGCTGTGGAGAAACAGGTGGGCAGAACGTAGACTCTGGGTTGGGAAGCCAGGGGAAGACACTACAGTGAGCCCGGGAACAGACGGCAAGGACTTGAACTTTGGTGGTTGCAGTGCAAACACAGGCAGAGAGCAGGAAAGGACTCACAGGACATTTGACAGAACTTGGTAAGAGGAATGTATAGGATGATTAAAGGCAGAAAAGCTATAGAACACCCAAATTTCCAGGCTAAGCAGCCACATGCAGTTTGATGCCATCAACCAGAAAATAACAAGCATACGGAGAGAATGGGGCAGGAGACAGAACAAACTGCTTCCAGCTACGATGAAATAGATGTTCCTTGTCCAAACCACTGACAGGGAGCTGGAATAGCAAGAAATTAAGATCAAGAAATCAGAAGAAAGGTTGAGCCTAGAGTTTTAGGTCTGGGAGTCAACAGAGTATATGGTAATAACAGAGGCCACTGATGGAGAAGGCAATGGCACCCCACTCCAGTACTCTTGCCTGGAAAATCCCATGGGCCGAGGAGCCTGGTGGGCTGCAGTCCATGGGGTCGCTAGGAGTCGGACACGACTGAGAGACTTCACTTTCACTTTCATGCACTGGAGAAGGAAATGGCAACCCACTCCAGTATTCTTGCCTGGAGAATCCCAGGGACGGGGGAGCCTGGTGGGCTGCAGTCCCCAGGGTCGCACTGAGTCAGACATGACTGAAGCGACTTAGCAGCAGCAGCAGAGGCCACTGAAATGGATGAAACTGAACAGCGCACTGTCTATGTAGTCAAAAATGCTCAGCATCGAATTAAATCAGGGTTTCTCATTTAATTTACTGAACCACATAATAAAGCTCAGCAGACCACCATTAAACATACGCAGAAGTCAATCTGAAGAGTAGATGATAATATGAAAAAATTATCTGCAATGTGTAGGCTAATTTTAAATATGACTATTCAATCTCTGAACTGTCTCTGAATTGAATACAACAATTCTTGGAATTGGAAAGACTAATTTCTGGAAAGCTTGGAAAGCCTAATTTCAATATTAAATAGCAGATTAATCAAGTTAGCTACTCATACAACATCAGTGCTCCCCTAAAGAAAACCACCAGATATTTGGTGATCTACTTCCTACAGTGTGAAGGCAATATTATACCATTGCCAACTCATAAAAATACAGCATGTTCTCAATAAATGAAACAACTGATACCAGAGACTGTCCCTTAGTCTATGTGTCCATGTGTGTATGTGTTTGTGTGACAGGAAGTTTGTATAATTTACTTAACTTTAATAATACAAATTCATTTCTGGGTCTGGAATTGCATCAACAGAAAACAAACTAAAACTTAAGAAAAAATTCACAGGCCCTGCTATTTTGAAGACAGTGAATCAACTTGTCTAGAGTGAGTCCCTGAAATCCTTGTTTTTAAGAGGTACTCAGATAATTATGACACAGGAGTTTTAATAACTATAATACTTTGAGATATACTAGCTTATTTTAACTATCTTAAAAACATGTTGAAAAATGTTCAAAGATTACAAAAACACATTTTAAGTAATAGTGTTATATATGCTTTAAGTAGAAAACACATTTTCTTTATTCAAATTATGTTGACTTTATATTTTGAAATGACACACACATAAAGATATAGCAAAACTGTATTTTTAATTTCATCATATTCCCCTCTAAATTCTTTATCATTTACCAAAAATAACTTTTTTAAAGCTTACTGTTTTGTCTAATGTTGTACAGACTATCAATCTACACATTTTTGTGTTTCTCTTAAAAATTAACTTATAAGGATATTATATAAAACTAACTGGTATATCACACACCAAACATGAGTACAGATTCTGTACAATGTAACAGTATACATATATATTACAAGAGACTAAATGCCTTGTTAACAGTAGGTTTAAGAAATCTTTCATGGAAAAAATCTACATCACAAAACGTGGTGGCTTGAGTATCAGCTGGTTTCCTCTCACGAATTTCTTTCCATGGGCATTAACTGTCCATTTAGCTTCATTAGTAGTTTTACCACAAGGCCAGCCTACAAAGTAAAATATACGACAACAATAAATTTGAAACATGCAAAAATGTGTAAATGACATACATGGCAGTAGACAGAGTGTTCTCTGTCTGAAAAGGAATTTTTCATTATTATAAGAGTACAATAAATTATTCAGCTAAGTTTCTTGCTTTGTTTAGCAAAGACCTGCCTTTTTACCTTGGTCTTAAATAATATTAATTTCACGTAAGAGGTTTTACTTGAAGTAAAAAGGACTGTCATTTTTAAAGAAAGAAATAATTTTACTAATACAGTAGAGTTTATTACTATCATATAAATCAAGAACTGATTAGGTACTTACCTGTTTTGTATGTACTATAAAGCTCATTTTATTTTCCATACTATGGATCTGAAAACATGAATCAGCATCTCCCAATTGCCACATAAAGCAACCATACTTAAGACTGATGAGTAAAGCCTGCAACATAATTGGAAATCATTAATATTGAAATATTTATTCAAAACAACACCTATCTTCTCTTACTATCTACACTTCTCTAGCCAGGTCTAAACAGAATGGTTCTGAAAGTTAGAATAAAACTTGTCCAAAGTGCACTTGGTAACTTGACATAGCCTGCAGCACAGAGTCACAGCAGACTTCTTGAGCAATGATACTCTTTTTCTCAGACTGACAGAGTTTTTTGAAGATGCCCATTCTGTGCTATGTATGTTTATTTATGCACACACACACACATTCAGCCATGAGAAGCAAGGATATCCTGTCTTTTGCAACAACATGGATGGAACTTGAGGGCCTTAAGCTAAAGAAGGACAAATACCATAGGATGATACCACTTAATATGTGCAATCTGAAAAAGCCAAACTCATCGAAACAGAGAGTAGGATGGTGGTTGTATCAGGCACTGGCGGGTGGGGGGAACTGAGATGTTGGTCAAAGTAGTACAAACTTTCAGTTACAAGATGAATTAAGTTCTGGGAATCTAATGTGGGGCATGGTGCTTATAGTTAGCAATACTGTACTATATGTTTGAAAGTTGCTAAGGGAGTAGATCTTAAATGTTTTCACAAGAAAACATAAATTATAATTATGTGGTGTGACAGAGATGTGGCTAACGCTATAGTGGTAACCATTTTGAAATAGGTTAAGTATAACAAATCAACACACTGTATGTACAGTTTAAACTTACCCAATGATGGGAAAACAAAGATGCCCGTTCTATCAGTGGTTTTCAAGAAAATTAAGTGTACTATAAGTTTTTACTTTCTGCAGGTTAAAAACAATTTGTTTTATATATTCAGTACCTTTTGAATATTCATACAGTACTTTCAAATCTGAAATTTATTTAATGTGGTAAAATTGGTGACTTAGGCAATTTCATATCACTGAAAATAAGTACATTGCTATATTTATAGTAAGTGAAAGAAAGTGGAAGTCACCACTGTGACTGACTCTTGAGATCCCATGGACTATACAGTCCATGGAATTCTCCAGGCCAAAATACTGGAGTGGGTAGCCTTTCCCTTTTCCAGGGGATCTTCCCAACCCAGAGATCAAACCCAGGTCTCCTACATTGTAGGCAGCTTCTTTACCACCTGAGTCAAGGGAGAAGCCCATATTTATAGTAAATATAAACATTATTTTAAAAATTAATAATATATCCTTCATATATTCAACAGAACTATTTAAAAAACAATTATAGTACCTTGTACCTACATGTTCTAAATAATGGTATATTTAAATAGGAATCCAATCTTTTGATTATTTAAAAAATAATTATCTCCTAATAATAACTTACATTTTCTTACCTAAAAATAAATATATTCTTTGCACACATATATACAAAGAAAATGTTCATGCCATCCTTTAAAATAAATATATTTAGAAACATTACCTCTCTAGGACTAGCAGTTCTTAACATAATGATGGTAAATAATAAACAAACAATATGCCAGAAAGATTATGATTTAGGGCATTTTGAAAGTGAGGTTCTGTAAGTAATAATGTAAGTAAATAATGTAATTAATTTAACATGTGTATACCATGTCTAATGGGAAAATAACAACACTTTGCTTACAAATAGCTACACTTATAAAATATAACATATGGGTAGAATGTGCTAAGATAGCTATTTACACAAAGTACACACAGAAACAGTTTTAAATGCAAATGAAGATATTTTTTCAGATGAAGGTGTTTACTCTATTTAAGCAAGCCTGTCATATTGACCATATAGACACCTTAGGTCTTGGTCAATCTAAGACAGCTGACGACAAGCTGACTACTCTCATCTTTGATGGTTTGAAAATCTTAGAGCTTTTATAGTGCCATAAATTAACCTGTAGCTTACGGAGCACATAGGTAATGATTATGTGGCAAGAAAACACTATTTCCCTTGGTTTCAATCACCTCTGTGTATACCCAATGACAGCATTTCTATTTCCAGAAAAAGCAGATTCTTAATAATACTGTTATCATCCTCTGCCTGCTACTGCTATCTCACTCAAGTCCTGGAACAGAGTATTATTCATAGGATGAAATGTTATAAGATATTACTGAACCATCATTTGAATACTATATAAAGCTTTTTACTGTTGCCTAAATTTGGAATGCTACCAAAAGACAAACGTAATACACAGTTTAGAGAAAAGGCTGTGTTACGCCCATGGCATCACCACCAGTTCAATGAAGAAGAATTTGCAGATATTGATATAAAATGCTCTAATAGCAGAGGAAAAATTTCTTGAAATGACAAGGGGAATTTCTCTTTCATTTCCTTTAACAAACAGTGCAATAGGGAATAAAAAAGTAGTTATAAGAAAGTTTATTTTGTATGAATAAAATAGTTTAAATAGAAAATGATAAGCAAATGACTCAAAAACAAGCCAATATCAAAGACTTCAAAAAGTCAAGTTCCAAGTGAATTACTGAAGCCAGTCCCCCTTCTGCATATGTCCCTGCATAGTCCTTATCTCCAATCACAAGCATATCTAATAGTATGGTAAAATAACTGCTATAACAATGATTCTAAGTTATCATGAAATAACTACCATTGAGATATTTTCAGAAGTTATGTGATTACATAAATAAGACTTAAATGATGAAAATAAATATTAGGTTTACAGTGAAATTTCCTAATCTAAAATGCCTTTTTACATAAGCTTCGCTTCAGTTCAGTTCAGTTCAGTTGCTCAGTCATGTCTGACTCGTTGCAACCCCATGAATCGCAGCATGCCAGGCCTCCCTGTCCATCACCAACTCCCAGAGTGCATGCAAACCCATGTCCATAGAGTCGGTGATGCCATCCAACCATCTCATCCTCCGTCGTCCCCTTCTCCTCCTGCCCTCAATCTTTCCCAGCATCAGAGTCTTTTCCAAGAGTCAGCTCTTTGCATCAGGTGGCCAAACTATTGCAGTTTCAGCTTCAGCATCAGTCCTTCCAATGAACACCCAAGACTGATCTCCTTTAGGATGGACTGGTTGGATCTCCTTGCAGTCCAAGGGACTCTCAAGAGTCTTCTCCAACACCACAGTTCAAAAGCATCAATTCTTCGGCGCTCAGCCTTCTTCACAGTCCAACTCTCACATCCATACATGACCACTGGAAAAGCCACAGCCTTGACTAGACGGACCTTTGTTAGCAAAGTAATATCTCTACTTTTGAATATGCTATCTAGGTTGGTCATAACTGTCCTTCCAAGGAGTAAGCGTCTTTTAATTTCATGGCTACAGTCACCATCTGCAGTGATTTTGGAGCCCACAAAAATAAAGTCAGCCATTGTTTCCACTGTTTCCCCATCTATTTGCCATGAAGTGATGAGACCAGATACTATGATTTTAGTTTTCTGAATGTTGAGCTTTACGCCAACTTTTTCACTCTCCTCTTTCACTTTCATCAAGAGGCTCTTTAGTTATTCTTCACTTTCTGCCTTCAGGATGGTGTCATCTGCATATCTGAGGTTATTAACATTTCTCCCGGCAATCTTGATTCCAGCTTGTGCTTCATCCAGCCCAGCATTTCTCATGATGCACTCTGCATATAAGTTAAATAAGCAGGGTGACAACATACAGCCTTGATGTACTCCTTTTCCTATTTGGAACCAGTCTGTTGTTCCATATCCAGTTCTAATTGTGGCTTTGTGACCTGCATACAGATTTCTCAGAAGGTAGGTCAGATGGTCTGGTATTCCCATCACTTGAAGAATTTTCCAGTTTATTGTGATCCACACAGTCAAAGGCTTTGGCATAGACAAGAAAGCAGAAATAGATGTTTTTCTGGAACTCTCTTGCTTTTTCGATGATCCAGTGGATGTTGGCAATTTGATCTCTGGTTCCTCTGCCTTTTCTAAAACCAGCTTGAACATCTGGAAGTTCACGGTTCAAGTATTTCTGAAGCCTGGCTTGGAGAATTTTGAGCATTACTTTGCTAGCATGTGAGATGAGTGCAATTGTGTGGTAGTTTGAGCATTCTTTGGCACTGCCATTCTTTGGCATTGCCTTTCTTTGGGATTGGAATGAAAATGGACCTTTTCCTGTCCTGTGGCCACTGCTGAGTGTTCCAAATTTGCTGGCATATTGAGTGCAGCACTTTCACAGCATCATCTTTTAGGATCTGAAACAGCTCAACTGGAATTCCATCACCTCCACCAGACAAAGATGGTGGAATAGAAAAGTTCTGAAGTGTTCTAACAGGTATTCACAGTCCAATCCACACTTCATCCTGGCCCCAAAAATGTTCTTGTAACTAATTCAAATTTTCAAAATGAACCACTTGTTTCAGGTATTTTACTTCCTTTTAAAATTTGTATCTTTTTCATTTATACCTAATTTTTAAATAGATAAAACAATCACAGTTACATATTTTTTTAAGTTGCAAAATGCCATATAGTGAAATGTCTCTGTTCTACTCCTATGCCCAGTTACATAGTTTCCCTTTTCCAAAGGCTTTAAGAAACTTTTTATGCATACAAAAGCACCACAACACGTATTTATGTAAATCTAGTTTTCACCTGCCCACATTTGTTTGAGGTGTAACGGACATATGACATTATATTAGTTTTAGGTATACCGCATGATTCAGTATTTGTATATACTGCAAGGATTGTTAACATTCATCACCATACACAGTTAACACATTTTTTTTTGTTGTGATGAGGAATTTTAAGATTGATCTCTCAGGAACTTTCAAATATGTAATACAGCATTATTAACTATGCTCTATCCTACATCCCATGACTTATTTTACAGTTCAAAGTTTCTATCTTTTGACTCCCTTTACCCATTTTGCCCATCTCCCAACTCCCTGCCTTTGGCAACCACCAGTCTGTTCTTATTTCTATGAGCTTGTTTGCTTTTTCAAGATTCCACCATACACAAATGAGATCATATGGCCTTTATCTTTGTCTGACTTACTTCAGTTAGCATAATGCCCTCAAGGTCCATCCATATTGTTGCAAATGGCAAGACTTCATTCTTTCTAATGGCCAAGTAATAATACTCCATTGTGTATGTGTGTATAACCTTTATATTCATGCCTACATACACAGGGATGACTCTCTGAGTACTGTGGCTTGCCTTTGTAAATATCTATCCTGTGCAAAAAGCTGCTCCATACGTAGGAATTCCCCAACAATTCTGTAAGAACATAACACACATATACACACACACATACACAAACTGTTTCTCTAGCCACCTGTCCACTGATGACACTTAAGTTGTTTATCTTGGCCACTGTAGGTAATGTTTCAATGAAAAGGGATGTGCGTGTATCTTTCTGTGTTAGTGTTTTTGTTTTCTTCCGTTAACTACCTATTTCTACCCATTTTTACATGAATGATAGCATATTACGTATGGTTCAGCATGAAATATATCTTAGAGATCA
Organism: Ovis canadensis; assembly: GCF_042477335.2. NCBI lineage: Eukaryota > Metazoa > Chordata > Mammalia > Artiodactyla > Bovidae > Ovis > Ovis canadensis. The sequence continues at coordinate 23,943,986 of NC_091248.1, forward strand.
TTCTACACAAAAATATTCTTCATTCTTTTGTATGGCTGCAAGGTATTTCAATGTAAAAATGTACTACAATTAATATTAACTCCCTATTGGTAATCATTTTGTTTTCAACCCCCATCCTCTGCTATTATAAATGAAATTGTTCATGTAGCCTAGTACTGTTATTTTAGCTATTATATATATAGTGTGACTGGTCAAAAACAGCTGAAAAGATAAAAATCTACCTTAGTTTCCATGTTGAGGAGATGAAGTCCTTTTATATTCACACCTACATACACAGGGATGACTTTATGATTACTGGGGCTTGCCTTTGTAAATATCTGTCCTGTGAAAAAAGCCGCTCCATATGTAGGAATTTCCCAACAATTCTGTAAGAACATGCGCTGTAGGTGATGCATTTCTTTACTGACACCTTCACTTGTACTAAGATTCTAAAAACAAAGTAAAATAAGGAGATGTGAAAGGAGAATGTACCTGTAACAATCCAAACAGGTCAACTAAACAGTCTCTAAAATCAAGGCTAACCCAAAGAATAACATGTGTGACGTTATCCCAAGGGTACTTTTTCTTCTGAGATCTTCTATTTAAAAAGAAAAATCAAGGTCTAAAAATAACGCTTATTTATTACATTTTAAGTGCATAGATAAAGACAGTGTATTATTTCATATTTTTAAAAAATCTCTAGCACTTACCACAGTACCAGCATACAGATGGTCGTCAGTAAAAAAATTCTATATTGTTAAAAATAAAGTATCTTGCTACTTTTTCTTTCAGATATGTGAACTATAACTTTTTAATTTCAGGAATATAAATTTAATGTACCTATGTTTAATACATTAATAATACTAACAAAATTTCCACTAGGCTCTCTCTTTTTATTTATATTTAACAGCTTACCTTGTATTCATGAAGTATTCGGTTTGTCCAGTGAGGTGCCTTACTTTTCAATTTGGTAATAGGTACAATAGATTTGAGATTTTCTTCACTGTAAGCAAATATGCCAACATTTTAAAAATAAATTATCTTTAGTAGTTAAAGTAATATAATCATTTAGATATAAATGGTTTTAAATGATTTTTGACCTGAAAAATACTATACTTTAAAATATCAGAAAACTCAACATTTTAAGCAAGAAGTCATGACCCCAGCATTGCTGAGTCTAGAGCAATGTCTCTTCTGTCAGTAAGCACAAAATATTTTTGAATACTGAAAACTACAATAAACAAACTTTAGATGTGCTAAAACTTCAGTGTTTTCTCACAACATGAAACATGAACTAGTTTTGGGGTGGGATTCTGAAATACGTCTGCCTTATAACTTTTTTTTTTTTACTACGTATCTAAGTAAGGTTTTAATGAATTTATTTAAACATACAGTAAAGAAAGACAAGTATAAGGCATATCACACTATATTCAAATATAAGAAAAATAACCTTGGAGAGAATATAACTTGAAAGAATGCATTACTATAGGTTTTCTTCTCATTCCATGCCTTATATTATTTAATTCCAAACCACTGTCTAAATAGTTCTTAATAACAAATTTCTAAACTTCCTTGGTAAGCTGAATCTTGGGCATAGCACAAGACCATGAATTATATTAAATACTTACTTTAGGAAACCTTGCTTGTGTTTCTTACTCTCGTAATTTCCATAAACTATTTGCAACAGTAGACTTGCCAACGTTATCAGTTTAGCATCAGGAGCTGTATAAAAGCCCTTTAGTAAATTATATCTGGCTTCATCAAAGAGAATAAGAATAGCTAGTGGGTCTTCAATCTTAAAGGAGAAAATATAGTATGGTTATTAGGCCACAATTTCCTGTTATAAATGTACAACTTGTCACTAACATGAAAAAGCAAAAGCTATGTAACTGCATATAAATAAGCTGTTTTTGCTTTAGAGCAGAGGTTGATAAGTCTTTTCTATTAAAGACCAGACAGTATTATTTTAAGCTTTGTGAGTCATAAAGTCTCTAATAGGGTGACTCAACTCTTCTAGTTTAGCACAAAAGCAGCTGTAGACAATATATCTACAAATGTCAGAGTTCTACTAAAACTTTTTATACTGATTTGGAAATTTGAGTTTCATGAAATGTTCACATGACATGAAATATTAATTCTTCTGAATTTTTCAACCATTAGTAGCTTACAGGATATACAAAAATAGGCAACAGTTCAGATATGGTAATAGGCCAGTTTGCTAACCTCTGATTCAAGTCCAGTAAAATTATCATCAGTTTATGGATATGAGTGTAAGTAATTTCTAGTACAATTTTACTTAAATTCTTTATATTCCTCAAACATCCTTCTATATTTTATGCTTCACACAACATAGTAGTGAATCACAAAGAAGATAAAAGCAAGTATTGTCAATTCCCAGAAGGATACATGAAGTTTGAAAAGAACTTAACAGTTTTTATTTGATAAATAACATGAAAGGAGAGCATACTTTTTTTAAGTTTTAAAAACTAAAGTTTCCCTTTATCCAATAAGATTAAAAAAGACTGAAAAATGCTACCCTACAGAATACATTTATACCTGGAATAATATGATCACCAATTACAGAGATTCTAAATAAATACTTGAGTATCTCCATATATGATTCAAAATGACCCAAATTCCTTACAGTAAAAAGTTTTGTTGTCTTGCTAACTAAAATAGCACTCCACACAATATTTAAAAAATCGAAACAATTTCATGGAGGAAAAAAGATAAGGGGATTGCTCTTGATTAAAAGAAGCAAAGAGGTAACAAATACAAAGCATGAAGGTTGACTAGCTCCTTCAGTTGAGCGTTTTAAGAGACTGAGAAACTGGGGGGGAAATCTGAATATGGGTCTAATATTAGATATTATTGTGGAAATATTATTATTAGGTCGATAGTGATACTGTAGTATGTATAGTACATCCTTGTTCTTAGAATATGATGTTAAAATATTTAAGGATGAAGTGCCATGATGCCTGCAACTCAATTTTAAACGGTCTACAAAGAAAAGAGAGGAAAGGTGAAGCAAATATAGTAAAATGTTAACAATTAGTGAATTTAATGAATGGTATGTGGTATAGATTTTATTACTTTTTCAACTTTTCTATGGGTTTTTAATTTCTGAAGCTAAATGTTGGGAAAAAGTGAAAGAAAACATTTTTCTAGTAAAAATCGACTTAGTGAATTTGAAGAATTTGAGTAGAGAATAGTTATAATTCCTAATAGTGTATTCAGGGAGTATTAGTCAACAACTGTTCTTTTTAAATGAAAGTAGGCTCTTCTTATCCTAAAAGAATAATCCTAACCAAAAAAATGCAATTCTTCTACCTTTCAGATGGTAAAAACAGGCATTTCTCAATTACGCAAGGAGTGAAAGAACGTAACCACTTCACCAGATGATGCTATTCTGATTCACTGTAAGTACTCTTTAAATCTTACTTCTTTTTCACTTGACCCTACTTTACCTAAGTTGTAGTATAAAATGCAATTAATTTAATGTCCAAGTACTATCATTATTATGACTCTTTCTCTACCAGCCAACTGTGAAAATATTACTTAAGTGGAGAAGGAAGACAGGCTGAGTATACTTAGATCACTTGCAGATTTCATAGCTCTATCACATTTTGCTTAACAAAAGTTGCCACTTTACCTATGTTTTAAGTGTAGAAGTTAGTGGCATCCATTACATTCATGATGCTGTGAACCATCACCACTGTTTTCACATTTCAACATCCAAACAGAAATTCTGTAACCAGTAAGTCCTCATTCTCTTTGCATCACACCTATGGTAATCTCTAACATACTTTCTGTTTATGCATTTGCCTGACCTAGATATTTATTTAAGGTAAGTTAAATCAAACAGTTTTTCCTTTTGTGTCTGGCTTATTTCACCTAACATATTTTCAAGGTCCATCCATGTTATGACATGTTTCAGCACTTCATTCCTTTTTATGGATGAATAAGAATCCATTGTATGTATAGACTGCAGTTTTCTTTATCCATTGATCTGTTGATGAACACAGCTCGTGTCCACCTTTTTGGTTATGAATATTGCTGGTAAGAATGTTGGAATACAAATATTTGAGCTCTTGTTTTCTTTAGATATGCACCTAGGAGTGGAATTGCTGGATCAAATAATAATTCTATGTTTACTGTTTTTAAGAACTATTCAACTATTTTCCACAGAGGCCACACCATTCTATATTACTATCTATAGCATACAAAGGTTCTATTTTCTCTATTTCCTCAACCATCAATATCTTCCTTTATAAACTATTATTATTACAACCATCCTAGTAGGTGTGGATTCTTAGTGTGTGGTTTTTTTTCTTATTGTGTTTTGATTTGCATTTCCTTAATGCCTAATGATCTTGAATAACATCTCATGTGCTTGTTAGCCACTTGTATATCTTTACTGGAGAAATGTTAAGTCCTTTACCCAATTTAATTGTCTTTTTGTTGCTGAGTTGTAGGAGTTCCTTTTATATTCTGAGTAGTAAACATTCAACATTCAGAAAACTAAGATCATGGCATCCAGTCCCATCACTTTATGGCAAGTAGATGGGGAAACAATGGAAACAGTGAGAGGCTTTATTTTGGGGGGCTACAAAATCAATGCAGTTGGTGACTGCAGCCATGAAATTAAGACACTTGTTCCTTGGAAGACAAGTTATGACCAACCTAGACAGCGTATTAAAAAGCAGAGATATTACTTTACCAACAAAGGTCCATCTAGCCAAAGCTATGGTTTTTCCAGTAGTCATGTATGGATGTGAGAGTTGGACTGTAAAGCAAGCTGAGCACCAAGAATTGATGCTTTTGAACTGTGGTGTTGGAGAAGACTCTTGAGAGTCCCTTGGACTGCAAGGAGATCCAACCAGTCCATCCTAAAGGATATCAGTCCTGAATATTCATTGGAAAGACTGATGTTGAAGCTGAAACTCCAATACTTTGGCTACCTGATGTGAAGAGCTGACTCATTGGAAAAGACCCTGATTCTGGGAAAGATTGAAGGTGGGAGGAGAAGGGAATGGCAGAGGATGAGATGGCTGGACGGCATCACCGACACCATGGACATGAATATGAGTAAACTCCAGGAGCTGGTGATGGACAGGGAGGCCTGGAGTGCTGCAGTCCATGGGGTTGCCGAGTTGGACATGAATGAGCGACTGAACTGAACTAAACTGAAACACTTATCATATATATGATTTGCAAGGGTCGTCTTCTATTATCTAGCTTATCTTTTCTCTTTAATGATAATGTCCTTTGATTTACAAATGATTTTAATTTTGATTAAGTCCAATGTATCTATTTTTTCTTTTGTTACTCATGTTTTTGGTGTCATATCTAAAGCTCCATGGCCAAATCTAAGGTCATAAAGATTACACATATATTTTGTCCTAAGAATTTTATGGTTTTGGCTTTTATATTTAGGTTATTGAGACACTGAGTTAATTTTTGATGTGGTGTGAGATCAGAATCCAATTTGATACTTTTACATGTGAATTTCCAGTTGCCCTAGCATCATCTGTTGAAGAAACTACTCTTTCTTCATTGAATTCACTTGGCATCTTTGTCAAAAATTAGTTGTAATGGTATATGGAGTTATTTGAGGACTCTCAACTCTATTCCATTCCCAATTCTATCCTCATACCAGTACCAAATTGTCTGGATTACTATAGCTTTGTACTAAGAAATTGGGAAATGTGAATCCCTTCACTTTATTCTTGTAGTTTTCAATGTATAAGTCTTGCATCTCTTTTATTAAATTTATTCCTAGGTATTTTATCCTTATAAAAGTTATTCCAAAGGATTTCTTAATTTCCTTTTTTGAGTGTCTGTGGCTGGTTATAGAAACAATTGATTTTCACGTGTTGAGCGTGTACCCTACAACTCTGCTGAATCCATTTATTTTTTTATTTTTTATTTTTTTAAATCCATTTATTAGTTTACCAGCTTTTGTGTAGATTCTTTGGAATTCCCTATATAGGATCATTTCATTTTTTATCAACAGAGACAGTTTAACTTTTGCCTTTTCGATTTGGATGTCCCTTTTTTTTCCTTTCTTTACTTTTTGGTGCTGCTGGGGAGAGTGTGACCAACTACTTTCATTAGAACTTCTTGTTCTGTGTTAAACAGCAGTGGTGAAAGCAGGCATCCTTGTCTTGTTCCTGATCTTAGGAGGAAAAGTCTTCAGTCTTCCACCATCGAGTATGTTAACTGTGGGTTTTTTATAAATGCCATTTATAGGACTGAGGAAGCTCCTCCCCTCCTAGTTTTCTGAGAGTCCTATCAAGAAAAGCTATTGGATTTTGTCAAATGTCTTTTTTACCTTAAGTTGGATAATATAAGATAGACAATATGAATAGTCAGACATAAAATATTTACCAAGTTTGGACAAGGTCACTGAAATTTTCACATGTTGAAATGTGCTTAACCTTATGTATTTAGTATTTCCTTGAATAAAAGAATAAGGAAATGCATTGTATATTTTCTTCACCAAATTTATGAGATCTCAGAACTTTTCTTTTCCCCAGTTTTCAAAACTACTGCTGTATTTAGACTATCACCTAGTTCAACTTGTAATATATCCCTTAGGTTTTTTCCTTGTTTGATCATCCTTCAGATGGCATTATTTCACTTCTAACATTTATAGTAATTCAAATCCAGACATACTTATTTAGGACAGATTTTTTTCTTAATCATGTAAATTCCATTCTCATTTTTTACTATATGTATAGTTCTCTGTTGAATCTAAAAGAATAGCTACATACTGACTACTTTTTAATGTCCCCTTTGTAAATATAATCTTCTGTATCTAGAATTTTTTTTTTTAGTTCTCTCTATTCTCTTTAGGGTGGAATCTTGATTTCTTTTGTATTTTAAGACAATGGAGGTGGAAATGGAAAAACCAACCAGGGGCTTTGTAAGTAGACTGACTCAAACTCTTCCACTTACAATAGGGATGTGAGGATTGAACAGAAATGAACCCTCCTGTAAAGGAAGAGCACAATGTTTGCCTCTGGTGCATAAAATAGGAACTCAGCAGATTCTGAACATAAATGACTATAAAAAAGATTTCTGAGCAAACCTTTTTCTCAACTTCCAAAGGAAGTCTCACATCTCTTCTTAGGAAAAGCTGTGGTGTTTCCCTTTGGGGATCCAAATTAGTCAATTCAGCAAGTATTTCTGGCCAGTCACGAACATGTTGCAATGGTTTATGGTAAGGCTTGAGCTGAAGGCCTGAAAAACATCTTTCCCTTAATAAATGATAATGTAGAATGAACTAATTACATCAACACAGAGAAACTTTTCATTAAATTCTGTACCTAAGTATTGAACACATACAAATTAAAGGTCTAAATTTAAATCAGTATTGATTTTAATCAATATTATGCCCAATTTGAGGTTAACTGTTTTTTAAGAATATAAGAATTATGAGAATAATTCTGGAAATGAATTAAAATTTATCAAATGAATTTAAGATCTTTAATTCCATGATAGCCTATTTAATTATGATAAAATCAGTAAAAATTTAGTGTTTAAAAATATAAAGTTAAATCACTAGAAAACAAATCACAACCACCTCGATGAAATCCCTTATGTATTTGCAATACTTTGTCTGAGAGACCAAATCTGTAGTGACATTAGGCTGAGTTTAAATAAAAAGAGTTGAACATGACTGAGAGACTGAACTGAACTGCAATAAAAAGATCTGATAGAAAACCAATATAAAGAGTAAGAATATCTGTATTATTCTGAGAGGAGGTGAGCACTGAAAATAAAGGCAAGTTGGATGCATTTAAACGGCATTCAAATGAAATTTAAACTGCATTTAAACAGCATTCAGATCAAATTTCACGGCCAAAGAAAAAATGTTTTGGCTTTTACCACTTCAAACATTGTATGGCGCTTCCCTGGTGACTCAGTAGCAAAGGATCCGCTTGCCAATGCAGGAGGCATGGGTTTACGGCCGATCCGGGATCATCCCGGATGCTGGGGAAAAACTAGGCCCGTGCGCCACAACCCCGAGCCTTTGCTCCAGAGCCCACAGGGCGCCACTACTGAGCCCACAGGGCGCCACTACTGAGCCCACACGGCACCACTACTGAGTCCACAGGGCGCCACTACTGAGCCCACATGGCACCACTACTGAGTCCACACAGCACCACTACTGAGGTCCACGTGCCCTAGGGCCTGTGCTCCCGGACAACAGATGCCACTGTTCTTCTGCTGCACTGCAATCAGAGGCCCTCACGCCACAGCTAGAGAGTAGGCCCCACTTGTCACAACTAGAAAAACGTCCACGCAGCAGTGAACAACAGCACAGCCAAAAATAAATCAATACAATTAGTAAAAAACACCCCAACATTGTATGAATAAAGAGGGGCCAGGAGCAAGCAGAGGCTTATCTGTTTCAGCAGTTTGAACATAATTTATGTAAAAGAGATTATATCATTTGAAAATTTAAAAGTCAATAACAATTGATGCTACACTTGCAGTTTACCAACTCACTCTCAGAAAGGAATAATGAGGTTTATACATCAGAATAACAAGTTTCTTACTGAGGTTTTCTGAACAGATCCAAATAGTGAAATATTGCTGCGTTTCTTGAGAGAGACGCATTCCTTCCATTATCTGCTGCACTGTGGTATTATTTCCATGCTTCAGTTCAACAGAGCGGTATGATCCATCCATTCTGTATATACGAACTTTTTCATACTAGGACAAAGAATGATAATAAATTATGCAACCTGGGTAGAAATTATACATCCCAACCCCCAAAAATGCTTTAATTTTAACTTCATCTGCTTTATTATAGATTTCTAATATGGAAAGTATCAGAAAAACTACTTTAAGTGAGAATCTTCTGGCAATATTTTATTTTTTCTATTTTTGCCTTGCTGCACAGCTTGCAATCTTTGTGGCCCAATAAGGGATCAGACCTGTGCCCCCTGCACTGGAAGCTTAGAATCCTAACCACTTCTGGCAAATTTTTTAAAAATTGACTTCCATTATTTATATTTTTAAACATGAAATTTCTTCTGAATATTCCATGGTCAAATAAGTTTGAGAAATGAAGGCAAATGGTTTTTAAAAAAATATTCAACTTCAAAATCTTCTGAGAGGATACTTTAAAGCTATTAATGTACAATGTAAACACAGTGGGGGATATAGACTCGGTTAACTAAATCTGGTGCTAGTTAACTACCTCATGAGTTTAGTGGGCCACAAATTACAATGTAGAAATGTGTACCAGCAATAATTTACCCCAAGAGGAATCTGTGATAAAGGACTTTGCAGATAAAAGTTATGAACAATGGACCTTGAGCCAGTTTCTTTCTTCCAGTTCAGAAAATCACAGAGATGATATTATCAATTCATTTTTATTGTTACAGGAAGTAACTGATGCCTCTAAACAACTTCCAGGACAGTTCATTTTAGGGAAAAGTACCTAATTCCTTTTATTGTATACATCCAGATTTAAAGATATGAGAAATAAAAATGTGTTTTTAACTATACAATTAGAAAGTAAATTGCAATGAAGTTAATACAAGGGTGCCTGTACTGCTTATCTATTTCCTTGCTTTTGTCCTGTACTCAGGGAATAATGTTTTGACAAAAACGTGTATGAACGTGTGAAATTTCCCTTTAAGACAGAGATCATGTATTTATTATTTCTCACATCACTTTCAGCATTTCATGGTGGTAAATTTACAGAAATACTCAACAAGTACATATTATCTAGTTAATGGAAATGTCTGAAAAGGGTCAGACATATTGGTTATATCCTGTTGGTATAAAACTTTTATCCTTTATTAGTTGGTATAAATTCTTTTATCCGTTTTGCAAGTTTTCAAACAATTTTTACATTGAAAACAGTATACTGTCACTATAACTTTGAGGCATAACCAAGTTTTTTCTAATTGTTAATTCTTCTCTATTTTAATGCCACTGCTAATTATTTTGTACATAAGTAGATGGAAAGGCCAAGCTGAATAGGCAAAATAAAAGACTAGTAACTCTTTTATTTTAACCCATTCACTAATCTTAAGGAGGAAAATGAATCTGAACTAGATAAGTAATTAAATTACTGAACAATGTATAATATGATTATTTACAAATATAACATATTGCTTAGAAGGCCTAGGGGCTTCCCTGGTGGCTCAGACGGTAAAGACAGCAGCGCAGGAGAACTGGGTTCAGTCACTGGGTTGGGAAGATGCCCTGGAGAAGGGAGTGGCTACGTGCTCCAGTATTCTTGTCTGGAGAATTCCATGGACAGAGGAGAGCCTGACAGGCTACAGTCCATGGGGTTGCAAAGAGTTGGACATGACTAAATGATGAACACTTTCACTTCACTTAGAAGGCCTAAGTAGAGAGAGATGCTTCAATGAACTGGTTACAATTTGTAATCAGCATATAAAGTATAGAGATTACATTGGGAATTAAGTTAATTTTAAATGACTAAAAGATTTACTTATGCTAACTTATTTTGATATGCAAGAATAAATGCCCAAATGTTAGAGATGATAGCAAATTTAATATCTATGATATCTAAACATGAGGTTTTATGAAAGTAGTAAAGAAGCCATTGATACATTCATCCTTCCATTCTTACCACAGATCCTTAAAATTACTTATCAACTTAAATACAATGCTTGGCTCTAACTAATATTTATGAAGTTAATTCTTACTGGTTTGTTAATGGCTTCCTTCAACAATTTTGCAGCTTCTTCCCAATTATTTTGTTTGTTTTCTTCACAAATATTTAAAGGAGATCTTCCCTGTTGGTCTGTTATGTGCTAGGAATGTGAGAGAAGAATCAGAGGTTAAAGAAAAAAGGCATTACAAATATACAAGCAAGGGAAAGTATCAGTCAATCAAAATTTCATTAAAAAGACTACCGGCAAGTGCTAAGCAGGTATTAGGCATACTTACTGCATGCTATACTTTAAGTGAACATGAACAGCCAAAGATGGGAGATGCAAAGCACTAATCACTGTGGCTGCTGTTTTTCAAAAATTCTGTTTATAGCAACAACAAAGGTCTTGTTAGTGCTATTATTTTTCCCTTATAAATCTGGTAGTACAAATTCCAAAATATCTTTTTCCTTCTTTAAGATATTTTTTAGAAAACACTTTATATAAGGGCTTCCCTGATAGCTCAGTTGGTAAAGAATCTCCCTGCAATACAGGAGACACTTTGTATAAAATGAAAAGGAAGCTAAATTTTATGTACATTTGAGCGATACATGGTGGTGATGGTTGTAAAACAATGTAAATGTACTTAATGCCACTGATCTGTGCATCTAAAAATGGCAAAAATGGTATATTTTATGTGAGGTGTATTCTATTACAATTTAAATGCAACGTGTATACATATTATTTATTCTATATAGCAAGTTAAATTTGTTTTCATTTCTCAGCTGACCTCTCAAGTGTACAACTAAACATTTTAAGTGTCATTACTAGTTATTTACTGTTTGGATGTTAAAAAAAAAAAGCCTGGAAAATAACTTACTCTGTCAATTTCTGGATGGTTTAGGAGGATCTGTACTATTTCAGCATGTCCTCCTCCAGCAGCAAAATGAAGAGGAGAACTAAGTTGTCCATTTAAAAGGTTTGGATTGCACTTTCCTTTTTCTAACAATATGCGAGTGGCTTCAACTTTTCCATACCTACAAAAAAATAAAACACCTACAAAAGTCATATGAAGTGTTTGAAAAATCCAAATTTCAGACATCTCAAAGAAATCTAAGATTTTTCTATGGCAGAGAACAAGGAATGAAGACATTTATGTAAATATTTTCAGTGTTTATGGATTTAATTTAAATGTTTCTATTTCTGATCAACTGGGAGAAAATATAATCTCAAATACAAGATAGAGCAGAGGATACAGAATCACAATCATACAAAATATACAAAAATTATAAATTAGAGAGATAAAATTTTTAGTCAAAAATATTTTCAGGAGCAGAAAGTAACTCATAAATTTAATAATGCTTTTTAAAAATTTACAATAGGCCTAAGACCTAATTTACATGTAAATGTTGAAATGAGGCAATGTGAAAGATACAAAGATATGTTAAGATAAATGGTTTCTGCTTTGGCAAAGGCTTCTAATGTAATCAGAGGAAAACAAACATGTGAGATAAGTTACATCATGCTGTAAAATTTAAGTAACAGTTGAGGGTAACCATCAAAATATATATATTTGTCAAATCATATAATGATGCTTTAGAAAATGTTGGAAAAGGAAGATAAGATTTCAGTCTAAGAGAGTCATGAAAAGTATTCTGATAAAAGAACAATTTGAAAGCTGAAGAGAAGATGCTGAAGAGAAGTAAAATATTCTAGGTAGTGGGGGAAAAAAGTAAGCAAAGAGTACAAAGAATGTGCCAGACATAGTGAATTTACCATCTAGTTACAAATTTACCATCTAGTTACAAAGACTTACATAAGGCTTCAATCTAACGCAATGGTGGAAAGGCAATTCATTTTTTCGGAAATAAATGGGTAAAAAGGGGAAGGAAATTTGCTCTCAGATATCGTGCATTTGAGGGGCAAACAGCACATCTTTAGAACTAAACCAATTTACTGTCAACTTTCTTCCCTTTCACACATGCCCTGGCTTTTCTCTGCCCTGAACCTGCCACTTGTATCCTACCCTTCTCATTCACGTGACTGTTAGCTTACATTCTTAGCTATTCTTGAGATGTCTTTTTTCCTCCTCCTGATTTTATTTCAGTTAAGTTCTGTTATTTCTCTGAAACAGTTTACCAACTACCTCCTATATATTCCCACTATAATTTACCATTTTACTTTTACTTTTTTAATCTCATTAGCTACTTTCATCCTTGTATATATACATTTCTGTCAGCCTGGATGCTCCTTGAGAGTTATATCTTTGCATTCTCCATTCTGCCTCACGCATTAAGAAAATGGGTGATTAAACTGTTCAGCTGGCAACTGAAAACACAGACTTGATACTCAAGAGGAAGGCAAAGGCTTAAGGTACCAGATATACAAATTCATCCAACTGAGCCTGTTAAAGCTGGGAGAATAGATGAAACCTTTCTAAGAGAGAAAGATGAACATCTCAGAACAATGAAATGTGTCTTGAAAAACATACTTTCAGGATAGGAAAAGATACTGAGGGGGACAATTCAAGAAGTAATAACAAAAATAATTAAAATAAAAAAACACTGTATGATTAAAAAGTTTTCAAGGTACTTCTTTATATAATTACTTAATATAATCTTCACAACAACTTATGAGGCAGGCAGAGATATTTCTAATGCACAGATGAAAAAAATGAAGCTTGTACCAGTTAAGTAATTTGCCCAAGGTTTCATGGTTAACCAGTTAAAATCCAATTTTCTGACTCTTAGTGTAACAGTTTCCATACTATTAATATAAAACATGCTTGGGTCACAGGATGAAGACCAGTATTTTAATAATAATAATGATAACAATTTTTATCTTGCATTTGTATTGACCTTCTTTATAGCTCTATTACAGCTGCCCTTTCAACTGCCCTTTGTTCTGCAAACAAAGGGGTGGTCAGCAGCATTAAATGCAGCAGAGCAGTGAAAGAGATTAAAAACTCAGAAAGGTTAAGAAGGTTCATGAAGACCGAAAAAGAGAAAGCAGTGAGTATGGTCCCGTTATCACTGAAGTCTGGCTGTGAAAGGAAGGAAAGAAACAGCACAGTGGCCAGAAGGGCCAGTAGGTTCAAATTAAGGTTCTTTTTCGAGTAGGGAGAGGATTCATGTATGTTTGAAGACAAAAGAAAAGAAAGTACAGAAAAGCAGAAAGTGCAGAGAAGTGTCTGACTCTTTGAGACCTCATGGACTGTAGCGCACCAGACTCCTCTGTCCATGGGTATTCTTCAGGCAAGAATACTGGAGTGGGTTGCCATTCCCTTCTCCAGAAGATCTTCCCAACCCAGGGACTGAACCAGGTGTCCCACAATGCAGGCAGATTCTTTACCTGTCTGAGCCACCTAGGGAAGTTCCTAGGTTTAGAATAGAGGGCCGAAAGGTTGACAGGATGAATGAGATAAAGACAATCACAGCTTGCTGCAGTGAAGGCCCAAATGAAATCAGATGGAATAATTTGTAGGGAGCCAAATCATCAGAGTTCTGAAACACTCTCTAGCGATGATGTGAAGCCTGGAAGTACTATCAGAGAGAGAAGACACTGATTTGAGAGAGGTGAGAAAATATGAGATGTCAGTGAGTGGCTGAGAGGTTACCCATATGGGGAGAAAGCCAAATTAAATAGTTTTGGAAATGGTGATTCTGGTAAAGAGAAATTTTTAGGCACCTGTCATCAATATGGTAATTTTTAAAGCTTGGAGTAATCCTAGGGGTGATTTCACTAAGTGATCCTCAAAGACTAATCCAGGAAACCAGGAAGATTGCTGAAAGCTTTTCAGCATGTCCTCTAGGTAAAACATATTTCATAGTAATACTGAGATGTTACTCACCCTTTTCACTATGATTTTCTCTTAAGTGTACAGCGGAGTTTTCTAGAAGCTCCCTGACATTCAAATTGCAACAAATTAAAGGCAAGATCAGATGTGAGAATCCAACTATTTTCTATAAGGTTGGACAGTAAAATGATGCAAGAATGTAAAACAATGCTACTTTTCTTATTAACATTTTTATTTTGGAAAATAAGATATATTTGGAAAACTCTGCTATTTATATTAATATGCTATTTTAAAATAATTAAATTCTTAAGACATTTTTCAGTTTTACTTCACATAAAGCTCTTTGGGATCTTGTAATTTTGAAGAATAAAAGGAGTTTTAACACAAAAGTTTGAGAACCACTGATCTAATAAAATCCCTCAGTTTAAAGATGCTGCTGCTGCTAAGTTGCGTCAGTCGTGTCCGACTCTGTGCGACCCCACAGATGGCAGCCCACCAGGCTCCCCCGTCCCTGGGATTCTCCAGGCAAGAACACTGGAGTGGGTTGCCATTTCCTTCTCCAGTTTAAAGGTGAGAAGACAGAATAAGAGGGATAAAACAGCTTTTGTAAGCTTATAAAGACAGACCCCATCCCAGTCTCTTGATGAGATAGCCCAGTATTCCCCTTCTAATCCTAGTATTAATTAGTAAATAACAGTACATTTCCAAGATAAAGTAATTTATGTTCTTTACTAAATAGTTTAATCAGTCTTCATTCAAGTTCACACCAATCAAATGATCTATCTTATTAAAAGTATTGCAAGGTGACCTATATTACTACTACTACTGGTGTATTAAACTTGGTTATTATTTCCAGTAAAATTTGATTTTATTGATGGATAAAACTCTTCCTCAGTGTACTGGAGTAATATCCAAATAAAAATAAAACAGATGAATGAATTTTAGATACAGAAATTGAAATCTTTAAATTTTTATAATACTTTAATAACAGCTGTTTTTTTGAGTGCTTATTACTGCCAGGTACCCTTCCAAGCATTTATTCACATTTTTCCTCTAATCTTAAAAAAAGCACTAAAATTAAGCTCATCTTTTAGATAAAGAAATAGATCCTTAGAGACATTAACTAATTTGCTAAAGGCCATACTTTTAGGAACTAAAATATTCAGTAGGGACTGAAATGTAGGTACATTCCAAAGCACATTAAATACGATACCATACTTCTGTTTTTATGTAATACGTAGTTGAAAATATTACCACTCTCTTAATAGAGAAGGAAATGGGCCCTGCCACAGAAAGGGCAATAATACAGGCAAATGTACTTTTGGGATTTCTAAGCTAAAATTCACTGGCTCTGTCTTTTTCAATTTGTGATGTTTGAACTGTATTCTCTACTTCTTTTTGTTTAGCTCAAGGAAAAGCAAGTGATTTCTTCTGGTACTGTTGAGGCTACCAGTATTTACCAGTAATCTGAAACAACAATTATAAGTTCAGTGAAAGAAGATTTAGGGTAACTCTTTTCAAATCTGGGTATAAAAATTTCCTATAATGGGAAAACAATTAAGGTTACATTTATAGAATAAAATAATGTATTTTTAAGGAAGCAGAAAAAAACTGAGCATATTTAGTAAAGGATATTTTTAAGGAAATAGAATATTGTCAATAGAGAAAAGATATATATTAAAAGCAACTATATTTAGCTGCTGCTGCTGCTAAGTCGCTTCAGTCATGTCTTACTCTGTGCGACCCCAGAGATGGCAGCCTACCAGGCTTTTCTGTCCCTGGGATTCTCCAGGCAAGAATACCGGAGTGGGTTGCCATTTCCTTCTCCAATGCGTGAGAGTGAAAAGTGAAAGTGAAGTTGCTCAGTCGTGTCCGACTTCGTGATCCCACCAGGCTCCTCCATCCGTGGGATTTTCCAAGCAAGAATACTCACAAATATTGAAATCAGAGAAATCAAAAGACTTTCAGTTGGACATGATCTAATTATTGTATTTTACATATAGATAAATAAACTAAGATGCAGAGAGGTGAAGTAAAATAACTTGCTCAATGCCACGCAGCTGAAAAGCTGTGGACTTTAACAGGCAGTAAACAATGTAGGCACTTCTCAAATTAGCCAGAGAAGCTCATTTTAAACAGTAAGTCAAAAGCAACTTTCCCATAAAATATAAGGTAAAACTAGAGGAAAACATAGGCAGAACACTCTTTGACATAAATCACAGCAAGATCCTCTATGACCCACCTCCCAGAGTAAGGGAAATAAAAGCAAAAATTAACAAATGGGACCTAATTAAACTTAAAAGCTTTGGTACAACGAAGGAAACTATGAGCAAGGTGAAAAGACAGCCTTCAGAATGGGAGAAAATAATAGCAAATGAAACAAGTGACAAATAATCTCAAAATATATAAGTAGCTCATGCAACTCAACACCAGAAAAATAAACAACCCAATCAAAAAATGGGTCAAAGAACTAAACAGACATTTCTCCAAAGAAGACATACAAATGGCTAACAAACATATGAAAAGATGCTCAACATCACTCATTATCAGAGAAATGCAAATCAAAACCACAATGAGGTACCATCTTACACTGGTCAGAATGGGTGCTAGCAAAAAGTCTACAAACAAATGCTGGAGAGGCTGTGGAGGAAAAGGAACTCTCTTACACTGTTGGTGGGAATGCAAACTAGTACAGCCACTATGGAGAACAGTGTGGAGATTCCTTAAAAAACTGGCACTGTTTATAATAGCCAGGACATGGAAGCAACCTAGATGTCCATTGGCAGATGAATGGGTAAGAAAGCTGTGGTTCATATACACAATGGAGTATTACTCAGCCATTAAAAAGAATACATTTGAGTCAGTTCTAATGAGATGGATGAAACTGGAGCCTATTATACAGAGTGAAGTAAGTCAGAAAGAAAAACATCAATACAGTGGTGTATTAATGCATATATGGAATTTAGAAAGATGATAATGACAACTCTACATGCAAGACAGCAAAAGAGACACAGATATAAAGCACAGAGTTTTGGACTCTGTGGGAGAAGGCGAGGGTGGGATGATCTGAGAGAATAGCACTGAAACATGTATATTACCATGTGTGAAACAGATGACCAGTCCACGTTCAATGCATGAAGCAGGGCACTCAAAGCTGGTGCACTGGGGCAACCCACAGGATGGGGTGGGGAGGGAGGCGGGAGGGGGGTTTGGGAGGGAGGACACGTGCACCCATGGCTGATTCATGTTGATGTATGGCAAGAACCACCACAACACTGTAAAGTAATTAGCCTCCAATTAAGATAAATAAATTAAAGAATATATAAGGGTAAATAACTTCATTACATCCTTTCTAGAGGACAGGCTATAGCAAATGGCTAACTACTGCTATGAACATAAATTTAAGAACTCAGTCCAGGCTGAGGGGAAGAGTTATGATTATGTGAGAAGAGTGCAAGAGCAAGAACTCCATAGGCAACTGGTGGAGAGAGCTAACCTCACTCCTGAGAGCTAATCCTTCTCGTTGAAAAAAAAAAAAGGCTTTAATTCTAATGAAAACTTTTGGATCTTTCCAGATACCATAGCTTTCCAAAAAACTAAAAGAATACTTTCCTAACACGGTGCAGGTCAAGTCATATGTAGCTAACACACGTAAATTTTATAATAAGGATGAGCAAACACAATACAACGCCAGTACAAAACAAGAGACACTGCAAGGGTGAATAAGGGACCAACTGCTACGCGGTGGCACTTGTTTGTCATTAGCTAGCCTACTTCATGTGGGGAAGGCGGTGGCCCCCACTCCAGAGCTCGTGCCTGGAAAACCCCATGGGCGGAGGAGCCTGGTGGGCTGCGGTCCATGGGGTCGCACAGAGTCAGACAGCACTGAGCAACTTCACTTTCACTTTTCACTTGCATGCATTGGAGAAGGAAATGGCAGCCCACTCCAGTGTTCTTGCCTGGAGAATCCCAGGGACAGGGGAGCCTGGTGGGCTGCCGTCTATGGGGTCACACAGAGTCAGACACGACTGAAGCGACTTAGCAGTAGCATCCTACTTCATGACCTAAGAAATGCCTGAGAACATTAATGATACTTTTCAAATGGGGCAGATGCTGTGGCACACGCATAGTAATCAAAGATTCCTACAGAGAAAGCTCAGAAGGCAGACAAATATGGTGGAGGAAAAAGTGGCTGGAATGAGAACAGCTTTGAAAAGAAATACTAACGTTAATAACTAAAGATTCATTCTTTCTAAAGAGAAAAGAATAAGTAATCTGTTTACCAGCATGCATAATGAATGGGTGCCCAGTGGTCACTATCTAATTGGTTGACTGAAAATCTTTCATTGAGAAGTCGGTTTAATAATTCGGAATCTCCTTCACAGGCACTTCGATGGAGAGGAAAATCGTCTACCCACTGTCGTTCCCTAATCATGAAAAACAAACAAAAACAACACTGTTGAAATTCAGATTGTTCTGAAACAAATATGACACATCTATGAAAGCTACACATCACTGTAAACTGACCCATTTACGCAGTGATTACATTGCATACTATTTGCATATATCATTTAAACCAATTGTTTCACATCAGCATATAGGCTATTAAAGGCAAAGTGAAGTGAAACCGGAGTCGTACTTGTCTTCAGTGACACTGCTCCTGCTCCTCTGCCATTGCTCCTGTTTGGGGATTTGGATTTTTGAGTAGTCCGGAGCTCCCAGACCAAAGTATGGATTTATTACCACTTTATCTACCTAGAAAGGGAAAACATAACAAAAGCTGTTTAAGAGCTTTATGACCTTAAGTATAAAAGCAGAGCTAAGTGAGGATGTCATCTCAGTGTTTACAATTACTAATATATGCATTTGTCTCAGGAACAATAAATTATATTTTGAAATGAAATATCTTTTGAAATAAAAGCCAAAATTCTTACCCGGTTTGTATACTGAAGATCTGATCCAAACAAAGGGTTGTAAATGCAGGTATCTGCTTTCTCTAGGGCTAACATTTTACTCTTTATTTCTAGTGCACTGTAGCCCATATGTAGTGAGTTTTCTGCCTGACCTGATTCAGTAGCATATGCAGGGTTTATAACATTAGTTTTTATCCGCTCAAGAGGAGAAGGTCGGAATAAGGCTGGAATAAAGTGAGACTGTGTGTGGCGTTCATCTAGCCACCTGGCAAAATAGAAGAGAGGCAGTAGAAGTATTTGTTCTAAAGTAAAGATGAAAAAAGTAAACTACTGTCTAACTCTTTCTAATACTACATTCAGATTTTTATAATTTTAATTAGTGTTAAGTATTTAACTTACTGTAAATAAAAGTTTTATTACTGGATACAGCAAACTTTTTTTTTAATGCATATAACAAAAAAATGTATATAACACTAAATAATTAAAACCATTTCAAAAACATGAAGCACTTTAAAATTTAAACCACTGAGATGTAGGTGACATTAGACCTACTGTTACAGGACAAAGGCATGACAGGTTAAATGACTTGTTCACTAATAAGGGTAAATCAATAATAAATCTTGTTTTATAACTAAGGAATCTTAATTCTTAAGCCAGGGCAATCTTTGTCACTTTCGAAGAATAAAACTAACATGCTGCAAACAAATCAGGACAATCTTATCTTTGGGGTTTAAAATTTTTATATTATACTTCAAAAACTTACCATTTCATAATATATATATTATAAATTTTATTATTTTCATCCATAAAGTATTTCTATCTCACAAAGCTAATTTCTATTATGAATATGTATTTGATTTATTAAAAAATATTTTTAATGGCAGTTCTTACTTATCCAAGGCTATTAACATTCTTGCTGTAAGTGTAGCAAAGTGAGTGCTGGATTCACTACAGACTCGCATAATATCTTGTAAGCAGTAAAAAATTGGGCATCCTGGAGTATAAGTATATTTAGTATTATCTGAAAAAGAAAAATGAAGATTTATGCCATCATATAAAAGGCTTACAACTGCGTGTTTTTTATTTAAACGTATACAGTATGTTTAAAAAATTGATAAGTATAAGTTTTTCTAGACTTGTAATTAGAAGACTTGGATTCAAGGGCTGGCCAGCTCTGTGACCTTGTCCAACTGAGTGAATGCAGGATTTAGAATCTTGTAGGACTACAGAAATTGTTTCCCCTTTCTCTTGCTCAACAATGTTGTAAAATTCTGATTAATAATAAGATTTCCAATATCATGTAAAATGCTGAACTATTCAACCCAAGTATGGCTGGGAAAAAGAAACCTGGAATGGCAGAGCTGGCTAAGCAGCGGTCTGATGCGGTGCCCGCACTGGGCCATTAATGTGTCGCCAGTATGATCTCTGCCTTACACGAGGCCAGCACTCTACGGGCTCCAAAGTGATTTTTACATCTAGTACCTCACTGGACTCTTCCAGCACAATGAATCAAGCAGGAGCAGACACCTATCTTATAGATAAAGAGGTGAGGCTTAAAGAAGTGGTTTGCCCATGACAAAAAATTAGTAGACTGCAGGTCTGACTGAAGCTGATTATTTTTTCTATTTTTCCAGGATAATAGGATGAATTCCTTGTCAAAGCTCAAGCTAAATTTTCACATTAGATCTAAGTTCTGTAAATATTACCATTATTTTTGGGTGGAGTATTTTAAAACTATTACTGACACTTTCTTATCCCAAACACAAGATAGGTTCTGATGATAATCTGTTAATTCTCCAAAATACATACATTTTTATTTCTATTCTATTTATATAGCACAGTCTGAAAAATCCCTCATTATAACCTGAAAACTTTTTGTTTTTATTATAGCTTCCTTCCTCACTTCTTTATTCTACTTTTAAAAACAGAAACAAAAACTTTATGATTAGTCCAGAAGCCTGAATATTACCTGGGAATCAAAATATCATTAAGTAACAAATTTCTCCACCTTCCATTATATTAAAAATATGATTTTTACAACAGTATTGCAATAGTAACTATGACTCCAAATTCCTAAGTTCCTCCATAGACTTTAGCTTAGTACCTAAGGTACACCAAGATTCACAAGACGAAACTCAAGGCTTTACCTTTAACAACTGATGGAACAACAAATAATGCCGCTTCTCTGCCCACCTTCTCCCCATCCAGAGGAAATGTCTTCATCAGGACCACTCGTTTTCCTAGTCATTTTAAGTCAGTCAAGATAAAAATAATGGGCCTTTTAAAATCTTATAAATTACCTTCAGAGTTAAAAAAAATATTTTAAAGGCAGTATTACGAGGAACTGAAATATAAAAAGTCAATTTTATTATATGCACTAATAAAAACTGGTAATTCTGATAATAATGTACATCATTCTGTAGGCAATTAACAACAAATCCCTGGTTCTGACTCATTAGGAGAGAAGCTCCCCATACAGAGCAAGGAGACCCGTCCCACTAAGGGCTGACAGAGCAGCTGAGCCGCAGAGCATCCTGCAAGGTGAAGAGACATGTATGTCTTCATTCTGCTGGGACGTAGATGGTGAGAAGTTCACTAAAGTCTCAGCTGGCCAAGAAGGGTAGTATATATAAATTACAGAGTTTTAAAGTTTAGTAGCCCTTTATTTAATATTCAACCTCCATCCTCAATTTCAGGCTTTATTAACATCTGATTAGGCTATAAATTATTGTTCTGAATTTTAACCATCATTCTTAGTCTGTTGTTCCTGATTTGCAGCAAGGGGGCAATAAATAATAACCCAAAGTTTTTCACTCTGAAACCTTTCATTTTCTGGCTATCTTTGTCATGTTTTTTATCAACCCTTCCAACCTCCCCACCCCCAGAAACAGAACCTTGTTCTCGACCCAGGTAGGAATGCCTGGCTGGATGCCATCTGTGGACAAGTAGATACTACAAGTGTTCAAACAGCTTCATTCATTCAAAAATGCTAGTGTTAACATTTGTAATTATTATGGCCCATTATTATTACAGCCACCAAACAATTTTCTACAAAATTGACACTTGTACAAAATGTAAGTGCTAAATAAAGAAAAACATTCTAATAAATTTCAGAGGTAATATTACTTTTGTCTGGTTTGAGGTCTTGTTCCACTTAATCTTTCCTGCCTTGTAGCTTCCCTAAACCTAGTTCTGATCCAAACTGACTACTCTGCCAATTTCATATGCAACTATAAGATCTATTTCAGGTGAGGGGGTGTGGTGGGGGGGTCGGGGGAAGAGAAAAGCACTGACTACAAGTTGGGAAATTGTTCTAGTCCTAAGTCCTCCACAAATGGGAATATGATTTTTCTAGGTGCCTATGTCTGCATTTCCATTTTACAGATGTGAAAATGACCGTATACCAGCTCACAGGATCAATTTAAGAATTTCATGGATAAGTAATTGTAGCAGTGCTTTGTAAACTACGTATAGCATTGCACAAAAAGACCAAACTACTGCAGTTATAAAGTCGTTTGTAATTTTCATGTGATGCTTATGTAAGAAATCATATTCTCTATAAAAATATTTCACACTTTTAGAAAAACTCAATTGAATAGGATAGTCAGGTATGGTATGGTTCATTATTTTAACTGTTTAGTTAAAAACTTCTTTATTTTCATTTCTCTTATTAAAAGCTGCCTGAAAATTTATTAGCACAGTCTACCGTCTAAGTATACAAGACATAATTGTGCTAGACATATTTCAGGGTGCCTATCTACTCGTAACTTCTAAGAAAAATTACCCAGTCCTCCGTCCCAGGGGACATTTTTGTTCACACTGATATCACATGATCCCCTTTCTTGGTGAATGAACCAAGTGTTAAGAGTTTCGCTAATTGACAGCAAATTATGACTTTTCTATCTCAGCTCAAATACGTGATTTGGGCTCAGACTTTGTCTCAGTAATTTGATCTCAGAATAGATTCTGATAACTAAAACAATTTAGTAATAGTAATACAAATTACTAAGAGAAGTCTAAGACAGGTAGAAAAAGCTGACAAATTTGTGGCATCCAAAGGAGCCTTTCGATCACCCATAGGGACAGTCCCTTTTTTCAGCTAAGATCAACTTCTAGATCACTTTATTTAAAAAGTCAATCTGATAATCAGGGAAAGGGGATTCTCTTTGTGGGACTCAGAATGTGTATCAAAGACCTGTAAGTTTATGCAGGAACTTCTTATAATCTCCAGTTACAATGGTCAGAGCTGCAAAAACTCTTCAGGCCCTATTGAGGAGGTTACCTGTTGGGGAGGTAAAATATGGTAAATGGTACCTTCAGAAGTTATGAAACAGGCTTAGTTCAGCTTATCTCTAGGGAACAAGTATCCCAAATAACCAACAAATCAAATGACATGACTCAGCCTTACCTTTACAACAAAAATAGTCTCTTTACTGAAAAGAGATGAATTATATAACTATCCTCTATAAAGATGAACAAACAGAAAAAAAAACTGAATAAGCTGTAAAAAAACAAAAATTTAGGCACAGAGAGGTATGTTTTATTTCACTACCAACAACTGCTTTCAACAGTTGTCTGACTGAAATTAGCTTTACCTTTTTAATTATAATGCCTGAATTCTGGACAGAGATATATAATTTCTAGAACTTCTAACTGCTATCTGCTTCTTGTGAGGCACAGGCTGATAAAATTGATCATTGATATTTAATCAGTTTCATAAGCTATAGATTATCTTATATTGTAAATGGGGCCTGAACCTTTTAGAGTGAATATTTCTACAGTTCAACTGGCTCTTTGAAAATGATTTTCTTGTGACCAAATGGGAAGAAAACCTCTGCTACCTGGTAATTTCTATGACTTACTCTAATACACAGAATCTTAACTGCTACTTAGTTATGGAGAGAGGTTTATAGTTTTCTGTGTCCTGGAGTAGAGAAATAAAAATAGTAGTTCAAAGATTCTTATCTAGGGAAATATACTTCTAACAAAAATAACTTGTGTTTTCTTCTTAGTTTTCAAGCCACTTTGGCTTCCTCTCTTTCCTGAACAAAATCATTAACACAATTGAAATATTTTTCTAGAACTGCCATATGATCCAGCAATCCCACTCCTGGGCATATATCTGGAGAAAGCCATAATTCAAAAAGATATATGCTTCCTAATGTTCAACGCAGCACCATTTACAATAGCCAAGACATGGAAGCAACCTAAAAATCCATCAGCAGAGGAATGAGCAAAGACGTGGTACATACATACAATGGAATATTACTCAGCCATAAAAAGCAACAAAACTGTGCCATATGCAGAGATATGGATGGACCTAGAGACAGTCACACAGAGTGAAGTAAGTCAGAGAGAGAAAAATATTATATATTAAGGCGTATATATAAAATCTAGAAAAATGTCATAGATGAACTTCTTCGCAAAGCAGAAATAGAGACACAGAGATAGAGAACAAATGTATGGATATAAAGGGAAGAAGGGGAGAGTGGGATGGATTCAGACACTGGAACTGACGTATATATACCCTACTATGTATAAAACAGGCAACTAATGAGAACCAACCGCATAGCACAGGGAACTCTACTCAGTGCTCTGAAGTAACCGAAATGGGAAGGAAATCAAACAAAGAGGGGGTTTATGTGTATACATAACTAATTTACTTTGCTGTACAGCAGAAACTAACACAACATTGTAAAGCAACTATACTCCAATTAAAAAAAAAGAAACTGCAAAAATATTTTTCAATTTTTTTTTTTACTTAAAACTATTCAAATATTTAAAAAATATTTTTAAACTTAAAAAGCATTATAGTCAAGGAACTTCTTGAAGGGAGTTTGGTTCCACCTTTAAAAAAAACCCAGAAATTTTGAGTCTTTTCCAAAAGTTTTTCAATGAAAAGGAACATAAAAAGAAAGTGATTTTAATATATTTTTTAAAATGTCTTCGTTCACAAGCATTTAAAACCAATTGTGTTAAAGAGAAAAATTTCTTACCTCTGATACCCTGGTTTGCAGGAGAAATTGGTTTGGTGGTTTCTACTACATAATCCAATATGCCTTGTGTTATTTCACTGTTACCTTGCAGTTTAGTTTCCAACAAAACCTTCTTTCTCTTTTTTTTCTGTCCTTCAATGGGAACTTCATGCAACAAAATCTTGGATGAGAAAAACAACATTAAGAGAATGTTTAAAATAAAATTTACTTGCCCTAAAATATAGCCAGCCATCTTTCTTAACCTTTCTTTCAGCCTAGCTGCATATTAGAATAACATGAACCCTTTCAGAACAGTATCAATGTGCAGCTTCATCTCAGACCTAGTAAATCGGAATGTCAGAGGAGTGAGGTCGTGGTACTGGAAGTTTTAAACTTCCCCAAGTGATTTAAAGTGTAGCCAGGACTGAGAACCAGTAAGCCACAGCACTGCTGAATGGCAGCCTCCTCAGAATCCTTGCAATATCCTTTAATAGGTTTCAGATAACTGACCTTAAAAAGGCAATTAAAGCAGAACATCCAAAGATGCAGGTTCAGTCCCTGGGTCGGGAAGATCCCCTGGAGAAGGGAATGGCAAACCCATCCAGTATTCTTCCCTGGGATATCCCATGGACAGAGAAGCCTGGTGGTCTACAGCCCATGGGGTCACAAAGAGTTGGACAGGACTGAGCGGCTATGCATGCGTACAGAGAAGTTAGTTGAAATTAGATTAGACTAGAAAGTATTTTATGATGCTTGAATCTGCTGCATAGTAAAGATAAAAATCTGCTTTGGGCTTTTCTTTTTTTGAGTCTCAGTCATGTTTATTAATACTAAATAATGTACTCAAGACTTCAGAGAAGTAACTTAATTGCCTAAAACAATTAAAGGTAAAGATATTTTTAAACGAACTGTTAAAAACCGAGTTTTGAAAAATAACCATGAATAAAATTTAGACTGGAATTTTGCAATTTTTTTTGCAAGCCATTCCAAAAACTCTAGTAAAAACCAAACTCTCATAAATTATATATGCAAAACTCAAATAAGTAACTTTTACTATCTAAGAATTTATCGATATCAATGAATAGAAACATTGTCAAAATACATGCAGCAGAAAAAAAAGACATGGTGATGGGAAGAGCTCTACAATCATAAGTTCTAGCTTGTCAATATCTAGGTTATCAATAAGAATTTACAGGCTATGGTAAGACTTTAACTGTGAATGAAAATGATAATGGAGAATGACATTCACTGGTAGAAAATCAAATGTTAGTCAGCTGTGCTCACTTCATATGACTTAGCTCTGTATTCCCGAGAATTGAGACTGGCAGCATTCTTCGGCCGAATAACAGCAACGTATGCATCCTCTATGTTTTCTGGATTTCCCATTGCTTTATAAAAACAAAGAAATCCCTTGAAAGATTAAAGGAGACATAATCATGATGAGAACAATTAACAAAATGTTAGTTTTTCTGTCTTAGAACATACGTACTATATAAAAAGCAACTCAGAGGTGATTGATCACATCTCACCACTAGTAAACCTCTATGCATAATTTAAGATACCTTGTAGTCTTTGTTTCCTTTCCTATTAAAGGTAGACTTTTTTTTTTAATAGGGATATATACTTTCATAGGTCTTAACAGATTCTTAATTAAGAATCTGCCTTTAGACCTGTAAAAAAGGTGATACAATTATAAAATGTCTTATAAACACTAAGTAAAATGCCTTGAAATAGTGATTCAGAATAGTATTCATAAATTCCAAAAGTGAATGTCATATTGTTAAGTTTGGAAGCTAGAAATAGGTAGCTGCCATTGACATTCTTTCTAGAATCTTTATAAAGAATTTTGATAAACTAAAAGATAGTTTATGACCAACCTAGATAGCATATTGAAAAGCAGAGACACTACTTTGGCAACAAAGGTCCATCTAGTCAAGGCTATGGTTTCTCCAATGGTTATGTATGGATGTGAGAGTTGGACTGTGAAGAAAGCTGAGCACCAAAGAATCGATGCTTTTAAACTGTGGTGTTGGAGAAGACTCTTGAGAGTCCCTTGGACTGCAAGGAGATCCAACCAGTCCATTCTAAAGATCAGCCCTGGGTGTTCATTGGAAGGAGTGATGCTGAAGCTGAAACTCCAATACTCTGGCCACCTCATTCGAAGAGTTTACTCACTGGAAAAGACCCTGATGCTGGGAGGGATTGGGGGCAGGAGGAGAAGGGGACGACAGAGGATGAGATGGCTAGATGGCATCACCGACTTGGACATGGGTTTGGGTGGACTCTGGGAGTTGGAGATGGACAGGGAGGCCTAGTGTGCTGCGATTCATGGGGTCTCAAAGAGTCGGACATGACTGAACTGAACTGAAAGGATAGTTTATAATTGGCGATGCCTATCACAGACAAAAAAACATTAAATCAGTTGATAAAAGCTTTCTGATATCAACTTACAAATGTTCTTCACTTCCATTATCAATTCTGTAGATAATTTAAAAATTTGCTTCCAAACATATATATGTCTATATATGTATGTATATATATGTTTGGAAGCAAATATATATATATACACACACACACATACATATACATATGCACACTTTTCCCCCAGACTAATTTTAAGTCTCCACTGGGCAATTTCCAACAAGTAATTAAAGCTCAAGCACTTTCTTGGCTGCTTAATAAGTCCCATCTCCTCATTAAGTGCTCTTATAAAGTTTTCTTTTCATGGGTGGACTAATTTTTCTTTTTCATGGGTTTCCCTAGTGGCTCAGATGGTAAATAATCCACTTCCAATGCAGGAAACCTGGGTTCAATCCCCGAGTTGGGAAGATCCCATGGAGGAGGGCATGGCAATCCACTCCAGTACTCTTGCCTGGAGAATACCCATGGTGGGCGACAGTTCATGGGGATGCAAAAAGTCAGACACGACTGAGCGACTAAACACACAGACTAAAATACATCTATTTGCACTGAATATATTTTATTAAAAATTTCCCTCTCATTTATATGCCAGTAAATTTTGAGAAGAACATCAAGCAAGGAGTTGCTTTCCTGGCCATGGTAAGATGAACCTTCTTCAGTTTTTTAAGAAGTCCATTAGGCATTAAAATGATCTGTTTATATTTAATAATTTCCTTATCTGCTCCAACTCTCAGAAAAAAAGAGCTCATTTTCAAAAAAGTTTTCGAATGTCATCTGAGAGGAGATAGAGGACTTTATTGTTTTCTCAACTGCAAAATAAAGTCATTTTAAAATCTTTAATTCACTTCTTTACATAATAACAAAAAATCTTTAATTTGCTCCTTTCCACTGCCTTAAAACTAGAAAATTTCCCTAAAAAGAATGCTTTTAAAATTCAGTAACTTTTGACATTTTAAGTAAACACTAGCTACAATTTTTTAAAAATTAAAATTACTGTACAAAAATTTTAAATTATTTTAATCTATAAATTATTTAATAAAACTTTAAATTATAAGATTTATAAATTATAAAAATTTTTAGGTTATAAAAATTTTCACTAATTTAGATCCAGACAAACTATAGATAACAGAGAAACTACAATAAAACATTAGGTTTGAGACATTTCATTTTGTGAAAAGTTTTGAAGACATGCATGCTCACTCTATACCTTGTGGGATTTTTTTCAGTTCAGTTTTTTCATAAGACCATCTTAAAACCTACCTTATGCAACAGAACTTCCTATTAGTGAAAATGAGACTTTTTTCTTCTCAGAATTTCAATTTAGCACTTAGTTTCACCTCAGATTAACAATGACTTCAAGATATAAAACCTAATAAGTTTTGAAATGTATGCCTGCCTCTTTGAATACTGACAGTCCCCAAAAGAAAAACACTGTATAACATATATGGCACAATTACAGAAACCCTTTTTCTATTAAGCATCTAAAATGAGAAATCAAGTAATTCTGTTTTCTAAACACACTTTAAAGCTAATTAATTAAACTGTTGGTCACTTCATGTTAAAAAAAAAATCTATTGGCAAAGCGCTTTATTTCCTAATACTTATTACTTATCTAGAATATTTAGTATTGCACAGTACACTGAATTTTTAAAAGATGAACAAATGTGATACAATAAAAAAAAATGAGTATTTGAAATATACATACTTCCAGTGACATGAAAGAAGAAAACAAAGGCTTAAGTTAGGAAAAGAACAAAGGCTACTAGTATATGAAGACAAAAATGCTAAGGCAGAATCATAGGCAAAAGGATTCAAAGAAAGTAATTTGAGCTAAAAATAACAGAAAAAAGGTATAACTAGTTTGTAATGTGTTTAGACTGAATTTTAGATAAGCCTTCAAGTGACTAAGAATAGGAAGAATGTGGCATTTTGTTCACAAATCATTCTATTTTGGAAAATGCTTAGGTATAAGTGATACTATGTTGCCTGACTAATGATGCCTTACAAATAAGTGAAGAGGTTCTCATTTGGCGGTGATTGGCCGTGACACCTACCAGGCATCATTTGAAAACATATGCACATTTCTTGTCACTATGACTGGGTGAAAAATGGGGTGAACAGATGCCATGTAGTCCTCATGGGGCAGGTCCTGTTGAACAAACTGCCAATAATGTTGTTAATAAGAAATGTTTACTATATAGAGTACAGATGGCCAAATTTAATAAATTTATTTATTTAGGCCATGCCACAAGACGTGCAGTATGTTAGTTCCCTGACTAGGGATTGAAACTGTGACCTAGGCAATGAATGAATAATCTGAATTAGCCACTGGACTGCCACGGAATCCCCCAGATGGACAAACTTTCAAAGTATTTTTGCAGTGCAGAAAAAGAGAAGATTCAGTACATGAATATAGGTATTGTAAATTTAGTTACCAGAAGTAAAAACTGACAAGATGACCTCTGTGTGCAGCTGCTCAGTCTTGTTGGACTCTGAGACCCCATTGATTGTAGCCCGCCAGGCTCCTCTGTCCATGGGCTTCTCCAGGCAAGAATACTGGAGTGGGCTGCCATTTCCTACTCCAGACAAGATGATTTACCAGTTTGCAAAGTATATGCTAATATAAGTTAGCAACAATGATCAGAAAGTGTACTTCATGAATTAAAAACAAAAAAAATGGAACATTATCTTAGGGCTCTGAAGGATGTTCCTGATTCCCTCTCCTCCATCCTTAAGCAAAGTTTCTCAACTTTTTAAAACAATATGAATAATTACCCCCACTTACAATGATACATCCTAGATACTGTGCGAAGGGCTTTACATGCATTAACTCATTTTACTCTTCCCCAAACCTGATGACGTAGGTATTATTATTGTTATCTCCATTTTACAGAAGAAAAGAACCAAGGCAGAGTAGCTAAGTTACCAGTCACTCCTCTACTCTCATTAAATGATTTAATATTTTAAAGCATTATAGCATTAGAGACAAGAGATGGCAACTAAATATCAGTAAGAATTTCCCTCCAAGGATAGGCTGACCAAAAAATTTCATCCTTTTGCCACTCAAATTGGCTTACAGTAATAAAAAGACAGGGAATAATAATAAAGCAGAATAGAAAACAGTCATTGGTGCTATTTCTAGTTTGCTCTGTTCCTGTCCTTTCAACCAGTTCTACCAAACATTCAGTTCAGTTCAGTTCAGTTGCTCAGTCGTGTCCGACTCTCTGTGACCCCATGAATCGTAGCAACCAGGCCTCCCTGTCCATCACCAACTCCCAGGGAGTTCACTCAGACTCATGTCCATTGAGTCGGTGATGCCATTCAGCCATCTCATCCCCTGTTGTCCCCTTCTCCTCCTGCCCCCAATCCCTCCCAGCATCAGAGTCTTTTTCAGAGTTTCAGCTTTAGCATCATTCCTTCCAAGGAACACCCAGGACTGATCTCCTTTAGAATGGACTGGTTGGATCTCCTTGCAGTCCAAGGGACTCGCAAGAGTCTTCTCCAACACCACAGTTCAAAGCATCAATTCTTCGGTGCTCAGCTTTCTTCACAGTCCAACTCTCACATCCATACATGACTACTGGAAAAACCATAGCCTTGACTAGACAGACCTTTGTTGGCAAAGTAATGTCTCTGTTTTTGAATATGCTATCTAGGTTGGTCATAACTTTCCTTCCAAGGAGTAAGTGTCTTTTAATTTCATGGCTGCAGTCACCATCTACAGTGATTTTGGAACCCAGAAAAATAAAAGTCTGACACTGTTTCCACTGCTTCCCCATCTATTTCCCATGAAGTGATGGGACCAGATGCCATGATCTTCGTTTTCTGAATGTTGAGCTTTAAGCCAACTTTTTAGGTAATATCAAAAAGCATCACTGGTAATTTTCAAGTACTTTCTTTCTGTTAAGTTACATTCTATCCTGTAAGATATTTAATAATCTTCAAATAACTTTTGAAGGCAATTATATTAAATCTGACCAACAGAGAAGGAACTAATGAATTCCTACAGTGAACATCAGGTATATTTAAGGAGGTTATTTGGAGGAGTATGATTTCATCCGTAGTATATCCAAATATACTTTATATCAAGGGCTACTGTAGTTCCACAACCCAGTTCGAAGGGAAAAATAACCAATACACTAACATGGGATTAAGTCGAAAAGACCATAAAATATTTGATTTTCTGTTGTTATGAAAACATTTTAGAGCTTTTGACATTTTCTCCCAAATAAATAAGGACATCAAAACAGTTAAGACATGATGCTGAAGGAAGCACTGGCAAGGAAACTGAACTTTAAAAACCTCTCCATGAGTGAGATACTTTAAAAACCTCTCCATGAGTGAGATGGGAATGGAGGTGAAATCCGGAGTCAGGTCAGCTAGATGAAAATTTTCTGGTGAAGCTAAAAACACCAGAGAAACAAGCAAAGAAAGACAGCCAAAAGCCTTAAAAGATGCAGAGAAGGACAGAGAGGAAGGACGAGGTGCTGTCAATCGCTTTTCCTGAAGTGACAAAAGTAAACACTTCCTAGGAGGTTTTTCCTCAGCCACCACCACCCATCAGCGCCCATTAACCAGAAGAGGGCGGGCACGCCTCTTGGCACAGAGATGCCACCCAAAAAGTGTCTTTGGCTTCTCTGTAACTACTTATAAGAAATGAAGTCCTTGCCTGGATGGAGACAGTTCGGCCTCCCACCTCTCCGTCTCTCCCGTTGGAGTCTGGATCGTCCTCCTCCTCGTCTCACCCGTGCTGGGGGCCGAGTGCCTCCCGGGCCGCTACATTCAACTCAGTGGGTGGGACAGTCACCTGGGGGCGGGGGCGGGGGCCCTTCACAGCTTTCTCATTCCGCCTTCCCTTCGCTTTCCCAGCGGCCAGGCCCAACTTCCTGTGACAGGAAAACACTCGGTCGCCAGCTGAAGCCGCCAGGCGAGTACGGCCGCGAGCCACTCCGGCAACTCGAGAGATCCGGTCTCTGGGACTGGAGAGCCTCTTGTCCACCAGCTGTTTACTGGCCTCTGCTCGCCTCTGAGCTCTGCGCCATACACACTTCACGTGCTCTCTAAATTAGAGGATTCCAGGTCTTCAAAGGCCTTAGCTTTCCATCCCGCAGCTACCGGGGCGAGGAAATCGCTTCCGGGTTCACACCCCTTGAAGCCTCGCGGTTGGCGGGGAAGAGCTTCCGGGGCGGCGGCTGAGGTGCTGCCGTTCCTGCCGCTTCTCGCTGGGGCTGCCGGCTGTCTGGGGCTGGTGGCGAGCGGCTCGGGGACGGGGTGGTGGCGGCTGCGGGTGCGCCAGCAGCTGAGCCGGAGGCGGGGGAGGGGAGGAGGACGGCCCGTGCTGCGCGCGCGCGCGCTCCAGGCTGGAGCCTGAGCCGGACTTGACCGCGAGGCGGAGGCGAGAGCCACCGCCCCCTCTTCCCCTCCCCCGAGTAAGGCGGCGCGGCGGCCGGAGAGGGATGGGGGGCGCCCGCCCAGTCTGAGCCTCGCCGCAGGCGCCTCCAGCTCCCACTGCGTCCCCGCGGCCCTCCAGTGCGCACTCGCGGCCCCAGCAGTCTCTGCCAGGCGGGCGCGTCCGAGCCGGCGAGGAGGGGGCGCACTCGGAGAAGGGGCGTCCCCCCGGGTGGGTGGGGCGCAGAGAGTACCTGAGGTCACCGGCTCGGCGGGAGAGACAGGGGCGCCACGGCGGTGGCAGAACTGCAGAGCTGCAGGGTCCACCCGACCCCTACCCTCAGCCCGGGAAGGAACCGTAAGTCTCATCCTCGCCGTGCGGGTCTTTTTGAGGCGGTTTCTACCCATTCTGAGCTCCGAGTTCAGCGCTACCTAGTTCACGCCCTCCCGGGACTCTTACAGATGCCATCTCCCTTCTCTTCTGGAGGATTGTCTGTTCCCGTCTCTGAATAGGCAACATCCTCTGTCTGCCTCATATGAGCTTTTCTGTCAGCGAATTTGCAAGCCTCGGTGTCTCCGTGGCGCGTCCCAGCCTCATCTGGATGCATCTCCTTGTCCCTCTGTCCTCAAAGGATCTGTGCCCTCCCTCTTTTTCTGTGTGTACCCCGGACCTCACAGCCTCCCCCGCCCATCCTCTGAGACGTGGAAAGCCACGGGTTCGTCCGTTCTGGAGAGCTCGAGAGTCTGGAGCGGGTGGATGGATGAAAGCGTTCTGGAGGGCTATGATGGGTGGGGATAATAGCTCCAGTGAACCTTTATTTTTGCAGCTTCTGCCACCACACAAAAACGGGCCGCTCCCCTGGACCTCCATTCCTCTCCTCTCCTGTATATATAAGCTGTTTTCTGTATGTGACTGAGTCGCAGGAAATTGGAATTAGAGCTGTAATTAAGCATCTCCGGAGGAGGTTTGGAGAATTAGTCTCACAAGCTGTATTCACACGAAGTGGCATATTGAACAATCTTGTATTGAAATGAAGACCTGTTCCAGGGGAGATTTACTAGTAGCTCTGAGAAATCAGTATGAAAAACGGAAGTCTCATATTTTCAAATTTCAAATGTGTTTTGGTTAGCTTTTGATAATTTTAGTGTTTTGGATTTACATTTAATTCTTAAAGTGTGTGTGATGTGAAAACCTTTGTACTGGAAGGTTTTGTTTTCTTAGTAAAGGAAAAAAGTAGCTAAAGTGATTTTTGATCACGTCATGTTATATTTGTCAAGATGTTAGTCGAAATCCTTAATTCCACAGAGATCTTTTTGAATTTGGTTTGGCTCAACCACCTACGGATGTTACACACCATTGTGCCTGTCACCTTCCTGTTTCTTAGTTTAAAGAAAAAAAAGAATTAACCGTAAATACCGTCAACGTGTATTTACAGATTTTGAACTAAGCATTTTTTTCCTCGTTAAAATTTGGTTTGCTTTTTTTAAATTGCCACTGCAGAACTTTCCAGAAATTAGCCTTAAGAATAACTGTAACGCTGTCAGTGTCTGGACAATAGTTATTAGGAGACTTCATGTAGTTTATACTTTTCAAGGCATTGTAGAAAGCAAAAGATAATTTAAGAATGATTTTCCTCTGTGTATTGCAGGCTCGCTGTTACTATTCTTTAAATTAATTCTCTAATGTAGACTGGTAGCTTTGGTGTGTGTTTTTTTTTTTCATTCTTTTTTTTTTCCTGAAAACATTGTCATTTTGTTCAGAAAGGTAAATGTATTTAACAGTGATTTTTTGTTTGTTTGTTCTCAGAACCTCCCAGCAGTTGATTTGAGGCTATTACTTGATTTGTAACTGCACACTGTTCACAGATTTTAGTTTGAAGTAGGCTTAAGAGATGTAGCTCCAGCTGTCTCCCTGGAAATGTACTTTCCTGGCATGTTTCAGAAGCCAAGCACCGCACAGAATCAAATGTATTATTAAGGATGTGGTTTTTACTTTAGTAAAATGGGAAATAACTTAAAATCTTTTTTTAAAAAGTCTATTGACCTCTATTACCTCTGGACTTAGAGTGGAGAAGATAGGGCTGTATTTCCACATTATGCTTTTTCCCTCGTCCATTGCACTGGGAATTTTGAGTTTTCAATGTGAAAGTGTTCCCGAACCATGCTGCCTGTGCCATAAGTGTGGGCTGTAACAGGTGGCTGCTGAGACATGGGAGAGAAATTTTGTTTGCTACTCTTTTATACTCCTATAGGAGCACTACCTACTTTTGAGAGAGTTGGGGGTTTTTTTGTTTCCTTCTCTGGGGTGTGCATTTGAACTTGTGAAAGTGAAATATGTGTATTTACAACTGACTTGTAGGTAAAAGCTTAAACTAATTTTCATATATAAATAGATGGAAAAACCATGATTTAAGTTTATCTGATTCTCCTTCAATGGAAGTTAGGAAAGATTCCTCAGTGTTTTGGATACTTTTCCCCATTTGGGGATGCATAGTTAATTAGATGAAATTTAAAAATATTTATAATATTGAACTTTATGTATGACACATTTGCCAAAACATATTTGAGAGTGACTCCATCATTGTTAAAAAGACCAGTCTGAGAGGAGTTTCTGTGCATGGTCTTAAAATGCTTAGGTATTTTGTTTTCTTTCTCAAAGTGTGATTTACTCAGACAATAGTATTGGTAATTTGGGGATTCTTTATTTTTCAGACAACCTCAGATTACCTCTTGGTTTTGTTTTTTTTTTCAGATAACTAACTTTCATATTCACTTCATTTCAGTAGCCTTTATTAAATGCTTATTCTGTGTACCAGGCTCTGTGTTAGAGTCTGAGACTCCAAGGATAAGTAAA
Source organism: Ovis canadensis (assembly GCF_042477335.2). NCBI lineage: Eukaryota > Metazoa > Chordata > Mammalia > Artiodactyla > Bovidae > Ovis > Ovis canadensis. The sequence continues at coordinate 23,979,958 of NC_091248.1, forward strand.
TTAAGATTCCTTTCCTTATTGAATTTGCCATTCTGTATATTTAACTCTGACTTTATCCATATGCCTTTACAGACATCTCTAATACTTTTTTAAGTCACTTGACCATATTTCAGGATTGTTTGACTTCCTTTCTATGAGAATTAACACAGTAAAGGCCATTTATTGAGTGTTTAATTCACACTGACCACCATGTATTTAGTTATTACATTATTTCATTTGATTCTTATTACTTTCCTAAGAAACACTTTATCTCCATTTAAAAACCACACAGATTCTGGTTTATAGAAATGCTGAATATTGTTTTATTTGTTATACGCTAGAAAAGATTTGACATTAAGGGAAAAGACTTGTAATATAGTTGAAAGTGAAAGTCACTCAATGATGTCTGACTTTTTGCGACTCCATGGACTATATAGTATATAGCCCATGAAATTCTCCAGGCCAGAATACTGGAATGGGTAGCTTTTCCCTTCTTCAGGAGAGCTTCCCAATCCAGGGATTGAACCCGTGTCTCCTTCATTGCAGGCAGATTCTTTACCGGCTGAGCCACAAGGGAAGTCCTTGTTATATAGTTATGTATAAACTTGTTATATAGTTATAACCATTTAATTTTTTTCCTATAGATAAAACAATTTTTAAAGTTGAAGTAAAGTTGATTTGCAATGTGTTAATTACTGCTGTATGACCATGTGATTCAGTTATATATATATATATACATTCTTTTAAAAATACTCGTTTCCATTATGGTTTGTCATAGAATATTGAATATAGTTCTCTGTGATGTACAGTAGGATCATGCTGTTTACCTGTTGTGTAGATGAAAGCTTGTATCTGCTAACCCCATCCGCATTCCTCTGTCAGTCCCCTCCCCATGGCAAGCACCAGCCTCTTCTCTTTGTCTGTGTTTCTGTTTCATAGACAGGTTCATTTGTGTCATAGTTTGGATTCCACATACGAGTGCTATCGTCTGGTATTTATCTTCCTCTTTCTTATTTACTTCACTTAGTATGATAATCTCTAGTTGCATCTGTATTGCTGCAAATGGCATTTTTTCATTCTTTTTTTTATATAGCTGAGTGGCATTCCATTGTATATGTGTACCACATCTTTATTCATCAATCAGTGGACATTTCGGCTGCTTCCGTGTTTCCGGCTGTTGTACATTGTGCTGCTTTGAACATGGGGGTGGTGGGTGCATGTATCTTTTTGAATTATAGATTTGTCCAGATATATGCCCAAGAGTGGGATTGCTGGATCCATATGGTAATTCTGTTTTTAGTTTTCTGAGGAACCTCCGTGCATTTTCCACAGTGGCTGCAACAACTTACATTCCCACCAGTAGTGTAGGAGGGTTCCCTTTTCTCCACACCTTCTATAGCATTTGTTATTTGTAGACTTTTTAGTGATGGCTGTTCTTACTGGTGTGAGGTGATAACTCATTGTAGTTTTGATTTGTATTTCTCTAATAATTAGAGGTGTTGAGCATCTTTTTATGTGCCTATTGACCATCTGTATTTCTTCTTTGGAGAAATGTCTATTTAGATCTTCTGCCCAGTTTTGGATTGGGCAGTTTGTTTTGTTTTTGACTTGTAAGAGCTGTTTGTGTTTTTTGAAAATTAATTGTCAGTTGCATCATTTTGCAAATATTTTCTCCTATTCTGTAGGTTGTCTTTTCATTATTTTCTTTTTCAGTGGTTTCCTTTACTTTGCAAAAACTTGCAAGTTTGATTAGGTTCTATTTGTTTATTTTTGTTTTTAATTTCTATTGCCTTCGGAGGTTGACCAAAGAAGACATTGATGTGATTTATGTTGAAATATTTTGCCTATGTTCTCTTTTAAGAGTTTTATGGTGTCATGTCTAATGTTTAAGTCTTTAAGCTATTTTGAATTTATTTTTGTGTATGATGAGAGGATGTGTTCTCTTTACATATGGCTGTCCAGCTTTCCTAACATCACTTGGTGAAGAGTTGTCTTTTTCTCATTGTATATTCTTGCCTGTTTTGTCGAGGATTAATGACTGTAGATGTGTGGGTTTATTTCTGGGCTCTTTGTTCTGTTCCATTGATCTGTATGTCTGTTTTTGTGCCAATACCATGCTGTTTTGATTACTGTAGCTTTGTAGTATTGTTGGAATCTTGAGAGGGTTATGCTTCTTGCTTTGTTCTTTTTCTTCAGGATTGCTTTGGCAATTCTGGGCCTTTCATGGTTCTGTATGAATTTTAGGATTTACACATTTTAGTTCTGTGGAAAATGACATGGGTAATTTAATAAGGATCACATTAAACCTGTGGATTGCTTTGGGTGGTATGGCCATTTTAACAATATTAATTCTTCCAATTGAAGAGCATGGGATATTTTTCTATTTCTTTGACTCATCTTCAGTTTCCTTTATTAGTGTTTTATACTTCTCAGTGTATAAGTCTTTCACCCCTTGGTCAGGTCAGGTTAATAATACTTTGAGTGAAAGATTCTAATTTCATAAGGTATTAGTATCTTTTATTTACTGGAACAGATGAATTGTATAGTATCAAAAGGTAGTTTTCAGTTGTTTAAACCTTTGAAAAGGCAGTTCTGAAGTTCGTTATGGTTAACTGTAACATAGATTTTCAGGCATATGTAACTTTTTTCCTTCTAGTTAATCAGTGGGACCAAGAGCCTAGAAAATGTACTAAAAATATCTGTATTCTCCATGAAGGAGAGAGTATCGAGCAATATAAAATCTATTCAGCTTTTAAACATTTTGAGTTTAGTTTTAACAGTTCTTTGATGCCTTGAAGAGTTTTGGTTTCTGCAATGAAAATGTATCCCTTCTGATTTAGACATGATCTTAACTTGTCTATTGGGAGGATACGTGCTTTATCAGCACTTTGATATAGTTCAATCTAATTATTTTTCAGACCCTCTTAGACTTTTTAAAAGATGACCAACCAGTGTCAGGTCTTTAGACCAAGTTTCATTTGTATTCTGTTTTTTGGGGTTTTGTGGGTCCCCCCCTTTTTTTAAAACCCAAAACTGTCAACAGTTAGCCATTCTTTAGACTAAGGCCTTTTGCTTCTGATCATACATTCTTGCTTTTAGGAATGTAGAGCATATAATCTTCCAAGTTCCTAAGAAAGATAATCCTTGATATTTTTCGATCGTCAGTCTAATATATATGTACATATTTTAGCTTGATGTAGAATTCAGTGTGGTAGAATTCTTGGTACTTAGATCACTGTATTTTCTGATCAGAATAATACCAGGGATAGAATTTGTATTCAAGACATAACTGACAAAATCATTAATGTGTTAGGTACTGGGACCACACAAATGAATCAAGTCAGAATTCCTTTTATTAAGGAACTTCAAAACGCCTACCTAAAATCCATGAAGAGATAAGAGAGTTCACTTAAAAACCTTGAAATGAGACTTCCCTGGTGGTTCAGTGGTTAAGAGTCTGCCTGCTAATGCAGGGGACATGAGTTCAATCCCTGGTCCAGGAAGGTCCCACATGGCACAGGCAACTAAGCCCGTGCTCCACAATAAAAGAAGCTGCTGCAGTGAGAAGCCCACATCCACAGCGAGAGAACAGCCCCCACTCGCTGCAACTACAAAACCCGCACAGCAGCGGAGACGCAGCACAGCCAAAATAAATAAAATTCAAAAACAGAAACATTGAGATGCCTTTATGCCAAATGCATAAAAACATTGCCCTCCTATTCATGTTTCCCCTCTGGGTATTGGAAAGGAAAGAATGAAATATACATATTAAGGCAACGTTTTCATTCTGTCTCCTAGCTTCAGACAATAGCTGCTTATCATTTGCTGTAACACCAGATGTTCTGTATCACATATTGATAATCACATTAAAAAAAAACTATTTTGAAATAATTTCAGATTTAACAGAAAAGATGCCAGAACAGTACAAAGAACTCCTATATCTCCTTCATTCGGATTTCACCATTGTTAATATTTTACTGTATTTCTTCCATTGCTTGTTCTATTTCTTTATATGTATGTTACATACATGTTTGTGTATGTGTGTATAAATGTATATATGTATGTATATATGTATATTTATATATATAAATATAAATGTATATATGTATATATATACCCATCATCACAGTCTTTTTTTTTGAAACTTTCAGAGCAAGCTGTAGACATGGTGTTCCATTGCCCATAAATACTACAGTGTCTATTTCTCAAAAACAAAGCACTCTCTTTTGTAACCCTACAAATCAGAAAATAGGCATTGATACTATCCTACCAACCTATTCATATTTCATTGACTCTCCCAACAATATCTGTTTCTTTTCTGGCCTAGGATCATATCCATGAATACATGTTGTATTTAGTTGTCATGTTTTTACAGACTTGTTCAGCTTCCTTTCCCCCCTTTCTTTCATGTCTTTGACGGTTTTAGGAAGTACAGACCCTCTGTTCTTTAGGATGACCCTTAACCTAGGTCCATGTGCCATTTCCTCGTGACTCCAATCAAGTCCGACATTTTTAGCAGGAATACCACAGAAGTGGGGCTGTGCCATTCCTGGTGTGTTGCACCCACAGGCATATGATGTCAAATCACGCTACTGCTGGTGATAAACACCTTGATCATATTGGTGTCCTTTTGTATTTGATCAGTGTATGTGTGAAGAGGTATTCCAAAATTATACATCTTGACTCTCATCAAACCTCTACTCACTAGCCTTGGTGTGGGTATCAGTGATGACTCCCACCTGAATTAACTGCTTATATATTTCTCTGTTTCTGTTAGTCGTTTTACGTGCATTAGTTGGTATTTTAAGCTAGAACTTTGCTTTCTCCTCTGTTTATGAGTTTACTAAATCAGTGAAGACTCCTGGGTTTTGATTTTAGTGTGTGTGATTTGTTACTTATTCTTTCTTTTGCTGTCTCAGTTGTCCCTGGTTTAGCCAGTGGGCGCCCCTACAAGCTGGCTCCCGTGCCAGCTTATCATGTGCCGTCTCATTCATTGTGCACTTCTGGCACATGCTGTTTGTTCCTGATTCGTATTGTACTTTGCCTGGCCTAGCCCTGGAGTCAGCCATTTCTCCAAGGAGCCTAATTTGGTATTTTTGTTTATGTAGAAGATGGTTTTTAAAAACAAAAGTTTAGAGACTTAGTTTGCTCATTGCCACTGGGGTGTCATTGCTGATAGGAACTAGGAAATATGTGAGTATGGTTTATATACATGTGTTTATATATATAATACACTCATATACATCCATCATTATTTCTATACCTGTGTACATATGCTATAAAACCAGGAGTTTGTTGTATACTTCCAATTCCAATCCGGTATCCCAAGGTTCTTTTAGTCTTTGCCCTTTCCATGTTCATAATGCCTTCTCTGGTGGTAAGAACCTTGGCTTCACATTAACCTCATTATAGTTATCATTTGTCCAGTTGTTTTGTTTCCATTCTCTCAGTCATGCAGACCATCAGTTCAGTTCAGTTCAGTTCAGTTCAGTCGCTCAGTCATTTCCGACTCTTTGCGACCCCATGAATCACAGCACACCAGGCCTCCCTGTCCATCACCAACTCCGGAGTTCACTCAGACCGTCCATCGAGTCCGTGATGCCATCCAGCCATCTCATCCTCGGTCGTCCCCTTCTCCTCCTGCCCCCAATCCCTCCCAGCATCAGAGTCTTTTCCAATGAGTCAACTCTTCACATGAGGTGGCCAAAGTACTGGAGCGTCAGCTTCAGCATCATTCCTTCCAAAGAAATCCCAGGGCTGATCTCCTTTAGAATGGACTGGTTGGATCTCCTTACTATCCAAGGGACCCTCGAGTCTTCTCCAACACCACAGTTCAAACTCATCAATTCTTCGGCACTCAGCCTTCTTCACAGTCCAACTCTCACATCCATACCTGACCACTGGAAAAACCATAGCCTTGACTAGACGGACCTTAGTCGGCAAAGTCATGTCTCTGCTTTTGAATATACTATCTAGGTTGGTCATAACTTTTCTTCCAAGGAGTAAGCGTTTTTTAATTTCATGGCTGCAGTCACCATCTACAGTGATTTTGGAGCCCAAAATTAAAGTCTGACACTGTTTCCCCGTCTATTTCCTATGAAGTGATGGGACCTGATGCCATGATCTTCATTTTCTGAATGTTGAGCTTTAAGCCAACTGTTTCACTCTCCTCTTTTACTTTCATCAAGAGGCTTTTTAGCTCCTCTTCACTTTCTGCCATAAGGGTGGTATCATCTGCATAACTGAGGTTATTGATATTTCTGCCAGCAATCATGATTCCAACTTGTGCTTCTTCCAGTCCAGCGTTTCTCATGATGTACTCTGCATATAAGTTAAGTAAGCAGGGTGACAGTATACAGCCTTGACGTATTCCTTTTCCTCTTTGGAACCAGTCTGTTGTTCCATGTCCAGTTCTAACTGTTGCTTCCTGACCTGCATACAGATTTCTCAAGAGGCAGGTTAGGTGGTCTGGTATTCCCATCTCTTTCAGAATTTTCCACAGTTTATTGTGATCCACACAGTCAAAGGCTTTGGCATAGTCAATAAAGGAGAAATAGATATTTTTCTGGAACTCTCTTGCTTTTTCGATGATCCAGCGGATGTTGGCAATTTGATCTCTGGTTCCTCTGCCTTTTCTAAAACCAGCTTGAGTATCAGGGAGTTTCACGTATTGCTGAAGTCTGGCTTGGAGAATTTTGAGCATTACTTTGCTAGCCTGTGAGATGAGTGCAATTGTGCGGTAGTTTGAGCATTCTTTGGCATTGCCTTTCTTTGGGATTGGAATGAAAACGGACCTTTTCCAGTCCTGTGGCCACTGCTGAGTTTTCCAAACTTGCTGGCATATCGAGTGCAGCACTTTCACAGAATCATCTTTCAGGGTTTGAAACAGCTCAACTGGAATTCCATCACCTCCACTAGCTTTGTTTGTAGTGATGCTTTCTAAGGCCCACTTGACTTCACATTCCAGGATGTCTGGCTCTAGATGAGTGATCACATCATCATGATTATCTGGGTTGTGAAGATCTTTTTTGTACAGTTCTTCCGTGTATTCTTGCCACCTCTTCTTAATAATCTTCTGCTTCTGTTAGGTCCAGCCCATTTCTGTCCTTTATCGAGCCCATCTTTGCATGAAATATTCCCTTGGTATCTCTAATTTTCTTGAAGGGATCTCTAGTCTTTCCCATTCTGTTGTTTTCCTCTATTTCTTTGCATTGATTGCTGAAGATGGCTTTCTTATCTCTTTTTGCTCTTCTTTGGAACTCTGCATTCAGATGCTTATATCTTTCCTTTTCTCCTTTGCTTTTCACTTCTCTTCTTTCCACAGCTATTTGTAAGGCCTTCCCAGACAGCCATTTTGCTTTATTGCATTTCTTTTCCATGGGGATGGTCTTGATCCCTGTCTCCTGTACAGTGTCACGAACCTCATTCAGTTCATCAGGCACTCTGTCTATCAGATCTAGACCCTTAAATCTATTTCTCACTTCCACTGTATAATCATAAGAGATTTGATTTAGGTCATACCGAATGCAGACCATCATCTCCCTGTATCTCTCCCTACCACACCCTGCATCGTTGACTGCTGAGCCTATTGGCCTGTGGATCCATAGGCCCTCACTGGGCCCACAGCGCTGTGTAGCTCCCTGTCTGCAACAACACCATGTTATCCACACCTCTGGCCCACACCTGTGTTGGCCTTCCTGACACGCCCTCAGTGCTCAGCATTCTCGGCCAGCATACTGACTACTTTGCATAGCTCAGTATTTCATTAGTTAATTTATAAGCATATTTCCAAGATTTACAAACATACATATATGTGATGAAATATATAACTATAAAATTCTGAAAGAGATGGGAATACCAGACCACCTAACCTGCCTCTTGAGAAATCTGTATGCAGGTCAGGAAGCAACAGTTAGAACTGGACATGGAACAACAGACTGTTTCCAAATAGGAAAAGGAGTACGTCAAGGCTGTATATTGTCACCCTGCTTATTTAACTTACATGCAGAGTACATCATGAGAAATGCTGGACTGGAAGAAACAGAAGCTGGAATCAAGACTTTCAGAAGAAATATCAATAACCTCAGATATGCAGATGACACCACCCTTATGGCAGAAAGTGAAGAGGAGCTAAAAAGCCTCTTGATGAAAGTGAAAGAGGAGAGTGAAACAGTTGGCTTAAAGCTCAACATTCAGAAAATGAAGATCATGGTATCTGGTCCCATCACTTCATAGGAAATAGACGGGGAAACAGTGTCAGACTTTAATTTTGGGGCTCCAAAATCACTGTAGATGGTGACTGCAGCCATGAAATTAAAAAACGCTTACTCCTTGGAAGAAAAGTTATGACCAACCTAGATAGTATATTCAAAAGCAGAGACATGACTTTGCCGACTAAGGTCCGTCTAGTCAAGGCTATGGTTTTTCCAGTGGTCATGTATGGATGTGAGAGTTGGACTGTGAAGAAGGCTGAGCGCTGAAGAATTGATGCATTTGAACTGTGGTGTTGGAGAAGACTCTTGAGGGTCCCTTGGACTGCAAGGAGATCCAACTAGTCCATTCTGAAGGAGAATAGCCCTGGGATTTCTTTGGAAGGAATGATGCTGAAGCTGACGCTCCAGTACTTTGGCCACCTCATGTGAAGAGTTGACTCATTGGAAAAGACTCTGATGCTGGGAGGGATTGGGGGCAGGAGGAGAAGGGGACGACTGAGGATGAGATGGCTGGATGGCATCACGGACTCGATGGACGTGAGTCTGAGTGAATTCCGGGCGATGGTGATGGACAGGGAGGCCTGGTGTGCTGTGATTCATGGGGTCGCAAAGAGTCGGACACGACTGAGCGACTGAACTGAACTGAACTGAATGCTACTGTTATAGAACTACAGATTTATGAGCATAGTGTGTATGTATATAGTACACACACACACCCCGCCTACGGGTGATAGAATGATTAATAACCACAAAGTTCTCCCATAGTGATATGTATTCCTCTTTGATACAAGCCTTTGCTGCTTCTCCCATCTCTTTCCCCAGCTCTTGAATCTTGGCTAGCCTTATGATTTGCTTTGGCCAATGAATATGATGGACTTCAAAGGTTTCTTTCCCATAGCTGCCATGTAAGGAAGCTGGTCTAGCTTCCAGGAGGGTGGGAGAACCAAGACACCCCAGTCAGCACCAGCCCGCTCTCTTGGACGTACTAACCTAGCTGACTGTTGAGCTGAGTGCATCTGCAGAGGAACCAGAGGTGAAAAAAGCAATGAGATGGCCCAGCCAACCTATAGAGTTGTGAGAAATGACGTTGCTTAGACGCAGTAAGCTTGAAGTGGTTAGTTGTGTAGCAGTAGATATCTGAAGCCATATCTGGTTTTATTTTGGATATCTGTGTTGTCTCTAGTCTTCTATTACAAACAATATTGTGAGAAATATCTTGTACATAATGTATACTGCTTAATTTTGACAAGTAATGCCAGGTTATTTTCCAGAAATGCTGACCCAGTCCTTACTGCCATCATTACAGTCTGAGTGTAACTGTTTGCCTCAGAAACTCACTGTCACCGATGTTTTTCTTTGGCCATCAGATCAGTTTTAAAAAGCTTCTTACGGTGCTTAATTCTGCATTTTCCTAACCACTTGTGAAGCTGAGCATCTTTTCATACATTTGTTGGTCCTTTTGATTTTTTAGGTCTTTGAATTGCTTATTCATAGTTTTGCTTATTTTTTTCCTGTTGGAATTTTTCCTGATTGAGTTGTTGGTTGCCTTTGATACATTCTGGATATAATTCTTTAGCTTTGTTTGCCAGTATGTTTTGTCAGTCTGTCTTCTGTTTTTTGTCTTAGTTTGTGGAATCATTGGCCACACATTTTCTTTTGGTCTTCCACATTATCATTTATGTCTATCTTTTCCCCTATGGCTTCCAGTATTCTAGTCTTGAGAATATCTCTATACTGTTCTGGGTATACAAAGTTTTTTTCTGAATTTTCTTCTGAGCTTGTATTGTCTTTCCTGTCAATCAGAAATCATCTTCAGTTGTTCTGGAAATCAAAAAGAGAGTGGTGGAAACAAAGTGGGGGATGGGCATTTTCCTTAAGTACAGTCATCATTCTGTATCTGCAGGGATTACTTCAGGGCCCCAGGCAGAAATCTGTGGATGTTTTAAGTCCCTTACAATCAGCCCACTGTATCTGCTGGTTTCTTATCCGTGCATATGGAGGCCCCCTGTAAGAGAAGCAGTGGGAAGCCTAGGGTTGGTGCCGGTGGTGGTTCCATTGGCCTATCAGGGATGCAGACTCACTTGCCATCCTTTTCAGTCATCCATAACAGGTGCTTGTCACCTTTCAGTCCTAGGATGGCATTCCGCTTTGAGCAGCAGCTTCTGTTTCTTCTTCCATCAACCATGGCTCTGCTTCTTTAGTTGAGGATCAAATCCAGATTGATGACTGTAACCTCTGGAGTTGGGACCAAGACAAAACAGGTCCCCCTTTAGTAATAAGTACTCACGAAATGTTTTTTCTGTTCTTTGAAAAAAATTAATGCTGATTTTGCTTTTTGTGTCATAGTAAATGTGTGCAGAATAAGGCCCCAGAATCTTTTTCTTTATTAGTCAGCCAGCTGTTTTTGTCCCCAGTTATTTATAAGTAAACAGGGAAATAAGCATGATGGTACTTTCAAATTGGAAACTGTTGTTGAGAACACAGGACTTTATCAGTATGCTCAATAAATGTGCCAGAACTTGTTAACGGTGGGTATAAAACTGAATGTCGTGTGATCCTGTCCTCAAGTTTACCACTTAATTAGGGAAGCAGGTTAAATACTTTATTATAGTATTAGATGGTGAGTGGAGTGTATTATCAGGTTAGGGAGGCCGGACACCTGATTGGTAGTGGAGGCTTGGAGAACCACGATCAGGGACCTTGATAGAGGAAACGGCTTCTAAACTGAGACCTGGATGGCCAGTAGAAGTTAGCCTGCTCAGGAGGAGTTTATAGGGGCGTGGGAAGAGCATTGCTGGAGTTTGCGTAGTCTAGAGGTAGGTCTGAGTTACGAGAGATAGACTATGGTGAGATCGATTCTGGTATTGGCCAGAACTTCTCTTTAACAGCTTAAGGGCTAGAAACCTTGGAAGGTTTTTAAGTGGAATTGGACAAAAGCAGATCTGTCTTAAGCTAGTTGGCTTAAGGGGATGCTTTGGGGGCTGGAATCTGGAAGCAAGGATACCTATTAGGTAGGACATTTATCTGATATATTAAAATCTGTCCCATATTAGTTCAGTAAATATTTATTGAACACCTAATTGAACATAATGTGGGAGAATACAGAAATAATATTAAACATAGTTTCTATTCTCAAGAATTTTGTGTTTTAAAATAACTAAAGACTAGATAATCTACAGTATGAGGCAGTATGCTAACATTATGGCTTCTAATCTATCAAATGAGGGCAAGTACGGGTAGGAATTAAAACTTGAATCCACAGAGAACTAGAACAAATAATCCTAACACTTATATGGAAGTGCAAACAACCCAGAATTGCCAAAGCAATCCTGAGAAGAAAGAACAAAGTTGGAGCTAAGACCCTCCCAGATTTCAGTCTACACTGTATAGCTACAGTAATCAAAGCAGAATGATCCTAGCACAAAAACACACAGATTAATGGAACATAAGAGCCCAGAAGTAAAGCCCTGTACTTATAGGCAAACAACAGACAGTCTGATCAGAAAATGGGCAGAAGACTTGAGTAGATATTTTTATAAAGAAGACCCACAGATGGCCAACAGGTGTATGAAAAGATGTTCAGCATTGCTGATTATTAGAGAAATGCAAATCACACTGCTTGGAATGGCTTATCTTGAAAAAGTCTACAAATGACAAATGTTGGATACGATGTGGAGAAAAGGAAATCCTTGTTCCTCAAAAAACTATAGGTAGAACTACCGTATGATCCAGCAATTCCACTCCTGGGGATATATCCAGAAAAAAAAAAAGAAAACACTAACGTGCACCCTGGTGTTCATAGCAGCAGTATTTACAATAGCTAAGACATGGAAGCAAGCTCAGGTGCCATCAACAGACAAATGGCTTAAGGTGTAATGTGTATATATCTATATATGTATACACATATACATACAGTGGAATGTTGCTCAGCCATAAAAGTAAAATATTGCCAACATGCATGGACCTAGAGGATATGCTTAGTGAAATAAGTCAAACAGAGAAAGACGAATGTTATCTGACATCATTTACATGTGGCATCTAAAATATAGTTTAAATAAATGCATACGCAAAACAGAGACAGACTCAAGATGTAGGAAACAGACTTACGGTCGCCGGAAGGGGAGGTGGAGGCAGGGAGGAAAAACCCAGTGGCATGGGGTTGGCAGATGAAAACCACCGTGTAAAATAGGGGATCTTCCAGGTGGCCCTAGTGGTAGAGAACATGCCTGCCAATGCAAGAGATGTGGATTTGATCCCTGGGTCAGGAAGATCCACTGGAGGAGGAAATGGCAACCCACTCCTGTATTCTTGCCTGGAGAATCCCATGGACAGAGGAGGCTGGTTGGATGCAGTCGATAGGATCATAAAGAGTGAGTCACAACTGAAGGAACTTAACTTCACATGCATGTAAAAAATAGCATTCAGTTCAGTTCAGTGTCTCAGTCGTGTCTGACTCTTTGTGACCGCATGAATTGCAGCACGCCAGGTCTCCCTGTCCATCACCAACTCCCGGAGTTCACTCAGACTCACGTCTATCGAGTCCATGATGCCATCCAGCCATCTCATCCTCGGTCGTCCCCTTCTCCTCCTGCCCCCAATCCCTCCCAGCATCAGAGTCTTTTCCAATGAGTCAACTCTTCACATGAGGTGGCCAAAGTACTAGAGTTTCAGCTTTAGCATCATTCCTTCCAAAGAAATCCCAGGGCTGATCTCCTTCAGAATGGACTGGTTGGATCTCCTTGCAGTCCAAGGGATTCTCGAGAGTCTTCAACACCACAGTTCAAAAGCATTAATTCTTCGGTGCTCAGCTTTCTTCACAGTCCAACTCTCACATCCATACATGACCACTGGAAAAACCATAGCCTTAACTACACAGACCTTTGTTGGCAAAATAATGTCTCTGCTTTTCAATATGCTATCTAGGTTGGTCATAACTTTCCTTCCAAGGAGTAAGCATCTTTTAATTTAATGGCTGCAGTCACCATCTGCAGTGATTTTGGAGCCCAGAAAAATAAAGTCTGACACTGTTCCACTATTTCCCCATCTATTTGCCCTGAAGTGATGGGACCAGATGCCATGATCTTCATTTTCTGAATACTGAGCTTTAAGCCAACTTTTTCACTCTCCTCTTTCACTTTCATCAAAAGGCTCTTTAGTTCTTCTTCACTTTCTGCCATGAGGGTGGTGTCATCTGCATATCTGAGGTTATTGATATTTCTCCTGAAAGTCTCTTGATTCCAGCTTGTGCTTCATCCAGCCTGGCATTTCTACTCTGCATATAAGTTAAATAAGCAGGGTGACAATATACAGCCTTGACGTACTCCTTTTCCTATTTGGAACCAGTCTGTTGTTCCATGTCCAGTTCTAACTGTTGCTTCCTGACCTGCATACAGGTTTCTCAAGAGGCAGGTCAGGTGGTCTGGCATTCCCATCTCTTTCAGAATTTTCCACAGTTTGTTGTGATCCACACAGTCAGAGGCTTTGGCATAGTCAATAAAGCAGAAATAGATGTTTTTCTGGAACTCTCTTGCTTTTTCGATGATCCAGCAGATGTTGGCAATTTGATCTCTGGTTCCTCTGCCTTTTCTACAACCAGCTTGAACATCAGGAAGTTCACAGTTCACGTATTGCTGAAGCCTGGCTTGGAGAATTTTGAGCATTACTTTGCTAGCATGTGAGATAAGTTCAATTGTGCGGTAGTTTGAGCATTCTTTGGCATTGCCTTTCTTTGGGATTGGAGTGACAACGGACCTTTTCCAGTCCTGTGGCCACTGCTCACTTTTTCAAATTTGCCGGCGTATTGAGTGCAGCACTTTCACAGCATCATCTTTCAGGATTTGAAATAGCTGAACTGGAATTCCATCACCTCCACTAGCTTTATTCATAGTGATGCTTTCTAAGGCCCACTTTACTTCACATTCCAGGATGTCTGGCTCTAGGTGAGTGAGCACAACATCGTGATTATCTGGGTCATGAAGATCTTTTTTGTACAGTTTTTTTGTGTATTCTTGCCACCTCTTCTTAATATCTTCTGGCTTCTGTTAGGTCCCTACCATTTCTGCCCTTTATTGAGCCCATCTTTGCATGAAGTGTTCCCTTGGTATCTCTAATTTTCTTGAAGAGATCTCTAATCTTTCCCATTCTGTTGTTTTCCTCTATTTCATTGCATTGACCGCTGAGGAAGGCTTTGTTATCTCTTCTTGCTATTCTTCGGAACTCTGCATTCAGATGCTTATATCTTTCCTATTCTCCTTTGCTTTTCGCTTCTCTTCTTTTCACAGCTATTTGTAAGGCCTCCCCAGACAGCCATTTTGCTTTATTGCACTTCTTTTCCATGCAAGAAATAGGATTAACAGGGAAGATTACTGTGTATAGCACTGGGAATTACATCTATTATCTTATAGTAACCTATAATGGAATACAATCTCCAAAAATATTGAATACACCTGAAATTAACAGTGTCATAAGTCAACTACAATTTAAAAAACTTAAAAACACTTGAATAGATCTTTGAACACACACACACTCTTAAAACCTAAAGATGTTTGTGACTCCAAAGTCTGTATACCAGGCTGCCTTCAGTACACTATATCCCCTTCCTTATTTAATTATCAGTACGTTGCTTATAAATTACTTCTGAATCCTTGTGAAATAATATGAGCTTAGAATTAAAATTGGTTTCAGTTTGGGTTACAGAGTATCAAAGGAGCTCCTTTCTCTAGGCAGCCTCTGTGTTGGATGAAGTATAACCAGGAATATAAATGTTGGTCGGAAAAATTGCCACGTTACCTGAATGAAACAGTTACTGTAAAGTCTTGAGATTCCTTTCTGGGACTTAGTATTTTTTAAAATAAGTTAATTGATTTATTTTAATTGGAGGGTATTTACTTGACAATATTGTGATGACTTTTGCCATACATCAGCATGAATCGGCCACAAGTATACTGTGTCCCCCCTTCCTGAATCCCCCTCCCATCTCCCTCCCCACCTCAGCCCTCTGGGTTGTCCCCGAGCACCAGCTTTGGGTGCCCTGTCGGGGCAAGCTTTGCATTCCGTTTCACTAGGTAGCTGAATAGCATTCTTATTAATGTTAGGGATCTTTTTCCCCCATAGTTAATGTATAGATGAAGGAATGAAGAAAGGGCACGCACTGTTGCCAATAAATAAATACAGTGATGGATTTTGGTGTTATATTTATTTTTATTTCCAGAAACCAGGTATAAAGATGATTCTTTCAGTCTTTCTAACACCTTTCTTTATTTAAATCTAATATACCAGCTATTTTAAATCAGGCCAGATAAAGTTGACTGAAGGTAATAATTTTATCTTTTAGTGTCTAAGGATGTGCTTGTCATGTGATTTCTCCACACATTTATTTTCTCATCCGTAAATTGATGCCTTTGGAGAAATAATCTTCTGAAGGATTTTTCTTGCTGTGAAATGTGACGACGCAGCATCCACAGAATTACTTTAAAAGTTCGAATATAATATTCCGATTGGAAAGACATGGCCTGTTCTATAGAATAGTGAGGACTAGAAAGGAAGGGTAAAGGTGGGGCTGGTAACTTGGTATCACAGAACGTAGAAAAGTAAGGAAACTTGGAGAGAGGGGTACTGCTGATTTTTTCATTTAACCATTCCAAAATTCTGAATGTGGATTAAATGCCAGTTACATAAGGCAGTCAAAAGTGAAACGTAATAAGGTTTCTATGTTCAAGATTTTATGGTCTAGTAGCCTTTTTCAGCAGACATTCCTTGAGAGAATTGAGCCTTAATGTTCAAAGTTTAGCATGTATCAGTCACTGGGAGAGCTTGGGAGTGCAGATTGGGCCTCATCCCCAGAGTTTCTGATTTAGTAAGTCCATGGAAGAACCTGAGAGTTTGCACTTCCAGCAAGTTCCTAGGTGCTGCTAGTGTCTCTGGCATCTATTGTAGGAAATTAACTTATTTTTCTCATGCTTCAGGGATGGTACTGTTTGTATAACAAGCATTGGGAGAATTTTAAAAAACAGTTCCTCATTGAAAATCATTTTCTGTGTTCAGAGTTCTTTAGATGAGGAGCCCTGACAGGGGAGATAATAAAATGAATGAAAAATTTTGCAACAATGTAGATTTTAATGCAGTATTTAAAATTGCATAACTTTTGGTTATAATGTTAAATTTAAAAAATTCAGGATATAAATATATGTGTATCACAGTGATCTAAAAGCAGTTCTCCCAAAACTAAAGAAACTCTACAATGAAATATCTTAAAATGAGTGAAATTGGCCATAATTCCAAATCTTATTTCAGAAAAGAAGGTAAACACAGAATTGTATATATGTAAGGTTAGTAGTCAGATACAGGGTGGATTGGAGTGAGAAAAGAATGGTTCAGATCCATTTACACAGGAGTGTCTCTCATTCCCCTGCTATCTAGATTATCATTTTAAAGCTACCTCTCTTCATATGGAATTTTTTGCTCTTAAATCCAGGCAGTGTCGATCACAAACCAGTGACCTGTTTAATGTAACATGTAGCTAAACTGTCTCCGTGATGCCTCCCACCACCTGCCTTTTCCTTATTCACACTCTTTACTCCTTGGTGTCGTTTGTTTATACTGCTTTTCCTTTATTGGACTTTAGGCTTCTCATTTTTGTATCCTATTTAACGCATTTAATTAACTCATAATTGAATAGAATAGATAGGAAGGAAATCTCAGCATTTTAAAATTGGAAAAATGTATGGAAAGCATCAGCAGGCTTATATTTTAATGTTAAATTGTTTATACAAAAAGAAGTACAACCTGTATATTGTCAGTTTCTAAATGGTAGCTCCAGTCCAAACCTCTCTCGCCTACCTGACATGTGATAGGTTTCGTGAGTGTACTGTTGAAATATAGGCAGGTCTCCTTCCTTTCCAGTCACCTCACCGCTTGCAGTCTTCCTCTCTCAGTAATAACCCCTTTCTTCCTGGTGTCCAACCAAGAACCCTGAAGTCATTCTTGTCTTTTCCTTCTCTCTCTCATCCCTACTTTCAATCTGTCAGCAAATTCTCTCTTCTTACTTTTAGAATAAATCCAGAGTCTGATTAAGTATTCACTACCTTTGCTGCTAACTCTCCAGTCCAAGCTGTCATCATCTTTTACTTGGATTATTGCAGCCGCTCTCTGAATAGTCTCCCTGCTTCTAACCTTGGCACCACCCCCATTAGTCTTCTTAGACAGTCAGCCAGGGTGATCTTGTTAAAGTAAGTCAGGTCATTTCATTCCTTTCCCCAAAACCCTCTAGTGCCTTCCCTTTTCATCCGAAATAAAAGCCTGAGGGTTTATGATGACCCTTCAAGACCCTAGACAGCGTGCCTGCCCCCGTTACATCTCTTGACTTCATATCCTACCGCTTCTTCCTCACTGTGCGCTACACAGGTCTCCTCTCTGTTACTTGAACACACAGGGCATGTTTCTTTTTACTGACTTGTTTCCTCTGCCTGGAATACTCTTGTCCCTAGATAGCACGTAGCTCACTATTTCATCTTTTTTTTTTTTTTCTTCTCCCCTCCGCGCCTCTCTCACTATTTCATCTTAAATGTCACCCTCCCTAATCATCCTGTGAAAAAGTACTACCTCCCCCAATTCTATCCTCTTCCTGACTTTATTATTATTTTATCAGTAACACCTTACACTATTGAATACGGAGTGTAAACTCCATGGGAATGGGGAATAAGATACTGGGAATGGGGATAAAAACATTTTATTTTGTTCCTGCTGTATTTCCTCTACACTCTTGGGACGTGGTTGATGCTCGGTAAATATTTGTTGCATGAATTTATTATACTATGTGCTTATTTTGCTAATGCTCTGATAAGTGCACCTGACAATCATGTGCTTCTAGAGTAGGCTACAGATCATTGACTTCCAGCTCTTATTTTTCTTCTCCTCCTGTTCTATGCCTCTTATTTGGGCTTGAAATTACTTTTTTACTGATTTTTATTGCAACATGCTTCCCTAGCATATGTCGTTCCTAAGTCTATATATTCTTTTGAGAAATGAGCATTTTTTAATCCTCTGTAAAGCAACAGTTAGAACTGGACATGGAACAACAGACTGGTTCCAAATAGGAAAAGGAGTACGTCAAGGTTGTATGTTGTCACCCTGCTTATTTAACTTGTATGCAGAGTACATCATGAGAAATGCTGGGCTGGAGGAAGCACAAGGTGGAATCAGGATTGCCGGGAGAAATATCAATAACTTCAGATATGCAGATGACACCACCCTTATGGCAGAAAGTGAAGACAAACTAAAGAGCCTTTTGATGAAAGTGAAAGAGGAGAGTGAAAAAGTTAGCTTAAAGCTCAACATTCAGAAAACGAAGATCATGGCATCTGGTCCCATCACTTCATGGGAAATAGATGGGGAAACAGTGTCAGACTTTATTTTTCTGGGCTCCAAAATCACTGCAGATGGTGATTGCAGCCATGAAATTAAAAGATGCTTACTCCTTGGAAGGAAAGTTATGACCAACCTAGACAGCATATTCAAAAGCAGAGACATTACTTTTCCAACAAAGGTCCGTCTAGTCAAGGCTGCGGTTTTTCCAGTAGTCACGTGTGGATGTGAGAGTTGGACTATAAGGAAAGCTGAGTGCCAAAGAATTGATGCTTTTGAACTGTGGTGTTGGAGAAGACTCTTGAGAGTCCCTTGGACTGCAGGGAGATCTAACCAGTCCATCCTGGAGGGATTACTAACTACCTTAATTGGAGCAGTTAGATCGCACAGAGGTACCTTGCCCACTTTCTTTCAAGCCCAACAAGACTTGAACCATAATGCTGTAGAAGTCATACACTTTAGATATTTCAATTCAAATATTGTGCCCTACTGTCATATCATGTTTTAAATCCTGTTCTAACTTTTCAATTTGAAAAAGTATCACTGAAGCACTTACAGTTATCCTGTTGCCATTTCTTCAGGATGCAGGGAAACATTGGTGGGTCAAATATGAGTTTTTCATGTCTTTTTTAGGTATTAAAGGTTGTTATAGTCTTCTGTCTTTCAGTACTTCACTAAGATATATGGAATATAAAGTGAATTCAAAAACGTTAAGTCAGATACTTAGGGTTCAGGTTCTTCTCTCTGCTGTTGAAGAGTTTCCAGTCTCAGTCTGGGTCTCTGGCTTGCACAGCAGACAGGAGACACAGGGAAGCCCATAACCTTTATTTTGTTGCTATGGCAATGGAATGTACTTAATGCTAAGATTCAGTGTCAATAGCTAAAGATGTGTAAAGTATAAGCGGATTCTTTCTTCCAGATGCAAACCAAGACTTGACTGTCAACATGTATAATAATAGTAGAGACTTCGCTGAAAAAACAGATGCTTCCACATGGCGTAAGGCCTCTTGTGGAGGGTAAGAACATAGTTTCAAAGGTGTACATAAGCTTATCCATACTAGTGAAGTTAGAACCAACTTAGCATATTAAAAAGCAGAGACATTACTTTACCAACAAAGGTCCATCTAGTCAAAGCTATGGTTTTTCCAGTGGTCGTGTATGGATGTGAGAGTTGGACTGTAAAGAAGGATGAGGGCCGAAGAATTGATGCTTTTGAACTGTGGTGTTGGAGAAGACTCTTGAGAGTCCCTTGGACTGCAAGGAGATCCAGCCAGTCCATCCTAAAGGAAATCAGTCCTGAATATTCATTGGAAGGACTAATGCTGAAGCTCCAATACTTTGGCCACCTGGTAGGAAGAACTGACTGATTTGAAAAGACCCTGATGCTGGGAAAGATTGAGGGCAGGCGAAGGGGGCAACAGAAGATGAGATGGTTGGATGGCATCACCGACTTGATGGACATGAGTTTGAGTAAAGTCTGGGAGTTGGTGATGGACAGGGAAGCTGGCGTACTGCAGTCTCTGGGGTCACAAACAGTCAGACTCGACTTAGCAACTGAGCTGAATATAAAACAATAAAAAAGGACTAATTTATTATCTGTGTGTGTGTGTGCTCAGTCACTTCAGTCATGTCCAGTTCTTTGTGACCCTGTGGACTGTAGCCTGTCAGGCTCCTCTGTCCATGGGATTCTCCAGGCAAGAATACCAGAGTGGGTTTCTGTGCCCTTCTTCAGAGAATCTTCCCAACCCAGGCATCGAACCTGTGTCTCTTATGTCTTCTGCATGGACAGCTGGGTTCTTTACCACTAGTACCACTTGGGAAGCCCAGTTATCTATGTTTCATATCAAAATTATGTGTTCATCAAATGAGGAAATGCTCATGATAAAAATTAAGTGCAAAAGAAGAATTTCACCTTTTTTTTACATCATGATCCAGTTCTGGACTTAAAAGAAGGCTCTGTACATACAGAAGGAAAATATGCCAATATGTTAACTAATTATTATAGGGCTTAAGGGTAATAGTGATCTTTTAATTTTCTTCTTTATCTTTTTCTATGTATTTTCCAATTTTTATACTGTGTATAAAATTTTATTAAGCATTTTTAAAGAAGGAAAAAAGTTTTTGGAACTAGATACAGCTGTGTGATTCTAGGCAAGTCAGTAATGATGATGATGATGGCTACATTATACAGCGCATGCTCGCTCAGTGACCCAGTCATGTCTAACTCATTGCAACCCTGTGGACTATATAGGCCACCAGGCTCCTCTGTCCATGGGATTTCCCAGGCAAGAATACTGAAGTGGGTTGCCATTTCCTCCTCCAGGTACATTTGCTGAATTCCTACTATTTATCAGATATTGAATGTATTTTATATACGTTGTCACTCTGTTTTATAATAGCCCAGCATTGGAGGCTTAATCATCTATTTTACATATGGGGGGAAAAAAATCTCTAAAATTTTAAGTAGCTTGTACGCTAGTGTCAGAGCCAGGATTCAAACTGAAGCTTGTCTTCAGATTTTTCTAAATGTACCATAAGGCCTTCCCCAAATAATTAAATTTGGGGAAACACATTCCCAAAGCCTGTGTTTCTTTACTATAAAATGCAGGTGGGATTGTAGTATAGGTTAAACCATAAGACTAGGTGTTTTCATGAGCTTTTCCTTATAGACCTAGGCGTCTGGAGTTTTTTTCAGTTGACTTCTGTACATGTATTGTTTGAGTTGTTAGTTTCATTAATAGCATTATTTGAAATTTACAGTATTAAACCTATAGGTTACATTTTGTCAAAGAACAGCAAAGTGAATCCATCAATTGGAATTTTATTCTTCATAGCTTTTAACAAAGGATCATTAGCACTGATCTTCATGAAAATACAGGGAAACTTCATTATTCATTTAACAAAGGGGTCCTTTGTTAAAGGGGTGAAGTTTATGTCTCTCACCTTCTGTAAGGAAACGTTTTGTTGAGTGACGCTTGGAAGTACTTCTGTTTCTTCCCTCAGTTCTGACGAGTTAAGAGGTAAAAACAGTAAGCATATCCAGGTTTTTCTCTCCAGATTTGTTTATATACCTGGAGTGGACAAAGATCAGAAATATTTCGCCAGTTGGGCTCCTTGCAAATGGAAAGAAGCATCAGGAGGGGACAGGAAGTTTTCAGTTTCAGACTTTGTCTAGAAGTTTAGAAGTCAGTGTGAAAAGGCTGCTGAAATGCCTGTGTATGATGAACTGAGTCCCAGCTGACAGCTGTTCTTATAATCAACACAATAGATAGCTTAGATACAGATTGTTTACTCTTCTATTCAATTGCTCTGTTGCTTTTGGGTATGCTAAACACCTCTCAGAAAATCCAGGATAAGTATTTTCAAGTATTGTATTTGGGCTTTAGATTGTTCTACCTGACTCTCTTTAGGTTTGGATTTGGGAAATACAGACATTCTTATCTGTGGGATATATAAAGAAGTATAAAACTATACTTAGCCACAAGTTTACATTTTGATTGGATTAAAAAAACCCACTTTAGCTAATGACCACGTAGATTTTTTGGTATGTTTTAGCTACTACACAGTGTCCCATTGTATGACTAACCACCGTTTATTTTATGTGTTGTACTGATGAATAGCTAGGTTATTCCGTATATTTAGAAAAACTAACTTCAAGGTAGTGGTTTTTCTGCAAGAGAGTGGGAGGGGAATGATTGTGGCAGAGGAAAAAGCCTGACTATGCATTACATCCTTTAAAAATGCAAAGATTTGAAACAATTTTGGGGAAAAGACAGTGACATATACATGAAATAAACTAATGTTAACAGTATCTTGTTTAAAATATCTCTGCTTCTCCTAAGTTATAAATGTATTTCCCCACAGTTTTTTTCTGAAAGAATTATTGTTTTGCCTTTCACATTTTGATTTGCTGTTCATGTGGAATTTCAGTTTTGTGTGAGGTTTTAGGTAGATTTCAAGATTGCTTTTTTTCTTTTCTTCCCCATGTAGTTGTCATTGACCAAGCATTATTGAGAAGACCATCCTTTAAGAAGGAGATTTTTTAAAGTGGAAAATAATGAGCATCTTTGCATGTTGATAGGTGCTCAGGGCATATATCATCCCTCGATTCTGGGGAACTGCTGGCCTAGGAATGGGATAAGGTAAATGAAAGAGTATAGCTTTTGGAAAAGAAGAAAATGTTTTTAAAAAGCAAGGAATTCATAGTATAAGTAGGTCATTTACCTTTGCTTTGAAAGTGATGCATGTGCTTTCATTCTAACAGGAAGAAAAGAAAAACATGAGTGCAAGTTGGTTTATAAACTTGACTATGAGAAGATGGAAGAATTCCTTCCATGTGCTTGAATTCCTTCCGTGTGCTTGAATTCCTTCCGTGTGCTTGTTTTGTTCGTGAGAAAAGGGTAGGTCCTGAGCAGATAGGTCTTTGCAGGGAAGAATTGTGGAGGGTTGAGGAGAAATAATGAAGTATGAAAGTGCAGTTAATTCATGTTTTTCCTCTCTCAATACCTTCAAATTCTGTAAGAGAGAGGGTTTGGTTAAATTAGTTACTGTCTAGTATAGGACCTGATTTTGAGTAGAATTCTTGAACCAGACCTTGTAATAGGCTGCTGGCTTGCTAGAAGCTTCACTTTGGGTCAGATGTTCATCCTTAGTCCAGATAGCTGTGGGCCAGTGGGGGAAATATGTGATACAAAACATGATGACCTTCACATTCTTTGTTCAGATGCAGAAGGAAGCACTTCTTTCTTGGTCCCTCCAACAAAAGCCCTAGAATTAAGTCAGTGGTCCACTTCGCACGAACCATTCACTGTGGATAGGAGAATAAAAAACATTGGTTAGCCAGATTTGGGCCTTATGCTTACCACTAGAATAGAGTGTTTATTTATTTATTTTTTATTTTTTTATTGAAGGATAATTGCTTTACAGAATTTTGTTGTTTTCTGTCAAACCTCAGTATGAATCAGCTACACGTATACATATATCCCCTCCGTTTTGAACTTCCCTCCCATCTCCCTCCCCATCCCACCCCTCTGTGCTGATGCAGAGCCCCTGTTTGAGTTTCCTGAGCCATACAGCACATTCCCATTGTCTTATCTATTTAACATGTGGTAATGTAAGTTTCCATGTTACTCTTTCCAAACATCTCACCCTCTCCTCCCCTCTCCCCATGTCCATAGGTCTATTCTTTGCGTCTGTTTCTCCATTGCTGCCCTGTAAGTAAATTCTTCAGAACCATTTTTCTAGATTCCATATATGTGCGTTAGAATACGATATTTATCTTTCGCTTTCTGACTCACTTCACTCTGTATAATAGGTTCTAGGTTCATCCACCTCTTCAGAACTAACTCAAATGCATTCCTTTTTATAGCTGAGTAAATAAATAAACGCTCCACTCTAGTGGAGTCTCTATCCCATCTCTATACCATCTTCCATAGTGGCTGTATCAATTTACATTCCCAACAACAGTGCAAAAGCCTTCCTTTTTCTCCACGGCCTCTCCAGCATTTACTGTAGACTTCTTGATGACAGCTGTTCTGACCCATGTGAGGTGACATCTCGTTGTGGTTTTGATTGGCATTTCTCTAATTTTCTCCCATTCCGAGGGTTGTCTTTTCACCTTGCTTATAGTTTCCTTTGCTGTGCAAAAGCTTTTAAGTTTAATCAGGTCCCACTTGTTTACTTTTGCTTTTATTTCTGTTACTCTAGGAGGTGGGTCATAGAGGATTTTGCTTTGATTTATGTTGAGTGTTCTGCCTATGTTTTCCTCTAAGAGTTTTATAGTTTCTGGTCTTACATTTAGGTCTTTGATCCATTTCGAGTTTATCTTTGCGTATGGTGTTAGGAAGTGTTCTCATTTCATTCTTCTACATGTGGCTGTCCAGTTTTCCCAGCACCATTTATTGAAGAGGCTGTCTTTGCCCCATTGTATATTCTTACCTCCTTTGTCAAAAATAAGGTACCCATAGGTGTATGGGTTTATTCTGGGCTTTCTACCTTGTTCCATTGGTCTATATTTCTGTTTTTTTGGCAGTACCATACTGTCTTGATGACTGTAGCTTTGTAGTATAATCTGAAATCAGGCAGGTTGATTCCTCTGGCTCCATTCTTCTCTCTCAGGATTGCTTTGGCTGTTCGGGGTCTTATAATTTTCTGTGTACAGTTCTTTTGTCTCCTAGGTAAGTTTATTCCTATATTTTTAATTCTTTATGTTGCAGTGGTGAATGGGATTGATTCCTTAATTTCTCTTTCTGATTTTTCATTGTTAGTGTATAGAAATGCAGGTGATTTCTGTGAATTCATTTTGTATCCTACAACTTTGCTAAATTCACTGATTAGCTCTAGTAGTTTTCTGATACTATCTTTAAGGTTTTCTGTGTACAGTATCATGTCATCTGCAAAGAGTGAGAGCGTTACTTCTCCTTTTTCGAAATGGATTCCTTTTATTTCTTTCCTTCTCTGATATAGTCCTAGCTGTAGCTAGGACTTCCAGAATTATGTTGAATAATAGTGGTGAAAGTGGATATCTTTGTCTTGTTCCTGATCTTAAGGGGAATACTTTCAGTTTCTTACCATTGAGAATAATGTTTGCTGTAGGCTTACCATATATGGCCTTTACTGTGTTGAGGTAGGTTCCTTCTGTGCTCATTTTTGAAGAGTTTTAATCATAAATGGGTGCTAAATTTTGTCAAAGGGTTTTTCTGCATCTGTTGAGATGATCATATGGTTTTTATCTTTCAGTTTGTTAATATGGTATATCACATTGATTGATTTGCATATATTGAAGAATCCTTGTATTCTTGGAATAAACCCAAATTGATCATGGTGTATGAGCTTTTTGATGTGTTGCTGAATTCTGTTTGCTGAAATTCTGTTGAGGATTTTTCAATATATGTTCATCAGTGACATGGCCTGTAGTTTTCTTTTTTTGTGCTGTCTTTGTCTGGTTTTGGTATCAGGGTGATGGTGGCCTCGTAGAATGAGTTTGGAAGTGTTCCTTCCTCTGCAATTTTTTGAAAGAGTTTTAGAAGAATAGGCATTAGCTCTTCTCTAAATGTTTACTAGAATTGTCCTGTGAGGCTATCTGGTCCTAGGCTTTTGTTTTTGGGGAGATTTTTGATCACAGCTTCAATTTCAGTGCTTTTAATTGGGTTGTTCATAATTTCTACTTCTTCCAGGTTCAGTCTTGGAAGATTATTTCTTCCAGGTTACCTATTTTATTGCCATACAGTTGTTCATAATAGTCTCTTATAATCCTTTGTATTTCTGCATTGTCTGTTGTAATTTCTCCTTTTTCATTTCTAATTTTGTTGATTTGATTTGTCTGTTTTTCTTGATGAATCTGGCTAAAGGTGTGTCAATTTTTTATCTTCTCAAAGTTTTATTAATCTTTACTATTAGTTTTATTAATCTTTACTATTGTTCCTTTCATTTCTTTTTTCATTTATTTCTGCTTGGATCTTTATGATTTCTTTCCTTCTACTAATTTTGGGGTTTTTTTGAGCTTTTTCTAGTTGTTTTAGCTGTTAAGTTAGTTTGTCTATTTGGTGTTTTTCTTGTTTCTTGAGGTAGGATTGTACTGCTATAAACTTCCCTCTTAGGACTGCTTTTGCTGCATCCAATAGGTTTTGAGTTGTGTTTTCATTGTCATTTCTTTCTAGAAATTTTTTTATTTCCCTTTTGATTTCTTTGGTAACCTGTTTGTTATTTAGAAACATGTTGTTTAATCATGTGTTTGTGCTTCTTACAGTATTTTTTTTTCTTGTAGTTGATATCTAGTCTCAAAGCATGGTGATCAGAGAAGATGCTTGATACAATTTCAATTTTCTTAAATTTACTGAGGTTTGATTTGTGACCCAGGATGTGGTCTGTCCTGGAGAATGTTCCATGTGCACTTGAGAAAAGGGTGTATTCTTCTGCATTTGGATAGAATGTCCTGAAGATATCAATGAGATCCATCTCATCCAATGTATCATTTAAGACTTGTGTTTCCTTATTTTCTGTTTTGATTATCTGTCCATTAGTGAGTGGGGTGTTCAAGTCTCCTACTATTATTGTGTTACTGTCAGTTTCTCCTTTTATGTCTGTTAGTGTTTGTCTTATGTATTGAGGTGCTCCTATGTTGGGTGCATAGATACTTAGAGTTGTTATGTCTTCCTCTTAGATTGATCCCTTGATCATTATGTAGTCCTTCCTTATCTTTAGTAATCTTTATTTTAAGGTCTCTTTGGCCTGATATGAGGATTGCTACTCCAGCTTTCTCTTGCTTCCCATTTGCATGAAATATATTTTTCCATCCTGTCACTCTCAGTATTTATGTGTCTGAAGTGGGTTTCTTGTAAACAGCATATATATGGGTCATGTTTTTGTATCCATTCAGCCAGTCTATATCTTTTGGTTAGAGAATTTAATCCACTTACAGTTAAATTAATATTTCATATATATGTTCCTTTTGGCATTATCTTAATTGTTTGGGGTTGATTTTGTAGATGTTTTTTCTTCTCTTATATTTCTTGACCATATAAGTCCTTTTAACATTTGTTGTAAAGCTGGTTTGGTGATACTGAATTCCCTTTAACTTTTGCTTGTCTGAAAGCTTTTGATTTGTCCATCAGTTTTGAATGAGATCCTTGCCAGGTACAGTAATCTAAAAAGATTTTTCCCTTTCAGTACTTTAAATATATCCAGCCATTCCCTTCTGGCCTACAGAGTTTCTGCTGAAAGATCAGCTGTTAAGCGTATGGAGTTTCCCTTATATGTTATATGTTGCTTCTCCCTTGCTGCTTTTAATATTCCTTCTTTTTTAGTCTCTTTTTAGTTTAAATAGTATGTGTCTTGGCGTGATTCTCCTTGGGTTTATCCTGTATGGGACTCTTTATGCCTCTTGGACTTGATTGATTATTTCCTTTTCCATGTTGGGGAAATGTTCACCTGTAATCTCTCCAAAATTTTTCTCATGCCCTTTCTTTTTCTCTTCTTCTTCTGGTACCCCTATAATTCAAATCTTGGTGCACTTGATACTGTCCCAGAGGTCTCTGAGACTATCTTCAATCCTTTTCATTCTTTTTACTTTATTCTGCTCTTCAGAAGTTATTTCTGCTGTTTTATCTTCCAGCTCAGTAATTCATTCTTCTGCTTCAGATATTCTGCTATTGATTCCTTCTAGAGTATTTTCAATTTCAGTAATTGTGTTGTTTAGTCTCTGCATGTTTATTCTTTAATTCTGCTGCTGCTGCTAAGTCGCTTCAGTCGTGTCCGACTCTGTGTGACCCCATAGACGGCAGCCCACCAGGCTCCCCTGTCCCTGGGATTCTCCAAGCAAGAACACTGGAGTGGGTTGCCATTTCCTTCTCCAGTGCATGAAAGTGAAAAGCGAAAGTGAAGTCTCTCAGTCATGTCTGACTCTTCACGACCCCATGGACTGCAGCCCACCAGGCTCCTCCGTCCATGGGATTTTCCAGGCAAGAGTACTGGAGTGGGTCGCCATTGCCTTCTCCATTAATTCTTCTAGGTCTTTGTTAATTGATTCTTGCATTTTCTCCGTTTTGTTTTCAGGGTTTTTGCTCATCTTTGCTACCATTATTCTGAATTCTTTTTCAGGTAGTTTGCCTATTTCCTCTTCATTTATTTCAACTTCTGAGTTTCTAGTTTGTTCCTTCATTTGTGTAGTATTTCTCGGCCTTTTTGTTTGTTTGTTTTTGTTTTTTTAATTTTTTGTGTTTGAGGTCTGCTATTCCCAGGCTTCAGGGTTGAATTCTTTCTTCCTTTTGGTTTCTGCCTTTCTAAGGTTGGTCGAGTGGTTTGTATAAGCTTCTTTTAGGGTGAGATTTGTGCTGAGCTTCTGTTTGTTTGGTTTTCCTCTGAGGGGCAAGGCTGAGTGAGGTGGTAATCCTGTCTGCTGATGATTAGGTGTTTTTTTTGTTTTGTTTGTTGTTTGGATGAGGCATCCTGCACAGGGTGCTGCCAGTGGTGGGGTGATGCCAGGTCTTGTATTGCAGTGGTTTCCTTTGTGTGAGTTCTCACTATCTTATACCCCCTAGAGTTCGTTCTCTGGTGGTCTAGGGTCTTGGAGTCAATGCTCCCACTCCAAAGGCTCAAGGCTTGAGCTCTGGTCAGGAACGAAGATTCCACAAGTGGTTTGTTATGGCACTAAGTGAGATTAAAACAAATATCCAAAAATGAGAAACCAAAGATGAACCCCAGACAAATGACAGTTCCAAAATCAGTCAAATAATAATTAAAATAATGGAATATACACATATACATATACACAAAGTCAAAACCGTCCAACAAAAATAAAGTACAATAGATTGACCTGGTGAACAAAGGAAATCAAAAATTATATTTACCGGTTAAGAACAAAACTAACTAAGGCACAAACCCGAAAACGAAACTAAAGCAAGGTGCCAAGTGGGAACTAAAGCGGTAAAAGCAAAACTAACAAATATGTTGAGAGGAAAGGAAAGAAAAGAAAGACTAGATATGCAAAGTTAAATAGAGGTAGATGAAGAAGATTTATATTCATTAAAGATTAACTGCAAGGGGAAAGGAGGAGGAAGTGGCAACCCATTCCAGTGTTCCTGCCTGAGAATCCCAGGGACGGAGGAGCCTGGCAGGCTGCTGTCTGTGGGGTCGCACAGAGTCAGATATGACTGAAGCCACTTAGCCTCAGCAGCAGCAGCAGCAAGGAGAAAAGAACAGTAGGAAAGGCAAACAAAGGAATAGTGTAGGAAAAATATATATAGGTTAAAAAAAATTAAAAGTTAAAATTATAAAAAAGAAAGGATGAAAAAAGGAAGAAAGAAAAAAGGGAAAAAAAGGAAAACTCCACAGAACTGCAAAAGCGCAATGTAAATGCAGAGGTTTATAACAACACTAAAAAGTGACTGAATATACACACATACATATACACCCATAAGCAAAATCAAAACAGTCCAACAAAAGTACAGTACAGTAGATTGACCTGGCAAACAAAGGGAACCAAAAGTTATGTCTACCAAAACAAAACTAACTAAAGCACAAACTGGAAAACAAAACTAAAGCAAGGTGCCATTTGGGGTATAAATCAATGAAAATAAAACTAACAAATACGTTGAGACTAAAAGTAAGAAAGCAAAGAAAGAATAGCTATGCAAAGTTAAATAGAGGTAGATAAAGAAGGTTTATGTATATTAAAGATTAACTGCAAGGGGAAAAGAACAGTAGGAAAAGCAGACAAAAGAATAAATGTAGAAAAAATAATAATAGGCTTAAAAAATTAAAATTAAGAAAAAAGAAAAACAATTCCTCAGAACTGCAAAAGCCCAATATAGAGGCAGAGGTTTATAACAACAATAAAAAATACAACTGAGGAAAAAAAGGAAAAATGAAAGCTCAAAAGCTTAGTTAGATTTCATAGTGCCAATAAAATTGTCAACTAGAACAGAGGGGGGAAAAAAGGAAAAAAAATTGAAAAGAATCTACAGGAGAAGTCAAAACATCGTCATAATAAATGTTTTTCCTGAGTCACTGCTGTCAGAGTCCTTTCCCTCTCTGGGAGTCACAGTCCACCCCACCTCCCTAGGATGCCCAGCACTGTGCTGCTCTCTTGCCTGCTGTGGGGGCAGCTCAGATTCTAATCTGCTCCTACTCCTGTGTGTTCTTGCCTCAGGGTCCACAGCTATCAGAACTAGTGCATTTTCTTTTGTGGGAGCTCTCAGTGACCTTTTATATGTTCCATAGACACAGTCTGCCTAGTTGATTGTGTGAATTTAATCTGTAGCTTGTCCAGCTGGTGGTAGGGTTTTGGGTCTTCTTCGTTAGTCACACTGCCCCTGGCCCGCCTCTGGATATGGGCAGTCCAGTGGGGTTTGCTCCTGGGGCTGCCCTGGAGGGCTTGGGTTTGCTCCTGTGAGGGCCGGGTGTGGAGGTGGTGCTTGGGTCACGGGTTCTGGCAGCACCAGGTACTCAGGGGAGTTGGCGGCTAGGGCAGCAGGAAATACAGTGCTCTAGAAGGGTATGGCAACCAGTACTGGCCAGTACACTCCAGTGTTCTTGCCTGGAGAACCCCCCTCCCTGACAGAGAAGCCTGGCAGGCCACAATCCACAGGGTCGCAACGAGTCAGACGCTTCCAAAGCGACCCTGCGCTCATGGGCGCAAGGATTTTTTTGCCTGTGACAGCTCTGCCTCAATGAGAGTTGAGCATGAAGGTAGTGCAGCTGCTAGGCTTGCAGGGACCCTGGCAGCACCAAGTGTGCAGGGACACAGACTGCCTCCACCGCAGGACTTACGGCCCTCTCGGAGTCTTTTTTTGCAGCCTCTTGTAGCTGGTGATCAGAAGGCCTCTTTGGCCAGTCTTTCTCTGCAGCTCTGCCCATTCAGGCACTTAGAGGGCATCTTGCCTGGGGTCCTTCTCTGTTTGGCCCACCAGGCCCATGGAGGGGCCCCCTGCCTGGGGTCCTACTCTGTAGATCAGCACATCAGGCACTTAAAGGAGCACCGTGGGTGGGGTCCTACTCTGTAGTTCAGTGGGTCAGATTTTTGATGGGCCAGCCTCTCTATTCGGAGAAGGCAATGGCACCCCACTCCAGTAATCTTGCCTGGAAAATCCCATGGACGGAGGAGCCTGGTAGGCTGCAGTCCATGGGGTCTCGAAGAGTTGGACACGACTGAGCGACTTCACTTTCACTTTTCACTTTCATGCATTGGAGAAGGACATGGCAACCCACTCCAGTGTTCTTTCCTGGAGAATCCCAGGGATGGGGGAGCCTGGTGGGCTGCCATCTGTGGGGTCGCACAGAGTCGGACACGACTGAAGCATCTTAAGCAGCAGCAGCAGCAGCCACCTCTCTGTTGTTCAGCTGCTGATGCTGGCTTGTGGGGAGAGAGGCTATGGGGATGCTTCCACCCCCTGTGCATGACTCAGCAGTATCGCCTTGCTTCCATGGCTGCCCAGCTTTCCTCCACGAGCATTTCCCACCACAGTCTCCTCCCTCACATCCCCTCGATCTCTCCACAGTCAACAGCAGCCCTCACCCTGGGATTGCTCCACAGTCCCTAAACTCCAGATCCCAGCAACTGCGCCGTCCAGGGTATGTATGGCTGCAGCAAGGACTGTCTGACTCTCATTCCATTTAGGCTGCCACAGATCAGCTGTTTCCTTCTCAGCCTTAAATGTTTCTCCTCTGACTCAGACAATTGCCCAATGTGGGGATCAGACTCCTGCTTCAGTTCCCCCACCTGCCGAGGGCAGGTCCAGTCCTACTAACACTCCTGTTTTTTTCCCCCTAGTTCCTTCGTCCTGCTGAGTTTTGTGTGGGTCTGTATATTCTTTCCTCTGGTCAGGTACTCCTCTCCACTCTCAGCTGGTGTTCTGCATGCACTTCTGTGTCTTAAGGTGTATTCCTGATGTATCTGTGGAGAGAGATGTACTCCACATCCACCTACTCCTCTGCCATCTTGCAATCCCCCCAAGCCTTTATATTTTAGAGCTCCAAAATCACTGCAGATGGTGACTCCAGCCATGAAATTAAAAGACACTTGCTCCTTGGAAGAAGCAAGGAGCTGTCTAGGTTGGTCCTAGACAGCATATTAAAAAGCAGAGACATTACTTTGCCAACAAAGGTCTATCTAGTCAAAGCTATGGTTTTCCCAGTAGTCATGATGTGAGAGTTGAACTATAAAGAAAGCTGAGCACTGAAGAATGGATGCTTTGGAACTGTGGTATTGGAGAAGACTCTTGAGAGTCCCTTGTATTACAAGGAGATCCAACCAGTCCATCCTAAAGGAGATCAGTCCTGAATATTCATTGGAAGGACTGATGCTGAAGCTGAAACTCCCAATACTTTGGCCACCTGATGCAAAGAACTGACTGATTTGAAAAGACCCTGATATTGGGAAAGATTGAAGGCAGGAGGAGAAGGGGACGACAGAGGATGAGATGGTTGGATGGCATCACTGACTCCATGGACACGAGTTTGAGTTAACTCCGGGGCTTGGTGATGGACAGGCAGGCCTGGCATGCTGTAGTCCATGGGGTCGCAAAAAGTCAGCCACTACTGAGTGACTGAACTGAACTTAACTGAGAGTTAGAGCCAGCCCTATCTAAACATGTCCTGCTTGTGGAATTTTTCCTCAGAAAAATTGGATTGTTTTTTACCAGAGAAGGGTGGAACACCTGCCAGATAATACAAATAAACTGGAATGTAATGGAGGAAAGCATTTGTAAAATCTTGATCTTTAAAGAAATACAACTATCTTGTAAATTCAGCAAGTTAAAAAATCATGTTGTAAAGACTTTGTTCAGTCTTCTTTTAGAATTTGTATTTACTGTTAATCAGTGTCATTTGACTTAATAGCAGCACCACTATAGTGCCCTGTGGATATTTCCTTTCAGCTTACATCTCTTCCTTACCTTTTTGCTTAGTACATTTTGTTCAAAGGATTAAAGGGAAAAATACCCTTTGTTACTAGAACACTTTGTGGTACAGTGTTTGGGGAGAGTAGTACTCTAAACTATAAATTATTCATCATGAGAAGATACCTTTGTAGACCTAGCTGTGGATCACAGTGTTTGCCAGACTTTTCTTAATGTTTGACATTAAGCACAAAGAACATTAGAAATTGTATCTTTCATCTTTAATGCAGTTGTGTACTGTACAGTACCTATGGGATAGGTTCACTTTCTTTTGAAACTCTTTTGTAATAGCATGTCTTACCCTGTATTAGATTCAGTCAGTGGGACAGCCTTGAGGAACAGGAAAATAATAAAATGTCCCCATATTCTAAACAGATGTCCTTCTTAGATTGAGGGCTGTAGTTACTTAACAGTAGAAGAATTTTGCTGTCCTCAGAAAAGCCTGATTTTAAAATGGCCTTTCACTCAGAAAAAGGAAGTAGAACCTAATAGAAAAATGTTAATTCTCCTATGTTTTCTTCTTAAAGTTTTATAGTTTTACCTTTGGATCCATGAACCATTTTTAGTTAAAAGAGTAAGTTGTCCTTTCACCTCAGGTCATGATTCTGTTCGGTTTCTTTCCCCCCCCCCCCCCCCTTTTTTCAAATGGATGTCTGGTTGTTCCAACACCATTTGTTTTTGAAAACGAAACTTTTTTTTCTATTTAATTGCTTTTGCACCTTTGTCAAAAGTGAATTTTTTTGTACGAGTATATTTCTGGAGTCTATTTTCTCTTCCATGAATCTGTATGTCTGTTTCTTTGCCAGTACCACACTGTCTTTATCAATGAAGCTTTAAGTCTTAAAATCAATTAATATTTTCCCCAACTTTATTCTTCTTTGAAAAATTGGTTTTAATTACTCTGGTTTCTCTACCTTTCCATATAAAAGTTAGACTCAGCTTGTGTATATCTATAAAAATTCCTGCTAGGATTTTGATTGTGATTGTATTAACTCTATAAATCAGTTTCAGGGGAATTAACATCTCTATATTAAATCTACAAAAATTTTTTAAAAAGACTTTAATATCTTCATAGAAATGAGATGATATATCCATGATCCCAAAATAGGATACTATAGGGAAAGGAACAACCAGATGACAAGAAAGAGCTTGAAAATTAAAATATAGTAGCTACAATTAAAAACAGTAGAATAGTTGGAAGATAAAGTTAAGGAAATTTTTCTAAAAGTAGAAGAAAAAGATAAAGAGATAGAAGTTGAGAGGAAGATTTAAAAAATTAGATCTAGCTGACATCCATTATTCAAATAACAGGAATTCTGGAAAGGGAGAACAGAAGAATGAAGAGGCAAAGATGGTTAGAGAATTTGTCCTAGAACTGAATGGAGATAGATCTCCATTTTCGAAAATTGAATTTTTAAAAGCACAAATTTTAGAGAAACAGAAAATAAAGTGGTGGTTGCCAGGAGCTAAAGAGAGGGCGAACTGGGAACAGAGTGAGAAAGTTTGGAGATGGAAATTGGTGATGGTTACACAACAGCGTGAATGTATGTCACAACTTGTATGTTCTGTCAGAATTTTATGCTGAAGTGGAAAAGAATAGAAAGGAGACAACAACAGATGAAAAACTTCAAAAATAAATACAAAAAAGGCAACTGACTTAGCAAAGCTAAGTGATTAAGCAAAGTTCAAACCTAATTCTACAATTGTGAAAGAAAACAAGAAGGCTGATTAGTGCTAAAGAAACCCCAAAAATATAAGAATTGGAGGTAGAGGTAGCTATGAACGAAGAAGTGATGGATGTGACTAAAATAGCAGATTGAAAAATTTTATATGGAGTAAAATTGTCCAGGTCCTGTGCCTTCTCTGCATCTTAGCTCCTCTAACAGGATGTATACTATCTGAACAGAGTGTGCTAGAAGCACAGGGGCAGTCAGCCGAGGGTGATGGATCATTCTGGAAATGGGGTTAGGTGGAAGTATTCGTACTAACTGGTCGCATCTACCCCAGCTTCCTCCTTCTGTTTAGCCTAAAAGAACAGACCTAAACATTGTACAGCTGGGATCCGCAATGAAACCACTCAGCCAGTTTTATGGTACAGTAGAGTCTGCTGGTTGCCAAGCCCTGCTATTATAAATAGTTACAAAATAAGTGTAAGTGTACAGATCTCTTTGTGTACCTGTCAGGAGTTATCCTAAGACAATATCTGTTAATTTTTAAAAACTGTAACGCACAGTAAGAAGTAACATTATCCTAACCTGGCATATACACACATATACATGCTGTTTGTGTGTGTGTGTGTATTTGTTTATTTATGGAAATAATAGCACAGAACTACCTTTCATACATAAATATACTCTTGATACTTTTAGTCTAACCTTCCCTGATGGCTCAGTGGGTAAAGAATCTGCTTATAATGCAGGAGATGTGGGTTCGACCCCTGGGCTGGGAAGAGTCCCTGGGTTGGAAAGAGCCTCTGGAGAAAGCATGGCAGCCCACTCCAGTATTCTGGCATGGAGCATCCCATGGAGAGAGAAGCCTGGCAGACTACCATCCATAGGGTCTCAAAGAGTTGGACATGACTGTAGCGACTAACACACACATTTTCAGTTTATTGAAAGAAATTGGCCTTGTTATACCTCATTTAAATATAAAAGTAAATGTTATTATATAAGAATATATAAGATTATATAAGAATATATATATATATATAAGTAGGTTTTCTAGGCCTATGATATATTCATCTTCAACATGAACAAATACTTTAAAATAATGAAATTATTGTTTCAAGTTATACTTCCCACCAATAATAACTAAGTACTCCAGTTCATTTCCAGGCTCTTCTGCTAGTCTAATAAGTAGAAGTGGCATCTGTGCCACACACTCTATGTGTGCTGACCCAATCTTTGTTTTTAAATATTTTCTTTCTTGCTGTTTCAACTATGGAAACTTTAAAAGGTGAAAACTATTCTCCAGTTCTCCTTGAAGGTACTACTGATAGCTATGTGATCTAGATCAGCCTAATGAGATATAACAAGGGTACAGTCTGGAGCTGTTACAACCATTTTACGACCATGAGAATGAAACCTACAAGCTAAGAATGGCAGAGTATAAAATTGGGGGAGCTCAGGACATTGATGACATTATGTAGTTTATAGGTTATATAACCGCTTTGGGCTACCTCCTTCCTGAGTTATAGTTATATGATAAAAATAAACTTTGTCTGTTTTAGCCATGTTTATAGGTTTTTTGGGTTAACTGTGAATTGTTGGTTCTGTCCTATAATAGTTAGCTTGCACCAAATTATGCTATAAAAACAAATCACTGCAGAATTTAAGTAGTTTATAACAACCCACATTTTTTATTCAGTTACATGTCAGCTACAGATCTGCTCAGATTTGCTTCATGTCTTCCTTTTGAGACCCATGTTGAAGGAGAAGCTACGCCTGGGTCTTATGGCCTTGAGAAAAAGAGCAGCCATTACATGATGACTCTCAAAGCTTTGGTTCAGAAACGTCATGCTCATTTCTACTCATTTCATTGGCCATAGCAGATCAAATGGCCAACACTGGTATAAATGGCAAGGAAGTAAAATCCTCCTATAGAATATTGTAAAGTAACTAACCTCCAATTAAAATAAATAAATTTATTTTAAAAAAGAGAAGTGAAAATTGGAAACAATATTGTAGTCTGTCACTGTATCCTTTTGGTTTTAGTTCATATCACTTAATAGAAGTTCTTAATTCATTCTGTATACTGAATTTGTCAGTTTAAGTTTTACACTAACATCTAGGATCTGTTGTTAAACATCATCTGAGATAAGGGTGAAGGTTTAGTTTTTTTCCCAAACGGATATCTATTAAGTGGTGTCATTTGATGAAGGGACTTAACTTTCCTCTATTGAATTGTCCCAGCACCATAATGCTATTGATTCTATTTCTGAGGACTTTATTCTGTTCCTTTAATCTGTTTGCTAAACCTTTATGCTAGTATGACACCATCTTGAAATCAGATAATTAAGTTGTCTCACCATCGCTTTTTTCAAGTTTGCTGAGTATATTCTAGTATTTCTGCAGTTCTGTATTAGTCTTCCAATCTATGAACATAGTTTATCTACCCCTTTTCTTCCAGCCCTCCCTCCCTCTCTTTCTTTCTTTCCTTTCCTCTCTCTTTCTTTCTCTCCCTCTCTTCCTTCCTTGACATACAACACTGGATAAGTTTTCAGTGTATAGCAAAATAATTTAATTTACATACATCATTAAAGTGATTATCACAACAAGTTTAGTGAGCACCCTTCATCCCATATAGACATAGAATTAAATAAATAGGAACTTTTTTTTCTTGTGATGAGAATCCTTCTAATTTGCTCTCTCAACAACTTTCATCTGTAACATCCAGCAGTATTGATTATATTTATCATTTTCTACATCTCTAATACCTATCTTAAAGCTAGAAGTTTGTACCTTTTGACTTCATCCACTCCTCCCCCACCGGCCCACCCCCCCACCTCTCATAATCACAAATTGATCTATGAGCTTGTTTGAGAAGAATTATTAACCTGTAGCACTGTGTTAGTTCCTATTACACAACATATGATTTGATATTCTCTACTTTTCTAACTGATCACTGTGATAAGTCTAGTTAGCACACGTTATCATGCAAAGATATTACATAGTTATTGACTATATTCCCCATGCTGTACATTTCATTACCATGATTCATTTATTTTGCAACTGGAAGTTTTAACCTCTTTGTCTTCCTCATCTATTTCTTTCCTCCCTTTCCCCATTTATTTAGATCTTCTTTAATCCCAACAATATTTGTTTTTGTACCAGAGAAGGCAATGGCACCCCACTCCAGTACTCTTGCCTGGAAAATCCCATGGACAGAGGAGCCTGGTGGGCTGCAGTCCATGGGGTTACTAAGAGTCAGGCACGACTGAGCGACTTCACTTTCACGTTTCACTTTCATGCATTGGAGAAGGGAATGGCAACCCACTCCAGTGTTCTTGCCTGGAGAGTCCCAGGGACGGAGCCTGGTGGGCTGCTGTCTATGGGGTCACACAGAGTCGGACACGACTGAAGCGACTTAGCTGCAGCAGCAGGAGTCT
Organism: Ovis canadensis; assembly: GCF_042477335.2. Classification (NCBI taxonomy): domain Eukaryota; kingdom Metazoa; phylum Chordata; class Mammalia; order Artiodactyla; family Bovidae; genus Ovis; species Ovis canadensis. Next base: position 24,018,012 of record NC_091248.1, read on the forward strand.
TATACTTCTGTTAAGTCTATGGTAGATATATTTTGACACTAAATGTAAGTAGAATTTATATTATATAATAATTTATGTATAATTATTATTAACTTATATAATCTAAATCTTGAATCCTGTGTTATTACTTTCAAATATCACAGTCATATTAGATCAGTTTTATTTTTATTTTTTATTGAAGTAACAATTGATTTACAATGTTATATTAGTTTCAAGTGCACAGTATAATGATTATTTTTATAGATTATTATCTATTTAAAGTTATTATAAAATGTTGATTATGTTCTGTGTGCTGTACATTGTGTGTGTGTGTGCACAGTCCTTCAGTGGTGTCTGACTCTTTGAGACCCCATGGACTATAGCCTTTCAGGCTCTTCTGTCCGTGAAATTGTCCAGGCACGAATACTGGAGCAGGTTGCCATTTCCTACTCCAGGGGATGTTCCCAACCCAGATGTGGATCAAATCCGCATTTCTTGCTGCATCTCCTGTATTGGCAGGCAGATTCTTTACCGCTGTGCTTCAGTGGGAAGCCCACTATATATTACATCCTTGCATCTTACTTATTTTATGTAGTAGTTTGTATTCATACCTCTTAATCCCTTTTAATCCCCTTTGTTTGTCTTGCCCTTCCACCCTCTGGTAATCACTCACTTGTTCTCTATATTCATGATTCAGTTTGTTTTGTTATATGTGTTTGCTTGTTTGCTTTCTGTTTTATTTATTTTTAATTAATTTTTATTGGAGTCTATCAGATCATGAACTCCTTATTGCCAAATTCAGACTGCAATTGAAGAAAGTAGGGAAAACCACTAGACCATTCAGGTATGACCTAAATCAAATCCCTTCCGATTATACACTGGAAGTGAGAAATAGATTTAAGGGACTAGATCTGATAGACAGAGTGCCTGACGAACTATGGACAGAGGTTCATCACATTGTACAGGAAACGGATCAAGACCATCCCCATGGAAAAGAAATGCAAAAAAGCAAAATGGCTGTCTGAGGAGGACTTACAAATAGCTGTGAAAAGAAGAGAAGCAAAAAGCGAAGGAGAAAAGGAGAGATATAAGCATCTGAATGCAGAGTTCCAAAGAATAGCAAGAAGAGATAAGAAAGCCTTCTTCAGCAATCAATGCAAAGAAATAGAGGAAAACAACAGAATGGGAAAGACTAGAGATCTCTTCAAGAAAATTAGAGATACCAAGGGAACATTTCATGCAAAGATGGGTTTGATAAAGGACAGAAATGGTATGGACCTAACAGAAGCAGAAGATATTAAGAAGAGGTGGCAAGAATACACAGAAAAACTGTACAAAAAAGATCTTCATGACCCAGATAACCATGCTGGTATAATCACTCACCTGGAGCCAGACATCCTGGAACGTGAAGTCAAGTGGTGCTTATTAAGCATCACTGTGAACAAAGCTAGTAGAGGTGATGAAATTCCAGTTGAGCTGCTTCAAATCCTGAAAGATGATGCTGTGAAAGTGTTCCACTCAATATGCCAGCAAATTTGGAACACTCAGCAGTGGCCACAGGACTGGAAAAGGTCAGTTTTCATTCCAATCCCAAAGAAAGGCAATGCCAAAGAATGCTCAAACTACCACACAATTGCACTCATCTCACACGCTTGTAAAGTAATGCTCAAAATTCTCCAAGCCAGGCTTCAGCAAACGTGAACCGTGAACTTCCAGATGTTCATGCTGGTTTTAGAAAAGGCAGAGGAACCAGAGATCAAATTGCCAACATCTGCTAGATCATCAGAAAAGCAAGAGAGTTCCAGAAAAACATCTATTTCTGCTTTATTGACTATGCCAAAGCCTTTGACTGTGTGGATCACAATAAACTGTGGAAAAGTCTTGAAGAGATGGGAATACCAGACCACCTGACCTGCCTCTTGAGAAACCTATATGCAGGTCAGGAAGCAACAGGTAGAACTGGACATGGAACAACAGACTGGTTCCAAATAGGAAAAGGAGTATGTTGAGGCTGTATATTATCACCCTGCTTATTTAACTTACATGCAGATTACATCATGAGAAACGTTGGCTGGAAGAAGCACAAGCTGGAATCAAGATCGCCGAGAGAAGTATCGATAACCTTAGATATGCAGATGACACCATCCTTATGGCAGAAAGTGAAAACGAACTAAAAAGCTTCCTGATGAGAATGAAAGAGGAGAGTGAAAAAGTTGGCTTAAAGCTCAACATTCAGAAAACTAAGATCATGGCATATGGTACCATTACTTCATGGCAAATAGATGGGGAACCAGTGGAAACAGTGTCAGACTTTATTTTTTTGGGCTCCAAAATCACTGCAGATGGTGACCGCAGCCATGAAATTAAAAGACGCTTACCCCTTGGAAGGAAAGTTATGATCAACGTTGATAGCATATTAAAAGGCAGAGACATTACTTTGCCAACAAAGGTCCTTCTAGTCAAGGCTATGGTTTTTCCAGTGGTCATGTAGGGATGAGAGAGTTGGACTGTGAAGAAAGCTGAGCAACAAAGAATTGATGCTTTTGAACTATGGTGTTGGAGAAGCCTCTTGAGAGCCCCTTAGACAACCAGTCCATCATAAAGGAGATCAGTCCTGGGTGTTCATTGGAAGGAGTGATGCTGAAGCTGAAACTCCAGTCCTTTGGCCACCTCATGCGAAGAGTTGACTCATTTGAAAATACCCTGATGCTGGGAAAGATTGGGGGCAGGAGGAGAAAGGGACAACAGAGGATGAGATGGCTGGATGGCATCACCGACTCGATGGACATGAGTTTGGGTGAACTCCAGGAGTTGGTGATAGACAGGGAGACCTGGCGTGCTACGATTCGTGGGGTCGCAAAGCGTCAGACCTGACTGAGCGACTGAACTGAAATCAGTTAACTGAGTTGCTTTACAATATTGTGGTAGTTTCTGCTGTATAGCAAAATGAATCAGCTATACATAAATCCCCTCTGTTTTGAATTCCCTCCTCATTTAGGTTACCACAGAGCACCGAGTTCCCCGAGCTGTACAATCGGTACTCTCTAGTTATCTATTTTATACCTAGTAGTGTGTATATATCATTCCCAGCCTTCCAGTTCATCCCACCCCTCTTTGCCCCCTTGTTATCCATAAGTTTGCTTACGGCTGTGTCTCTGTTTCTACTTTGTAATTAAGTTCATCTGTATCAATTTCTAGGTTCCATATAGGAGTGATACTAAATGACACTTGCTCTTTTCTTTCTACTTTATTCTGTATGAGTGGCTAGGTCCATCCACATCTCTGCAAGTGGCACAGTTTCCTTCCTTTTGATGGCTGAATAAGATTTAGTTACATGTATGTATTGCATCTTCTTTACCCATTCCTCTGCTGATGGGCGTTTAGGTTGCTTCCATGTCCTAGCTAGGCTTCCTTGGTGGTTCAGAGGGTAAAGAATCTCCCTGCAATGTGGGAGACCCTGGTTTGATCCCTGGGTCGGGAAGATCCCTTGGAGGAGCAACTGGTAACCCATTCCATTATTCTTACCCAGCGAATCCCATGGACAGAGGAACCTGGTTCACAGACATGTCCTAGCTGTTGTAAATAGTGCTGCAGTGAACAATGGCATGCATGCATCTTTCTGAATTAATGGTTTTATCAGTTATATACCCAGATGTGGGATTGCCGGGTCATATGGTAGTTCTGTTTTTAGTTTTTAAAGGAATTTCCATACTATTCTCCATAGTGGCTCTATCAATTTACATTTCCATCAGCAGTGTAAGAGGGTTCCCTGTTCTCCACACCCTCTACATTTAATTTTTAGATTGCACATATAACTGAAAACACATGCAGTATTTATCTATCTCTGACTAACTTCACTAAGCATAATCCCCCCCAATCCTATTCACATTGTTGCAAATGACAAGATTTCTTTTTTTTGATAAATATTCCATTACATATTTATTACATCTTCTTTATCCATTGATTTGTTGATGGACACTTTTGGTTGCTTCTATATCTTGGCTGTTATAAATAATGCTGCTGTGAAGTTGGAGTGCATATATCTTTTGAAATTAACGTTTCCATTTTCTTTGGATATATACCCAAGTCTCAAATTGTTGGGTCATATGGTAGTCTGTACTTAGTCTTTTGAGGAACCTTCATGCTGTTTTCCATACAGGATGTACCAGTTTACATTTCCACCAGCATTTGCCTTTCTTCCATCTTCACCAGCACTTATTATTTGTTCTCTTTTTGATGATAACCATGCCAACATGAGTGAGACGATATCTCACTGTAATTTTGACTTGCACTTCCCTGATGTTTAGTCATGTTAAGCATCTTTTTATGTGCCTGTTGACCCTCTGTATGTCTTCTTTGAAAGATGTCTATTCAGGTCTTCTGCCCATGTTTTAATTGTTTTTTTTCAATATTGAGTTGTATTAGCTAATTATATATCTTGGACATTAGTCTCATATCACACATATCATTTGTAAATATATTGTCTTATTCAGTAGGAACTCTTTTAGCTTTATTGATGATTTCCCTTGCTGTGCAAAAGCCTGTACATTTAATTAGGTCCCATTTGTTTATTTTTTCTTTTATTTCTCTTGCCCGAAAAGACAGATTCAAAAAAACATGGTTAAGATTTATGTCAGAGTGTATTGTGTATTTTCTTCGAGGTTATATTTTCAGGCCTTTAATCCATTTTGAGTTATCCTGTATATGGTGCAGTAAACTATTCTAATTTCATCTGTCCAGTTTTCCTAACACTACTTATTTGACTAGATTGGTTTTTCCCCATTATATATTCTTGCTTTCTTTATCATCAGTTAATTAACAACAAATGCATGAGTTTCTTTCTGGGCTCTGTACTCTTTTCCATTGATCTGTGTCTGATTTTTATGCCGGACTTTCCTGGTGGCTCAGACGGTAAAGCATCTGCCTATAGTGTAGGAGACCCGGGTTCAATCCCTGGGTCAGGAACATCTCCTGGAGAAGGAAATGGCAACCCACTCCAGTATTCTTGCTTGGAAAATCCCATGGATGGTTAGACAAGGCTGTGGTCAATGTGATTAGACTGGTTAGTTTTCTGTGATTGTGAATTTCAGTCTGTCTGCCCTCTGAGAAGGATAAGAGGCTTATGGAAGTTTCCTAATGGGAGAGACTGACTGAGGGGGAAACTGGGTCTTGTTCTGATGGGCAGGGCCATGCTCAGTAAATCTTTACTCCAATTTTCTGTTGATGGGTGGAGTTGTGTTCCCTCCCTGCTATTTACCTGGGACCAAACTATGGTAGAGGTAATGAAGACCTCCTTCAAAAGATCCCATGCATGCACTGCCAGACCCAGTGCCCCCAGCCCTGCAGCAGGCTACCACCGACCCATGCTTGCCCTGGAGACTCGCGTACACTCACAGGCAAGTCTGCGTCAGTCTCCCATGGGGTCACCGCTCCCCTCTCCTGGGTCCTGGCTCACACAAGCTTCCACCTGTGCCCTCCAAGAGTCTACTTCCCACTCCTGTGTAAGCTCTGGCAGCTCTATGGTGGGGTCAATGGCGACCTCTGCCAAGAGGGTTTATTCCGTACCCAAGTCGGCTCCACCCAGGGCAGCAGTCCAGTGCTAACCTGTACCTCCACAGGAGATGCCAAACACAGTTCTGTCCCAGACTCTGTGGGGTTCCTGGATCCCGGTGCTCACAAGGCCTGCCTAAGCCCGCTGAGCATCTCTGGCGGGAATGGGGTCTGACTCTAATTGCAGATTCGCCCCTGCTACCATCTTGCTGGGGCTTCTCCTTGACCCTTGGACTTGGGGTATCTCCTCACTGCTGCTCCAGCAAAGCACAGCTGCCGCTCCTGCCATTGAACGGGGGACATCTCCTCATGGCCATGAATGTAGGGCCACCCAAGACGGACAGGTCATGGTGTGGAGTTCTGACAAAATGTGGTCCATGGGAGAAGGGAATGGCAAACCACTTAAGTATTCTTGTCTTGAGAACCCCATGAACAGTATGAAAAGGCAGAAAGGACACTGAAAGATGAAGCCCCCAGATTGATAGGTGCCCAGTATGCTACTGGAGGTCAGTGGGGAAATAACTCCAGAAAGAATGAAGAGACGGAGCCAAAGCAAAAACAACACCCAGTTGTGGATGTGACTGGTGATAGAAACAAGGTCCAATGCTGAAAGAGCAGTATTGCATAGGAATGTCAAATGTTACGTCCAGGAATCATGGCAAATTGGAAGTAGTCCAACAGCAGATGGCAAGAGTGAACGTTGACATTTTAGGAATCAGCGAACTAAAATGGACTGGAATGGGTGAATTTAACTCAGATGACCATTATATCTACTATTGTGGGTAAAAATCCCTTAGAAGAAATGGAGTAGTTACCATAGTCAACAAAAGAGTCCAAAACGCAGTACTTGGATGCAATCTCAAAAACGACAGGGTGAAATCTGTTTGTTTCCAAGGCAAACCATTCAATATCATGGTAATCCAAGTTTGTGCCCCTACCAGTAATGCTGAAGAAGCTGAAGTTGAACGGTTCTATGAAGACCTACAAGACCTTCTAGAACCAATACCCCAAAAAGATGTCCTTTTCATTATAGGCGACTAGAGTGCAAAAGTAGGAAGTCAAGAAACACCTGGAGTAACAAATTTAGAGTTTTGCCAAGAGAACACACTGGTCATAGCAAATACCCTCTTCCAACAACACAAGAGAAGACTCTACACATGGACATCACCAGATAGTCAACACTGAAATCAGATTAATTATATTCTTTGCAGCCAAAGAAGGGAAGCTTTATACAGTCAGCAAAAACAAGCCTGGGAGCTGACTGTAGCTCAGATCATGAACTCCTTACTGCTAAATTCAGACTTAAATTGAAGAAAGTACGGAAAACCACTAGACCATAATGGTTTGACCTAAATCAAATCCCTTACAATTATACAGTGGAAGTGAGAAATAGATTTAAGGGGCTAGATCTGATGGACAGAGTGCCTGATGAACTATGGGTGGAGGTTCGTGACGTTGCTGGAGACAGGGATCAAGACCATCCCCATGCAAAAGAAATGCAAAAAAGCAAAATGGCTGTCTGAGGAGGCCTTACAAATAGCTGTGAAAGGAAGAGAAGCAAAAAGCAAAGGAGAAAAGGAAAGATATAAGCATCTGAATGCAGAGTTCCAAAGAATAGCAAGAAGAGATAAGAAAGCCTTCCTCAGCAATCAGTGCAAATAAATAGAGGAAAAGAACAGAATGGGAAAGACTAGAGATCCCTTCAAGAAAAAATAAGAGTTACCAAGGGAACTTTTCATGCAAAGATGGGCTCGATAAAGAATAGAAATGGTCTGGACCTAACAGAAGCAGAAGATATTAAGAAGAGGTGGCAAGAATACACAGAAGAACTGTACAAAAAAGATCTTCATGACCCAGATAACCACGATGGTGTGATCACTCACCTAGAGCCAGACATCCTGGAATGTCAAGTCAAGTGGTGCTTGCTTATTAAGCATCACTATGAACAAAGCTAGTGGAGGTGATGGAATTTTAGTTGAGCTATTTCAGATCCTGGAAGATGATGCTGTGAAAGTGTTCCACTCAATATGCCAGCAAATTTGGAACACTCAGCAGTAGCCACAGGACTGGAAAAGGTCAGTTTTCATTCCAGTGCCAAAGAATGCACAGACTACTGCACAACTGCACTCATGTCACATGCTAGTAAAGTAATGCTCAAAATTCTCCAAGCCAGGCTTCAAAAACACAGGAATGTGAAATTCCAGATGTTCAAGCTGGTTGTAGAAAAGGCAGAGGAACCAGAGATCATTACCGACATCCATTGGACCATCAAAAAAGCAAGAGAGTTCCAGAAAAACATCTATTTCTGGTTTAGTCACTATGCCAAAGCCTTTGATTGTGTGGATCACAATAAACTGTGGAAAATTCTGAAAGAGATGGGAATACCAGAGCACCTGACCTGCCTCTTGAGAAACCTGTATGCAGGTCAGGAAGCAACAGTTAGGACTGGACATGGAACAGCAGACCTGTTCCAAATAGGAAAAGGAGTACGTCAAGGCTGTATATTGTCACCCTGCTTATTTAACTTCTATGCAGAGTACATCATGAGAAACGCTGGGCTGGAGGAAGCACAAGCTGGAATCAAGATCGCCGGGAGAAATATCAATAACCTCAGGTATGAAGATGACACCACCCTTATGGCAGAAAATGAAGAGGAACTAAAAAGCCTCTTTTTTAGGTCATAATGGTGTGAAAGAGGAGAGTGAGAAGAGGAAGTGAAAGAGGAGAGTGAGAAAGTTGTCTTAAAGCTCAGTATTCAGAAATCTAAGATCATGGCATCTGGTCCCATCACTTCATGGGAAATAGATGGGGAAAGAGTTGAAACAATGACAGGCTTTATTTTCTGGGGCTCCAAAATCACTGCAGATGGTGACTCCAGCCATGAAATTAAAAGATGCTTACTCCTTGGAAAAAAAGTTATGACCAACCTATACAGCATATTAAAAGCAGAGACATTACTTTGCCAACAATGGTCCATCTAGTCAAAGCTATGACTTTTCCAATGGTCATGAATGGATGTGAGAGTTGGTCTATAAAGAAAGCTGAGCGCTGAAGAATTGATGCTTTTGAACTGTGGTGTTGGAGAAGACTCTTGAGAGTCCCTTGGACAGCAAGGAGATCCAGCCAGTCCATCCTAAAGGAAATCAGTCCTGAATATTCATTGCAAGGACTGATGCTGAAGCGGAAACTCCAATACTTTGGCCACCTGATGGAAAGACCTGACTCATTTGAAGAGACCCTGATGCTGGGAAAGATTGAAGACAGGAGGAGAAGGGGACAGCAGAGGATGAGATGGTTGTATGGCATCACCGACTCAATGGACATGAGTTCGAGTAAATTCTGGGAGTAGGTGATGGACAAGGGGGCCTGGTGTGCTCCAGTCCATGGGGCACAACCAGTCAGACACGGCTGAGCGATTGAACTGAACTGAACCTTAGCTTTTGTTTTTTTACTGTAGCATTGCATTATAATCTGAAGTTAAAGGAGTGTGATACCTCCAGGTTAGCTCTTTTTTCTCAAGATTACTTTGACTATTTGGGGCCTTTTGTGATTCTGTACCAGCAAATTTTAGGATTTTTTTAAATTTATTTATTTTAACTGGAGGTTAATTACTTACACTATTGTATTGGTTTTGCCATACATCAACATGAATCCGCCAGAGGTATACACGTGTTCCCCATCCTGAACCGCCCTTCCTCCTCCCTCCCCGTACCATCCCTCTGGGTCGTCTCAGTGCACCATCCCCAAGCATCCAGTATCATGCATCAAACCTGGACTGGCGATTCGTCTCATATATGATATTACACATATTTCAATGCCATTCTCCCAAATCATCCCACGCTCTCCCTCTCCCGTAGAGTCCAAAAGACTGTTCTATACATCTCTGTCTCTTTTGCTGTCTCGCATACAGGGTTATCGTTACCATCTTTCTAAATTCCATATATATGCATTATTATACTGTATTAGTGTTTTTCTTTCTGGCTTACTTCACTCTGTATAATCGGCTCCAGTTTCATCCACCTCATTAGAACTGATTCAAATATATTCTTTTTAATGGCTGAGTAATACTCCATTGTGCATATGTACCACAGCTTTCTTATCCATTCATCTGCTGGTGGACATCTAGGTTGCTTCTATGTCCTGGATTTTTTGTTCTAGTTTTGTGAAAATTGTCAAGCGTGTTTTGATAAGGATTGATTTAGGTTTATGGACCTTTAAAAAATGTTAATCTTTCCAGTCCATGAATATGGAATGCCTTTCCATTTATTTGTATCATCTTCAGTTTCCTTTATCAATGTCTTATAGTTTTTATAGTGTAGGTTTTTTCTTTCTTGGTGTTTATTTCTAGGTATTTCATTCTTTTTGATGCAGTGGTCACTGGGATTGTTTTTTTTTACTCTTCTGCCATTTAATATGAATTAGCTGTGGGTTTGTTGTAAATGGACTTTGTTATGTTGAGATATGTTCCCTCAATGCCAACTTTGTTGAGGGTTTTTCTCATGAATGGAAGTTGAATTTTGTCAGGTGGTCTATGTGTACCTGTTGAGATGATTGTATGATTTTTAATTTTTGTTCTGTTAACGTGGTTCATCCCATTGGTTGGTTTGTAATATTGAACCATCTTTACATCCCCGGAATGAATCCCACTTGACCATGATTTATGGTCCTTTTTGTATATTGTTGAATTTGATTTGCTAATATTTAGTTTAGGATTTTTGCATCTATATTCATCAAGGATACTGAAATAATTTTCTTTGTCATCGTGTCTTTGTCTGGCTTTGATATCTGTCGTGGTGGACTTTAGCATGCACTTGGGAGTGTGACCTCCTCCTCAGTTTTTCCAAATAATTTGAGAAGGCTAGGTATTAACTCTTGTAGATATGTTTGGTAGACTTCACCTGGGAAGCTGTCTGGTTCTGGACTTTTCTTTGTTGGGAGGCTTTTAATTACTGATTCAGTTTTAATTCTAGTATCAGTCTATTCAAATTATCTGTTTCTTCCTGATTCAGTTTTGCAAGATTGTATGTCTCCAGGAATTTACCCATTTCCTCCAGGGTGCTGAATTTGTTGGCATATGACTCTTCATAGTATTCTCTTAGGATTGTTTCTGTCTCTGTTCCATTGATTGTAATTTCTCCTCTTTCACATATTGTTTTGTTATTTGGGTCCTCTGTCTTTTCTTAACGAGCCTATGTAAAGGCTTAATAATTTTCTCTTTAAAAAGAACTCCTTACTTCATTGTCTTTTCCTTTCTGGGTCGAGGGGTTCTCTAGTTTTTTTTTTTTTTTTTTGTCTCTGATCTTTACTGTTTCCATCCTTCCGCTGACTTTCAGTTTTGTTTGTTCTTTTTCTAACTCTTTTACATGATAGTTTAGCTTGTTTATTTGAGATTTTTCTTGTTTTCTGAGGTGTATAGTCTCTGTTTTCATTTTCCCCATTTTTCTTCCTGTATTTGATCTCTGGTTTTATACTGTTGAGATCAGAAAAGGTGTTTGATATAATTTCTGTCCTTTTAAGTTCGTTGGGACTTGCCTGATGACCTATTCTGGAGAGCATTCCATGTGAACTTGAATATGTATCTTGCTGATTTTAGATGGAATATTTAGTAACTGTCAAGTACAGTTGGTCTAGTTTGTTAAGTAATGCCCTTGTTTCCCAGCTGGTTTTCTGTTCGGATCATGTACCCAGTGATGGTAAGTGGAGTGTTAAAATCCTACTGTTACTGTATTCTTGTCAAGTTCTCCCTTTTATGTCCATTGTCAGTAGATCTATTTTAAATACTTTTTTTTTAATGCCGAGAAGAATAGAGGAGGAATTCCACGTACAGTTGGCATAGTTCTTCCCTTCAGAGTTAATAGGGTAGTATGTATTTCCTTAGTCTTTTTCTATAAATATATGTTTTTTAAGTGGTGATGAAAGTATATGTAACATTTATGGTAAAAGCTTTTTCCCACAGAAAATAAAATTATAAAAATGATTTTAATTAATGTATCCTAGCCTTCTGTTGAATGGATTTACCATAATTTACTTAATTGGAGCCTAAACTGAGAAACATTTGTTCATAGTTTCTTGGAAATTGAAAATTTAAAAGCAGTTGAGCTACTTGTGTGTTTGAGTATTAAGAATAATTTTCTTTCCTATATTTTAGATTCAGGTAGACATGTATTCCCCTCTTAAATTGAAAGTTAAAATAATACTCTATTTGACTAGTTTATAATAAGAGATATTGAAAAGATTTTTTTAAGACTTAAAACTCATTGTGATTTTATTTCGAAGTGTAATTCATTTATTGCATTATAGGTATTTCTAGTGATTTTTCTTTTTTGAGAAGTTTGTAAGTTCTGTTATTTCTTGAGTTATGAACACTTAGTTTATGAATTTTCATGCATTGAAATAACTTTCTTTGGATATGCTCTAGAAATGAAATGAAGCCGTTTAAAGTTATTTCTAAAATTAGGTTTTACGGTCCATACAAGGAATTGAAAATGAAATTTTGGAAAAGGGATCCAATTTATATTTGGAAAATAGAAAAACAATGATGTTTTTATTTATCTCACTTGTATCTGGAGGATGATGAGCAAGCAAGATCCAAGCTTTATTACCCCCTGGGTTTCCCTCTCACTTGAATATACAAGTAGGGTGGTGACATCAGAGATTATCACTCACTCATCCTCGTCCCTGTTGATAATCTTCAGGTGGCTTATTGTGAATAAAAAACAGAAGAAGAAAACTGGCAGCTTCCCTTCTTTTGTTTTCTCCACTTCTCTTCCTGTGGTTCTGTAGTAGGTGGCGCTAATAACTTTCCAATACTGAGAGATTAGATGTTTATCTGTAAATGTTACAAAATTTAAAACTGCAAAAATTGGAATTTGATTCAGTTTTTAACATGCATACATAGTTCCACAAGTTAGAAAGACCAGACAGTATCGTACTTACGACTTATACTCAACATAGTAAATAAAAGGTATAATATTAACAATTAAAAGAATCATTTATGTGTAGCGTAATTCTAATACTAGTGATGTATATTTAGAATATACTGTTTAAAGTCATAGATTTTCGGTACTCACATACTTTCAGTGTTACTGTTTCTTCTAATTTTTAAAATCTTCCCTAGAGCTTTCTAACATTGTAAATTATAAGAATCATTTTGAAGTTTTAAGCTCATTTTTAATAGGAAAACCTTGAGAGAACATTAGTATGCATAAAAAGAATTGATTTCCTCTTAGTCTTGAATTTCCTGTGGGCAAAACACCCTAAATTAAAATTAGGATCTTGACAGTGGGGAATAAACCTTTTTAACAATATTAAATAATAAAAATATATTTGTCATTTTTGTAAAAGTATGAAATACTTATAAGTATGTATAAATACTTCGGCCACCTGATGCGAAGAACCGACTCACTGGAAAAGACCCTGATGCTGGGAAAGATTGAAGGCGGGAGGAGAAAGGGATGACTGAGGATGAGATGGCTGGATGGCATCACCGAAGGTGATTGACATGAGTTTGAGCAAACTCTGGGAGTTGGTGATGGACAGGGAAGCCCGGCGTGCTGCAGTCCATGGGGTCGCAAAGAGTCAGACACAACTGAGCAACTGAACTGAACTAATGAAAATTTTGGTTTAGAATGAACTAATTTTTACCTAACATTTTTTAAGTGAGGTAAAATATCCCTTCATTATGGAAACTGTATCACACAGGCACACTAGCAGTGAATATGGATTGGTTGTTCTGTGCGTTCCATATAAATTTTAGAAATCTCATCTAATGTTATTTAGATTCCTTAATTTAGTTGTCATAAAAGACTAACATAAATTTATCCTGTGTCCTTGGCATATATTTCCGTGTCTTTTCTGTTTGTTTCTTTTTAATGCATGTGTATTGGTTTACTTAAGTAATTTTAGTTTCCAGCACTATTCAGAAATGAATTATAAGTACATAATGGTAAAATATTATTTGAAAGTTTTCTCACAACTTAGATTTGGACAGTCATTTACAACCTATCTGGTGGTTAAATTTCTAACTCTTTCAACTGTCCTAAAGTTCTGAACCAATAAGTATGAAATGGCTCCTGGGAAAAACACACACATGCGCACACACACCCAGGGGAAAGTACACAGATTTATGAAATGCCTTCTTTATTAGTCACTGTGCTAACCACTTTACTTTCAGTTTTATTTTTCAAAGTAACGTGTTCATTATATTATCAAGGAAGCAAATGCCCAGAAATTAACATAAAAATTAGGATTCTTTTTTTTTTTTTTTTAAGAATCTCTTGTTTGGGGCTTTATAGTTTCACAGCAACATTAAAATGAAGGCACTTTGGTTTCCCACACCCCCTAACCGTACGCGTGCATGGCCCCCTCCATTGTCAGTATCACTCACCAGAATGGCCCGCTTTCTACGCTGGTGAACCTACGTTAACACGACAGAATTGCTCAAAATCCAGTGTGCCTTTGGAACCACTCGTAGTGTTTACCATTCTGTAGATTTGGACACATGTATTAATAACATACACATGTACAAATCATATATTATTAATAATATACATGTATTATTTATGTTGTTAATAATAATATAATGATATTCTATCATTAGAATATCATACAGCATACTTTCAATACCTTAAAAATTCACTCTCCTCCCTCTATTCAGCCTTCCCTTGCCCCCAGCCCTGGTGATCACTCATCTTTTTAAAACTGTGGATAGTTTTATCTTTTTCCAGAATGTCATGTAGTTGGAATCTTGTGGTCTGTAGCCTTTTCAGATTTGGCTTCTCTTTATTACTAATGTGCAGTTAAGGTTCCTCATGTGTTTTCTTGATTTGATAGCTCATTTCTTTATAGTGCTGAATTCTGTACCATTGTCTGCATGTACCACAGTTGATGTATTCATTTCCTTACTTAAGGGCATCTTATTTGCTCCCGAGTTTTGGTAGTTACGAATAGAGCTGCCAGAGACACCCAAGTGGGCTCCCGTGGTTGCTCCACAGTAACGGATCCGCCTGCAAGTGCAGGAGAAACAGGTTCCATTCCTGGGTCAGGAAAATCCCCTGGAGAAGGAAATAGCAACCCACTGTAGTATTGTTGCTTGGAAAATCACATGGACAGAGGAGCCTGGCAGGCTATAATCCATGGGGTTGCAAAGAGTTGGACATGATTGAGCAATTAAACAACTAGAGAAAATAGCCATTTGCAGGTTTTTGTTTGGCTGTAGGTTTTCAACACCTTTGAGTAGGTATCATGATTACTGCATTATGTGCCCCCTGGTGGATGAGATTGGGCCAGGGACTTGTGCCCACTTCCTGGTAAGAGGGACTGGTGCCTGAGCCCTCGTGAATGGAGCTGAGTCTTGTCCCTCTGGTTATCAAGGCCCTGCCAAGAGATGTGTGTAGAGGCAGTTGTGGGCTCAGGATGACTTTAGGCCACCTGTCAGCTGTTGGGTAGGCTGTGCTCCTACCATGTTGATTTTTTGACCTGAGGCATCCCACCACTGGCGCCTACAGGTGAGACAAGGTTCCAGTGCCAAAATGGTGACCTCCAGGAGAGCTCTCCCCAGTGAGCATACCCTGGGGCCTCTGGCACTGCGTCCTTGTCCCTAAGTGAGCGCCAGCTGACCCCCTGCTTCCTCAGGAGACCTTTGAAGACCTGTAGGTAGGTCCGGCCCAGGGTCCTATGGAGTCACTACTTCACCCTAGATCCTAGTACGCATGAGTCCTTGCATGCGTCCTTCCCGCAGCAGGGTGCCTGACATGGGGTTCAGAACTTTCTCTTCTGTAGGAGAACCTCATGATATAATTATTTTGCAGTTTGCAAGTTCTGATTTGATTATATTATGAATTTGCCCCTCCTACCATCTCACTGTGGCTTTTTCTTTGTCTTTGGAACTACAGTATCTTTTTTAGTAGGTTCCAGATGAGGTGAGCTCAAGTCTTTTCTATTCCACCAGCTTGTTTTCATCTCATAATTATTACTTCTTAAAATAATACTTGTTTACAAATTTCTAACCTTTTGTAAATAGTACGTTATATTTATCTCTTTTTTTAATTGAATATACAATTGATTTAAGTTTAGGCAGCCTCAGTTTGAGGCATAAGTAATTCTTTTTCTCAGTTGCATCAACTTTAAGACTTATTTCTTCACACCACACTAAAATGCTTCCAACTTAACATTTTTACCTATGTTCAGGAAATAAAGACAATATGGTATTCAGAAATTATGAAAGCAAACACTGCTAAATAACCAATATGCCAAAGTTGCTAAAATTGAGCTCTTCACTGACATTATCTTAACATTAGAGCCCAAAATATTCATTTTGAGCACTACCTATTTTCAGTGGTTGTAAAGTCAAATGTATGAAAGCTGAATACCGTCTAAGAAAAATTGTAGCTACTTGAAAATTTTACTCGTGGGCAGTTTAGAACTTAAATTCTCTGATCATTGCAGGTCATTATGTTTCAATAGGAAATAGACTAATTCTAGGAGTGGTGCTGCATGCAGTGGTCAGATCCCGCGTTTGAACAGCTTTCCACCCGTGGGCCTCGTGCTAGCTGTTTTCACTGTTCATCTGCCAGTTTGGCAGAAAGCGGCGCCCAGTTGCTGCCCTTTGCAGCTGTTTTCACTTCTTTACTAACTGCAGCATCCTTTTCCATACAGTGAAAGCTGTATAGATATAAATGGTGTCCAGCAGCAGCCAGAATTTGCTGGATTATCTCTTTCCTTGGTTGCTCAGAAACCTCAGGCAGCCGAACTGCCGCAGCGAGTTTTCTAGAACTGTCAGCATAATACTTTCATGTTTGTCTGGACATTTTATTTCTGGAATACATCTTACAAGAAAGTTGCTGTCTTGGTTAAGGGGTTTTTCTCAGCTCAGATCATTTTGATAGTGTTCTCTAATACCCACAAGTTTTGCCGTAGACTACAGATGTTCATGAACTTCTTGCAGGAAGCTACCAAGATTAAAGCCACACTTGACTTCAACTTAATATGCAATCAGACAAGCTAATTCCCAAATCACTTAACTATATTGCCTTTGTAGCAACATTTTGGAGTAAGACCTCCTCCGTTCAGTTCAGTTCATTTCAGTCACTCATTCGTGTCCGACTCTTTGTGACCCCATGAACTGCAGCACACCAGGCCTCCCTGTCCATCACCAACTCCCGGAGTCCACCCAAACCCATGTCCATCTAGTTGATGATGCCATCCAACCGTCTCATCCTCTGTCATCTCCCTTTCCTCCTGCCCTCAATCTTTCCCAGCATCAGCGTCTTTTCCAAAAGACCTCCTGCTCCCTGCCTTATATATGTTTATGTGTGTGTTTTCCATGTACCTCCAGTGTGAGATTCTGTTTCCTGCTCTGGCTTTGAACTAAATTTTGTATGCCTTTCACTTAGTATTTATAAGTGCAGTTATATTGGAGAGAGACCTTTGTTAATACTGGCAGTGACCTAGAAAATTAATGAAAGAGGAGTTAACTTTGATTCAGAAGACTGTTGAAAAAAATACATAGTTTTTATCTTGTCAAAGGTCAGACCCCTAATAAATGATGAAGTTTAGACTACCAGGTACATATCAGTTCTGATATAAAACTTAGAGTAGGTGACATTTTTCTTAAGGTTTCACTGTCTTTTGAAAAGAATTTGAGTATTGAGTTCTTTAAAGGCAGCAACTCTTAACCAATGGCTTGCACATAGGAGAAGGAGATAAAATTTAGTGAGTACCTGCTATGCACTGTATTACATACTTAACCTAGGTAATCTTGACAATTCTGCAGGGTAGGTGGCCTTATCCCTTTTTTACATAAGAAAAAATTAAGGTACAGAGAGGTTAAATGATTTGTGTTATTTGTACTAAGAAGTAGATGTGGGATTCCAAACCAGCTATTTTCTTTCCACCACATCAGGGGTTGGCTGGCAACCTACAGCTCATGGACCACATCTCGGATCTTACTTTTGTAAATGAAATTTATAGGACACAACCACAGCTCTTCTACGATTAGATACTGCCTGTGGCTTTCAAGCTGTAACAGCCGAGTTGAGTACTTATGACAGAGATCATATGACTCAGAAGCCATATGACTGACAAGTAGATATTTTACTATCTGGTCTTTTATGGGAAAAGTTTGCTGATACCTGCACTAAACCTTACGTTGTTTAGAGGTACTGTAAACTGACTGTGCATTCTGTAGTATAAATTTCAGACTTACTGAAGCATTAGACTAGGACAAGAGCAATAAGATAATGATGAAGGCAAGCAACAACCCGTGAATGTTCAAAAGTCTTCCTATTTGGAAAGATAGGCTGGTACGATTTAAATAGAGTCCTTTCTGTTTCTGTGATTCAATGCATGTCTCCCAGTTTCCTTAATAAACTGCCTCAAAAACTCAAGTGCACTTAAATTGATGAACTACTCCCAGAAATCCTTTATAGAAGATGAAGTTCTTCAAAAGTAAATATCTATCTCCTAATATGTTACCTTTTAACTACAAAAGTAAACTGTTTTTAAAGTCATTATTATGGGCTGAAGGTTGGCCTCAACAAAATAATTGGCTCCTCCTCTTAATTTAACTGATAATAAAGATAACCTTTAGAAATATGATGTCAAACTAGAAGAGTCTATTGAGGAATCTTACACTCCCTTGTAAGTTTACTTATTGTAGCAGCTGGTTCTATGCCCCTCCGCTCTCCTAACATATGACCCTTGAGCTTAACCCTCTTACTATAATTTTTAAAATTTGAGCCATAGTATAGTTCATTGTAAACAAAAATCTCTGAGTGCAAACATTAATTAATACAATTGGAGGTATAGTTTAAATGTCACATATACTATTGAAGTGTTACCTTATATCCACAAAAAAATAAAGAATCAGAAAAACATATTTCTTTCTTATTAAAAACAAAAATTATAGAAAGTGAAGTCACTCAGTCATGTCTGACTCTTTGCGACTCCGTGGACTGTAGCCCACCAGGCTCCTCCGTCCATGGGATTCTCCAGGCAACAATACTGGAGCGGGTTGCCATTTCCTTCTCCTGGGGCTCTTCCCAACCCAGGGATCAAACCTGGGTCTCCCACATTGGAGGCAAACTTTTTAACCTCTGAGCCACCAAATGAAGAAAAAAGAAATTATAGAGCCCTTCACAATTAAAAGATAATCAGGAAATTAGGGAAAGACATAGTTCTTACTCTTTGAGTGATTTTTACTTTCACTTTCATCCATTCTTTACCGGTTAAAGGATACATTTCTTAGTCTGGCCACAACCTATTTTCAGTTTGAAGGTACTCACCAATTGAATAAACCTTTTGTTTCATACCTTCCTTTGCATGGGCTGTTTCCTTTATGACTGATTTTAATAATGGCTGAAGACTAGATTCAGAAACGTTTATTGGAATGGAACAAAACTAGCATTTATTAAGCATACTAGCCAAGGTCTGTGGTAGGTACTTAAAGAAGTAGCTCTCATAATCTTGACTATTGTCCTTAAGAAATGGTTGTTTCTTTTTACTGTATAGATGTAACCTGAGGCTTTAGGAGGGTAGGTACAATTACATAGCTAATGAAGGTAAATGTGAGATTTCATACTCCAGATTAAGTGATTGTTTTCTTGTCTTTCCCCTACCCACCTCACATTGCTTCAGTAGTAAATACCTGTGATCTTTATTATAACCTTTCCAAATACAGTAGGCATAAACAGTTCATGTTTTCAGCCTTGTTTTGAGTTATTTACAGTAGAAGAAAACAAATGTAATGGTATTATGGTAGAATAATCACGATTTCATTATTCTGAGTGTAATTAGTTGTAGTTAGTTTTACTCATTTGCTGTGAGTTGTATAGCCCTCTATATTTACATTTGAAAAATCTTTTCTTTGAGGTCCTTCTAAGTACTGAACAATTTCATTTTACTTTATTGTAATTTAACATATTCTAGACTTCTTATATGAGCAAAATTTCCTATATTTTTCATTATCCTAGAAATTGGCTGAATCAGATTTATATGTAATTTATACAAGAATTTAAGTGTATTCAACCATAAATTTTAGTCAAACTCATTTCCTGCCTCTGTGAAGGAGAAAATTGAAAAGACCATGTATATATGTAACTTTATAGTATAAAGTACAGCCTGTGAAACCATCACTTTCTGTATGGGAAAATATTACAGTTTAAGAAGTTAGTTTGGGCAATATTAAACATTAAATTTTTTTTTTGGCTATTAAGATAAATTTGGTAAAACATAATTCTTTCCCTTATATGTGCTTCCTAGATTTTATTAGTATTCCTAATTGTGGTATTTTTTTCCTTAGGATACTGATTCATAATTATTGGTTTTACAATCTAATGTTTTTTCCTCCATTAGAATGTGAAACATGTTGCAGAAGCATTTAAGAAGTGGCTGAAGGGTGAAGGAAAAAAGTGCCATTGCCCATCAGAAAAAAGCAAAACAAAACATGGGAAGTTCAACCACCAAATTTCGTAAAGCACTCATCAATGGTGATGAAAACCTGGCCTGCCAAATATATGAAAGCAACCCTCAGCTAAAAGAATCCCTTGATCCAAATACATCTTATGGGGAGCCCTACCAGCACAATACTCCATTACACTATGCTGCTAGACATGGAATGAATAGAATATTAGGGTAAGTATTACTGGAAACCAATTGGTAACAGTTTATTTATTTATTTTTTTTTAAGTTTAAATGATGATTTTTATTCTATTTTCAATATACAGATAATTTAATTTGACATCAACTCATTTTTTTTAATGAGAACAAATTTTTTTTTTTTTTTTTTTTTTTTTGTTTTTTATTTTTTAAATTTTAAATTGTTTAATTGTTACATGCATTCCCAAACATGGACCCCCCTCCCACCTCCCTCCCCATAACATCTTTCTGGGTCATCCCCATGCACCAGCCCCAAGCATGCTGCATCCTGCGTCAGACATAGACTGGCGATTCAATTCACATGATAGTATGCATGTTAGAATGTCATTCTCCCAAATCATCCCACCCTCTCCCTCTCCCTCTGAGTCCAAAAGTCCGTTATACACATCTGTGTCTCTTTCCCTGTCTTGCATACAGGGTCATCATTGCCATCTTCCTAAATTCCATATATATGTGTTAGTATACTGTATTGGTGTTTTTCTTTCTGGCTTACTTCACTCTGTATAATCGGCTCCAGTTTCATCCATCTCATCAGAACTGATTCAAATGAATTCTTTTTAACCGCTGAGTAATACTCCATTGTGTATATGTACCACAGCTTTCTTATCCATTCATCTGCTGATGGACATCTAGGTTGTTTCCATGTCCTGGCTATTATAAACAGTGCTGCGATGAACATTGGGGTACATGTGTCTCTTTCAATTCTGGTTTCCTCCGTGTGTATGCCCAGCAGTGGGATTGCTGGGTCATAAGGGAGTTCTATTTGCAATTTTTTAAGGAATCTCCACACTGTTCTCCATAGTGGCTGTACTAGTTTGCATTCCCACCAACAGTGTAGGAGGGTTCCCTTTTCTCCACACCCTCTCCAGCATTTATTGCTTGCAGATTTTTGGATCGCAGCCATTCTGACTGGTGTGAAGTGGTACCTCATTGTGGTTTTGATTTGCATTTCTCTAATAATGAGTGATGTTGAGCATCTTTTCATGTGTTTGTTAGCCATCCGTATGTCTTCTTTGGAGAAATGTCTATTTAGTTCTTTGGCCCATTTTTTGATAGGGTCGTTTATTTTTCTGGAGTTGAGCTGCAGAAGTTGCTTGTATATTTTTGAGATTAGTTGTTTGTCAGTTGCTTCATTTGCTATTATCTTCTCCCATTCAGAAGGCTGTCTTTTCACCTTGCTTATATTTTCCTTTGTTGTGCAGAAGCTTTTAATTTTAATTAGATCCCATTTGTTTATTTTTGCTTTTATTTCCAGTATTCTGGGAGGTGGATCATAGAGGATCCTGCTGTGATTTATGTCTGAGAGTGTTTTGCCTATGTTCTCCTCTAGGAGTTTTATAGTTTCTGATCTTACATTTAGATCTTTAATCCATTTTGAGTTTATTTTTGTGTGCGGTGTTAGAAAGTGATCTAGTTTCATTCTTTTACAAGTGGTTGACCAGTTTTCCCAGCACCACTTGTTAAAGAGATTGTCTTTACTCCATTGTATATTCTTGCCTCCTTTGTCAAAGATAAGGTGTCCATATGTGTGTGGATTTATCTCTGGGCTTTCTATTTTGTTCCATTGATCTATATGTCTGTCTTTGTGCCAGTACCATACTGTCTTGATGACTGTGGCTTTGTAGTAGAGCCTGAAGTCAGGCAAGTTGATTCCTCCAGTTCCATTCTTCTTTCTCAAGATTGCTTTGGCTATTCGAGGTTTTTTGTATTTCCATACAAATCTTGAAATTATTTGTTCTAGTTCTGTGAAAAATGTGGCTGGTAGCTTGATAGGGATTGCATTGAATTTGTAAATTGCTTTGGGTAGTATACTCATTTTCACTATATTGATTCTTCCAATCCATGAACATGGTATATTTCTCCATCTATTAGTGTCCTCTTTGATTTCTTTCATCAGTGTTTTATAGTTTTCTATATATAGGTCTTTAGTTTCTTTAGGTAGATATATTCCTAAGTATTTTATTCTTTTTGTTGCAATGGTGAATGGAATTGTTTCCTTAATTTCTTTTTCTACTTTCTCATTATTCGTGTATAGGAATGCAAGGGATTTCTGTGTGTTGATTTTATATCCTGCAGCTTTACTATATTCATTGATGAGCTCTAGTAATTTTCTGGTGGAGTCTTTAGGGTTTTCCATGTAGAGGATCATGTCATCTGCAAACAGTGAGAGTTTTACTTCTTCTTTTCCAATTTGGATTCCTTTTATTTCTTTTTCTGCTCTGATTGCTGTGGCCAAAACTTCCAGAACTATGTTGAATAGTAGCGGTGAAAGTGGACACCCTTGTCTTGTTCCTGACTTTAGGGGAAATGCTTTCAATTTTTCACCATTGAGGATAATGTTTGCTGTGGGTTTGTCATAGATAGCTTTTATTATGTTGAGGTATGTTCCTTCTATTCCTGCTTTCTGGAGAGTTTTTATCATAAATGGATGTTGAATTTTGTCGAAGGCCTTCTCTGCATCTATTGAGATAATCATATGGTTTTTATTTTTCAATTTGTTAATGTGGTGAATTACATTGATTGATTTGCGGATATTGAAGAATCCTTGCATCCCTGGGATAAAGCCCACTTGGTCATGGTGTATGATCTTTTTAATGTGTTGTTGGATTCTGATTGCTAGAATTTTGTTGAGGATTTTTGCATCTATGTTCATCAGAGATATTGGCCTGTAGTTTTCTTTTTTTGTGACATCTTTGTCAGGTTTTGGTATTAGGGTGATGGTGGCCTCATAGAATGAGTTTGGAAGTTTACCTTCCTCTGCAATTTTCTGGAAGAGTTTGAGGAGGATAGGTGTTAGCTCTTCTCTAAATTTTTGGTAGAATTCAGCTGTGAAGCCATCTGGACCTGGGCTTTTGTTTGCTGGAAGATTTCTGATTACAGTTTCAATTTCCGTGCTTGTGATGGGTCTGTTAAGATTTTCTATTTCTTCCTGGTTCAGTTTTGGAAAATTGTACTTTTCTAAGAATTTGTCCATTTCTTCCATGTTGTCCATTTTATTGGCATACAACTGCTGATAGTAGTCTCTTATGATCCTTTGTATTTCTGTGTTGTCTGTTGTGATCTCTCCATTTTCATTTCTAATTTTATTGATTTGATTTTTCTCTCTTTGCTTCTTGATGAGTCTGGCTAATGGTTTGTCAATTTTATTTATCCTTTCAAAGAACCAGCTTTTGGCTTTGTTGATTTTTGCTATGGTCTCTTTTGTTTCTTTTGCATTTATTTCTGCCCTAATTTTTAAGATTTCTTTCCTTCTACTAACTCTGGGGTTCTCCAACTCTTCCTTTTCTAGTTGCTTTAGTTGTAGAGTTAGGTTGTTTATTTGACTTTTTTCTTGCTTCTTGAGGTATGCCTGTATTGCTATGAACTTTCCTCTTAGCACTGCTTTTATAGTGTCCCACAGGTTTTGGGTTGTTGTGTTTTCATTTTCATTAGTTTCTATGCATATTTTGATTTCTTTTTTGATTTCTTCTGTGATTTGTTGGTTATTCAGAAGTGTGTTGTTCAACCTCCATATGTTGGAATTTTTAATAGTTTTTCTCCTGTAATTGAGATCTAATCTTAATGCATTATGGTCAGAAAAGATGCTTGGAATGATTTCAATTTTTTTGAATTCATCAAGTTTAGATTTTTGGCCCAGGATGTGGTCTATCCTGGAGAAGGTTCCATGAGCACTTGAAAAAAAGGTGAAATTCATTGTTTTGGGGTGAAATGTCCTATAGATATCAATTAGGTCTAACTGATCTAATGTATCATTTAAAGTTTGCATTTCTTTGTTAATTTTCTGTTTAGTTGATCTGTCCATAGGTGTGAGTGGGGTATTAAAGTCTCCCACTATTATTGTGTTATTGTTGATTTCCCCTTTCATACTTGTTAGCATTTGTCTTACATATTGTGGTGCTCCTATATTGGGTGCATATATATTTATAATTGTTATATCTTCTTCTTGGATTGTTCCTTTGATCATTATGTAGTGGCCTTCTTTGTCTCTTTTCACAGCCTTTGTTTTAAAGTCTATTTTATCGGATATGAGTATTGCCACTCCTGCTTTCTTTTGGTCTCTATTCGCGTGGTATATCTTTTTCCAGCCCTTCACTTTCAGTCTGTATGTGTCCCTTGTTTTGAGGTGGGTCTCTTGTAAGCAGCATATAGAGGGGTCTTGTTTTTGTATCCATTCGGCCAGTCTTTGTCTTTTGGTTGGGGCGTTCAACCCATTTACATTTCAGGTAATTATTGATAAGTATGATCCCGTTGCCATTTACTGTATTGTTTTGGGTTCGGGTTTATACACCCTTTTCGTGTTTCCTGTCTAGAGGATATCCTTTAGAATTTGTTGGAGAGCTGGTTTGGTGGGGCTGAATTCTCTCAGCTTTTGCTTGTCTGTAAAGCTTTTGATTTCTCCTTCGTATTTGAATGAGATCCTTGCTGGGTACAGTAATCTGGGCTGTAGGTTATTGTCTTTCATCACTTTAAGTATGTCTTGCCATTCCCTCCTGGCCTGAAGAGTTTCTATTGACAGATCAGCTGTTATCCTTATGGGAATCCCCTTGTGTGTTATTTGTTGTTTTTCCCTTGCTGCTTTTAATATTTGTTCTTTGTGTTTGATCTTTGTTAATTTGATTAATATGTGTCTTGGGGTGTTTCGCCTTGGGTTTATCCTATTTGGGACTCTCTGTGTTTCTTGGACTTGGGTGATTATTTCCTTCCCCATTTTAGGGAAGTTTTCAACTATTATCTCCTCAAGGATTTTCTCATGATCTTTCTTTCTGTCTTCTTCTTCTGGGACTCCTATAATTCGAATGTTGGAGCGTTTCATATTGTCCTGGAGGTCTCTGAGATTGTCCTCGTTTCTTTTAATTCGTTTTTCTTGTTTCCTCTCTGATTCATTTATTTCTACCATTCTATCTTCTATTTCACTAATCCTATCTTCTGCCTCTGTTATTCTACTATTTGTTGCCTCCAGAGTGTTTCTGATCTCATTTATTGTGTTATTCATTATATTTTGACTCTTTTTTATTTCTTCTAGGTCCTTGTTAAACCTTTCTTGCATCTTCTCAATCCTTGTCTCTAGGCTATTTATCTGTGTTTCCATTTTGATTTCAAGATTTTGGATCATTTTCACTATCAATATTCGGAATTCCTTCTCTGGTAGATTCCCTACTTCTTCCTCTTTTGTTTGGTTTGGTGGGCAACTCTCCTGTTCCTTTACCTGCTGAGTATTCCTCTGTCTCTTCATCTTGGTTATATTGCTGCGTTTGGGGTGGCCTTTTTATATTCTGATAATTTGTGGAGTTCTCTTTATTATGGAGCTTCCTCACTTTGGGTGGGGTCCTATCAGTGGCTTGTCAAGGTTTCCTGGTTAGGGAGGCTTGTGTTGGAGTTTTGGTGGGTGGAGCTGGGTTTCTTCTCTCTGGAGTGCAGTGGAGTGACCCGTAATGGGTTATGAGACATCAAAGGTTTTGGGATAATTTTGAGCTGCCTGTATATTGAGGCTCAGGGGAGTGTTCCTGTGTTGCTGGAGAATTTGCGTGGTATGTCTTGTTTTGGAACTTGTTGGCCCTTGGGTGGAGCTTGGTTTCACTGTAGGTATGAAGGCATTTGATGAGCTCCTATTGCTTAATGTTCCCTGAATTCAAGAGTTCTCTAATGTTTTCAGGCTTTGGGTTTAAGCTTCCTGCTTCTGGTTTTCAGTTTTATTTTTACAGTAGCCTCTAGACTTCTCCATCTATACAGCACCGATGATAAAACATCTAGGTTAAAGATGAAAAGTTTCTCCACCTTGAGGGACACTCAGAGAGGTTCACTGAGTTACAAGGAGAAGAGAAGATGGAGGGGGTAGTTAGAGGTAACTGGAATGAGATGCGGTGAGATCAAGAGAGGAGAGAGCAAGCTAGCCAGTAGTCTCTTCCTTATGTGCGCTCTATAGTCTGGACTGCTCAGAGGTATTTACAGAGTTATACGGGGAAGAGGAGAGGGAGGAAGTAGACAGAGGTGACCAGCAGGATAAGCGAGAGGAATGAGTAGGAGAGAGACAAATCCTGCCAGTAACCAGTTCCTTAGGTGTTCTCTACCGTCTGGAACACACAGAGATTCACAGAGTTGGATAGAGGAGAGATGGGGGAGAAAAGAGACAGAGGCCACCTGGTGGAGAAAAAGGAGAGTCCAGAGGAGGAGAGAGTGGTCAAGCCAGTAATCTCGCTCTCAGGTAAACTTGGGTAGTGAAGTTTGGGTTTTTAAATGTACAAAATTGACAACAAAGATTAAAAATCTGGAGTAGAGGTTGGATTTTCAAAGATACAATATTAAAGAAAAGCAGAAGGAAAAAGGAAGAAAGAAAGAAAAAGAATTATTAAAAAACAAACAAACAAACAAACAAAAAAAAACCAAAACACCAACAACCATCCAAAGAGTATATATGGTGTTTGCCTTAAAAAAAAAAAAAGTTTTTTTTTTTTTTTAAATAGTAATACTAGGTTATAGAAATAAAAATTAGAGGAGAAATAGAAGACTTAACAATTAAAAAAAAGCTCGGAAAAAAAAGAAAAAAAAAGCAAAAGGCAAAAAAAAAAAAAAAAGAATGATTTTAAAAATATTAAAAAATTAAAAATATATCTGGCTCTTCTCTGATGTTATGGGCCGTGTAAGCTCACTTCCAAGGTGGTTTCCTCTGTTTAACTTCTTCTGTTTGCTGGTTTTTAGGCTCACTAGTTCAGTCGCGCTGTGGGGAGGGGGGATGCTGTTTTGAAGAGAATGGTCTGCTTTTCTGGTTGCCTGATGTCCTCTGCCAGCCTACAGAAGTTGTTTTGTGGAGTTTGGTTGGCGTTGAAATGTTCTTTTGAGGAATTTGTGAGGGAGAACGTGATCTTCCCGTCCTATTCCTCCGCCATCTTTCCCTCCCCCCTCTGGTAACAGTTTAGAGAAAGGGAAAAAAAACACTCTGGTCTTTGAGAATACATGCATACATATGTGCATGTTGTGGTATTACAGTGAACTAAACTTTGTAAAACTGAATATGCCTAAATTATTAAGTATGGATTTTTTATTATGTGTTTCATTTGTGAGGTTAGTTCACATATTCTTTTTACTGTAAATACATTTTGATCCTCAGTATGTTTCATAGTATGAATTCTTTATAACAGTGTAGTGTTTTAATTTACAGTGTTTCAGTTCTAAAAAAGTACTTGTCATCTATCAAAAAATTGCAGGAAATGGTGTCCAAGGCAATTTAAGTTGAAAAACTGATGTGTTTGCCTTACCTATTCTTGATCAGATTTGAGTTTCCTTCTTTTAAAAGGTTTAGTTACTTGAAAAGACTTTTCTAAAAAGTAAAACATTTTCTTGAAACTGAAAATATCAATACTAAGAAACTTGAAAAAAAAATCTCTTTAGGAAGAAAGCCTTAGTGATAGCAGTGTGTGAATTCTTCTTAATTACATGGGAATTAAATTTGATATTTGCTAACTTATAAGATGAAAGAAGCAAAAGATAGAAAAGTAGTTCCAAAATAAATGTAGTGTTTTTAGTAGTAGATTGTGCAGCTGTGGAAGTCTGGTGGTAGAACAGAAAGAAGCACTTTGCTTCTGCGGTGTAATATAATTCTTAAATCGGCATTCTGAGTACTTTAGAACTTGACAAAAAGCTTTTCCATCCTTTCTCTGTTTCTTTTTATACAGATTTGTTGTTCAGATTAAGCTGCTCTTTCTGGTGTCCCTGAACCATGCCAGGGGTGTTCTGTCTGCCACATTCATGACGCTGTTTCCCGGGAGCATCGCTTCTCTCGGCCTTCTCTTTCTTACCTAAATTTTAGCCTTCCTTCAATGTCCTGGGCTTCCCGGGTGGCTCAGTGGTAAAGAACCTGACTGCTAATATAGGAGATGGGGTTAGGTCCCTGGGTCAGGAAGATCTCTTGGAGAAGGAAATGGCAACCCACTCCAGTATTCTTGCCTGGAGAATTCCATGGACAAAGAAGTTTGGCAGGCTAAAGTGACTTAACAGCAAGGCCCTAGGCATTCTTTTTCTGTCTTATCCTGTCACAACCTGTAAGGAACTTCAGTCCACAAGGAACTTCAGTCCACAAGGAACGTCAGTCTTCTTTTGAACTTCTATGATTCTTTTTTGTTTGTATTACTTGTGTGGTATACACTATCCCATTGGTTTTGTAATTTTGTAAACCTACTCTTTGCCTGCCTAAATTACAGCTTTTTAAAAGGACTTTCTTTGTACTTCTAGCATCTAGCATAGTATCTTACACAAAGTAAATAGAACCTTTCTAAAAGTCATTGCACAGATAATTATCTTTACGATCAGGATTTGTGAATGAGAAAAATTCCATGAATAACTTAGTTTATTCAGGCCTATGATTATCAAGTAGGTATTTTTGTAACCTCTTAAAAATAAAATAGGTATTTCTTGATTTAAAAAGAGATATTTCTATTACCTCTCCATTTTTCATTTATCTCTTATTTTCATTTCTCTAAAAACACCCACTTAGAAGCCTCTGCCACCTAATCTTGTTTGAAATTTTACATTTTTTCTTTCAAAAATGGATGTTCCCTGTGTTAATTACACTGACATATTGTACTAATAAAATAATGGCAAACGTGTTGAGGGCTTACTGTTTTCTAGGCACTACTAACTGCTCTACGTGCCTTGTCTCAATTAATTCTCATTATAGCTCTATAAGATTGTCTATCATCTGCATTTCAGAAGTGAGAAAACTGAAGCTCAGAAAGATTAAACAACTTATCAGAACTCTCCAGCTTATAAATGGCAAAGCTAACTGCCCATGTAGGCAGATGACTATAGTCTTTAGGCTTTCAACACTGTGAGAGCCTTTTATCTCTATACAGTCAGATAAGCCTGTATGTCAGGAGTGCCTAAAACACTTACTGTGCTAAGTCGTTTCAGTTGTGTCTGACTCTGTGTGACCCCATGGACTGTAACCCACCAGGCTCCTCTGTCCATGAGATTCTCCAGGCAAAAATACTGGAGTGGATTGCCGTGCCCTTCTCCAGGGGATCTTCCTGACTCAGGGATTGAACCCACATCTCTTTCATCTCCTGCATTTGCAGGGGGGTTCTTTACCACTAGCACCCCCTGGAATCCTAAAATACTTATTAGCAAGACAAATTAGTTACTCTGGATTTCAGTTTCCTAGTCTGTAAAATATTAAGCTTGTATAATTAAATGAATGTGTTATGTTTCATGATGCCTAGTGTATAGTTTTATTATTTCTCAAATTTGTAACCCTAAATATCTTCAGATTATCCTTGACTTACTCATCTCCTTTACCTAACCTGTTACTAATGCAAAGTTCACTCCGTCTTACCTGTTGGGTTCATGTCTTTCCATTCCTGTTGCCTAAAACTTTGTTTACTCTTATCAACCCCTTCTTCCAATACTGAAAGTACTTGACTCCTGAATGTTCCTCTTGCAAGTCTTTTCCTCTTCAGGTCTCATGTTCGGGTTAATCTTGCTAAAAGTTTATCCTTTTCAGTGTTCTGTCATAAGAAAACTGTAGTGGTACACTATTGTTTGCCTCATTTTACTTGGCTTCTAAAGCCTTATTTTTTCTCTGCCCTCATTCTGCCGAGTCAGCCTAATCTCTCATTATTCTCCAACATGATCATATCAGTCAGACTGGTTGTCTTCCCTCTTGCTTTTCCCACTTTTAAAAAATGCCAGCCCCTTAGCTTTATTGTTAATCCCTGATTCTGAAATGTCTTGTTTCTTCTCTAATTCCCTGTCCTTTAAGTCCTCACTTGATTTCTGCCTTTTTATGAACTCATTACCAACCATTCTGACCTGCAGTATTCTTTGTTCTCAGAAATTCCTATAACTTAGATTTTAAATCATCCAGTTGCTATTAAACATCTCTGACTAGACTGTAAATATTACAAATACACTGCTAAACAGTAATGCTCTAAGAAGATTAACTCTTGATTACTTAGTCTGTTCAATCTTTGTTTTTGATTTGAACATTTTCAGTGAGATTATGAAACTGTTGCTTTAGGTTCTGAATATTGAACACTAACAATAACATTTAATATCAGGTCTTGTTATGTGATTAATTAAAACTTTCTTAGAATACCACAGTAAAATGTTTTTGAATGTTATTACTAAGGTAATACATCTATTTTAACATAAAAGAACTCAAATAGGAAAATACTTTTTAATCATTTATAGTATAATTTAAAATATACTTTATAAAATTGGAAAACTTTATTTAAGAGATGTATCTAATCCATTGAGGTTTTTTTTTTTGTTTTATTCAAGTGTAGTTGATTTGCAATGCTGTATAAATTTCTGTACAATAAAGTGATTCAGTTATACATGTATTCTTTTTCATATGTTTTCCATTGTAGTTTATCCCAGGATGTTGAATATAGTTCCCTGTTCTGTACCGTAGGACCTTGTTGTCTATCCATTCTCTGTATATCGGTTTGCATCTGCTAGTCTCAGACACTCACTCCTGCCCTCCCCCACCCCCTTCCCTTGGTAACCACCAGTCTGTTCTCTGTGTCCTTGATTTTGTTTCTGCTTCGTATTCAGGTTTAATTGTGTCACGTTAGATCCCACATATAAGGGATATCATATGGTGTTTGTCTTTGTCTTTCTGACTTGCTTCGCTTGTTACGGTGGTCTCTGTGTCCATCCATGTTGCTTCGGGAGCTTTGTTTCATTCCTTTCTGTGGCTGGGTGGTAAGTATTTCACTGGATTATGCACCACATCTTTTTCATCTGTTCATCTGTCGGCAGACATTTAGGTTGTTTTCATGTCTAATCTAGTGGGTCTTAAAGTGCATTCTGAGGACTTGTAGATCCTGAGATACTTTCAAGGAGGTAAAGTAGATCAAAACTATTCTTAGTATTTAAATCAATACTAATGTTAAGATGTTATTTGCCTTTTTCACTGAGTTGACATTTGTGGCGATAGTGCAGAAAATGGAGGATAAAACTGCCAAACGCTTTTAGGTGAATCAAGGCAGTGGCACCAAACCTTACTAGTAATCACGGTTTTCCTCACTGCCGGCTACTTGCTGTTTAAAAAAAAAAAAGCCAGTTTTACTTAAGATTTCCTCGATGAAGCAATAGAATTACTAATGTTAATTAATCTCCGTCCTTGAGTACGCATCTTTTCATTAGTCTATAAATGAGAAGAATACACAAAGTACTTCTGCTCTTGTATGCTGATAGCTTTGAGGAAGAACACTTGTACTGTTGTTTGAGATGTGAGTTGAAATGTTGATGCTTATTTTTTCATGAAAACATTTTAAACTAATAACAACAATAAAAGATGATTGAGCTTGCCAGTGAGTACTGGAATTTTGAAAACTTATATTTACTGCCTTAAGCTTGACAGTTTCCTAGTACGTAGGGACTTTCTAAATAAGATTGGCAATGATATAAATTAACGTGAGTTTTTAAAATACTCTATAATGAAATGTGGCAAAATCTAGAAGATCTGTATAACTTAGTGAATTAGTATTTTTCAGAAGATAAGTATATAACTTTTTGCAGTTATGCATGGGTAAAAGATTTATTCAAAATATAAGGTAAGAGAAGGAAATGGCAACCCACTCCAGTGTTCTTGCCTGGAGAATCCAAGGGACGGGGGAGCCTGGTGGGCTGCCGTCTATGGGGTCGCACAGAGTCAGACACGACTGAAGCGACTTAGCAGCAGCAGTAGCAGCAAGCCACATATATACATGTGTTCTCACATCCTGAATGCCCCTCCCACATCCCTCACCATGCTATCCCTCTGGATTGTCCCAGTAATTTCTCTTTGCAATAGTTTATTGTTAGATTTTGGAAGTGCAACTGACTTCTGTACATTAATATATTTATCCTGCTAGTTTATAAAATGCATTGATGAGCTTTAGCAGTTTTCTTATAAAATCTTTAAAGTTTTATATATGCATATATATATATATATATATATAACATTATATCTCTGCAAACCATGACAATTTTGCTTTTTTTTTTTTAACTTGGATTACTTTTGTTTATTTTTCTTCTCTGATTGCTGTGGCTAGGGCTTCTAAAACTGTGTTGAGTAAACGTGACTGGAGTGGGCATCCTTGTCGTGTTCTTGATCACAGAGGGAATGCTTTCACCTTTTTACCAATGAGTATGATATTAGCTGTTATTTTCTTACATGTGTGCTTTTATTATGTTGAGGTATGGGATGTTTTGATGAAATCTAATTTTGGCCTATCCCACTTTGGTGGTTGCTAGGTAGCTCGTTTACCAGTTTCTAGTTTGGCTAACTAATTAACATGTTTAGGAGACTGTTCCTTAAGCCTGCCTTGAGACTAGATAGAACATCCTAGTCTTCCTGATATTTGGTGCTTTTTCTTGAATAAATGCTCCTTGTATTTTTCTAAGACTTTGCTTAATTTTCCAAGTTATTAAACATTTCACTTGACAAAAAAAAAATATAAGATAAACCAGTAGATTTTTAAACATGGCGAAAGTTCATCGATAAGATTTCAAATTTTATACTGTAGGTAATCTAAGAAATGACCACTTGTTGAGTTTTTGGTATCAAATATGAATATTCACACTTGTCTGAAAAGGCTATTTTAAAACAATTCTCTCTTTTCTAATTATCTAAGGCTGGATTTTCTTCATATGCTTCAACCCAAATGAAATATATCATAACTGATTTAATACTCTGAGAATCTTCTATTAGGCAAATGTTTAAAAAGATTTATAAACTTGTAAAACAGTGCCATTGTGTTCACTTAATTTTTTAAAAATATATAGTTATTTTTCATTTTAAGATATTACAGATGTCAAATATATAATGAGT
Source organism: Ovis canadensis (assembly GCF_042477335.2). NCBI lineage: Eukaryota > Metazoa > Chordata > Mammalia > Artiodactyla > Bovidae > Ovis > Ovis canadensis. The sequence continues at coordinate 24,051,007 of NC_091248.1, forward strand.
TTATTTTTAATGGATAAATTTATTTTAATTTTTAATATGATGAGTATCTCTCATATAAACAAAGGCTCTTAGAGATCTTTTTTAAAATTTTTTATTGGAGTATAGTTGATTTACAATGTTGTGTTAGTTTCTGCTTTACAGTAGAGTGAATCAGTTATTCATATACATGTATCCAGTCTTTTTTAGATTCTTTTCCTATAAAGGTCATTACAGAGTCTTCAGTAGAGTTCTCTGTTTTATAAAATCAGTCCTTATTATAGTTATCCATTTTACATACAGTAGTGTGTAAAATACTGCACACTAAAATACTACATAGTAGTGTGTAAAATAATACAGAGAAGGCAATGGCAACCCACTCCAGTACTCTTGCCTGGAAAATCCCATGGACGGAGGAGCCTGGTGGGCTGCAGTCCATGGGGCTGCGAAGAGTCGGACACAACTGAGCAACTTCACTTTGACTTTTCACTTTCATGCATTGGAGAAGGAAATGGCAACCCACTCCAGTGTTCTTGCCTGGAGAATCCCAGGGACGGCGGAGCCTGGTGGGCTGCTGTCTGTGGGGTCGCACAGAGTCAGACAAGACTGAAGCAACTTAGCAGCAGCAGCAGCAGCAGTGTGTATATGTCAATCCCAGTTTCCCAATACGAATCTTCAGTAATTTTTAAATTTGTAAAAGTTATAAAAGTTTACTACCAGAAAGTTTAAAAATTGCTGATTTGATCAATATAATTGGTTTCTCTTAGAAGGGATGTATTTGTTTCCACCTTCTGCTTATCATTCTATTGATGAGTGTTTAAAGACCTGAAAAAAAAGGTGACTGTAAATTCTCTTTAAAAATTACTGTTTTTATGATTTGGCCATATACTTTATACTTATAGTTTTACTTTATACTTTCAATTTCAGCTTAAAGTGTTTGTTTTTTCTTTTTTCTTAATTGTTTGGAGATCAATGATTGATAATTTCTTTATTAAAGCCTTTAACATCCTGTCATAGAATCAGAAATTACTTTATTGCTCTCCTTCCCTAAGATTAGACAACTCTAAGTTCTTTAATCTGTGTATCTTTTTTCAAAATTTATTTAGTGCAGAGAAAATCACAAATCATATTACTATTTAATTGTTTACTCAATTTTGTAATTAACTTTTAACACTATGTCACTTAACACTTAAACGCAAGAGAGTTCCAGAAAAACATCTATTTCTGCTTTATTGACTATGCCAAAGCCTTTGACTGTGTGGATCACCACAAACTGTGGAAAATTCTGAAGGAGATGGGAATACCAGACCACCTGACCTGCCTTTTGAGAAATCTGTATGCAGGTCAGGAAGCAACAGTTAGAACTGGACATGAAACAACAGACTGGTTCCAAATAGGGAAAGTAGTACATCAAAGATGTATATTGTCACCCTGCTTATTTAACTTAAATGCAGAGTACATCGTGAGAAATACTGGACTGGAGGAAGCACAAGCTGGAATCAAGATCGCTGGGAGAAATATCGATAACCTCAGGTATGCAGATGACACCACCTTTATGGCAGAAAGTGAAGAAGAACTAAAGAGCCTGTTGATGAAAGTGAAAGAGAAGAGTGAAAAAGGTGGTTTAAAGCTCAGCATTCAGTAAATTAAGATCATGGCATCTGGTCCCATCACTTCATGGCAAATAGATTCGGAAATAGTGGAAACAGTGGCTGACTTTATTTTTCTGGGCTCCAAAATCACTACAGATGGTGACTGCAGCCATGAAATTAAAAGACGCTTACTCCTTAGAAGAAAAGTTATGACCAACCTGCTGCTGCTGCTGCTGCTAAGTCGCTTCAGTCGTGTCCAACTCTGTGCGACCCCATAGACGACAGCCCACCAGGCTCCGCCGTCCCTGGGATTCTCCAGGCAAGAACCCTGGAGTGGGTTGCCGTCTCCCTTTCCAATGCATGAAAGTGAAAAGTGAAAGTGAAGTCGCTCAGTCGTGTCCGACCCTCAGCGGCCCCATGGACTGCAGCCTACCAGGCTCCTCTGTCCATGGAATTTTCCAGGCAAGAGTCCTGGAGTGAGTTGCCATTGCCTTCTCTGTCACCAACCGAGACAGCATATTAAAAAGCAGAGACATTACTTTGCCAACAAAGGTACGTCCAGTCAAGGATATGGTTTTTCCAGTAGTTGTGTATGGATGTGAGAGTTGGACTATAAAGAAAGCTGAGCGCCGAAGAATGGATGCTTTTGAACTGTGGTGTTGGAGAAGACTTGAGAGTCCCTTGGACTGCAAGGAGATCCATCCCATCTATCCTAAAGGAGATCAGTTCTGAATATTCATTGGAAGGACTGATGCTAAAGCTGAAACTCCAATACTTTGGCCACCTGATAAAAAGAACTGACTCATAGGAAAAACCCTGGTACTGGGAAGATTGAAGGCGGGAGGAGAAGGGGACGACAGAGGATGAGATGGTTGGATGGCATCACCAACTCAATGGACATGAGTTTGAGTAAACTCCGGGAGTTGCTGATGGACAGGGAGGCCTGGCGTGCTGCAGTCATGGGATCGCAAAGAGTCGGACACGACTGAGCGACTGAACTGAACTAACACTGTGTCATGAATTCAATAGAATAAGGATAAATAGCACACATCAGCATTAAGTGAAATACCAGCTCTGTTTTAACTGTTTATGTTTTAGATAGCTTCAAATGTTTCACTGTGTTTAACTTTTCTAAGCTCGTAACAAGTTGATGGCCATTATTTTCTCATACTGCCTCATGTAACCTGGCATACCTGCTTGCTAGCTTCGGTATAGACTCTGACTAAGCTTGGCTAGATTCCTAACACATGACATATATGGGTGGACAAAGAAGTATACCTAGCCAAGGACAATATAGTTTAGTAGCCATAAAGTAAACTGTAATACGGCCTTGATTTAACCCCCATTTCCTTTAGCTTTATGGTACCTGCAACAGCAGGCACAACTTTCCCCTCTTCTTAGACTTAATAATATGGTAAAAGAAGGGCAGTTTACAGTTTAAGAGCTAGTTTGCATCTGTATCTCTCTGAACCTAAATGCTTTGTGTTTACATCATACCGTACCACAGTGCTTCTTTCCTGGGAAACTGAATCCATATTCATAAATAGTTACTATTTGATGTAGCAAAAGCACTGTTTAGACTTTGGAGTCCACATTCTAGTTTGGATTGCATGTATAAAATGGGAAATTAGAGTGCTTGTTCCTTAGATTTTATAGGATAATTTCTTGGGCTTCCTAGAATATGAAAGGGGCCTGGCTTTTGGTATGAATAAAATATAAAATCTTTATTAGAGCATGTGTTTGTCAGAGCATATGTTAATATCAAGCTTTGAGAATTAAAATAGAGTTTCCAGTTTTTCGGGGATTTTTTGATTCTTGTATTTCAGGAGTTATTAAATTCTTACAGATGGATTGAAATTCAGTTCTCTCCTAAGCTTCCTTGCTGTGCAAACACTGTAAGGGCAGGTACTTAATCTGTTTTCTTAACAATATGCCTAACCTCTATAATACAATTACAGGTACTCAAAAATAATGTTGCATGAAAGGTAAGATGTAAAGGGAACTGAAAGTGTATCTTAGTAACTACTGGAATAATAGTGTTATGACAAGAAATTGAGGCTGTAACAGAGAAGACGGTTATTTTGAGGGGAGCTCAACTGAATATGAGATAATGATGGAATGTGCAAGAGAAATGGACCTTAGACTCTTTGTGACCCCCATGGACTGTACAGTCCATGTAATTCTCCAGGCCAGAGTATTGGAGTGAGTAGCCTTTCCCTTCTCCAGGAAATCTTCCCAACGCAGGGGTAAAACCCAGGTCTCCTACATTGCAGGCAGATTCTTTTACTAGCTGAGCCACCAGGGAAACCCATAAAAATTTAGAATATGGCCTCAAGGTCAGGGTAGTAGTCAGGGTGATAGCGCGTTAAGAATTATCACTGAAATAATAGTAGAAGCCCTTTGAGAAAAACCATGATTCTGCTGCCACTGTCTGTCATTTGGGTTCCAATAAAAGTTTACAGTTTACAAAGTGTATGCATAGAAACCACCAAAAGATAAGTGACTTTAAGAATGGATTTGCTCTCTGGAAGGAAGGAAGATGTCCAGAGAAGAAAATAGACTCAGAAAGTGAGTTTGCTTCCATTAAGGAGATAGGAAAGTAGAGCCATCATCATAGGTAAAAGAGAGGTTGTTCTGAAAAAAATTAAGAGACCTGTTAAAAAGATGGGTAGTTATGGAAACTGAGGTAATAAAGAGATCAGGATATAAATGAATTATTAGCAGTTTCAGGTTAAAACAAGAATTGAGGATAAGAACTTAACTCTTGGGAAATTCCTGATGTTGTGAACGAGTGCAGTTTTAGTACAGTGATCAGAATAGGGTCGTATTGAAGTGGAGAGTAAATGTAGATTTATAGATTGCAGTTATAAATTGACTGTTTGACAGTGAACACTGAAAGAATCTAGACAAACAGATGACTTTCGATGGGTTACTAAGGTCAAATGAAAGGAATTTTTTTTCCAAGTTAATGTTTCCCTTACCCTACCTTCCTACCAGTTATCTCCTATCCTGGTCCAAGAATTAACCGTGTATGTAAACACTTCATAATTACTGGCATAGTTATAAGAGGGGCCTATCTAAAACTTACATGTCAGTTACAAATTTGTAATTCTACTTATTCATTCATGTAAGTTAAAGAAGACTCTGCTTTTGAATTTAAGCATATAATATAAAAGTAGTAATGTAAATCAATAAAATTAGAATATCTAACTTGACAGTTTTAGTACAAAATGTTTATGCAGGTACAGTACTATATCTAATAAATTTGAGAATCTTTCTTGAATATATGTAATGAAGCTCTTTTAATATTTTAAATTCAGAATAATAAGCTTGCTTTGGTTTGATTAATCAGAGTCTGGCATATTGAGTATAAGAATGTTTGCAAAGTTATCCCATTATCTCGTCCCTCTTTTGGTGAGGATGTAGGATTGTTTAATGAAAGAGTTGGTCTCCATATCAGCTGCCATCCTTCCAACTTGTATTAAATTCTATGGTGATGAGAACCTGAGGTCTCCTGAACAAACTAAAAGAGAAAATACGTGATATATTGGAAATAGGGATAGGAAAAGCTAAATCTATGTTGTTGTACGGAGTCATATGGAATCTGAATTAATTTTAATAATTTACTTCTAAATTAAATTTTTAAGAAAATGAAATCTTTTTATTGTTAATAATGGCTCTTGGAAGAGATTTTAATCTTGAACACGTTTTTAGAGTAGTGTTTAAAATTTTGGTTATTCACTGTAATTCAGCCATTATAAATACAGGGAAATATCACTGAAAATTTTATCATCAGTTGTTGACTTAGGAAAAATATATTTTTCCTTTTTTCTTAAACTATGAAGCAACATTATGGTTATATAAATAAACTACTCACATTCCTGCCTCCCTTAAACAACTCTTAGAATCATTCCATGTCCCTTCTGATTTTTGCTATAAATAGTCTTATATAGACTTGTTAATGACTTTATAATTTTCTATTGTACAGAAATACTGTGATTTATATTTCCCAGTTTTCCTATAACCAGACATTTGAGTGATTACAAGTTTTTCTGTTCAAAATAGCGGTTCTTTTGAATATCATTATTATTATACATTTTTATTCTTTGTTTCCTTTAGGATAAATTTCAGGAGTAGGTTTACTTGGTCAAAGAATAGAAGCCATGTATTAGTTGGTTTTATGTATATAATATATATATTAGCTGTATATTTATATTGGTTACATACGTAGTATATTTTATATATTAGCTATTTTGTGCAAGATCACACACCTAGAAAGTGACAGAACTGGGACTATAGCCAGGTGGTCTGTACTGGTCAGTAGGTACTATGTTCTTGACCAGTCTGCTGTGCTACTGGCTTGTGAGATCTAGAATTCTGTCTTAATGTATTCCCAATGCCACATCACTAATCTTTGTCATAAAAGTAATACACAAAGTAGTTCATCTGTCAGAATTAGAGCAAGTCTCCCCTCTGTGTTTGATACTATATTGGGGATTCAAGAAAGAACAGGATATAGACTTTGCCTTCAGTTCAGTTCAGTCATTGAGTCGTGTCTGACTCTTTGCGACCCCATGAATCGCAGCACGCCATGCCTCCGTGTCCATCACCAACTCCCAGAGTTCACTCAAACTCACATCCATCAAGTCGGTGATGCCATCCAGCCATCTCATCCTCTGTCATCCCCTTCTCCTCCTGCCCCCAATCCTTCCCAGCATCAGAGTCTTTTCCAATGAGTCAACTCTTCGCATGAGGTGGCCAAAGTACTGGAGTTTCAGCTTTCATTCCTTCCAAAGAACACCCAGGGCTGATCTCCTTTAGAATGGACTGGTTGGATCTCCTTGCAGTCCAAGGGACTCTCAAGAGTCTTCTCCAACACCACAGTTCAAAAGCATCAATTCTTCAGCTCTCAGCTTTCTTCACAGTCCAACTCTCACATCCTTACATGACCATAGGCAAAACCATAGCCTTGACTAGACGGACCTTTGTTGGCAAAAGAATGTCTCTGCTTTTCAGTATACTATCTAGGTTGGTCATAACTTTTCTTCCAAGGAGTAAGCGTCTTTTAATTTCATGGCTGGGGTCACCATCTGCAGTGATTTTGGAGCCCCGAAAAATAAAGTCTGACACATTCCACTGTTTCCCCATCTATTTCCCATGAAGTGATGGGACCAGACGCCATGATCTTCGTTTTCTGAGTATTGAGCTTTAAGCCAACTTTTTCACTCTCCTCTTTCACTTGCATCAAGAGGCTTTTTAGTTCCGCTTCACTTTCTGCCATAAGGGTGGTGTCATCTGCATATCTGAGGTTATTGATATTTCTCCCGGCAATCTTGATTCCAGCTTGTGCTTCCTCCAGCCCAGCGTTTCTCATGGTGCACTCTGCATATAAGTTAAGCAGGGTGACAATATAGAGCCTTGATGTACTCCTTTTCCTATTTGGAACCAGTCTTTTGTTCCATGTCCAGTTCTATCTGTTGCTTCCTGACCTGCATATAGGTTTCTCAAGAGGCAGGTCAGGTGGTCTGGTAAGGCTATAAACCAAGTGGGAGAAAGGAACAGATATGTAAGAAAGTAACTGTGATATGATGTAATGAATTATATAATTAGGATGTTATAGGAAGACAAAGAAGGGAATGATCAATGAAACTGGGGGAGGGAGCTTAGTGTAAAGAGCCTTCTGAGTAGGGTTGGGTTTGTTCAGATGGCTAGGTCAGATCCTTGGAAACCAGATAGAGTAAGCAATAAAGAGCCTACCCATGTACTGAGGGTCACAAGGCCATAACGGCTCTGTAGGACTTTAGAGAAAATGGGGTTTTCTGAGCAAATTTTATTAGAGCTTGAGACCTGAGCTTCAAAGGCAAGCTTTGAAAGTTAAACTTGGACTGAGTAGAGACTGAGAACTCCAGGAGATACCGGAGATACTTATTTCTCAGGATATACTTGTTTAACATTTGACTGGGGGGTAAGGATTAGATGAGACCTGAGACCATTCCTACATTCCCTGAATTGTCAGACTCAGAGATGACAATCTTATCTTTTGCCCAGAAACATATATTTTACATTGCAAAGCATAAGAACCCAAGATCTTCCCTAGAATAGTGTTCATACTCAGGGATAGTTTCCCCCTCCACACACAGAACCCACCCCCATCCCAACCCCCGCCCCCCCCCCCCCCACCAACCCCTTCTCTTCACATCTTCCCTGGTCTCCAGAGGGAAGGAGATCCACCACACAGGCTCCCCAGAGTCTTACATTAGGGCTCATTCCTGTTGTTGCTATAACAAATTACCACAAACTTGGTGACTGAAAGCAACACAAATGTATTATCTTAAAACTCTGGAGATAGAAATCTGAAATGGTTCCACTGAATTAAACTCAAAGTGTTGGCAGAGTTATACTCCTTCTGCATGCTGTTGGGTAGAATCCCTTACCTTACCTTTTCCAGTTTCTAAAAGCTGCCTGCACTTCTTGGCTTGTGGCCTCTTCCACCATTTTTAAAGACAGCAGCATAGCATCTTCCAATATGTCTCTGATTCTGACCCTCCTGTCTTTCCCTTCTAAGGATTTGTGATTACATTGGGCCCACCTGGATACTAGGATACTTTCCCAGTGTCAAGAACGTTAACTTAATCATATCTGTGAAGTACCTTTTACTGTATAAGGTAACATATTCACAGGTCCTGGGGATTAGGACATAGACCTCTTTGGGCTGGGGATACTAGTCTGCCTGTCACATTGCCCCGCAGTGCAGACCCCAGTACATGTGCTCTGTGATGTCTGATCTGGCTCAGGTTGTGTTACCCCAGTGGTAGGAGTTGGGGTATGAGGGACTAGTTCCTATAATATTTCATTTGTTCCCGCATCAGAAACTTCATGTTTCACTTACAAAATGGCTCAAGTGAATGTGGACCCTAGAAGCCTAATAGGCTAATTTTGAAGAGCTGTATTGCTGAGCTGTCTAGAATCTTGAAGGATAAAAGCAGGAGATACCCAGAGTTGTTCTAAAAATTGGAAACCACCTTTAAGACATCTTACTCCGCCTTTTTCCTCGTAAGAGCTCTCTAGCTTGGCTCATTTGTTCAAGTTGAAGAGCTCATCCTGGTTCCTTCCTGGTCAGGGTTTTGTCTTTGTTTTTTCTTGTTCTAAACTAAAACTAACCTAAAAACAACCCAGATGTAACTAGGGTTTAGCGTTTGACTCTTCTGCTCCCTTCCCATTGCTATTCTGCCCTTAGACATAGGAATGCAAGTGATACCAGCCCTCCATAGTAAATTGACTCATCTTTGCATATGGGACTGTATACCCGTTTCATAGTATATTTGTGTTTTTTAGTACAGGCTGACTGAATTATACTAGGTTTTATCCAACTCATTTCCTATTATGGCCACTGAATTGGCTCAAATGTTAATCCACTGAGCCTAGCCCAAAAGATGTAGTGGATGGTAGGCACAGTTCTTAGATCTGAATCTGATAGAAGTTAAGGCAGCTCACCTATTATCATCAGTAAGGTCTACCACCTTGAAATTAGATTGTGGTCTTCCAGAACTCACCGAGCTTATTGCCTTAAGAAGGTATTACATTGTATAAATATATGCCTTATTCTTTCAAAGGCTGTGGAAAACTCAGATAAATTTTTCTTAGATTTAACATTTACTTCCAGACTTATGCATTGCTTGCTTCTCCTATATTGTCAGCATCCTTCTTAAGTAAATATGTGCTCAAGAGAAATAAAATATAGCAGAGCAATAACAAATAAATTGCTGGGATATGTTTAATAATGTACCTAAGACATTTATGTTAATTGACATACTAGTCCGTTATGTGGCCCTTTGCTTCCTTTCTTTCTTCCTCCTTTTCCTTTTCTCTGTCCTTTTCCTTACCTTTCTTTTTTCTTCCTATGCCGCCTTCTGTTTTATTAGCAAATACTGTAATGATAGTCAACTTTGGTTTTTTAGTATTATTGTTCTGGAATCAGGTTTTTTTATAATTGTAAGAATTAGTGGGGCTTCCCTGGTGGCTCAGTGGTAAAGAATCCACCTCCTAATGCAGAAGACACGGGTTTGATCCCTGGTCTGGGAAGATCCCACATGGCACGGAACAGCTAAGCCCGTATGCCACAGCTGCTGAGCGCATACTCTGTTAGAGTCTGGGAGCTGCAACTGCGGAGCCCATGTGCCACAGCTCCTGAAGCCCTCGTGCAGGGGAAGCCCCTGCAGTGAGACACCTGTGTACTGCTGTTAGAGAGGAGCCCTCACTCTCCGCGACTAGAGGAAAGCCCGCACAGCAGGGAAGACCCAGCACAACCAAACAAAAAAATTAGTCATTCAGCCTGTTGTGAAACAGTGCTTCCGTAGAAACTGGATCAGCAGCTTAGAAGCAGAGCTTTAAATGTATCTCCTGTGTATTATTTCCAGGGAGGAAAAACCTGATTTTCACTCTTTACCATTTTAGGACCTTTCTTTTTGGTAGAGATGGAAATCCAAATAAACGGAATGTGCACAATGAAACATCTATGCACTTGTTGTGTATGGGACCTCAAATTATGATCTCAGAAGGCGCCCTTCATCCTCGCTTAGCACGCCCTGCAGAAGATGATTTTAGAAGAGCGGATTGTCTACAGATGATTTTAAGATGGAAAGGAGCAAAACTTGACCAAGGCGAATATGAGAGAGCAGCTATTGACGCTGTTGATAACAAAAAGAACACACCCCTGCACTATGCTGCTGCCTCAGGGATGAAAACCTGCGTAGAGGTAAACCTTTGGTGTGCCTGTTTGTTTGCTTTAGCATTCCGCATGGTGAAATCCGTTTCTCGGTAACGTGTGATAATCAGTGTTTGTTTTACTTAGTTAATTTGACTAGTCATTTCTGTCTCTTGTGGTTCTAAAAGAACTGGAAGCCCTTGTTTTAGGGAAAACAAACCCACAAACATTCATCCTTGGAAATAAAATGAAATCAGAAGCAATTTAAAATTGACATCCCTGAATCTGGCAGTCATCATACAAACACTCTTATTGAGAGTAATACTTTTGGTATCAAAAGTTTCACCTAACGCCAATTTATAGAATGTATACATATGGCAAATCTTGACAAGTGGGACCTTTACCTATATTATCTAGAAGTGATCAGTTCCCTAAGCATATGAGCTTCGCAGGTGGCTCAGCAGTAAAAGAATCCGCCTGCAGTGAAGGAGAACTGGGTTCGATCCCTGGGCAGGAAGATCCCCCTGGAGAAGGAAAGGGCAACCAACTCTGGTATCTTGCCTGGGTAATCCCATGGACAAAAGAGGCTATAGTCTGACAGGCTATAGTCCATGGAGTTGCAGAGTTGGACACAACTTACTGGCTAAGAAGCAGCAGGGATACATATTAATGAATCTATTTATGGGGCTTTAAAAAATTTTATCTATTAAAATGTGCTGGGGTTTTTTTGTGTAATTTGCACTAAAGTACCTGAGTACTTTGTATTTGAATTTTTCCATCAATGTTTTTCATCTATATATCTAACAACAAGCTTAGATAAAATCAGCCATATAGTATAGGATCTTAACTAAGCTAAGAAATCATTATTCTTTATACTGTCGTCGCTGCTATACAGCTATATTCTCTCAGCTATATACATGTCAGTCCATATATAACTCTTAGACATTGTTTTGCATAAATGTATTTAAGTTTCAGTGGGGAGCATTATAAATTGAATCAGAGTGTCCATTTACCAGAAATGTATGACTTGATTAGAAAAGTGGTTTTCCAGATTAAATATATGTTAATAAGATTAAAATATACATCCGAAAATTTAGTATTTCCATAATGTTATTCATGTGTATGAACTTATACTTCTAAATTGATAAATATACAAAAAAACATGAAGGTTCTCCATTTTCTTACTCATGTTAAAAGGTTGTGGCCATTTATGTGACTTCTTCAGTGTATCTGAAGTGTCAGTTGTTCTCAACTTCTGGAAGCCTTCTGATCTGATCTTGTGTTTTTTGCTCTTATTTGTGATACTTACTGATCTTTTAGAATATTAGTCATTTCAGCTCTTGGAATTGTGTCACCTTTGCCCAACACTTAGCTAGTGACAGTCATTTAGTTGGTTGGTTTAGTCACTAAGTTGTGTCTAAACCAACCAGTCATGTCTTGAGACCCCAAAGGTTGTAGCCTGCCAGGCTCCTCTGCCCATGGGATTCTCCAGGTAAGAACACTGGAGTGGGTTGCCATTTCCTTCTCCAGAAGATCTTCCAAACCGAGGAATCGAACCAGGGTCTCCTGCATTGCAGGCAGATTCTTTACCAACTGAGCTATGAGGGAAGTCCAGTGACGGTCATTAACTTAAAACTAATCTTAAGCTTTGCTTTCTAACATTGATTCTCAGTGTGGTAGAAGGATATCCTAGGATTTAGCATGGAATGAGGCTATTGACAGAATTCCTGAGGCTTTTACACAATTTTTTTTAATATATTGTTCTGTGCCCACCTCTTATGAACGAATCACTGCTATGGTGGCTTCTTCTTGACAGGACTGCATCAGCATCATATTAATAATTTTCAAGTGAGCTAGAGTAGAAAATAGCTTGTTCTTGATAGTAATATTACTTTTAAATTGCTGCCTTATATCTTGCTTCCAAAAATTCTCTATAAGCATTGCTTTAGTAGTTGTTGATTTTGAAGAAAGTTTACAGTGATGGTGGAGAAGGCACTGGCCCCCCACTCCAGTCCTCTTGCCTGGAAAATCCCATGGACGGAGGAGCCTGGTGGGCTGCAGTCCATCGGGTTGCTAAGAGTCGGACATGACTGAGCGACTTCACTTTCACTTTTCAGTTTGATCCATTGGAGAAGGAAATGGCAACCCACTCCAGTGTTCTTGCCTGCAAATTCCCAGGGATGCGGAAGCCTGGTGGGCTGCCATCTGTGGGGTCACACAGAGTTGGACACGACTGAAGTGACTTAGCAGTTACAGTGATGGGCTTATTAAATTGTTTTCAAAAGGTGAATGTGGTATTTTTGCCAACACATTTATGTGTTTGTATATCACTTTTTATTCAGTGAAGAAAATTAATGCCAGATATATTCTGACTGACAAGCATGATGATTTGCTTGGTGTAAATGTGTATGTTTTACTGTTTGATCTTTCAGTATATGATGTTACACAAACCACACCATTTAATAACTATTTTCATTTTTCTGTATTCAGAAGAGCTCTTTGACTTAATGTAAAAACCATAAATAGAACCCTATAAATACCTTCATTGCATTTATTCTAGTTGTCATCAACAGATTTTAGCATGTCATTTTACCCATATAAAGCTATTTTAAATCTGTTTTATATACTTGACTGTATATTTACCCAGCCTCAGGTCTTGAATGACTTTTGATAATGTTAACTGTTAACTAAACACAAACAGTTTCACAAGAAAGTGTACATTAACTAATTCCCAGAGGCCTTATTGTGTTTTCTAGTTCTGGTACATAAAACAAGTACATTGACATATGTAACCTACTCTATAGCTGTCCTTTTAGAGCATTAGTCCTTTAGTGTCTTTGTGTAAGGTCTTCTAGTATTCATAGTGCTCATTGGTACCAAGCATGATATAAAGGGCTTGGGTTGAGTGAAAGAATTATGAGATGTTTATTAACTTTTTTCACTAAGCTATCATAGTATGGTGTAAAGAGCAGTGGTGTCTAGTCCTGATCCTCACAGTGATTATCTGTAGACCTTCAGTCACTCAGCTTCTTTGAGATTATCGAAGAAGAGGAAGCTGTCCAACCATCCAAGAGGTAACTATCACAGTTATCTCAAAAGAACCCTTTCAGTTCAGTTCAGTTCAGTCGCTCAGTTGCCTCCGACTCTCTGCGACCCCATGAATCGCAGCACACCAGGCCTCCCTGTCCGTCACCAACTCCCAGAGTTCACTCAGACTCACGGCCATCAAGTCAGTGATGCCATCCAGCCATCTCATCCTCTGTCGTCCCCTTCTCCTCCTGCCCCCAATCCCTCCCAGCATCAGAGTCTTTTCCAATGAGTCAACTCTTTGCATGAGGTGGCCAAAGCACTAGAGTTTCAGCTTTAGCATCATTCCTTCCAAAGAAATCCCAGGGCTGATCTCCTTCAGAATGGATTGGTTGGATCTCCTTCCCATGGATCAAACCCGTGCCTCCTGCATCTCTGGCATTGGCAAGCAGATTCTTTACCATTGAGCCATCAGGGAGACTAAAGAACCCTTTAGCACTAATTTTTCTGTTAATCTGTGATTATAGCAAAATAGATCTCATTTTTAATGTCTGGCCTTCAAGGTTAAATTGATTATTTTATTCCACGGTTAAGGCCAAACTATTTTTTTTTTAACTCTTAAGGATTTATTTATAAATGTCTATGGAAATATGTCTGTTCTAGCTATTGAAGGTGTTTTTTTCTGTGTTTATTTAAGGACAGAGTTGATAAAGTCAACATTGGGCAATTTTGTATATGCATTTAAACACACAGGTTCTTGTGGCTCATTATTTTGAACCATTTAAATGAAATGTTTACAACTTCCCCTTCTCTCTGTAATAATGATGTTCTGTAGTAAGCTAAAGGGGCACACACATGTACATACACAGAACATAACATAAAAAACCTCTTAATCATAGAGTTCTTTTAGGAACTTGCATGTGTGAAGGCATCAGTGGCTAAAGAGTTGACTCAATGGAAAAGACTCTGATGCTGGGAGGGATTGGGGGCAGGAGGAGAAGGGAACGACCGAGGATGAGATGGCTGGATGGCATCACTGACTTGATGGACCTGAGTCTGAGTGAACTCCGGGAGATGGTAATGGACAGGGAGGCCTGGCGTGCTGCGATTCATGGGGTCGCAAAGAGTCAGACATGACTGAGCGACTGAACTGAACTGAACTGATGGCTGATTCATGTTGATATATGGCAAAACCAATACAATATTGTAAAGTAATTAACCTCCAATAAAATTAACCTCTAATATAAATAAATTTATATTACAAAAGATATAGATATACTGATATATATATATACACACACACATAAACATACACGTACATACATATAAATGGAGAACTCACCCTGAAGTTTCTCATGCTATATTACTGCCTAGTTGATTTCCTCATACGAACATTCCAACAGTCTGTAAAATTTAGTGTTTCCAAAACTGTACTCAAGCTTCTCTATTCACAGCTCCTCTTCTGGGCTGCCTTGTTCCTATTAATGATGCTATCATTACCACCATATCTACTCTTGATACTTGGATTTATCTTGACAGTGTTTTTGTTTTGTTTTGTTTTGTGTGTGTCAAACTCATGCCACTAATTTGCAGAATACAGTTCTTCCTTGCCTATTTTGGCCAGCCTCTTCTGTTTATCTCTACAGGGCACCTTCTAACAACAGATGCTTATATCAAATACTACTTTTTCCTTAAGTAGGAAAATTTGAAGTTCAACAAATTAGTCATTCAGATTATTTATGAGATAAAAGTAACACAAAGAAGAGTAGACTGCAGTTGTTTGAAAATTAGAAATGCTTATATGTTGAACGTTTATTAATGCAAATTAAAGTCCCTTTAATTGTAATTTTTTCATATTTCAAAGCATCATTCCAAGGGTAAGCAAACATTTGTCTGTGAAAGCCCAGATAGTGTATATTTAACATTTTTCTTATAATTTAATTTATTTTTGGCTTTGCTCGGGCTTCATTGCCATGTGAGTTCTTTCTACAGTTGAGGCGAGCCGGGGTTACTCTTCATTATGGTTCATGGGCTTCTTGTGGGGCGGGGCACAGGCTGTAGATGCACGTTCAATAGTTGCAGCACGCGGGCTCAGACGTCGCGGGGTGTGGGCTCTACGGCACGCGGGCTCAGAAGTCACGGGGTGTGGGCTCTACGGCACGCGGGCTCAGAAGTCACGGGGTGTGCGCTCTACGGCACGCGGGCTCAGAAGTCGCGGTGTGTGGGCTCTACGGCACGCAGGCTCAGTGCTTGCAATGTCCATCTTATCCTCTGTCACCCTCTTCTTCTGCCTTCAGTCTTTCCCAGCATCAGGGTCTTTTCCAGTGACTTGGCTCTTTGCATCAGGTGGCCAGAGTATTGGAGCTTCAGCATCAGTCCGCACACCACTGGAGAAGACTCTTGAGAGTTCCTTGGACAGCAAGGAATATTCAGGATTGATCTTCTCCAGCACCACAATTTGAAAGCCTCAATTCTTTGGCACTCTGCCTTGATGGTCCAGCTCTCACAACTGTATGTGGCTACTGGACAGAGCATAGTCTTGACTCTGTGGACCTTTGTCGGCAAAGTGAGGTCTTTGCTTTTTCACACACTGTCTAGGTTTGTCATAGCTTTCCTGCCAAGAAGCAGTTGTCTTCTAATTTCATGGCTGCAGTGATTTAGAACCCAAGAAGAGGAAATCTATCACTGCTTCCACCTTTTCCCGTTCTATTTGCCACGAAGTGATGGGGCCGGATGCCATGATCTTAGTTGTTTTTTTTTTTTTTTAATTTTATTTATTTTATTTGGAGGCTAATTACTTTACAATATTGTATTGGTTCTGCCACACATCAACATGAATCTACCACAGGCACACACATGTTCCCCATCCTGAACCCCCCCCTCCCACCTCCCTCTCCGTACCATCCCTCTGGGTCATCCCGGTACACCAGCCTCAAGCATCCTGTATCGAACCTGGACTGGTGATTCGTTTCTTATATAATATACATGTTTCAATGCCATTCCCCCAAATCATACCATCCTCTCCCTCTCCCACAGAGTCCAAAAGACTATTGTATACATCTGTCTCTTTTGCTGTCTCGCATACAGGGTTATCGTTACCATCTTTCTAAATTCCATATATATGTGTTAGTATACTGTATTGGTGTTTTTCTTTCTGGCTTACTTCACTCTGTATAATCGGCTCCAGTTTCATCCACCTCATTAGAACTGATTCAAATGTATTCTTTTTAATGGCTGAGTAATGCTCCATTGTGTATATGTACCACAGCTTTCTTATCCATTCATCTGCTGATGGACACCTAGGTTGCTTCCATTTCCTGGCTATTATAAAGTTAGTTTTTTTAATACTGAGTTTTAAACTGGTTTTTCACTCTCCTCCTTCACCCTCATCAAGAGGTTCCTTAGTTCCTCTTCGCTTCCTGCCATTAGAGTGGTATCATTCTCATATCTGAGGTTGTTGATATTTCTCCCGGCAGTTTTGATTCCAGCTTATAACTCATCCAGCCTGACTTTTCTTATAACGTGCTCCACGTGTAAGTTAAATAAACAAGGTGACAATAAACAGCCTTGTCATACTCCCTTCTCAATCCTGAACCAGTCAGTTGTTTCATACAAGGTTCTAACTATTGCTTCTTGGCCAGCGTAGGTCTGTTAGCAAGGCCTAATTTGTGATTTTTCTCCCCTTGGCCGACTTCCCTAGAGCAAGCCCAGTCATTAGGCCTCATTTATATTGGTGCTTCACCTGTCACAGTGATTCAAGAAACGGTCGATGTGACAGAGGTGACTGTCGTGTTTAATAGTGCTTCAACTCTTTGTGAAAAGCGTTTTTTAAAATGAGTATTATCTTAAGATATTTCCTATGCACCCCTGTCCTACTTGCTTATTCAAAGCTTTAAGTGTTGCTGCTTATTGTCAGATCAAATAAAGGTCACTAGAAAACCAAAGCTGGTAAGTCCCACTTCCCCTTTATAGCCACAGGGCCTATATGACACTCAGCAGCTGTCAGAGCATTTCACACTTCATTGAAAAGCCATAAAAATCATTCACAAGTTATACTGAAAAGTTTTATTTAATTATAATTGTGTTTTTAGCACCTGGGGTTTTAAAACTATAAAAAAGAACAAGGAAATTGTGGTCCCAACTTAGCAACTAGAAGTAACTGTGCCTGACTGGGCCTCAATTTTCTAATTTTTTATCAAGATAGTTATGATTTCATTATTGTATCCAAAGTATTGTTACAGGCACTGAAGGGAAGGAAAGATCATTTTAATTTTTAATTTTCCTAAGCCCAGAAAATATTTTGGATTATAGTATTTGAGTGGATAAGACTTCAGTTTAAGTATTTGGAGGAGGCTACTCAAAATGTGGTCCTCAGACCTGTAGCATCAGTAACTCTTGTTGTAAATACAAATTCTTGTGCGTGCCAGACCTCCAGATACCAAATAGGAATCTCTGGGGTAGACTCCAGGAATGCTTTAAGCAAATTTCACTGGTTATTCGCTTGCATGTTGCAGTTTGAGAAGGACTGTTCTACATCTCAAACATATACAAATTGAAGTATTTTGCAGAAGTTTGATAAGACAGATGATTTAAAATGAAGATAGAAGTCATAGTAAGTAGAAAATCCTAAGTGCTAATTTGAAATTTATTTATAGAAAATTGAGCCATTTAATTTTTTTGATTGGTGCTATTTTGAAAGCAAATATAGTAAGATTAACCTAATGGTTGTAATGTAGAATAGATTTTATTTGAAAGGGGGTACTGATAAAGGAGTGGTTCTTAAAGCTTTGGTACCCAGACACTATTCCTCAGACTGGCTTTGGCATCAGTTTGGGTATTGTTGGGAATACAGCATCTCAGGCCTTATCTCAGATCACCTGAGTCTGAATCTGTAGTTTAACAGGAACGCTAAAGTCATCCATATTCACATAAAGTTTGAGAAGCCTTAGCCAAAGGCAGTAATCTGTGGGACCTACAATGGAATAATCTGTAAAATGTGCGTATACTTAGTCTCCATTCCAGATCACCCTAATAGAACTATCAGACTACCCAAGTGATTCTTAAACAATTTGGAAACCTTTGTGTTGGAACAGTGGTTTTAACCATGTCTGCACACAAAATCCCATTCTGTAGACCATATCTCAAACCAATAAAATTGGATTGCTGAGCGTGGGCCCCCTGTGATAAAACTTCTCTGGATGATTCCGGTGTCCAGCCACAGTTGAAAACCGATATACTAGAAGGAGTGACAGGAGTTAGAATATTACTGCACTGATTCTGCTCTGAACTGGTCAAGAGCCTGGATACGTGCAGCGGTATTAGAAATGGAAAGAATGAGACAAATGCATTTTGGTGACTTGGTCAGTTTATACAAGAAAGTAAGAGAAAGGTTAACGATGATGAAGACTTTAAAATGTTAATATTAACAATGGTGAGCTATCTTTGGATAATATAATTTTCTCACTTTTATTTTTCTACATTCTGTATAACAATCTGCTGTCATATCTATAATTAGAGTAGAACAAATTAACTTTAGTTTTAAGTAAACTGAGCATGATTTTGGACCTAGTTCACTTTGAAGCCTGCTAGCAATTGACAGACATCTAAAAAGTGAGTTCAGGTGTTGTATGTGAAGTGTTCTTCAATAGTATAAAGAAAAATTAACAGTGAGATGAGATGAAGGAATTGGTTAGAAGGAAAGGCGAATATCTTGAATTGTCATTTAGAAGAAAATTGAGGTCTTAGATTATCCACATGAAATGGTATTCAGGCTGTTAAAAGTTAGAACCAACTGGGGGTAATGAATTTAAATTTAGAATCAAATGTTATCTCCATAGAGTTGATAACTAAAAGCAAGATAAGTTATAGATGACAAATCCAAGGACAGGACTTTAGATTATAGATAAAATTACAGAATTAAAGTCACAGCATCAACTTGGAGAATGTCTGTGTTTAAAGGGAATGAGAACAAGAAGTGGCCTACAACAACAACAACAAAAAAAAAGCAGAGAAGAGAACCAAGATAATTCAGCATCAAGGATGCCAAGAGAAGAATTTCAAGGAGAGGAGGCAGTCAGTCATTTGACATGCTTCAGAAAGGGCAAGGAATTACAAGACTAAGAAAGGCGGCTGGTTTTGAGAGGTATTAATGACTTTCAGGAATAATATTAGAGTGAAGTAGGCAGAGTAGAAGTTAGATTGCTGGGAGAAATTGAGTAATTTGCTGAGGAAATGTAGAGACAATGAGTGTCAGTCACTAATTTCAGAAATGTGGCTGAGAAAGTTTTAAGGAAGTCCTTAGAGGACTAACAGAATTAAGATAGGGGACTCCTCTGCCAGGGGCCAGTAGAGTCAGAGACTGAAGCGGACGGGAGAAATGGAGTGCTCAGGGTCACAGAGGACACAGATTAGGAAATGGGAATTTTACTAGAACGGACTCTTAAGAATCACCTTTCTTTTTACACTTTTTCTCAAGATAACGTAAGCCTCATTTTACAAATGGACCTGTGTAAACTGAGGCTTACAGAAGTTAAACGACTTATGCAGAGTCATCAGCCATTTAGATGAAAGACCAAAGCGGTGGAAAGGGATTTGTCATCAACTCGGGGCTGTCCTTCCCCTCTTCTTGTGGGATTATGAATAGAAAGGAAGACAACATCGATAAACTGAGATGAGATGAACTGAGATGTGCTGAGACGGTGATAATTGGATGTTTCTTTTAAGGTAGAAAATTGTATATACCACCAAGTATGTGAGATAGACTAAAATATATATATATTTGAATAAAATATTCAGTTCTCCTTGTTTGAGAGTGAAGAAAATGATACTTGGATGCTTTGGTTGAAGCATTTAAAAACTGCCTCTTCAGAACCAGGTGTAACTCCCTATTATGCAAAAGCAAAACATCTGACTTTATGCAGGAAATGGTGGCTGAGACGTTAAGGAGTCCACCTGCGATGTAGGAGACCTAGGTTTGATCTCTTGTGTTGAGAAGATCCCCTGGAGAAGGGAATGGAAACCCTCTCCAGTATTCTTGCCTGGAAAATTCCAGGACCAGAGGAGCCTGGTGGGCTACAGACCATGGGGTTGCAAAGAGTTGGATACGACTGAGCAACTAACTCATGTAGCAGAAGTTTAACATGTCTTGACATCTTGTGTTTACTGGTGTTTCGACTTTAGGCCCCAAAGGTCGGTATGCTGAAACGCTTTTTTAAGAATTCCTCCTCCAGTGTCAGGCAGTACTGCTGTTAGCTAGCTAGCTTCTCTGACAAAAGTAGCATATACATTGATTTCCTTGCCAAGACAAATGGACTCATGCTGCAAACATGAACCTTCCCTTCCATCACCCATCACGGGTATCTCTCTAGCAATGAGATACAGGTTTTGGGGACCCCTCACCATACTCCCATCAGACTCATCTTGGGACTGCTTTTGAAGACAGATCACCAGTCAAGGTAAGAAATCTCAAGTTCTGAAAATTGTCAAAAATGGCTTTCAACAATGACTTCTCGCACATTCCCTCTCCATACACTCTTTTTTTTTTTTTTTTAAACCCCATGGAATGCAGACTGGAAGGTTCCTCTCACCAATATTTTGGAATGGCACAGCCTCTTAAATTTCATTGTCTTTGCTTTTGCTAAAGACTAGAGTAATTAAGTTAAATATGATTTATCTTGTTTGCTAATACTTGGAATGTCTTCCATGGTAGTATCTATTTTGGATGTAAATCAAATCGTGGCTTTGAAAGCTATCCCAGTGTGCTTTTTAGAAATCATTTCCTACTGCTCTGAATAAAGAACTAGAGAACAAAATCAGCTCTTAGTTCTGTAGCTGCTGCTGCTGCTAAGTCACTTCAGTCATGTCCAACTCTGCAACCCCAGAGACGGCAGCCCACCAGGCTCCCCCATCCCTGGGATTCTCCAGGCAAGAACACTGGAGTGTGGGTTGCCATGTTTTTCTCCAGTGCATGAAAGTGAAAAGTGAAAGTGGGATTCTCCAGGCAAGTTCTGTAGCAGTCAGAAGCAAATTGTTTTATGTCGGATAGCCTGTGAAGCCGAAAGGCTGAAAACAGTAATAGATCCTGCAGTTGGTATGGTAAAGTCTGTGGGCTTATTACTTCCCAGTATTAAATAGAGTAGGTAATATAAATATACCAGTCTCCATACCACTTAGGCCAGAATGTAGGGTCATTGCTTGTCAGACTTCCATGTGCGTAAGAATCTCCTTGAGATTAAAATCAGATTCTGATATAGAGGTCTGGAGTGGGAGGGGCTTGGGTGGTAACACTGAGATTCAGCGTTTCTAACAAACCCCCAGTGATACCACTGGTCCCCAGACCACACTTAGACTGAAGGGTTCCAGGTGATAAGTGACTGCTGAGACTTCTGCTTCGCATACTTTTTTCCTTTAAAGGGACAGATGTAATGTGTAACTATTTTAACCTTTGTGACCACAAGTCTGTTTTTCATATTCTTCTTGATTTGTTTGCTTGTTTTCACAACTTAAAAACTGTTGTAAACCATCTTAGCTCTGAGAAATACCTTTGGCTTAGTGCAGGAAGCCAGAGTCATGTCCACTGGGCTTGTGAGTGGCTTCCAGGCCTGGCATTGGTGTAGGTCCCTTGTTTTGTCAGGGCCTCTTGGGATGACTGTAGAGGAACCATGAGAACTGCAGAGGCAATAAAGGAATTTTACAGGAAGATCTGTGTTTGTTGGAAGGAAAGGAGATAAAATATGGAAGAAAATGAAAAGAAGCTACCATTTTTATTAACTCCCTTAAACAGTGCGAATCACTAGAAAGTATTCACGTTTAGATCATAAATGAGATTTGGCCAGAACTTTGCAGTAGGCCCAGGATACATGTGACTTCTTTAATGTTTGTGGTCAACCTGTTCTTTGCGTCAGTACAGTGTCATTAAGAACTTGGTCAAACTTGTGTCTGAATCCCAGTTCTGCTGCTTACTAGTTGGGTAATTTTGGTCAAGTTATTTAACTCTTCTGAAACATCATAGTATCCCTGCTACTTGGGGTTGTTAACATTAAATAAGGAAATGTGTTAGAGGTCTCAGCATAGTGCTTGGCACTCAGAAAACAATAGGTGGTGTCTGTTACTGTGTTATATGGTGGTGAGTGAATTCTGTAAAAGAATTGGCTCCATGACTGATTGTTTGGCTGTCCTTCAGGGGTGTCCTGGATTATGGCCCTCATGGTATTCATGCCCTTCCCAGTGTCTCTGCAGATGTAATGGGGAACCTTGAAGCTACAGCCCTTAGTAACAGTGTATTAAGCTTCTAGAAAATCAGCAGAAACCTCAGTAGTAAACACATTGTTACTCTCTTATGCATTTTTACAAGTGGGATTTCTTTGAGTGATGTCCTTCCTTTAAATATCAAGAGATTTGATGGAGTATCTTCTCACCTTGGCTGTGAGTAGCTATTCCCATTGCTTATTTTGAGTAATATTGAAAACAGTTTTGCTTCAGTGATTTGCTCAACCTAATTTCATTTCAGTGTTTAACTGGATAATGAACGACGCAAATGAAAATTTTTGTCTGCCTTGCCAGGACATCAGGTGTTAATGGCACTTCTTGTTTAAGAAAGATTTGTAGAAATGTATAAAATTTAAAGCATTGAATAGCTATAAAATTATTCATTTTTAAGTAAAACTTTGGATTGGACAGAATATTTAAGAATTTCTTTATAAAATTTAAGAAACAGGTTTGTTGTTTTTAATCAAAGGAAGTCATCTTAACACCGATTAACAGTAATTGCTTATCTTAAAATCAGAAGCCACTGGTATCTAACTTCTTAAAATCAGAAGCCACTGGTATCTAACTGTCACTTCATACTTCATATTATTACATATTATTGATTTGTGGTCATGCTTCTTTTATTATATAAAAAAGTTTTAATATGTAGAATGGAATAACTTGTCATTTAAATCTATAAGTACAAGTTTTTTGAAAAAATCTTTTTTAGCTTTTAGTAAAACATGGAGGAGACCTGTTTGCTGAGAATGAGAATAAAGATACTCCTTGTGATTGTGCAGAAAAGCAGCACCACAAAGATCTGGCCCTCAATCTAGAGTCTCAAATGGTATTCTCACGAGATCCTGAAGCTGAAGAAATAGAAGCTGAGTATGCTGCTTTAGATAAACGAGAGGTAAGTTTTTTTTTAATGAAAGAATATGCAAATATTGTACTAATTTTTTTTATTCTTTAAAACCCAGTGTGTGTGGTCTTCTTTGTAGTATGCTATACATTCTGTCATCTGTATAGCCATAGTATGAAAATACATCTTAAAAAGCCATAAGTATGAAAAAGATAACAGAAAACCTGTCCTTTGACGTATGTATGTTTGTGTGTGTGTTGAAGGTCACTCAGTCGTGTTTGACTCTTTGTGACCCCGTGGACTTACAGTCCATGGAATTCTCCAGGCACGAATACTGGAGTGAGTAGCCTATCCCTTCTCCAGGGGATCTTCCTGACCAGGAATCGAACCAGAGTCTCCTGCATTGCAGGCGGATTCTTTACCAACTAAGCTATGAGGGAAGCCCCATACGTATGTTTAATTGTATAGAGAGGTGTGGACTCCAAGATCCAGTCCTCCATTTCCTCAGTCTCTGCCTGTCTGGATTGCTCTTCTCAACAAACATGCTTGGATAATGCCCATCTTAAAATACAAAACAGCTTCTCCATTAACCACTCTTCCTGTCCCTGGCCCCCTTCAGTTGTAGCCCCACATTGCTGATCTTCATGTGAGAAAAACAAAATTTAAGAGTTGTCTGTACATTCTGACTTCCTCACCTTCCCTTCACTCTCCAGCCCTCTGCAGTGTAACTTTCTCCCCTTCTACTCTGATGGAACTGCACTGACGTGCATTGGGAGTCACCATCTTGCCAAATCCTTCTCTCTCCTCCTCTTACTTGATGCTTTTCTCTCCTCATCGTACCTGAATTCCTCAGCACACCACTTGACACAATTAACCACTCCCTTCTTAGTGAGACACTTCTTCCCCGGGCTGCAGGGACTTTGCTCCCTGGGTTTCCTTTAAGTCTTCCTTGTATCGGTAAACATTACCTCCAACCACTCAAGCATAAATGTGGCAGCATTTTCAGTTCATCACATCCAAACAACCTGGGAGTTCTGTCAGTTTACCTCCAAAAATATAACCTAAATCCATTTACTTCTCTCCTTCTCTCCTCCTACCTTCCTCAGTCATCCTTTCCACCTTCACTTTTCATCTGGACCGCTATAGTAGTTTCCTAACTGGTCTGCTGCCTTCTGTTTTAGTCCCCTTAGAATCCATTTTGTGCACAGTAGCCAGAGTGACATTATTAAACTTAAATTAGATCATATCACTTAACCATTTAGTGATTTTCATTGCACTTAGAATAAAATCCAAACTGTTTGCTCAGATATAAGAACTTATATGGTCTTGCCACTATTTGCCTTTTCAACCTTATCTCAAATGATTTTTCCTGGCATGCTATGGTACTTAGACTTCACTAAGGCTCAGCTCAGCTCAGGGGTCAGCTAATGTGAGGTTGGTATTGAGAGAAATTGGAAATATCCTCCTCTTCTCCTGAGTGTCTTTCACATCTTTAAAAATTTTAACAGTTACCAATATACTTGGGTCAATAAGTACCTGTTTTTTCATTTTTTCCCAACAATGAACTTATTTCACCTATATAATCAGGGGAAAGCTGTTTTAATTGTGGGGGAAAATAAATATATCTTTAATAACTCCTTTGTCATAGTCTCTTCTGAAACAGTTTTTGAAGATACTATCACTTTATACATGACTTCAAAGTGGTACAGTTTATATGTTGGACTGTTTCACTTTTCCTTCAGTGGTATTTTGGTAGCAGTAATATGCACTGATGCAAAAGAGGCACTTTTATTCCCTGTTTATCTTTAAATTAGTTTTCTTTTTCTTTCTTTGTATCAGTATTAGACTGCTTTGAAGGTTATTGATGGTTTGTATTAATCTGAAAATAGAAGCAACAGAAAAGAGAAAGGCACCTTCATTTTAATCCTTCCTGCAGAAGAGAGCGATACTGCCTGCATGTTGTTGTTTTTGAGTCAGTAAGTTGTGTCCAACTCTTTGCCACCCCATGGACTACAGCATGCCAGTTCCCTGTCCTTAACTATCTCCCAGAGTTTGCTTAAACTCATGTCATTGAGTTGGTGATGCCATCCAATCATCTCATCCTCTGTTAACCCCTTCTCCTCCTGCCCTCAATCTTTCCCAGCATCAGGATTTTTTCCAGTGAGTTGGTTTTTCACATCAGGTGGCCAAAGTGTTGGAGCTTCTGCATCAGTCCTTCCAGTGGATATTCAAGGCTGATTTCGTTTAGGATTGTCTGGTCTGAGCTCCCTGCTGTCCAAGGGACTCTCAAGAATCTTCTCCAGCACCACAGTTTGAAAGCATCAGTTCTTTGATGCTCAGCCTTCTTTATGGTCCAGCTCTCACTTCCGTACATGACTACTGGAAAAACCATAGCTTTGACTGTATGGACTGTTGTCATCAAAGTAACGTCTCTGCTTTTTAATATGCTGTCTAGGTTTGTCATAGCTTTTCTTCCAAGGAGCAAGCAACTTTTAATTTTGTGACAGCAGACACTGTCTGCACTGATTTTGGAGCCCAAGAAAATAAAATCTGTCACTGTTTCCACTTTTTCCCCATCTGTCTGCCTGAAGTGATTGAACTGGATGCTATGATCTTCATTTTTTTTGAATGTTGAGTTTTAAGCTAGCTTTTTCACTCTTCCTTTTCACCTTCATTAAGCGGCTCTTTAGTTCCTCTTCACTTTTGTGCCATTGGCTTCCCTGGTGGCTCAGAGGTTAAAGCATCTGCCTCCAATGCAGGAGACCCGAGTTTGATCCCTGGGTTGGGAAGATCTCTTGGAGAAGGAAATGGCAACCCACTCCAGTATTCTTGCCTGGAGAATCCCATGGACTGAGGAGCCTGGTGGGCTGCAGTCCACGGGGTCACAAAGAGTCGGACACAACTGAGTGACTTTACTTACTTACTTACTTTTGTGCCATTAGTGTCATCTGCATATATGAGGTTATTGACATTTCTCCCAACAATCTTGTTTCCAGCTAGGGATTCATCCAGCCCGGCGTTTCACATGATGTACTCTGCTTATAAGTAAGCAAGGTGACAGTATACAGCCTTGATGTACTCCTTTCCCAATTTTGAACCAGTCTGCTGTTCCATGTCCATTTCTAACAGTTGCTTCTTGTCCTTTATATGGGTTTCTCAGGAGATAAGTAAGGTGTTCTGGTATTCCCTTCTCTTTAAGAATTTTCCACTTTGTTGTGATCCACATAGTCAAAGGCTTTAGCAAAGTCAATGAAGCAGAGGTAGATAGGAATTTTTTTGGAATTCCCTTGCTTTCTCTATGATCCAGTGGATGTTGACAATTAGATCTCTGATTCCTCTGCTTTTTCTAAATCCAGCTTGTACATCTGGAAGTTCTCAGTTCATGTACTGTTTAAGCCGAGCATGAAGGATTTTGAGCATTACCTTGATAGCATGTGAAATGAGTACAATTGTATGGTAGTTTGAGCATTCTTTGGCATTGCCTTTCTTTGGGATTGGAACAAAAACTGACCTTTTCCAGTTCTGTGGCCACTGTTGAGTTTTCCAAATTTGCTGACATATTGAGTATCTAGCACTTTAAAAGCATCATCTTTTAGGATGTGAAATAGCTCAGCAGAAATTCCATCACCTCCACTAGCTTTGTTCGTAGTGATGCTTCCTAAGGCCCACTTGACTTCGTACTCCAAGATGTCTGGCTCTAGGGTTATCTGGGTCATTAAGACCTTTTTTGTATAGTTCTTCTGTATATTCTTGCCATATCTTCTTAATCTTTTCTGCCTCTGTTAGGTCCTTGCTGTTTCTGTCCTTCATTGTGCTCATCTTTGCATGAAATGTTCCCTTGGTATCTCCAGTTTTCTTGAAAAGATCTCTAGTCTTTCCCATTCTATTATTTTCCTCTATTTCTTTGCATTGTTCACTTAAGAAGGATTTCTTATCTCTCCTTGCTGTTCTCTGGAACTCTATCTTTAGATGGGTATATCTTCCCCTCTTTCCTTTGACTTTTCACTTCTCTTCTTTTTCAGCTATTTGTAAGGTCTCCTTAGACAACCACTTTGCCTTCTTGCATTTCTTTTTTCTTGGAGATGGTTTTAGTCACCACCTCCTGTACAGTGTTATGAACATCCGTCCATAGTGCTTGAGGCACTGTGTCTACCAGATCTAATCCCTTGACTTGATTCATCATCTCCAGTGTATAATCATAAGGGATTTGATTTAGGTCATACCAGAATGGTCTAGTGGTTTCCCTACTGTCTTCAATTTAGGTCTGAATTTTGCAATAAGGAGCTGATGATCTGAACCACAGTCAGCTCCAGGTCTTGTTTTTGCTGACTATGTAGAGCTTCTCCATCTTCAGTTACAAAAAATATAATCAGTCAGATTTTGGTATTGACCATCTGGTGACGTCCATATGTAGAGTTGTCTCTTATGTTGTTGGAAGAGGGTGTTTGCTATGACCGGTACATTCTCTTGGCAAAACTCTGTTAGTCTTTGCCCTGCTTCATTTTGTACTCCAAAGCCAAACTTGCCTATTACTCCAGATATCTCTTGACTTCCTACTTTTGTATTCCAGTCTCCTGTGATGAAAAGAGCATCTTTTTTTGGTGTTAGTTCTAGAATGTCTTGTAGGTCTTCATAGAACCATTCAACTTCAGCTTCTTCAGTGTTAGTGTTTGGAGCATAGACTTGAATTACTGTGATGCCGAAAGGTTTGCCTTGGACATGAACCAAGATCATTCTGTCATTTTTGAGATTACACCGAAGTACTGCATTTCAGACTCTCTTGTTGACTATGAGGGCTACTCCATTTCTTCTAAAGGATTCTTGTCCGTGTAGATATAATGGTCATCTGAATTAAATTTACCATTCCCATCCATTTTAATTAGTTCAGTGATTCCTGAAATGTGGATGGTCACTCTTGCCATCTGTTTGACAACAGCCAATTCACCTTGATTCGTGGACCCTAACATTCCAGGTTCCAATGTGTTATTATTCTTTAATGAATCAGACTTTACTTTCCCTACCAGATCACACCCACAACTGAGCATGGTTTCCGCTTTGGCCCAGCGTCTTCATTCTTCCTGGAGCATTTTCCCGCTCTTCCCCAGTAACATATTGGACTCCTCCTGACCTGGGACTGAACAATGTATTAAAATGCTTCACATAACCTAGTTCAGTTGTAGAGATTCAGAGTGATCATGTTACATGCTCGTGAAGGCAGTATGTCTTTTTCCTTCAAGAACTATTTTTCTTCCATTGTTACCTATTTAAGTTTTAAACTGTGTATTTTTTTAAAAAGGAATCTATACAGGTTGCTTTACATTATTCCTTTCTTGATATATATAAGCCAAATTTTATTTTGTTCAACATAAATTAGATAGAATGAAGGCTACTCTAAAGAAGAACATTTAGGAATTAATACCAGAAAATATGCAGCTGCCACCACTGGGAATATTAAGAAATACTGTTTTTCATTACTAGGGCAGAAAAAATACCTGGAGTCCCAAATCTGAACTTAGAAGCAGTGTTATACATAGTGAATAACTTCTAGGCTAGAATGAATACTACAAATTTAATCATGAAGGGATTTGTGAGTTTTTGCATGAAAAGCTGTGTTTTATAAATTAGCTTAAAAGCAAACTGTACATCATGACGTGGGGGTACTTTTCAAAGGATAGTTTGGATTAAATTTCCCTTTTTAATTTCTTTTTAGTTAATCCCTAGAGAGGGATATAATAATAAATTATATTAGAAGTTTAGGTTAATTTTTTTTTTCTTTTTCTAGTTAGGGTCCTAGGATACCTGTAATATGTAGAGATTCATGGCACTATGGCTGAATGCCTGTATCAGTGTAGTAGACTATTAATACAGTGTGCTGTGTGGTGTATTCAGTATTAAGGCTTTATGATCCTTTATAAAAAGAATAACACTGCAGACCCATTGAGTGCATGCTCTGCCAGTGTTTAAAGCTCTTTAACATCCCCAGTGACTTTTCTTTAATTTTTTTAATTAAATTTTTTTCAACCAAACATGCTCTTTATAAAAAGCACAGTAAAAATTTTAAATATTCATTTTTTCTACCACTTAGAAATAATACTTGTAACATTGCCTTCCATTTTTCATCAGTGCGATGATATTAGACATTTGGTATCCTATAGTTTTTTTATTTTCCTTAACATTTCTTGATATTTATAAACTTATAGGAAATATTTTGAGTGACTGGGGACTACTCTTAACGTGTAAATATCCTTTAACTCCCTTAAGGTACATTTGAGTTAGCTGTATTTTGTCACTTTTATAAGTAACATTGCAGATGACCAGTTCTGTTCACATTGCGATTAGACCTGAGGATGAATTCCTGTAAGTAAGATTATTGAGTCAAAAGATAAATATTTTAAAGACTCCTGGGATGTGATGCTTAGTTTTCAAATGATATACCAATTTCTATTTTTACCCACAGTATATCAGAGGACTATCTCACTGCGACCTTAGCAATATGGAAGGTGGTTGTTGGGTTTTTTGTTTTTTTTTGTTTCAAACGTTGACCATTTTGTTAGGTAAAGAGCTTATATACTTAAAGATGTTTGTGTTTTTGTGACGTTCGATATTTTAAATTTACTGATTGTCACAAATTCCTTATATATTAAAAACAACACAGTTTTTATGTTTAAATCTTGGCAGTGTTTTTGCAGTTAAGTCTGTCAGTCTTTCCTGTGATAAATACACTCATTGCTTCTATATGCATCCCTACCAGAAGACATTTTAGGATTAGAAAACTTGTATCAAGTGAGAGAAATAGCCTTGATGAATAGAGTTCCTGTCATATTGGGTTGAGTAAGAAGTGATAAAATGGTTTCCATGATAATTTTAAAAAAGCAAAACAAGAAATAAAGTTAATATCTAGTTTTAAAATATCTGTAAATCAACTGTAAAAGATGAGGTTTACTAACTGCATCTGTTCTGTGGTTTCCAGAACTCTCTGGAATATTTGATAAATGTCACCAAAGGACATCCTCAGTGGTTGTGATTCTGATGAGTAGTTCAGAATTTCTACTGCTTTTTAACTTGTTATCTTTAGTTCTTTGCTTACTGCAGTAAGCTGGTTACATCTGTTTAAAGGACTGAAGTAGATATGTATATCAATATTAGTAATAAAAATGCAATCTTGAATAAAAATAAAGGCAAATTGCTTAGTGATATTTATAAAGTTATGCCTTATTATTAGAATAGCTACAAATCAAGTTCATGGTGGTGATTGCCATAAGCAGGATAGGGAAATTAGGGAAATAAAATGAGGAAAACATGTCACAGGTTATTTTGGCCTTTATAAACTTATGAATAGTGAGACATTTGTGATTTTATTCTTTATATATTTTTTGTTAAAAGCGAAGGGGGGAAAAGATAAAGGATAACAGAATAAAAAAACACCTGAAATGATAAAGTACCTTTATGGAGTGTTAACAAACACTTGAATAAACAGAGATAATACATTTATGAGTAAGTTGAATAGTATGTCATAATCACTTTTCTCCAAATTCAGTCTTAATAAGTGTAAATGTTGGTGGTTCAGTGATTAAAACTGTATCTAGGTGAATATGTACATATTCACAACCAGTTGATTTGCAGAAAGAAAAGACTGGATAAAAATACTTGAGAATGTTTATCATGACCCAATTGGTCAGTGGTGAAATTGTAAGTTTTTATTTCTAATGCTTTTTTTTTTTAGTATTATTTAGATTTTTGAAACTATAAGATTATCTTGTCTTTATAGTATAATTCTTTGTTTTAGAGTGATAGGTTCATGAGACCAGGCATCTACTTTCCAACTTAAAAAAAGACTTGTGAGAAAGTAGTTTGAAGTTCGTGATAGTGGAAGATACAGTGCCTTTTTAGCTTCATTGCCAACCCAGAACTGAAAGATTAAATAAATGATAACCATATATATTATAGATTTGCAGAACTTCCTAAAGGTATTCTAGCCAATTTAATTTTGCTTTTCTTCTTTTTAAAGCCATATGAAGGATTAAGACCTCAGGATCTTCGTAGATTGAAAGATATGCTTATTGTGGAAACAGCAGACATGCTCCAGGCTCCACTATTTACTGCTGAAGCTTTACTTCGAGCTCATGGTAATGAAAGAAATGTCCTAAGTAGCTTTTGAAACTTTTCACAGTTAAAAGATGGCTGTTTTGAAGCACTTTTACTTTTCTCTTGTTTTTTCAGAACATTTTAAATATTTAATTCTTCTAAGAGCTAATTCTCCCAAGATTTTAAAATAGTCAAAATAGAGTTCTGTTTGAAAAAGAAAAGTTTTTTAAGCAATAGATTTCTCTTGAGTTTCTTCTCTTTATTTCTTCCTTTGTTTCTTTTTTAAAAAATGCTATGCAGGCAAGGCACTGTAGAAATCAAATTCCTTTAAGAGGAACCAATTAATCTTTTTTCTTTGGTTATATTTATTTCTTTGCCTTTTTTAACTACTTTCAATTTTTAGAAGAATGTAAATTTGGCACCTTGATCAAAATTACTGTAACAAATGGAAACAATGATATCTAAAGCTTACAACTATAGAATCTTCAACAGAATAGCAAATACTTTGCCCAGGACATTTGAGATCAAATTGAACATGAAAGTTTTCTTATAAGCCCTTAGAGGCAGATCTGAACAAGCATACATAGAAGAGGGAAAAGAGAGAATGAAAATAAAACTTAACATTATGCAGATTTATGCCTTATTTTTCAGCATTTTTTAAATGTTGGTTCTCTGAACCTGGTTTTACTTTTTATTAGATCTGTATAGTTTGGTTAATTAGTGATTCGTTTTTATATTTAAGCTACAATTAATCTTTTTTCTTTGGTGCTATTTAATTCTTTGTCTTTTTAAACTACTTTTGATTTTTAGATGTTTTATTGAGTCTATCTAGAGCTCCGTCACAATGGCAATGTGTATTTCCCTTAAAACACTGCAAACAAAGAAGGCAATAGCACCCCACTCCAGTCCTCTTGCCTGGAAAATCCCATGGATGGAGGAGCCTCGTAAGCTACAGTCCATGGGTCTAAGAGTCAGACACAACGGAGCGACTTCACTTTCACTTTTCACTTTCATGCATTGGAGAAGGAAATGGCAACCCACTCCAGTGTTCTTGCCTGGAGAATCCCAGGGATGGGGGAGCCTGGTGGGCTGCCATCTATTGGGTCTCACAGGGTCAGACACAACTGAAGCGACTTAACAGCAGCAGCAGCAGCAGCAGGCATGCACTGTTTTAATCTCATAATAACTAGTAAAGTTATTGTGAGATTGCTGTGTAAGTTAATAAACACATTTGTAAATACATTGCTTGCAGGAAGTAAATTTCTGAGTTACAGCTCAGGAAAAGCCTGCTGAATTTATGTGGTAAGCATTACTTAACACAGTATAAGGGTGAAAAGACAGCAAAAGTATCTTCATACATCCTCATCCCCTCACTGCAACAAGCCCTTAAATGGGAGAAACTTATTCCCCTCTCTTTCCTCCTCCTCCTCCAGTTCCCACTTACTGTCACCTTATAATATTCAGAGAGCACTTGGGTTATGGATCTGAATAGAGAAATGCTTTCAGATTATCATCAGGCCACATACCCCAGTAACTGGTACTCAAAAATGGGATGTAGTTGTAAAGTGCTTTTATAATACAATATTATTATTAAAGGCAAGGGTTGACTCTCTTGTTTTGTTTTGACATGGCATGTCCTCAAATAAATATCAATCAATATGAAAAAAAAAGATGGCTGTTTTAATGTTTTAATATAAAACAAAATAGTTTGCCAAACAAGCCTGAGTTGTTAATTTGTGCAGTGATTACTGCAGTACTCAACATCCTTGTGTTTTGAAGTAAATATAAACTGGCTATGAATCAGAGAAGAAATAAGAAATCTCTTTTTGAAAATTGAGCAAGTAGACCAATTTATAGATTGTCTAATTTTAGAAATGTATCTGATTCGAGCAGGGTTGAAAGTTGGGAGTCCATAGTCCTAGTCCTGGTTTTGACATTAATTTTTACTAAAGCTGATTGAATAAAGTCAGTTAACTAACAGTTTGTTATTATTATTTATTTTTGTCAGTCGTATTTATTTTATGTAAAAACTGTTTCTCACCATGAAATACACAAAGCAAAATCTATAGAGTCAGCGCAAGAACATACTGTTCCTTTTACAGTGGAGGTTTTTTTGTTCATTTTTTAAATTTTTTTGAGCACATTACCAAGTTTACTTAGAAAAAGTGCTCAGCTTATTATAAGTCCTCTGTGATCCTTAAGACAACCATTCTGGGAATTGTCACATGTTGAGTTGGACCCTCCAATTGCACAATTGATATTTGACATTTTGGCTTATTCAAAGTTTTTTTTCTGATTTAGAAATTACTTTTAAAAAGGGAAAGGTGAATGCCCTTTCTCATCCAATAATTTTGAGACATACCCCTTTAACTATAAATCATTATCATCTGTATTAAAATAGAATGTCTACTTTGAAAATTTTTTATATGATCTTTTGATTAGAAGAAAATTTTAAACTGCGTATTTCATCTTCCTTTCGTCATTTCTGTGAATAACTTGGTATATAACCCTCCAGAATCACCAACTTCATTATTGCTATTTCTCAGAGTTCTGTACTTGACACTCTTTTCCACTTTACATACCAGTGGCTCTAACTTTTGGGGTAAATAAGAATTGCCTGGGAAACTAACCAGAAATTCCTAGGATGACTTCTAGAGAATCTAAGTCTTTTCTTTAGGTGAGGGAATAGGCATAAAAACATGGGTTATAAACAGCCTACCAGATAGACCCTTATCTGAGAAACATTGTTGTCCACATTTGTCTAATGAAACCAGGGGTTTCAAAAACCACCTAGATAATAAAGAACATAGCTACAACCTGACCTTAATGAAGTATTCAGGATTTTATTTCTAAATGCCTTTTTAACCTTTTCTCCCCAACCAAAGGCTGTCCATACATGAACTCATCATTTCTCCCACTATCTTGATAAATGGCCTCCACATTCATTTAATCACCCTGACCAGACTGAGAAGTCACACTTTTCTTCTTCCTCTCTATTACATTTGCGCACAGCCTCATCATTTCTCTTCCTAAATAGCTCCCATCCTCTCCCCAGTCTCCCTAGCTCTTTCCATTCTCACTGCCCCGACTTAAATTCAGTTTGTCATTATTTTTCATCTAAATTGTAGTCCAGTGTTGGCCTTCCTCTTCACCCATATTCATTTTTCATATTGCATTTTAAAATTTTGGGTATTTATCTCCCCTGCTGAAAAACCCTTCACTGGCTCTCCCCAGACTTAGAGCATCCCATCTCTTTAGTACATCTTTATGACTCAGGCCTGTGCACCCGGGCCATCAGTCTCCACTTGTATTTACCCACTCCTGCTTGTCTTCATTAAGCACCGCTTCCAGGAAGTCTTTCCAGCTCATGTAGTCCCAGGGTTACTTTGAGAGCCTTTCTGTCTCTTCCCATTATATCCTGTGCATACATGTGTCATACACTTAGAATACAACATTATTGCAGTAATCTCTGTATTTGCTTTTCCTCTACATTAACCTGGGAGCTCTTAGAGGGCAGCTTTTTATTGTTTTTTTTTTTGTTTCCACAATAACCATCCCTGAAGCCTTGAGAACATAGTTACAGAATGAATAGATAATATATTTGAAATGTTATTTTAATAATTTAAACCCATCTTTTTATTATAAAACCCTATTTCTCCATTGTCATCTTTTAAAACTTTGAAGTAATCCTTTGGGAAGAAAAATCTAGACCTGGTTCAAAAATGAAATTGAGGAATTCAAAATAGTTTTTAAAATCTTAGAATTTAAAGATAAAATATTTTCCTTTTAATCAGTATAATGCTTAACAGTCATAATATAGAAACTTGTAAAGAAATACAAAATATCTTAAATTGTGTTTCTTTTGTATGAGGTTCACAGCAACCTGTCCTCTACTTGAGCTTTCAGATAAAGAGAATGCATTTACATATAATATAGAGCTGGCGTAAAAGTAGAAGTCACTCATCTGCGAGGGGCTGTGTTGTGCCAGTTATATTAGAGTAGGCCACTGCGGAAGCGAAAGTAGAGAATCAACCACAGTAAATGTGTCTTGATCGTAATGGTAGTCTACGGTGTTTCATTTAGGTTAGGAATGGGGCAGTGGCTCCGCTCCACACAGTTATCCCGACCGACTGAGACTCGGCCATCCTAACAGTGGCTTCTGAGGTTGCCCTGGGGATTCTCTCCATTCTAGCTAACCAGTCAGAAAGGAAGAAGCATGCAGATAAAGATGAGCCTGTCCCAGAAGCGACATAAATCACCCCTGCACCTATTCCACTGACCAGCCTCCAGTCACATGGTCACACTTAACTGTAAGCAGCATTCTACTCTGAGTCTACCCATTTCTGCCACAGGTGTCTGCATTTGGCTAAGTTATATAATGTATCATAATTCTAACTTATAATATTGTATCCTGTAAAAATCTAAGGCTAACTTAAGCAGTAACTATATGGTAATTAAAACAAATATTCTTTTCTAGTGTTTACACATTATGTCATCAAGTATTTTTAAGTGATAAACTCCATTTTCACTCCACTGATCTTTCCTTAACTTACTTCTTTTACATAATAGGCTCAACTCTAATAAGGTGATATCTAACTGAATTTTACTAGTTGACTTTTGTCTATTCTGTGATAACTTTTTTGATAACTTACTTAAGAGTTCTGTTAATTTATTGCATTCCCCTGTTAGAGCATAAAATAGAGGCTAATTCAGGCTTTCAAATGAACATTTCTACATTCTTCTAGGTAATATCAGTGACATTTGATAATCAAATAAGATTTTCAGAGGTAAATGATGTTAGTGAATAAAATAGACAGTACATAGAACTACAGTTTACACTAATTGCTGTCAAAACCCGGATGGGCTCTGTTTCAGAGCTATTAAACTGAACTATTTGGTAGATTTATAGATTGTATCCTTGGTAACATTCATTCAGCTTTCCGCAAGAAAATAAATTTAAGCATGATTTTATGTACTGTCAAATTTAGTCGCAAAGTAATGAGGTTGAAGACAGAAGACAGAAATGTTTGGCTATATTTGCTGAGAAGTAATTGAATTTTAAGAATGACTCTGTTAAAAATACAAAGGTCATTTCCTGAGCATTTCCTCAGTAATAAAAGTAACATGTATTAATAGCTGAAAGCTACCTAATGAGTAAATAAGTAAAATTTACTTGTGTGTTTGCTCAGTCACTCAGTCGTATCCAACTTTTTGTGACCCTGTGGACTCTAGCCTGCCAGGCTCCTCTGTCCATGGAATTTTCCAGGCAAGCATACTGGAGCTGTTTGGCATTTCTGTTTTTTAAAATACAAGGCCGAGTCTAGTTTGACTGTCCTTAGAGTAAATGTATATTGAAGTATTTTTTGAAGCTCCGTTAGAGACTCATCACTTCTAAGGTAATCTACTTTCTTCCTAGGAAATGACATTTTCTCCCAAGGCTTCTGTCGGTATTTCTCCCTCTGGACTAGACTTCTCTGAACTCTATACACTTATATTTAACTGCCTATTTGAAATTTAATTTAATTTGAATTTAACTGCCTATTCTACCTCTAGAATATCTCATCATGTCTAAAATTAAAATCACGCTGTTAAACCTGTACCTGAGTCTCTGGTATTTCCTATTTACATGGAAGGTGGCACCAACCAACCAACATGGTAGACCTGGGACAAAAACTTTGACCTTTCCTCTCCTTCAGGCATTATATCCCAATGTCACCAAATTTTCAGTCTGACCTCCCAAATCTTAACTTCTCCCTTTCTCTTCATCTCCACTGCAGCCAGCCGTGGCCTTAGCTGCATAATCTCTTACTTGTACTTCCCAGTACCCTCTTTGCTAGTCTGCCCTTCCCTCCACTCTTGTCCTATCCGATTTCTTTCTCCATACTGTAGTCAGAAAGATCTGTTCACATCTAACTGTGACAACCTTTTCTTCCTATGGCAAATTTTTCACTGGCTTCCTGTCACTCATAAACTGATGATAGGAGTGTTATTTAGAAGTTCTCTATGGACTGCATGCATACTAAGTCGCTTCAGTCATATTCAACTCTTTGTGACCCTAAGGACTGTAGCCCTCCAGGCTCCTCTGTCCATGGGATTCTCCAGGCAAGAATATTGGAGCGGGTTTCCATGCCCTCCTCCAGGGGATCGTCCCAACCCAGGGATGGAACCCGTGTCTCCTGCAGCTCCTGCACTGCAGGCGGATTCTTTACCACTGAGCATCAGGGAAGCCCCTGTATGGCCTAGTCCCGGCCTGTTTCTTCAGCCTTGCCCAAAGGGTCCTCCTGGTCTCCTTCCGGTCTTCCGGTCTCTGGAGACCTTTTACCTAGTTAGCTCTCACTCATACCTCAGATGTTCACTCCAGGCCGTTTCCCCAGTCACCTCCTCTGACCTCCCTAAATGGAAGTCTGCCTTTTCTTAATGCTGCTTCTGACAGTGCTGATTTTTTTTAATGTGTTGGTTTTATTTATTGACTTTCTCTTTACTAGACTTTACATTCCGTGGAAGCAGGAATTGTGCCTGTTTTTCCCTCCCATTGTATCCCTACAGCTTGACATAGTGTATGGCACATAAAAGACCCTCAATAAATGTTTGCTAAATGAGCGATATGACAGAATCCAAGGCTAGAATTTAATTTGTTTATATGTAAATAAATTATAGCAGTTCTTTTCTCCCTTTATTTAAAAATGTTTTAATGGAGACCTGAAAAATAATCATACTGTTCCAAGAAAGTTTAAACTTGTTAATTACAAATATACCTTGTTTTATTGCACTTCACTTTGTTGTGCTTCGTAGATGTTGCATTTTTTACAACTTGAAGATTTGTGGCAACCCTACCTTGTCAGATGATGGTTAGTGTTTTTTAGCAATAAAGTATTTTAATTAAGGTACTGTAGTCTTGTTAAGTGTGCAATACCATTATAGTTTTTAAAAAAGCCAATGTAGTGTAAACATAATCATTACATGTACTGGGAGACAAAAAAATTTGTGTGACTTGCTTTGTTACACTGTTTTGTTTTATTTCAGTGGTCTGGAACGAAACTTGCAATAAGTCCAAGGTATGCCTGTGGTGACCTATCAAAAACCTCAGACCCATTTAGCAACATTTCCCAGAATACACTGCTATGCAGAGCTTTTTACTTGCTGGATTTTTCTTCTTTGTAATCTGACTCCTATTTCCAATCTTATCTTCCATCGCCCCAAACCAAAGTATAGTACCCTGGAACTTTACAGAGCTGTTCACATCTCTCCATTGTACTTCTGTGACTTTGTACCTATGGAAACACACTCTGTCTTCATTGCATACCTGAATCCTAATTATCCTGTAAAACCGCCAAATATATTGACTTAATATGGTTGAAAAAAGCCTTCCATATAGAGTTTCCACAGATATTTGTATTTGGTTTGTAAAATGATATAGAATGGGCCTTTGGTAAATAACTGACTCTGTGTTACTTTTGACCTGTTCTTTATTGAGCTGCACTGGAAAGAACACAGACTTTGGATTCACAGAAATTTGTTTCATATACCTTATATCTGTTTGAGCCTGGCTAAGTCACATAATTTCCCCAAGTCCTGGTTTCTCCACCTCAGTAATGATTGGAAAGTTTGTTAGGAGGAATGAGTGAAATAATATGTGTCAAACACCTGGCAAAATCATTGGATATATCAGTTTATTGTTTTTAAAGGTGTGACTCTGTATAACATAGATCACTTGGCTGTTTTTAAAGTATTCATAGTAGAAAGATAACCTTTTTTAGTTAAGCTGGATTCAGGCTCACATAATGTATAATTTACATCAAATTCCCTAAAACTTTATAATCATAATCCCTTAAGAAGTTCTTTCTGCTTTCAAGATGTTTATCAAATGGATTTTTAGAAGTTGATGGCATTTTGACATGTTTATTATGAACTATGTAAAATTTTACAACTTGATAGTGGTGAGGCCAGTTGTGAAGTTATATGTTATTCTTGAAAGAATAAAATGGCTTAATCAAACTTTTACCAGTAAAAATTTAGTAAATTCCAATGATGTGTGAGCCACCACTTTTAATTAAGAGTAGAAATGCCTGAAATTTTTGGCCATCTTGTTAAATATTGACATGGTGGTAAGCCATGGTAAATTATAAAAGTTTCAATTCTGTTTAAAAATATGAATGGATATAACATGCCTAAATATGTCATTTGTAATTACAGCTTTGCTAACAAACAACTTTTCTTCCTAGAGGACCCATAGCCGTGTGATTTAGTCTCTCTTTTGTTATTATGAAGCTCTTAAAACAGCACCATGTTTCTCTGTTATTTGAGATATCCATTCCATTTGTCTTAAAGACTGGGACAGGGAGAAATTACTTGAAGCTTGGATGTCCAACCCAGAGAACTGCTGCCAGCGATCAGGTGTTCAGATGCCAACACCACCACCAAGCGGGTATAACGCCTGGGACACACTCCCTTCTCCAAGAACGCCAAGGACAACCCGCTCTTCTGTCACCTCTCCAGATGAATTAAGTTTATCGCCTGGCGATTTGGATACCAGTTTGGTACGGTTTTGTACTCAGTGTACTTCTCATAGTTTTAATTTTAACGTTCCATGGAGCCTCTAGTTGTATTCTTATAACTGAATCCTGTACCCTGCTTAAAGGGCTCAATTATTTCATGCTTTGGTTAAATATTTCTTATCAGAGACTGTTTTTGTGATCTCTGAGTTATAGATTGAAAAACAAGTGGGCTTTCTTTTCTCTTTTAAAACAGGAAACATTAAAGGTTTTGGCAAAACTGTTTATGATGTTTTCACTGAAAAGCTCCACTTACTTACAGTTTTGAACAAGCCATATTGAAATATTAAAAGTTGAGTTTGTGTTAGGCACCTAAAACCAAAAATACGAAAATATTTTTATATTTTTCAGAATACATTTATAATATGTTGATAACTGTGTTTCAATGAAGCTTCTGGAGTTATTCATCCAGATACATCTCCATAATAAATATTTGCTTTTTATTGAGACACAGTACTGCTGTTGTGTCCATTTTTAATTGTCAAACCACTGATGCACTGATATAGGCAAGTTTTATGCTTCTTGAATAATTCAGCTGATCAAAATACATGGTAAATATGAATATACTCCAGATTTTATCTGGACCTTCTTCAAAAACAGCATCCTACTTCTGTAATTCACATCTGTAACATTTTAAAGTTTGATTCTCCTAGTTATGTGTAGAAGATACAAAGCTTTGTAGCATGATTCGCTGGGTAGAAACACTTAAATTGCTACTCTGAATATGCTGAGTTGCTGTATTGAAAAAATAAAGTTACTTTTTATTTTTGTAGATTTCTCTGGGTTGAGTATAGGGTGAAGGACACCATATTGAAGTGGTTATCTCACAAGGAGCAATTTGATCTTGACCTGAATAGATTGTAATGATTTGTTTCTTATGTTTCCTTTCAAAACAAATAGTTGCACATAAGTTTAGAATTTAAGAATTTAACTTTTGCATTAAAACATTTCAATCCCACAGTAATTTATAATGAGTTAAGCCTGATATTTGTTATTTAGTCAAAGACAGGCATGGTAATTTTAACTTCCCTTATAATTTTGAAACACTTTATATAATTACTGGCATTTTTTGCCATGAATTAATGAACAAAGGAATGTTCTCCATCAAGAGTATGACTTTGTTGAAATCATTTTTCTTCTTCATTTTCAGTGTGATATTTGTATGTGCAGTATTTCAGTGTTTGAAGACCCAGTGGACATGCCCTGTGGACATGACTTCTGTAGAGGATGCTGGGAGTCGTGAGTATATGTGCAACTTCGTATTTCTTACTACAGGATAGCACTCGGATTTCGCAGTAAAACCACTTGCTTTCAATATTTAATGATAGGGATTATTTATATTGGTTTTAGAGTTACACTGAAATGTATTATATTTTGCTACTAAACAAGAATTTTGTTTTTATTTTGCTGTCTTCCCATCTATTAATTTTATAAAATTGTTTAATTTAGTAATTAAGGTTATTTAGCTTAATGTGAGGTACTGTGGGGAAGAAAGCAGATATAAGAATACAGATATTTAAAATTCTTTTCTAATCAATTCAAAGTTATATGACTCTTCTAGGTATGATTGGTCTATATTACAAATTGAAATTTTATTTTCCTTCTCATGTTTATCTCTGTTCTCCTTTCCATTACCTTGCCAATTTATGTTTTCTCACCATCCACTAATTTTACTCTAATGTACTTTTCAAGAGAGGTTTATAAATGGAATGGAGATGATCAGTGTGATGAGCAATATGATATCAGGTTATCCCTGGAGACACATAAATCTATTGATTGATGACCTAAGCAAGGCATGTCATTAGTATTTAAGACAAAAGTTTTAAAACTATTCTTTCAAACTATATAAAAGTTTTTAAAACTGGGTACCAAGTGTAGGGAATTGGGGAGCACCATGTGGGGTGAGACAAGGACCTGAAGACATTTCCTGGTTTTCTTTTATTAGTTACTGTGTCGTAGTATAATTAACATACAGTAAGCCACATATTCAAATTAAATAATTCAAAAAGCTCTGACTCCATATACCATACAGTGTCATGAAACAATCAAGTTAATGGCTATACTCATTACCCCCCAGTGTTTCCTCATTTCTCCCTGAAATCCATCCACCCGTCTCTTCCTGCCTCCATCTTACACTGGCACCACCACCTCCACCACCCCGCTCCACTTCCCGTCTGTGGGCAAACACTGATCTTCTTTCTGTCTTTCTGGGAGAAGGAAACGGCAGCCCACTCCAGCATTCTTGCTTGGAGAACCTCATGGACAGGGGAGCCTGGTGGTCTGTGGTCCGTGGGATCGCAGAAGTCGGACACGACTGAGCACACAGCTCAGCACCTTTTATCTGTTTTCCAGATTGGGATGTAAGGCAAGATTTTATTTGGAGGGGGAAATAAAAGAACCTTTTAAAAAGGGTTTTAGAAAAACAGAATAAATAAAATTATCTGGTTTTTCTTTTTAAAACATAGATTAGATTCTACTCTTGAGTCTAATTAGATAGGATCAAATCGATGTAGTTGATACACATAAATTAATTGGCAAGGGTTGGAGCTCATAACACAAAGCAAACTTTGACCTAGTTCTGAGCACAGAAAATCCTCCATAGGTTTAGTACTTTATTTAGCTTAAAATTGTCAACTGAATTGCATTAGGAAGTATTCTTTGGGTTCTACCAAGTTTGATATTGTTGACCTTCATTTCTCTATAAAGTTGAATCCCCCTAAGAGATTTACTTGAGTTTTTTTGAAATTTTTTGACCTTCCTCGCCAAACTCCTATCACAGGAACCATCTCACATACTCATGACAGACTAGCTGTGAGAAATTAGTGATAAGACTTAAATTTGAAAGACTGATTATTGTTTTCCATGGTCCGTTATCAGCCCACCTAGTGCCCTCCTCACTCCTACCATATCGTTCTTATCCAGTCAAGTATCTGCAGTATCAGTAAAACACGTTCCAGATTGAGTGATTTCTTCTGTGAATGAAACAATTTTAAAATTAATTGCAGTCCTTTCATCGGCACATAGAAAAGAAACTCCCCAGTCTAAGAAGCAAGGAAGAATTTTTAAGGGCCCTTAGATAGTTTGAAACCTCTTATCTTACTCTTCTCTACCCCCTTATCTCATCAGTCCATACATATGCTTTGAAGCATCTATGCCAAGGGCTTAAATGAAAGAAAAATTAGTAGTTTTCTGTCCCACCTAGAATATCCTTCCTGCTACTTATTAGTTGTTGATTTAAGTAATCAGTAACCTCCCTGTGCCTCAATTTCCTAATCTATAAAATGGTAACGGTGGTGTTACTTTATAGGACGGTTGCCAGTTAATTGTTAATCGGCTAAGTACATGTAAAATGCTTAGAACAGTGCCTGGCACATAGTAACCACTCAGTAAATGTTAATTATTAGATTCTTACTAAGCTTAGTAATGAACAGTGGAGTGGGAGCTTAGGATATAATCTGTGAAGCTGATCTAAAGATAAAAATATAAGTCAAGTTTGATCTAGATTTCCCTCTTTTACTAACATTTACCAACACTATGTTATACTTCTAAATTTAGGGAGAAATTGTATGTTGCTGAAAATTGATAGCCTGGCTCACAGAGAAATTATCTTTTCTTCAGTAAGTTCTTCTGGGTTCTGTCATTTAATTCTCCAGAAATAGTTAAACCTGCTCTGATGTATTGTAGTTCAGTTCAGTTCAGTTCAGTTGCTCAGTTGTGTCCAACTCTTTGTGACCCCATGGACTGAGGCACGCCAGGCCTCCCTGTCCATCACTAACTCCCGGAGTTTACTCAAACTCATGTTCATTGAATCGGTGATGCCATCCAACCATCTCATCCTCTGTCATCCCCTTCTCCTCCTGCCTCCAATCTTTCCCAGCATCAGGGTCTTTTCAAATGAGTCAGGTCTTTGCATCAGGTGGCCAAAGTATTCTAGTTTCAGCTTCAGCATCAGTCCTTCCATTGAACACCCAGGACTGATCTCCTTTAGGATGGACTGGTTGGATCTCCTTGCAGTCCAAGGGACTCTTAAGACTTCTTGAACCCACAGTTCAAAAGCATCATTGTTTTGCACTCAGCTTTCTTTATAGTCCAACTCTCACATCCATACATGACTGCTGGAAAAACCATAGACTTGACTAGATGGACCTTTGATGGCAAAATAATATCTCTGCTTTTTAATATGCTGTTTAGGTTGGTCGTAACTTTCCTTCTAAAGAGTAAGTGTCTTTTAATTTCATGGCTGCAGTCACCATCTGCAGTGATTTTGGAGCCCCAAAAAATAAAGTCAGCCACTGTTTCCACTGTTTCCCCATCTATTTGCCATGAAGTGATGGGACCAGATGCCATGATCTTAGTTTTATGAATGTTGAGCTTTCAGCCAACTTTTTCACTCTCCTCTTTCATCAAGAGGCTCTTTAGTTCTTCTTTACCTTCTGCCATAAGGGTGGTGTCATCTGCATATCTGAGGTTACAGATATTTCTCCAGGCAGTCTTGATTCCAGCTTGTGCTTCATCCAGCCCAGCATTTCTCATGATGGGTGGCATCATAAAAAAAATGGGTGACAGTATGCAGTCTTGACATACTCCTTTCCCAATTTGGAGGCAGTCTGTTGTCCCATGTCCAGTTCTAACTTGCTTCTTGACCTGCATACAGATTTCTCAAGATGCAGGTCAGGTGGTCTGGTATTCCCAACTCTTGAAGAATTTTCCACAGTTTATTGTGATCCACATAGTCAAAGGCTTTGGCATAGTCAAGAAAGCAGAAATAGATGTTTTTCTGGAACTCTCTTGCTTTTTCGATGATCCAGCAAATGTGGCAATTTGATCTCTGGTTCCTCTGCCTTTTCTAAAACCAGCTTGAACATCTGGAATTTCACAGTTCACGTATTGCTAAAGC
Organism: Ovis canadensis; assembly: GCF_042477335.2. Taxonomy (NCBI): domain Eukaryota; kingdom Metazoa; phylum Chordata; class Mammalia; order Artiodactyla; family Bovidae; genus Ovis; species Ovis canadensis. The sequence continues at coordinate 24,095,948 of NC_091248.1, forward strand.
CTGGCTTGGAGAATTTTGAGCATTGCTTTACTAGCATGTGAGATGAGTGCAATTGTGTGGTAGTTTGAGCATTCTTTGGCATTGCCTTTCTATGGGATTGGAATGAAAGTTGACCTTTTCCAGTCCTGTGGCCACTGCTCACTTTTCCAAATTTGCTGGCGTATTGAGTGCAGCACTTTCACAGCATCATCTTTCAGGATTTGAAATAGCTCGACTGGAATTCCATCACCACCACTAGCTTTGTTTGTAGTGAGGCTTCCTAAGGCCCACTTGGCCACATTCCAGGGTGTCTGACTCCAGGTGAGTGATCACATCATCATGATTATCTGGGTCGTGAAGATCTTTTTTGTGCAGTTCTCCTGTGTATTCTTGCCACCTCTTCTTAATATCTTCTGCTTCTGTTAGGTCCATACCAGTTCTTTCCTTTATCGAGCCCATCTTTGCATGAAATGTTCCCTTGGTATCTCTGATTTTCTTGAAAAGATCTCTAGTCTTCCCCATTCTATTGTTTTCCTCTATTTCTTTACACTAATCACTGAGGAAGGCTTTCTTATGTCTTCTTGCTATTCTTTGGAACTCTGCATCCAACTGAGTATATCTTTCCTTTCTCCTTTGCCTTTCGCTTCTCTTCTTTTCACAGCTATTTGTAAGGCCTCCTCAGACAGCCATTTTGCTTTTTTGCATTTCTTTTCCATGGGGATGGTCTTGATCCCTCTCTCCTGTACAATTGCATGAACCTCCGTCCATAGTTCATCAGGCCCTGTGTCTATCAGATCTGGTCCCTTAAATCTATTTCTCACTTCCAGTGTATAGTCTTAAGGGATTTGATTTAGGTCATACCTGAATGGTCTAGTGGTTTTCCCTACTTTCTGCAATTTAAGTCTGAATTTGCCAATAAGGAGTTCATGATCTGAGCCACAGTCAGCTCCTAGTCTTGTTTTTGCTGACTGTATAGAGCTTCTCCATCTTTGGCTGCAAAGAATATAATCAATCTGATTTCAGTGTTGGCCATCTGGTGATGTCCATGTGTAAAGTGTTCCCTTTTGTTGTTGGAAGAGGGTGTTTGCTAAGACACCCTCTTGGCAGTTCTCTTGGCAGAACTCTATTAGCCTTTGCCCTGCTTCATTCTGTACTCCAGGCCAAATTTGCCTGTTACTCCAGGTGTTTCTTGACTTCTTACTTTTGCATTCCAGTCCCCGCTAATGAAAATGACTTCTTTTTTGGGTGTTAGTTCTAGAAGGTCTTATAGGTCTTCATAGAACCATTCAGCTTCAGCTTCTTCAGTGTTACTGGTTGGGGCATAGACTTGGATTACTGTGATATTGAATGGTTTGCCTTGGAAATGAACAGAGATCATTTGTTGTTTTTGTGATTGCATCCAAGTACTGCCTTTCGGATTCTTTTGTTGACTATGATGGCTACTCCATTTCTTCTAAGGGATTCCTGCCCACAATAGTAAATAGAATGGTCATCTGAGTTAAATTCACCCATTCCAGTCCATCTTAGTTCTGTGATTACTAGAATGTCAACGTTCACTCTTGCCATCTCCTGTTTGACCACTTCCAATTTGCCTTGATTCATGGACCTAACATTCCTATGCAATATTGCTCTTTACAGCATCGGACTTTGCTTCTATCACCAGTCACATCTACATCTGGGTGTTGTTTTTGCTTTGGCTCCATCCCTTCATTCTTTCTGGAGTTTTTCTCCACTGATCTCCAGTAGCATATTGGGCACCTATTTTCATGTTTCAGTGTCCTATCTTTTTGCCTTTTCATACAGTTCATGGGGTTCTCAAGGCAAGAATACTGCAGTGATTTGCCATTCCCTTCTCCAGTGGACCACATTTTGTCAAAACTCTCCACCATGACCCGCCCGTCTTTGGTGGCCCCACGCACATGGTTTAGTTTCATTGAGTTAGACAAAGCTGTGGTCCATGTGATTAGATTGGTTAGTTTTCTATAATTGTGGTTTCAATCTATCTGCCTTCTGATGCCCTCTTTCAGCACCTACCGTCTTACTTGGGTTTCTCTTACCTTGGACGTGGGGTATCTCATCACGGCCACCGCTACTGACCTTGGCTGTGAGGTGGCTCCTCCTCTCAGCCGCTCAGCACTGCAGCACCGTGCTGATGTATTTAGAATACATAAAATTTTAAAACATCATCATATATTAACTATATCTGTGTGCATTGTGCACTGTGACAGGGGACTATTAAGATAAATTATATCTGACATCACAGGGAACCTGTTCAGAGCTAAAAGGAAGCGATTCCTGCTTTGTTGAAAAAGCAACTTTGTAGTTAGCAGTTCTCAAATGTTTAATCTCAGCATCCCCTTACACTATTAAAAATTCTTGAGGACATTTTTCACATAACTTGAACAAATAATTCTAAAAATTGTATAGAAATACAAAAGACCCTTAATAGCCAAAGCAATCTTGAGAAAGAAGAATGAAGTTAAATTTGTCACACTCCCTGATTTTAAACATTACTACAAAGATCCATATAGTCAAAGCTATGGTTTTTCCAGCAGTCATGTATGGATGTGAGAGTTGGACCATAAAGAAAGCTGAGCATCAAAGAATTGATGCTTTTAAACTGTGGTGTTGGAGAAGAATCTTGAGAGTCCCTTGGACTGCAAGATCAAACCAGTCAATCCTAAAGAAAATGAACCCTGAATATTCACTGAAAAGACTGATGCTGATGGTGAAACTCCAGTACTTTGGCCACCTGATGCAAAGAGCTGACTCATTGGAAAAGACCCTGATACTGGGAAATAATAGTTTGCAGGTTGAGAGGGGATGACCAAGGATGAGATGTTTGGATGGCATCACCAACTCGACGGACATGCATTTGAGCAAGCTCTAGGAGATGGGGAAGGACAGGGAAACCTAGCATGCAGCAAAGAGCCAGGCATGTCTGAGCAACTGAAGAACAACAGAGCTGCAGTTATCAAAATAGTATGGTCCTGACCCCAAAACACATAGCTCTATGGAACAGAATAAAAGAGCCCTGAAGTGAGCTCACACTTACATGGGCAATTAATCTGCGACAAATGAGGACAGAATATGCGATGGAGAAGAGACAGTATTTTCAGTAAATGGTGCTGGGCAAGCTAGACAGTCACATATAAAAAAATCAAACTGGACTGCTTTCATATACCATGCATAAAAATATATTCAGAATGTATTAAAGGACTGTAATGTAAGACCTGAAACCATAGACTTCTAGAACAAAACGTAGACTGTAAAGTCTTTGACATCAGTGTTAGTGATTTTTTTTTTTAATATATATCTCCTCAGGCAAGGGGAATTCACACTTCAAAAGTTTCTTTCTTCTTTTTCCATGGGAAATATTATTAATAATCAAACCCTCAGTAAAATTTTATAATTCTTTATTCTGTGCCCAGCACCATGTAGATATTTCACATACATTATATCATATAGTCTGAAAGCAACTCTGGGAAGTATATATTGTTACCTCTGTTTAATAGATAGTGAAATTGAGGCACAGACCGTTACATGATAATTACTTAAGATCGTACAACTTGTTAGCGACAGACCTGGAATTCTCTAATTCCAAATCTTGCTCTTGACCTTGGGTTAGATTCCTGTCACTTTCTAGGATGTCTTTTCCCTACTACCTCAACCAGTGTGCCTAGAGTAGGACATGAAACACATTTTAATGTTTATCTAAATAAAATATAAGAGGAAACCTTTTCTTCTAAAAGTTACACTATATTACAGTGCCATCTCAAAAATCTCTTGAATTTTGTGTGGCTTAATTCTGTACCATTGCTGTCTTTTTTAAAGGCGTAGAATATTGAGAATTGAATATGACCTTTCTAAATCACTTATTTCTAAATATTTACTCTTAAATATAGTGTTTCAAGTTTTTAAAGAGGACAAAGCAAACAAATGTAAAAAATGTATAAAACATAGATGCGTATAAATAAATAGTCATATAGTGAATGGCAGGGCAGATAATAAATGCTCAGTGTTTGAATTATTTGAGTTAATGTATTATAGTTGATATTGCACACTTTGTTTATTGGTGTGTTTTAATTATACTCAACAGAAAATTCAGCATCAGGAAAAATTCTTCGAATGTGCAAATAAATTGTATCCTTGCTTTTTTTCTATCAATTGACAATTTTATTAGGTTTCTGAATCTGAAAATTCAAGAAGGTGAAGCTCACAACATTTTCTGCCCTGCATATGATTGCTTCCAACTTGTGCCTGTGGATATAATAGAAAGTGTAGTTTCTAAGGAGATGGACAAACGATACCTACAGTTTGATATTAAGGTATGTTGCCAATTATCTGTGTAATCTCTACAATTTAAATTTTATTAAACCTATATTAACAATTTTAATTTTTTGTTCTGTTTTTGAAAGCAAAGTAATGAACTCTGGCTTTTGTCTCTCAGTTGGCCTAAATTAAAAGTTTTAAGCTAAAGTATTGTTTTATAATCATGATAGAAGTAAAAATGAAAAGTGGCAATAGTAGTTTACCAGAAAATAAAACTATTGTGCAGAACTATTTGTTGATTTGCCTGTTGAACTTTTATAACTAATAGGTCAAAAAAAATTCATATTAAATAGTAGCTATTTTAAATTTTCTAAATGACATATTTTTACTCCTCAGTATGAATATTTAGAAATAAAGATTATCAACCTGGAAATTTATGGATTTTTTTTTATATTTCAAGTAATCATTTCATATAATAAATTATAATGTTATTTCATCTTTTTCCCTTATCTTCTTTATTTTCACTCAGGAGTTATTCATTACTATATGCAAATCTTTTTTGTGGGATTTAATAGACATGTTCAGATTTTTTTATAGTCTGAACCTTAATATATTTTTAAAAAAGAAGTCCTGCTGTTTCTTTAACATAGAAAGTATCATAATATTGGTTTCTTTACATTTTTCATTATTGTGATAAAATACACATAAACTTTACCGGTTTAAACAGATTTAAGTGGCCAATTTGTTGTTATGAAGTACTTTTACATTATTGTGCAACCATCATTACCCTTCATGGTAGAATTTTTTTCATCGTCCCAAACTGAAACTCTGTTTCCGTGAACACAAATGCCCCATTTCCCCTTCCCATAGCCACCAGTAAGCACTGTTCTACTTTCTGTCTCTATGTGTTTCTAGGCAATTTATATAAGTGATGGCAGTGGTGGTTTAGTCACCAAGTCATGTCTGACTCTTGCAACCCCATGGACTGGAGCCTGCCAGGCTCCTCTGTCCATGGGATTTCTCAGGCAAGCATACTGGAATGGGTTGCCATTTCCTGCTCCAGAGGATCTTCCTGACCCAGGGAAGCCTGGTGGAATCATATAAGTAGAATCATACAGTGTTTGTCCTTGTAAACCATATTATATCCATATAATGTTATATTATTTCATGTAAGTGGAATCAGTATTTATCCTTATGTGCCTGGGTTATTACATGTAGCTTAATGTCTTCAAGGTTCATTCCCATTGTAGCATGTATCAGAATTTCTTTTTAAGGTTGAATAATATTCCAATAATGTATGTAGCACATTTTGTTTATCCACACTTTCATCCATGGACATTTGAGTTGTTTGTGCCTTTTGATTAATGTTAGTAATGCTCCTTGGAGAAGAGAATGGCACCCCACTGCAGTACTCTTGCCTGGAAAATCCTGTGGATGGAGGAGCCTGGTAGGCTGCAATCCATGCGGTCACTAAGAGTCGGACACGACTGAGTGACTTCACTTTCACTTTTCACTTTCATGCATTGGAGAAGGAAATGGCAACCCACTCCAAAATCCCAGGAATATGGGAGCCTGGTGGGCTGCCATCTATGGGGTCGCACAGAGTCAGACACGACTGAAGTGACTTAGCAGCAGCAGCAGCAGCAGTAATGCTCCTGTGCATATGGGTGTACAAATATCTATTCCAGTCCCTGCTTTTAATTATTTGGGGTATATATTGCAGAAGTGGAATTACTGGATCATAGGATAACTCTGTGTTTGTAATGTTGATTTTTATGTGTTATTAAAGTACCATGTAGAAATTTATTATTCTAATACAGCTAATCCTCAAACAAGATTCTATTTATTATAATTATTTTCCATCAGAAAAGTGGCATATTGTGAGAAAGCATTTTTAAATTACACATTTTCTGTATGAATAGTTGCATTTTTACACTGTCATCAATCTACTTGGTTCTTAGATTAAAGAATATATAAATTTTAAAAATTATTACTAAGGTAATTGCCACATTTTTTCCTTCTTATTTAATACATTCCAGTACTGTTTTGAGTATTTCTTGAAACTGACTACTCTTTGTTTTTTCATTTCATTCTGTTTCATTTCATTCATTCTGAAGTAAACTGACATCGGGTACACTCTATTAGAATTGAGAGTTAACATATTTTTTTATGTTTTGTTATCGCTGTTTAAACAGGCCTTTGTTGAAAATAATCCTGCCATTAAATGGTGTCCTACTCCAGGCTGCGAAAGAGCAGTCAGACTGACAAAGCAAGGATCAGACGCCTCTGGGTCTGACACACTCAGCTTCCCCTTGCTCAGAGCTCCTGCTGTGGACTGTGGAAAAGGACACCTCTTCTGCTGGTCAGTACAGCACAAGTTGGAATAGCCTAGTCACCTTGCTGACAGTTTTTCAAGAGACTTTGTATTCTGAATCGTGCCTTTAAGTTGCAGTGTTTCTGATACCATTATTATTCATTAAAAAGTGTATTCAGGACGGGGCGGGGGCGGGGAAAAAATGTATTCAGTAGCGATAGTTTACATTTACCGTGTGCTTGATGTGTGCCAACTACCTTGTCAAGATGTTCAAATATTGAATTCTCCCAACAGTGCTGTGAATGGAATGCTGTTATTATACCCATTTCACAGATAAGGGAATTTAGACACAGAGTGGTTGCCCTGGGTTATATAGCTAGGAACTGGCAGAAATGAGATTAGACCCTGTCTCTGTTTGATGCTAGAACCCATGAACTTGAACTTTAATACCAAATTACTGACCTTAGATTAGATAATATTTAGAGTTTGATATCTTTTCTTAAAGTAGAAGTGTCTAGCAGTGGTACTTAACCAGGGATGCCCAGAGTCTAATATAAGACAGCTTTTCCATATTTTCATTCTAGACCCCAACAAGTGAAATTCTGATTTAGTGGATTTTGGAGAAAAAAGTCTTATGTGATTCTGTTGCACAGTCCCAGTTAGAAGCCACTTGATGTATCTTGTGTTTTATATAATTTCTATTGCCTGATAAGTACTTAAGTATGAACTGATGATAAATCAGTAATGGATGTATAGTCAGTATGTGTAGTCACTTGACTGTGTGTTTGTCTAACATCAGCATTATACTTTATTCAGAGTAGTTTCAATTATAATAACTTTTGTTTTTGTTCAATGATCAGAGGAAGAAATAGTATTTGTAATGCTTTTTACTCATTTCCAGATTTATTACATATGCAAGGATATATTTGAGGTGGATATAAAACACTAATCTTTAGTTAGTATACCTATCAGAATCCAAAGTCAAATGGTAGCACTGCTAGATGGTAAGAAGGCATAGTTATAGAAATATCCCTACCATGAAAGATCTATTTCTTACACTCATCATCATTATCATTAGCTAAAACTATTATTTGAACTGCCAACCTATATATAGCAGTGAATTCTAGGTCAGGTGTCAACAACGTAGTGTCTGCACCAATTTTTTAAAATAAAGTTTTGTTAGAACACAGCCATACCTGCTCATGTTAGTTTGTTTACCCATCGTCTGTGGCTGCTTTCAGACTGTGACAGTATCGAGTAGTTGTAGCAGAGACCATGTGGCCTGCAAAACTCAAAATATTTACTATCTGATCCTTTACAGAACAAGTTTGCTAGGCTTCTGTGCTAACTGCTTGAATATAGTGATTAATAAAAGAAAAGCAGTGTTTACTACTTTCATAACTAAATCAGATTCAACAAGTAAAATGGCAACAAAATACTGAATAAATATTTAGAGTATATCCATATACCTATATCCACATGTGGTAGTTTTTCACAACATTTAAAAAACACATGCCTAATTTTTACTTTTGGGCTTCCCTAGTGGCACAGCTTATTAAAAAGCAAGACATTACTTTGCCAGCAAAGGTCCATCTAGTTAAGGCTATGGTTTTTCCAGTAGTCATGTATGGATGTGAGAGTTGGACTATAAAGAAAGGTGAGCACCGAAGAATTGATACTTTTGAACTGTGGTGTTGGAGAAGACTCTTGAGAGTCCCTTGGACTGCAAGGAGATCCAACCAGTCCATCCTAAAGGAAATCAGTCCTGATTATTCATTAGAAGGACTGATGCTGAAGCTGAAACTCCAATACTTGGCCACCTGATGTGAAGAACTGACTCATCTGAAAAGACCCTGATGCTAGAAATGATTGAAGACAGAAGGAGAAGGGGACAACAGAGGATGAGATGGTTGGATGGCATCACTGACTTGATGGATATGAGTTTGAGTAAACTCTGGGAGTTGGTGATGGACGGAGGCGTGGCGTGCTGCATCCATGGGGTCACAAAGAGTCATACACGACTGAGCAACTGAACTGAAGTGACTCAGTGGTAAAGAACCTGCCTGCCAATGCAGGAGATGTGGTTTTGATCCCTGGGTTGGGGAGATCCCCTGGAGGAGGAAATGGCCACCCTCCCCAGTATTCTTGCCTGGGAAATCCCATGAACAGAGGAGCCTGGTAGGCTCCAGTCCATGGGGTCACAAAAGAGTCGGATACTACTTAGCGGCTGAACAGCAGCAACAGATTTTTCATTTTATATGTTTTATTATTCAGTGGTTGACCCTTAATTCCACTTCATTACCCCAGCAGAAGAGAGAAGGATCCAGCAACAGAAATGGGAAGTGAGTTAATGAATATACATAAACTTAATTATAGATAAATTATCCTTAGATGAATATGAGTCTACTTTATTTAAAGTAAGAGTATTTAAAATAAGGAAATAAAAGAACTTATTTGAAGTTAGTTTCTTGAGAAACTTAAGTTCTAGTACCTTGAAACACTCCACCTAGAATGTTACTAATTATGTACTATCCTTTGGAAAGTCATTTTCTGAGCTCTCTTGTTTGTGTAAGCGTCCCTTGTTTAGAAAAAACTGATTAAGAGGGTTTTTGAAGAGCCTACAAAAATGGAAACCATACTTTAGTAAAATGTTTAGAAAATAGAAAACACAAATTAGTAAAATATTTAGAAGATAAGACGATAAACTTTGATTTCTGTGGTCTAGTTTTTATTAGTTTTTTACTCAGGATTAGTTTTTATGTTCTTTTATTCTTCCCCACCTCTCTTTGTATACTATAGGTAGCAAGTTTGGATTAACTGAAAATATGGAAACTAATAGAGAAACCTACCAAGATAGATTAGATTGTAAAACATACATATGCGTATACATACATGATGCTATAAGCTGTACATTTCTAGTGTAGTGTTTAGAGACATATGTCAGCTTACTCCTTCTCATACCCAAAATATAGGCTGGATATACTCAATCTCCATTGGAAACTATATGCCAAAATCACAGGCCCTACTTGGAATTTTATCCCAGTTTAAGGGGTCTGTGAATGGCCACGTGGATTTAAGATGACGCTTATTTACTCCTCCTGGTGGCAGGATGGTAGGACTAAGCAAATAGTTTCATCATTTTCTAACACAGCAATTTAAGACTTAACCTTGTTACTTTTTAGTTTTGAAATTCCCTAAGCTCTAAGATTGATATATGTAGGTATATGATATATGTATTTGCTAGGATTTTTCTGTTGCTTCACTTCTCTGACCATTAATTGGCATTTTTTGTTTTTACATAGCTTCCTACTCATATTCACTGACTATATTTAGAGCTTTGCCTGTAGTCAGAAATTCTAAGAAAAAAAGAAGTTCTAAGTAGAATTCTGCTGCCCTTATCTCGTGTTTCAAAGACAAAAAATCTGCCTCATGCAAAAGGAAGCTTTGCAAGAGAGATCTTTATAAAATAAAAGCATGTGATTCAGGGTTTGCTTCTTTCTTTCTCCCAAAAGTTCAAAAATATTGTCTAAATATGATTGCAAAAACCATCAGAAATTCCAATAATAATTTCTTCTTTTTAAGAACTGAATGTGACAGAATCAGCTGAGAGCTGTCCCCAGGATATGTCTGCCTGGATAGAATGAATATATTCATTGTTAGGAGGGAAGGTGGGAGTAGGCATTTTTCTTCCCACCACAGGATAGCCCTTTCTGTTCTAACTTGTTCACCAACAAGTTCTGTGCCCTTAATAACTGAACCTAGAATGCTTTCTGCCACTAGCCTATATGATGACAGTTTGTCAAAGTATTTGCCACCAGTCATTGGTGTCTTGGTTAACCCTTTCTTCACGAATTTAGCTTTCCAGTATCTGCAGAACTTTCCAGTATCTTCATTGCTTCTATCAGAATACTCTCTCTTCCTACACATGGCGAGATCTAGATTATCAGTCACCTATTAACGTCTGACAACATTGTCATTACTGTGCTTTGCAGAAGTTCAGCCTTGTTTTCTCTTATGCCTTAGTTTTCAGAGAAACTTAGTAGTATTCAATGGCAACATTTTCTCATTCGTGGTTTTTGCTCTAGCTCCTCCTTTATTTATAAGCTTCTTTTTATACCCACTCTTAGCATTGCATTGTAAAGTGGTAGAAACTGTGCCAACGGGCTGTAACACTCAGACATGATCACACTGATTAGGCTAACCATTGAGGAAGCACCTGTGCCCTCCTGTGAGGTTCTGGAAAAGAAAAACTGATACTGCCCTCTAATGCAGCATGGCCTCAGTGAGCCAAGCCCACTAAAAGGCCAAGTACGGCCTTTTGAAGACATGGCATTCATTTTTTTCAGACTCTATTTGGAAGCAAAGGACTTCTTCCGCCATTTTTTTTTTTCTGTCAGAAAATGTGCTGACAGCACAGTCAGTCATACTGATTCTACTAGAAAAAAAATAGTGAATATCCCGGGGGAGGAGGGAAATCCTAAACTTATTGAAAATAATTTATTTTACTGACTTCATTTGTTTTATTTTAGATATTGCAGATTTGTAAAATTTCTGCACTTTGGTTTTTTATGTTCATTTGGGTTTTTTTGATGATTCATGAGAAATATAGATTCTATATTCCATTTTCAGACAACACATGGAAATACTCTTCTTAGATCTGTGGCGTATTTCTTACTCTAATATATGTGTCAAATTAAAATGAACAGTTATCACAGATATCCCTTACATTTCTGGAAAGCAGAGTTGATTTTAATATGTGCTAAAATATATACTGAATACATCTACTTCTACTTTTAATCAACGCAGTATTTTTTTAAAGGTTGTTAAATTATAGCTAAGTAACTAAGGATCTATATAAAACCAGTTTTGGAAGATTTCCCAAATACCAGCTATGGTAATAATCAGAAATCTAAGAAAATTATTCTTTCAAGATGTACATAGTGATCTTTTCAGGTATACAATTTGATGGCATTAAGTACATCCGGTGTTGTGAAACTGTCATCCCATCCATTTTAGAACATTTCTATCATCCCAAACAAAATCTCTGTAAGAGATTTCTCTAGAGATAATTTCTCTAGATTATCTCATTTAGATTCTCCCATTAAGCAGTAACGCCCCATCCTGCCTCCCTGCCACATCTCCTGGTAACCATCATTCTACTTTTCGTCTCTATGAATGTCCCTGTTCTAGTGGAGTTGGACAGTATTTGTCCTTTTGTATCTGGTTTATTTCACTTAACATGTCGTCAAGATTCTCTCCATGTTATAGCATGTATCAGAAGCTCATTCCTTTTTATGACTGATATTTCATGTGTGTGTGTGTGTGTGTATATATATATATATATATATACACACCTTTTTATGACTAATACTTCACTGTGTGTATATATATATGTGTATATATGTTAATTGTTTATCCAGTCATATGTCAGTGAACAGTCTAGTTCCCATCTTTTGACTGTTGTGAATAATGTGATGAGCATTGGCATAAAAGTTTGAGTCCTTGTTTTCAATCCTGTTGAAACGAAACTCTTTGAGGAACTATACCAAAGTGTTTTCCGTAACATCTGCATCATTTTACATTCCTACCAGCAATGCACAGGGGTTCCAGTTTTTCCACATTCTTCCATACACTTGTTCTGTCTTGTTTTTCAAAAATAGTAGCCATGGATATGAAGTAGAATTGATACATTCTTAACACAGTGGAATGTTACCTCATCATTGTTTGTAAGACTCTACCTGTCAGTTGGCATGTCTTCTTAACAAAGCTAAATTGTAAATAAGATTTTTGTTTAAAATGACACTGGTGATGATAATGGTGATGTTGGCACCTATAGATTGCCTTTTTCTTTCCCCAAAATGATGTTTTGTTATTAACTGTAACAATTTGTCCTATAGAGTATAATATATTGAATTAAACAATTTGTAAAGGCTCTATGTCATTTTTAATGTTTGACATTTATATGCCTGTAGAAAGAATATATAATTAAGTTACAAATGATACATTGATACTGTTTTTATTATTTAAATCAAAATTTGCCAAATGCCAGTAGAACCGAAAATCAGGATTTGTCAAACACTTGAAAGTAAGTTAGATTGCCCTTGCTGTGACTTGGGAATTCAGAGGTAAAAGTAGTGACAAGAATGTAATGTAAAATAGTACTTCCCAAACTTTAAAATGCAGAAGGGTCATATGGTGATTTTGAAAAGAGGCAGATTCTAATCAGTATGTCTTATGCAATCTGCTCCTCTGCAGGTAAACAAGCTCCCAAGTAATGGCAGTGCTGTTCCCCAGGGGAACACACTTTGAATTGCAAACATTTAAATTGTTAGTGAGACAGAACTTAACTGATAAAAATATCTTTACCGCTCTTAAGGCCTGCCTGCGTGCTACGTCACTTCAGTCGTGTCCAACTCTTTGCAACACAGGAGATGTAGGTTTGATCCCCGGATGAGGGAAATACCCTGGAGAAGGAAATGACAACGCACGCCAGCATTTAGAAGGCAAGAATGCGGGAGGAGGTTGTCATTTCCTTCTCCAGGCTGTCTTCCCCACCCAGGGATCAAACCTACATCTCCTATGTCTCCTGCATTGGCAGGAAGATTCTTTACCACTAGCACCACTTGGGAAGTTAAAGGACTAAATTATAAATATTAGTTAATCTGTTTAGAGCTTTTTAAAATGTGTGAATAAATGCACTGCTGAAGGAAAACTCTGGCCTAGTGTTGCCGAGCTGTAGAGTCATGCTTGCATTCCTCTGCTGAAATGCTTCATCTTTCAGTGGCTGCTGTGCCTCAATGTTCTCAACTTTACATTCAAAACAGTACTTCCCACCTGCTCTTTTATCTTGATGTTGATGAAGAATGTTTTAAAATTGCCTTTTCCATGTTTTCCTCTTCAGGGAGTGCCTTGGTGAAGCCCATGAGCCTTGTGACTGCCAAACGTGGAAAAATTGGCTACAAAAAATAACTGAAATGAAACCGGAAGAACGTAAGGGGAATTTTAGATAGCTGTGTATTTTCTAATAGCATTCCAAAGATAACGTGGTCCTGTTTCTTAGTCTTCGTTTCTAAAGTTTTCAAGTTTGTTAATGCAGAGCTCCCCTTTTAAATCCTCTAGCCAGTATCATTTTGGAGATCTCAGGGGGAAGCATAGACAGGTTCCATGTTTCTAACAGACTTATTAGGACTCCAAGGTAAACAAAGTCACTCTAAGTTCTGCTCTTGTAGTCCTTCCCTTTTATCCTGGAGTGAGCTCACCAGCTTTTCTAGACTTCATGGGAAGAAATGCATGGTCTGTACTGAGAGGAAGCTTCCAGTGGAGGGTAAGGCAAGTCAATTTCTTGCTATTATGTGGTTCTGTAGATTTACTTAGATTAAATACGATGTCTGTTTGACTAGTTTTTAATGCGATGTCTCTAAGTATAGTATCTCTGTTCATCCTCACAGAAATGCTATGAGACTGATGGCAGTTATGCCATTGCACAGATAGGAAGCTAACAGATTGGATTGAGTGACACAGGGCAATTAGAATAGGTTTGAATTAGCCTTCCTAATAGCAGTTTCTATGTTTGACAGATAAATATATCTGCTTTGCCATAATTTTTTACCCCGACGTATTTTATGACAACTGTTTTCTTTTAAATTAATATAAATTAAAACTCATTTGGAGTTTTTTTACTTTTTTAATATTGGAGTTTGAGGTATTACGAATCAGGATTAAGAATTCACATGGTTCATCTACACGTATTATGAGCAAAGCACGTAATAAAGATGACATCAGTCTCCAGGGAGTACAGAGGCTAGTAGGGAAGCAGTCAGATATTACAGTTAGCTGTCATATGGTAGCTAACATAGTTAGGTTAGACAAGAGTACAAAAACAACTAACTAGGTTGGGGACAGAGGTTGTTACGGAATCCTCCTGACAGCAGCAAGATATGAATTGAGTTTTAGCATATCTGCAGAGGCATATATGTCAGCAGCTAAAGCAATACTGGAAGAGGCTGGCTGGCAGCCTTGAGTTCCTCAGGTTTGTATTACTATTATATTGGACAGTATACCATTGCCTGAGAAATGGTTCTCAGCATTTGATATTCACAAGGTGATATTGTGCACCAGCTCGGGATTATTCAGATCCATGGAAAAGAGACAACTTCGGTAGACTAGAATACCAGTTTATTAACTGACCATGAGAACGATCTCTTTGATGTGTTGAGAAAATGCATGTCCCCTAAACAGGAGCAGAGGCAACTGGGTAGTCTTAGGACATTTTATAGTGATATCTGATTAACCATTGCTTTCCTAAACATTGATCGTTCAGTCAGATATCTTCTGAATACCTGCTTCCCAAATCAGGAAGGTTTGTGTAGATTGTTCTTGGTCCCCTGGTTCATTGTCTCTCTCCTCTGTGTACCAGGGAGACTGTGTCATTGCTTTCTGGTTACCCGTCCATTTTCCCTGTTCTCCATCTAGGTGTAGTATGTCTGTGTGTGAGAGTTCCATAGAGAGATTAATACCATTACCCGCCAACACATTTAAATATGGCAAGATGATTGGATTTTGCTTTCTTTTCCTGCTTCTGACACCTGGAAACATATATATTTCCATTAGAGATGGCTTTCTATTGCCCACCCACCTGCATGTCTTTATACATTCTGTGGAGTTTAAAATTAAGGTCCATGGGAGAAATTTGCAAAAGATGAGGCTGGAAAGATAGGTGTTGCCAGATTGAAAGAGTTCTTGCCAAATTGTCTTGAGTTTATCCTATTAACAGAATAAGCCATAGAATGCAGTGTTCAAGTAGGAAAATAGCATGGTTAAAGATATTGTTTATTTGATAACTGATGACTAGGAGTGATAGACTGAAGGAGGGATAGACCAGAAGTAGGAAGGTGAGTTTTTAGTTTGGGTGAGAGATAGATCATGATGTCACTGGTTAACTTAGGAGATTCAGGTAGAGGAATAACCTTCAGGGGAAAATAATGAATTTTGTTGTGGCCATTTTGCAGTCAAGTTACTTGCAAGACATATGTGTGGAGATGTCCAGTGGATTTTAACAAGCGCCTGTCTGCAGCTTAAAACAGATGCTGAGAAAACTTAAGAATAATTTGTTGCCTTTAAATGATGTCTTCATTATGTCTTTAGCATTTATTTAGTGCTATTTTATGGTAGAATACAGAAATAGAATGCCCTCTATGCTCTTGAAATTTACATTTTAGAGATGGAGACAGCTGTGCACAAAACTCAGAACAATAAGTATTAGAGATGCTGTTAGAGAACAGTATACCTGTGACACATTGTGAGGGAGAGGAGAAACAAAGGAGGGGATTAGTTAAGAGATCATCTAGGAGAGAGGTAGGGAAAGCTTTATAAAAATAATTGATGCCTAAGCCATATCTTGAAAGGTGATAGATGTTCTTCACACAGACGAAAATAAGAAGGGCTCATAGTGCAGTAGGGCTATGAACTAGCACAGCATATCCAAGGACTGCAAGCAAGTCCCTTTAGCTAGTACAAACATGCAGTGAGAGATGAGATTGCGCGTGCAGGGGTAGGGTTGTGTGTAATGCTGGGAGGTCTCACTTTATCCCAAGATGCCAAAAAGGAGTTTTAAGGAAGGACATGATAACTGAAGATGTTTGCTTAGAAAAATCAGTCAGGTGCAAGTGTGGATGATGAATTAGGGACTAGGTAAGAGCACTGTTTCTGCAGTAACTTCACAATGTACAGCTAAGATGATATAAGGACTTGAACAAGACAAGCACCACACTTGGGAGGGGAAAGGCATATAGAAGAGAAATAAGATAACTTCACTTTATTACATTTTTAGTCTATTGTACCTGCTAGCTGCCTAAAAGAATTAATGCACTATAAAAAGTAGTACAATATATTATTTAATTCTTGAAAGTAGTCAGAAGTATCTGATTTGAGATATAAAGCAAGTATTTTGAAATGGGTGAGTATTTTTAGTTATGCCTTGACAGTGTAAAGTTGGATCAATCATTCCACATCCATGAATAAGTCTTATTAGGGAAGGGGAGAGAGAATGACCTGGGTAGTCAGTACAGCTTTTTGGTGGAACTGTGACAGAATATTCTTGCATAAGACAAAGATCTGGATAATGAAGAGAGAAGACAAATAGAATTAGAAAATGGTGCACACAGTATATACATGGCTGTCTCTGATACTCAGATAGGGAGACCTCAAGTTAAAAACTGAAGATCACCCTCACAGAGTCCCAAATGGTATCTTATTTCAGAAAGATGGAGGAACTTTAGAAAATTCGATAGGAAGCAAGAGACCCAGGACACCTGCAAGTGGTCTACTGTAGAGGGAGCCACCACCAGGACTGCAGAGAAAATTCCCTGTTGCTAAGAAAGCTTTCTCACTGTCCTGGTGCATGCTCACCACAGTGAAAGCCAGTGGTGACCAGTACACTCTTAATGGCCACTTTTAAGCATGTGAAATTTATGGTAAGACTTAAAGCAAACAATAATAGGCCAGTTGTAATACTTAAGTAGAACATCATCGTTAAATATACTAACACAAAAATAATACTCTAAAAAAGGAAAGTTTGATTTACTACTGTGTTGGGTTTACATATTAGTTTGGGTCAGGGTCACATATATTTGGCATAAGAATTTTCAACAGAACTGGTAGATTCATGAGATTGTTTTCTCCCTTATCCCTGGTTTTCCAGAGTCTTTAAATTACGAGACTTAAAAGGAGTGACAAATTCTAATTGATGGGAAAATACTAGAAAATATACTGAGAAAATTAATTCCATATAAAGTTGAAACACTGTCTTTGAGTACCGAACCTACCTCTGTTGTAGCTAATCAGAGCAAGAAACAGGAATCATTATATTGTCTGTGAAATGATAATTTATAAAAATTTAGCACCAGCGTTTTTTCGTAGTACACATAATAATGGTTACTAAATGAAATTCAAATAGTTTTTAAGAATTCAGTCTTTAAAAGCAACTTAGTTTTCACTTACGGGTGTTGATTCTATTACTATATTGTTATACTGTAATACTTGATTAAATGAAGTTAATTTTTCTTACAAAGAGACTGGATAATTAAGGAAAGAAGATCAAGATCAACATGTAGCTGAAAAATGAGTTTGAAAGTGTGAGAGGGTGAAGAGGGCTCACCAGGTAGACTGAAGGGACCTTGTATGTTGTAGATATTGAGAAAAGTATATACAAAGGGCAGATGTCTGAAATGAGCATGTTCAGAGCACTGGTAGTGAAGGCATTTTTTCTAGCACAAGGATTTTTTGTTCTGATAGTCGATTATTTTCTGAACACCATTCACTTCATATAATCCCCTAGAATGCAATCAGAAACTAGCATTCTTTCTCCAAGGGTATGAGAAAAAAACTGTTATGTTGCAGGCCACACAGCTGCTTTGTTTAAATGTCTTTGTGCTTTATTTATTGTAACAATGGACAATAAATGTCGTAAGAATATATTAGAGCCTCTGAGCTAAAAATAATGTTGTTGCTAAATGGAGGAGAAAGTCCACTACTTTTAAACAAAAATCAGACATTGTACTTAGTAATTAGGTTTTCTAGCAGTACCTTTTGTAAACAGCATTACCTCCAGAGCTGATTAGTAGCCGCTAAGGGTAGTAACTTTACACATGGACATCACCAGATGGTCAACACCAAAATCAGATTGATTATATTCTTTGCAAAGATGGAGAAGCTCTATACAGTCAGCAAAAACAAGACTGGGAGCTGACTGTGGCTCAGATCATGAACTCCTTATTGCCAAATTCAGACTTAATTGAAGAAAGTAGGGAAAACCACTAGACCATTCAGGTATGAACTAAATCAAATCCCTTACGATTATACAGTGGAAGTGAGAAATAGATTTAAGGGACTAGATCTGATATACAGAGGGCCTGATGAACTATGGACAGAGGTTCATGCAGTTGTACAGGAGACAGGGATCAAGACCATCCCCATGGAAAAGAAATGCAAAAAAGCAAAATGGCTGTCCGAGGAGGCCTTACAAATAGCTGTGAAAAGAAGTGAAGTGAAAAGGAAAGATATAAGCATCTGAATGCAGAGTTTCAAAGAATAGCAAGGAGAGATGAGAAAGCCGTCCTCAGCGATCAATGCAAAGAAATAGAGGAAAACAACAGAATGGGAAAGACTAAAGATCTCTTCAAGAAAATTAGAAATACCAAGGGAACATTTCATGCAGAGATGGGCTCGATAAAGGACAGAAATGGTATGGACCTAACAGAAGCAGAAGATACTAAGAAGAGGTAGCAAGAATACACAGAAGAACTGTACAAAAAAGATCTTCATGACCCAGATAATCACGATGGTGTGATCACTCACCTAGAGCCAGACATCCTGAGATGTGAAGTCAAGTGGGCCTTAGGAAGCCACTGCAAACAAAGCTAGTGGAGGTGCTGGAATTCCAGTTGAGCTATTTCAAATCCTGAAAGATGATGCTGTGAAAGTGCTGCACTCAATATGCCAGCAAATTTGGAAAACTCAGCAATGGCCCCAGGACTGGAAAAGGTCAGTTTTCATTCTAATCCCAAAGAAAGGCAATGCCAAAGAATGCCCAAACTACCGCACAATTGCACTCATCTCACACACTAGCAAAGTAATGCTCAAAATTCTCCAAGCCAGGCTTCAGCAATACGTGAACCATGAACTTCCAGATGTTCAAGCTGGTTTTAGAAAAGGCAGAGGACCAGAGATCAAATTGCCAACATCTGCTGGATCATCAAAAAAGCAAGAGAGTTCCAGAAAAACATCTATTTCTGCTTTCTTGACTATGCCAAAGCCTTTGACTGTGTGCATCACAATAAACTGTGGAAAATTCTGAAAGAGATGGGAATACCAGACCACCTGACCTGCCTCTTGAGAAACCTATATGCAGGTCAAGAAGCAACAGTTAGAACTGGATATGGAACAGACTGGTTCCAAATAGGAAAAGGAGTACGTCAAGGCTGTATATTATCACCCTGCTTATTTAACTTATATGCAGAGTACATCATGAGAAACGCTGAGCTGGAAGAAGCATAAGCTAGAATCAAGATTGCCAGGAAAAATATCAATAACCTCGAATATGCAGGTGACACCACCCTTATGGCAGAAAGTGAAGAGGAACTAAAGAGCCTCTTGATGAAAGTGAAAGAGTAGAGTGAAAAAGTTGGCTTAAAGCTCAGCATTCAGAAAACTAAGATCATGGCATCTGGCCCCATCACTTCATGGGAATTAGATGGGGAAACAGTGTCAGACTTTATTTTTTTGGGCTCCAAAATCACTGCAGATGGTGATTGCAGCCATGAAATTAAAAGACACTTACTCCTTGGAAGGAAAGTTATGACCAACCCAGATAGCATATTGAAAAGCAGAGACATTACTTTGCCAACAAAGGTCCGTCTAGTCAAGGCTATGGTTTTTCCTGTGGTCATGTATGGATGTGAGAGTTGGACTGTGAAGAATGCTGAGCACCGAAAAATTGAAGCTTTTGAACTGTGGTGTTGGAGAAGATTCTTGAGAGTCCCTTGGACTTCAGGGAGATCCAACCAGTCCATCCTAAAGGAGATCAGTCCTGGGTGTTCATTGGAAGGACTGATGCTGAAGCTGAAGCTCCAGTATTTGGCCACCTCATGCGAAGAGTTGACTCATTTGAAAAGACCCTGATGCTGGGAGGGATTGTGGATAGGAGGAGAAGAGGACAACAGAGGATGAAATGGCTGGATGGCATCACCGACTCGATGGACGTGAGTTTGAGTGAACTCTGGGAGTTGTTGATGGACAAAGAGTCCTGGCGTGCTCTGATTCATGAGTTTGCAAAGAGTCGGACACGATTGAGCAACTGAACTGAACTGAAGGGTAGTAAGTTCCTTCTGAAACTCCTGTTTTCCACCAAATTATCAAACAATTCTCTGCACCAGCACTCTAATGAAACCATCTTCCCAGGTGGGTTTAGAAATGGAGTGGAGTCTGAGCAGTTCATGGCCGCAGTTGTTTCTCTCTGCTGTGTGGAATAGCAGCGCTTTGCAGTAGAGCAGTAGCTGCTGTTCTGTTGTTGATACAAACTTAAGTAGATAGGTACGAAGGGTTCCATGTGGCAAGACACCATCAGTAGGCTGCTGATGGTGCTCAGCACTTCCAGTTCATATGCAGAACTAATTCCCAAGGGTCAGACCATGCAAAGCTTTGTCCCCTTCCCTCTCCAGGGATTTGAATCTGGGAGTTGAGTGACTTTTCTTTTAGACTTCAAAACTTAGAGTTGATTTCTCCCCTGCTTTCAGTAGGGCTAACCTCTTACCCCACCCTTTCTAGACAATCTGCATATAATAAGGGCCTTAATAGAAGGGACCACTCTCAAGAATTTCACAGTGATTTTCAGAATCTCTTTCAGTGAAGAAAAGGTAGAACTTTCCTCTGTACTTGAAGTTAGAAAGCAAACTTGAGTACTAACAATCTTGCAGGAAAAAATAAATTTTAAATTACCCATCTGCCACTCTCTCCAGCCCCTAAATCTCTCCGTAGGTGGTGGTGGGGATTTATAGAATATAAAACGTAAAATGTAGAGTCTTTGAAAACACTAGTGTTCTTTAAGATTGCAGATCTCATATTAAAGTAGAATGAATAGTTTATAAGATGGTGAAGAGTATAAGGTTGGTGTGGGGATAGCAGGTGGGAGGACCTTGCCAGGTAGTCAGTTGGTGGCCAAGTCATGAAGGCCGTTGTGTTCTTTGCTAAAGAAATTTGATTAATCTTGTAATCAGTGAGGAACAACTAAAAGATTTAAAGATTTGTATTTTTAAAAGATCACTTTACAGAGGCAATTTAGTGTGGGTTTGGGGGATGAGGGAGAAAGATCTGGGGAGATAAGCTGGTTTCTGTGTTTTAATTGTCTAGGCAAAAGGTTCGGAGGATCCTAGCTGGAAATGGAGAGGAGAAGGATATGAAAAAGTAAGAGAGAGAACCCATGGGATACAGCATATGAGGCAAAGAGGAAGATGTCCAAGGATCATGTTCTTCCTATATTGATTCTGGGTGGATAATCAGTCATTTACCAGGAAGGAGATAGAGAAAGAAGATTTGGGGGAAATAATGAATTTAATTCTAGACATGTTGTTGGATTCATTTTTAGTTTATCTTAAATAATCATGGATTAAAACTTTGCCATAGACTCTGGTAGGAAAATAAATATATATATTTAAAATTGAGAGGCAACCTGCAAAGAAAACTTTGAGTGTTTTTCCATTTGAAGTTGTATACTAAATTGTTTATTTTTGTATTTGTGCTTAATACCCAAAGTTGTGGGAGTCAGCGAAGCTTATGAGGATGCTGCCAATTGTCTCTGGTTGTTAACTAACTCCAAGCCTTGTGCGAATTGTAAGTCTCCAATACAGAAGAACGAGGGATGCAATCACATGCAGTGTGCTAAGGTAAGTTAAAGAGGATTGTACTTGCTTTGCAGTTAGAACCGTAATCTGATTGTGAATCCAAAGGACAAATACTGTAAGCATAAAAACCTTATCTTTCAGAGTGACTCTAGGAGATTGTATTCTACATTCTTTGTTAATTAACATAAATGTTGATTTATATTACTAAATTTTATAATCATAGTGAATGTTAAAAGCAAAGGTAAGGACTCAATGGTCCTTATCCAGTCAGAAATGCCGGAGTCCATGATCCTGAGAGAGTTCTGTATATATGTAAATGTGTAAATGATCAAGTGCTACCTTAACAGAGATGTTACAAAGCCTATTTTGGAGCATACTGCTTAATCTCAAGGTTCAAATCAGGCCCCAAGCGAACCCTTTAAGCCCAAATTTAAATCCTGTATAAGAAAAGTGCCCAAAGCAGTGTGCAGACTTTAGGTTTGCCAATACAGTCAATTAAATAAGTAACTCATTACTATATTAAAAGTGAAAATGTCACTTGGCTAAAAATTAATAATTACTTTTAAAAGGCTACCCTCCTGACCTAGTTGCACAGAAAGAAACTACTATATTTAAAACAAATATTCTAGAAGTTAAGAATATTTTATTAATCCATGCCTACTTTCATGACCATTTTTGTTTAATTGTACTATCTCAGTTTATTTCCTTTTCCTTGGAAATGCCATGTATATAAAAATATTTATTTGAAATTATTGAGAGAAGAACAATATAATTATTCTGATTTAGGATGTGAAAGAAACCGATACAGTTAAGATTTTGATAAAATACATCAATATCTTCTCTAAGTACTTATTGATTTTTTTTACCTTGAAGCTAATAATCATTATTACTATGACTTCAAAAATAATGACAGTTGCCAGATGGTTTTATATTATAATAAATTAACATGAGTGAATTGTCTTAGTGAGACAGCAGTGATTTCCTCAGAAGAAAAACTTTCTACAGTGTTTCGAATGCTCAGGAGTACTTGTTAGTTCAGCTGATCAGGCCAAAATTCTTTCATTTATATGCAGTTGTATTTCCAACATTCATTTGGTTTTTTCTTGGACAGTCTGATACAGACTACATAGATGTGTAAAAGAAAATTTTTCACACAACAAAAGGTTGACCATAAAAAAATCAACAGGTGGGGTACTAATAAAAAGACCAAATCTACCATTACCTTTATTTCAGTCATAGCACTCACCAACAGTAAGTAGTTGATGAATACATATCAAGTAAATAAATATTTTCATGAACTAATTAATCAGGCTAATGATACAGGGTAACTTATTTTAAAGTTTGCTTAAGCTTCTGTTATATATTAAAAGGAGCGCTTACATTCTATAAGAATAGCCTTATTTTTTTGTTGTTGCTCAACATTTTTTAATAGTTTATTTAAAATTATATGTATGTAAATGCATGCCTATTTCTTATGGTCAGTTTCTGTATGTCATCAAACAAAATTTATTTCCAGCAAACTCAGGCCCTGTCCTATCTCATTCCGATAATTTTTTTTAACTGAAGGATAATTGCTTTACAGAATTTTGTTGTTTTAGTATTTGCATTCAACAGAGGAAACTGATGAGTAATTCTTTTATTCTTATGACATAAAAGGAGACATCTAGAAATTGAAAGTTTTTAGGCTTTTAGAGGTTTTTTTTTTAACTTTTAAAGTAGAACAAGAAGTCATATGTAATTGAATCCATATTATAACACAATGACTAAATGATAATATGCCTTTATTAATTCTTCAGTATTTATTATTACTCAATAGATAGTTTTTACTATCTGGAATCAAATTGTCAAACATTTTAAAACAATGACAGATTTGGCAATATAAAAATAGGTTCTTTTTTAAAAAAACTCAATTCATTTCCCTTTAGATGATTTTTAGGAAACTATTTAAATGTTATATTCTTACACATTTTAAATCACTTGAAATTTGATCTGGCTCTGTGGAAAATTTATATGCTGCAACTAAAAAATTAAAAATTATCAAAGTTCTATTTTCTTATCATAGAATATAAAATTCTTATCATAGAATGTAAAATAATAATAGATAATTTTGCTCAACTCTTTCAGATAAGTTTGAACTTGGATTTGAAATGGATTGATTTTCTAAGAAAATTTAATTTATTAAACTAACCCTAGAAGAAATATCCGAACAAACTCACTCCCCAGATGAGTTTTTTTCAACGTTTTCTTTAAAAGCAATAGCCCTTACAGTTTCACAATAAAATTTTATCAAAACTTAAGGAATAAGTAATTTCAATATGATTTGAACTGTTTCTGGGACAAAAAGGAAAAACCTGGAAACTTTCAGATTATTATTATAAAATGAGTAGAGCCTTGATATGAGTGCTTGATAAGTATTGAGTGTGTGTGTGTGTGTGTGTGTGCACGCGCGTGCGTGCGTGCACACTGAGTCATGTCCAGCTCTTTGCAATCCCAAGGACTGTAGCCTGCCAGACTCCTCTGACCATGGGATTTCCCTGGCAAGAATACTGGAGCAGGTTGCCATTTCCTTCTCCAGGAGATCTTCCCAACCCAGGGATTGAACGCACCTCTCTCGAGTCTCCTGCATTGGCAGGCAGGTTCTTTACCACTAACACCACCTGGAAACCCCATTGAAAGTATAGATCAGTCTTATTTATGAATAACAATGCACGAGTCCTAAATAAGATATTGGAGGAGAAAATACAGATATTAGCGAATATAATCCAGCAGAGTGCATTAGGAGAGTAATTGACCATCGGTTATATCTAAATGAAAAAACATGTTTTTAATTCTTTAAAAAGGTAATTAATCACTTGGGGTTTCTTTCAGGAATATAAGAATGGTTTGATATTTAAAAAGCTATTACTGTACCTTAGTAGATACAAGACAAAAAACTATGTAAATTTTCTGTAGATGCTAAAAACGGATTTAACAAAAACTCAGCAACCGTTCTTTGTAAGACACACAAAGAAATAGGAGTACACAAAATTTTCCTTTTAAGTATGATAAAAATAAATTTACTTTAGTCCAAAAATTAGCATGGTATTTAGTGGGGAAACTAGTGGCACTCTCCTAAAATTGAGAACAACATAAAAATGCTCTCATCACAAATATTATTAACAATGGACCGAGGATACCAGTCAACATAATTTAACAATGAAAAGAAATTGAAGATGTAAAGATTAGAAATGAGGTAGTAAAATTGTCTCTTTTTTTTTTACAGACAGCATAATTGTATACCTAGAAAACCCACAAGAATCAACTGAAAAACTACTGCAAACAATAAAAACTTAATTAACTAGCAGAATACAAAAATGATATGCAGAGAGTAATAGCCTTCACATGTTCCAGCAACATCCAGATAGAGTATATGCTGAAAGGAAAGACTTCCTCTATCTAGAAAGAAGCTTAAGAAATGTGTAAGAGAAGAAAGGGCTTCCCTGGGGGCTCAGAGGTTAAAGCACCTGCCTCCAATGCGGGAGACCCAGGTTCGATCCCTGGGTCAGGAAGATCCTCTGGAGAAGGAAATGGCAACCCACTCCAGTATTCTTGCCTGGAGAATCCCATGGACGGAGAAGCCTGGTGGGCTACAGTCCATGGGGTCGCAAAGAGTCAGACTCGACTGAGTGACTTCACTTTCACCTGAAGAAAACGTTAAGACCCCTATCTTTAGGTCTTAGAAGTGGACAAACAAATGGAAAGCTAACGAAGTTCTTAGAAAGATTGCAACAAAAATACCAGCAGGTTTTATTTCTTCATCTAGACAAGTTAATCCAAAAGTTCATATGGAGAAACGAAATAAGAGCCAAAAAACTTTGAAAAAGAGCAATGAGGAGGAACCGCTGCTGCTGCCGCTAAGTCGCTTCAGTCGTGTCCGACTCTGTGAGACCCCAGAGACAGCAGCCTACCAGGCTCCCCCGTCCCTGGGATTCTCCAGGCAAGAATACTGGAGTGGGGTGCCATTTCCTTTCCAATGTATGAAAGTGAAAAGTGAAAGTGAAGTCACTCAGTCGTGTCCGACTCCTAGCGACCCCATGGACTAGCCTAACCAGGCTCCTCCATCCATAGGATTTGCCAAGCAAGAGTATTGAGTGGGTTGCCATGTCCAAATAGTAGGCCACACTATAAAGGCTCAGTAATTAAAACAGCATAGCTCTGGTACATGAATCTACAGATCAACGAAACAAAGCCCAGGGAAATAGATACATACATGGGGATTTAGTGTTAGTAAAGGAAGCATCGCCAACCAGTAGAGAAATGTGGGCTGTGTAATAAATGGTATTGAGACAACTGGACAGCTGCATGGAAGAAAGTTTAATTCATAGATACAGATCAAAGATGTAAATATTTTTAAAAAATAAGCTATAAATGTACCATGAGAAAACATTGATTTAAATTAGAAGATCTTTCTGACTCAAAATCCATAAGCATTTAAGAGAAAAAAAGGATGTATTTTCATACTGGAATGCTCATATTTTTGGCATTGTTTGCAATTACAGTAATTAAGAAAGAATTTTTTTAAAGAGAAATAGGTTTTTTGTTAGATGTTCTGATTAAAGACCTTTTTAACTTATTCCCAGTTTCAAAACCAGTTTGTCAAAGTCAACAGAAGTTTTCAGATACACTGGTAGAGCTTTAGAGACCAAAGTAAGATTACTATGCACGTGAAAAATGAAACATTTGTCAGTATCTGTTTTTGTTATTTGGAAAGAGTATCATATTGATATTTTTAAAGATTTCTTGAGATTACTTAATATTATTTATATTTTAATTTATCCTTATAAACAATAATTCTAAACTACCCCCGCATCTTTCCATAGTGCAGATAAGGCCTTCAGAGACGACCTGAAACAGAGGGCTTGTCTTTGAGAAGGTTTGTGTCCCTGGTCATACAGGCAGGATTGTTTAATCTCTTAAATAATTGATTAACTAGGAATTGAAAAGTAATTTGCATACCAACATGGGGAGATGTTTGCACATATGTTTTCTTTTGCAGTGCAAGTATGACTTTTGCTGGATTTGTCTGGAAGAATGGAAAAAACATAGTTCTTCCACTGGAGGATATTACAGATGTACTCGCTATGAAGTCATTCAGCATGTGGAGGAGCAATCCAAGGAAATGACTGTGGAGGTAGAGAAACCAGTTTAAGCCAAGACCTCTGGTTAAGCCACTTAATACCAGTGGAAGTATTTTGCATTTCTTCTTTTCCTACCTTTATTGTAATGAGGCATTAAATTCAATACACTTTTAAGTAGCCTTTAATTTAAACAAAATGGCTCTATAAGCCTGAGCTCTCTTTTTTTTTAATTTTTTCTTGTTTATATGGGTAATATCAGAAAAGACATATATCCCAGCATAACTCTAAAATGACTCAAAAATAATTTTAACATTATATCAACAATATGATATGTTATTTCATACAATAGGTATCTTAGTCTGCTTGGCTGCCATAACAAAATACCACAGACCAAGTGGCTCAAATGACAAAATGTGTTTTTCACAGTTCTTGAGACTACGGAGTCCAGGGCCAAGGCCTGTGCCGGGTCGGCTTCTGGTGCTGACTCCCCCTGGCTTACGGGCAGCTGTCTGCTTACTGTGTCTTCACAGGGAGGGAGAGCAAGCTCTGGTGTCCCTTCCTCTGCTTGCAAGAGCGCCAGCTCTGTTGGATTAGTTCTCCACCTTCATGACCTTGTTCCACCTTTATCGCCTCACAGGGTGATATCACAGGGACTGTTTCCAAATATAGTCACATTGGGGGTTAGACATTCAGCATATGAATTTGATGGGAGACACGTTTTAGTCCATAGCAATATGCAATATAATAAAACATTGAAGATTTGATGACCATAGGGCTTAAGAGACATATTTACTTCATACTCTGGGAATAGTGGATTCAGTGGTTTGTCACAGAAAATACCAATGCAAGACTTTATTCTGGAAAGCATTTAAAATGTATTGGTTATTATTTTCTCAGCAAAGCAAGCAACAAATTTGTATGCATTACTATCTTACTAATAATTTTTTGTGTGGTCAAAAGCCTAATTTTAGTAGCTAGTACTTTTGTTTATATTATAAAAGTCATTTGGACTTCTGTTTCTTAGGCGGAAAAAAAACACAAGCGATTTCAGGAACTTGACAGATTCATGCACTATTATACAAGATTTAAAAATCATGAACATAGCTATCAGGTATGTCCTATATCATTTCAGATGTACTGTATAATACTGTTGTGAGTAAGAAAGAAAATGATATGTTTATTTCTATTCCTTTAGTTAGAACAACGCCTTCTTAAAACAGCCAAAGAAAAGATGGAGCAATTGAGTAGAGCTCTCAAAGAAAGTAAGTTATAAGTGATATATATGATAGTTATTATAAAATATCTGTCATGCTTAAGTCACTTCTTTGGCAAGAGATTAAGACCCTTAAAGGAATACATTATCTGCATTAGCCCATTTGGTAGTTTGGAGTTCTTTGAAGTCCAGAGTGCATTTTAGCATTTGAGGCCTCTGATTAGGTTTCCATCTGGCTTACCTCATCTTCTCCTCAGCACACATCATGGTTTTGCTTACTCTGCACCATTGCTGATGCTCTACAACGTGGGCAAAAGTATATGGACCGAAAAGGCATCCCTGACCTACTCAACAGAGCAGGATTCACAAGCTATCCAATTGTATGACTAACTCCCAAAGATTCTTGAGAAATTTAGCAGAATGCCTTATGGAATGGAAGTCAAGTACAGGTTTGGGAGAAAATCATCTCATTGGTAAATAATGGACATTGGAGTCAAAAAGCAAACTCATGATATAGCACTTACTTACGGTTCCGAAAATGGAAGTTCAAAAAGAACATTCCTAAAAATGGATTGAATACTAGTTATATAATTTGAATATAATAAATACCTCACAGTGACTATACAGCATACAGGTTCTGGCATGTTTGTTGTAAAGTCATATTTTTTAAATTATCATAGCATAAATATAAAAAGTTTTAAGCCTAAAATGCAATTGATCATCTTTGTGTTTTTGGTCCATTTTATAAAAGTAGTGAGTACTAACAGCCTTTTCATGAGAAAAACTTTTTTACTAAAACAATAACCGTAAGCTAAATAGCTTAGAATGGGACAAAAAGCATCAATAGCAGCTTAATCTCCTTGTTAATTACTAGTTCTTAGACCATAGTAATGACATAACTGTATCAAGTCAATAGTAAACTCTTGAAGTGTTAATTGTCCGCAGTAAAAACTGAAAGAAAAAAATCCTCACAGATTATACAGTATGTTCTGTCACCGATGTGTTCCTAATGCTTAGAACAGTGCCCAAAACATGTAAATGTAAAGTAAATACTTGTAGATTTGAATTGCTGCTTCTGTTCAACCTTTTGGAGGTTCTAGACAGCATAGTGAGATATAAGAAAGAATCAAAAGAAGACTAAGAAAGGAAGAAATAAAGCTGCTCTTCCCCTCTTCTGCTCTTTCTCTCCGTGAAGTGTTCATTTACTGCTAATGCATTCGCTACCCAGTTGTTCCCCCACAATGTTATATCTTTTACCTTACAATATCATTTTTACAGAAGCATAATTTATAATTAGACTCTTTTTTTTATTTAAGAACTTAGCAAGGCATTTATTCTAAATTCTGCTGGGGACAACCTGAGAAACTTAGTAAAGCCTAGAACGTAAAGCTAGATTTGTTTACAAACAGGGTGAGAACAGAATCCAGGATCATTGTATGCATTCCTTTAGGATGCATCTCTGGGCTACTGCAGGGGTGTGTTCCATTTATAAATGTATGCAGGTCACATAAATGCAAAATGTATGAGTTTTACATAGGTTTTTAGTCTGATTCAAGTAAATATTATGATATAGATACAGCTTCTTCAGTTTCTTCTTGGAGATTTGTCTTTTTTTTTTCTTTATTTTAAGAAAACTTAGTTGTTTAATTAATTTTATAACAGCATATTTGCAAAGAAATTTTTTTACTGTGCCTGGTTTACTTTATAGCTGAAGGAGCCTGTCCAGATACCACTTTCATTGAAGATGCAGTTCATGTGCTCTTAAAAACTCGACGCATTCTTAAGTGTTCTTATCCATATGGATTTTTCTTAGAACTTAAAAGCACAAAGAAAGAAATTTTTGAACTCATGCAAGTAAGATATCTTTTTTTATTAAACTTAAATGCAGTTATGATGAAAAACAAATTTTCTCCTTTCTCAACCGCTTTACAACTAAGTTTTATCTTACTAGAGTGTAATTAACAATTTTGTTTCCATTTTTAGAATGGTTTCTAAATAAAACAAAAGTTACTGTAATAAATTGAAATTTTCTTTATGTTTGAATTTGTCACTGTGCAGATTCGAGTGAGCTCTGAGCTAGGCAAGCATTTCCTACTACACTTATTTATTTTAAACTGGTTGAGGTTGAAATCTGGCCTGATAGAATTTTGTCTTCAAAAATGAAACTAACAGCATCACTTACTAGATGAGAAAATTGTTATTTGCCAGTTCATTTTAACAGTGCAACTGAAAGAAAAACTTAGAGTACTTTTAAAAATCAGTAAAACATTTAAGCCAACTGACATGAGTGTAGCCAACCAAGTATATTATACATTCCTCTTTATTTGAAGTAACCAAACTTTGTCCTCTTGCTACAGATGTTTTTATCATCTGTTTAAACTCCCCTCTACTAATTTATGTTTTATATTTCTTTCAATACTTGATATTCGTATTCTCCATGAGGTCTTCTAGACTTAACCCCAGATCCCAAAGGTTTTGCCTTGCCTCACCTTCCTTCAGCATTTACATAAAGTCTATGCCATGTGGCCTTGCATTTGCGTGTACAATGCTTTGAATTTTACTAGTTCTTTTTCATACAGGCCAAGTTTATAAATTTTTTTTATACAGCTGCTGTACTCACTA
Organism: Ovis canadensis; assembly: GCF_042477335.2. NCBI lineage: Eukaryota > Metazoa > Chordata > Mammalia > Artiodactyla > Bovidae > Ovis > Ovis canadensis. The sequence goes on from NC_091248.1 coordinate 24,126,860, forward strand.
CTACTTTGTAATCCATGCCAACTGCATTGCTATAAATGCCTGTTGAATGAATGGTGTTTTCCTAAAATTTGCAAAGTAGAAACTTGTTAAATTGAAAGTTGTTATGATGGTTGGATTACTTTCTGATTTCAAAAGAGAGTTAGATTTAACCTGGTAGACACTAAATTTACTATTGACTTACCCATTTGTCCTATAATCTTTTTGTTTGTTTTTTCTTAACATAGACAGACCTAGAAATGGTCACTGAAGACCTTGCCCAAAAAGTCAATAGGCCTTACCTTCGCACACCCCGCCACAAGATCATCAAGGCGGCATGCCTTGTACAGCAGAAAAGGCAAGAGTTCCTGGCGTCTGTGGCTCGGGGAGTCGCTCCTGCAGACTCGCCGGAAGCTCCACGACGCAGGTAAAAAGGATACACACAGTGAACCTCACCCTAGCACCAGCCACAGAGGCAGCAAGTGTATTTTTTTGTCCAACTGGGACTCATATTCCTGAAAGTTACTTACACCTGAAATATGGATAGCTTATAAAAGTATGTTAACTTCTTTTTGGTGATTTTTTTTTTTCTCCAGTGCTATTTCTGTTTTTCTTGTTATTTTTTGTTGGTCATTGTGTAGTTTCTCAGACTAAATTAAGGTAGGTAAATTTCGCACTTCAGTGAACTCATAATTCAACAAGTATTCTAATGTGTCATTTTGATAGTCATAGACATCTTATGATGTAGAATTTGGAAGCCTTGCCAACTTGTTACCATCATACTTGTATTTTCTGGTAAAAAGTTGTAAGGTAATTAGAAATCTGATGTTAGTAAAGTTTTGTAAGTGATCCACATACTCATCCATTAAAGAACAGTTGAGTTTGGTTGTTTTATTTCATATACTTATACTGGCATTATAACTTGAAGCATATTTTCTTGTTTGTACTAATTATAAGGATTAGAAATTCCTTGGACCCTTATTTTTATATAAACACTTAAAAATAGAAGCAATCATAAAATGAACTCTGGTATAGCATGGTGATTTTTAATTTTCCACCATTTTACATAAACATAAAACAACATAGAATTTGAAAGAATTATTTTAATTATATTCAGTAGTTGGTCTTTGGTTAAGCAAGTTCCAAACAAAGGAGTTAGAAGTAATGTTCAAAGGACAAGGGTCTGATTATTTGTACTTTGTTGTACTGATAATAAATCAAATGGTGTGTCTAATTTCTTTGTAGCTTTGCTGGTGGAACATGGGATTGGGAATATTTAGGATTTGCATCACCTGAGGTAATTGTTTTGTGGGGCGGGGTTGGTTTGGGTTGGGTTGGGTTAGTTATGATTTTCCTTAGTGCAGTCCTGCTTATATTTACACCTTCATTTGTTTACTCTTGCCTGGAAAACCCCATGGATGGAGGAACCTGGTAGGCTAAAGTCCATGGGGGTTACAAAGAGTCAGACACAACTGAGCAACTTCACTTTCCCTTTCACTTTTTCTGCTCTCTAAACGTCCCTTTGAGGCTGTAAGCAATGTTTTTTCTTTCCTTTATTGTAACAGTGCCTCAGCAGAGCCTACATTTACCTTCTTATGGTATTGACTTATCATCACATTATTAAATGCATACCCCCTCTTATAGTTTTTAATTACTGAATTTTAATTATGGAAGGCCAGCTTTCAGGGTACATTTTTGGAAAATATCTTTAACAGAAATAGAAATTTTATTTATTAGAAATGCATTTCTAATTATAATATTACTTGTTTCAGTCTGAATTTATAAAAAACATAAATACAAAATCTATTTTTTAAGTTATTGAAACAACCTGTTATAATTTATTTATAGTCATTTAGGTGAGAGCTTAACATTAATGTTTTATGCAGAAAGAGTGCTTTGATCATTTCCTTTTTGCTTCTCTTTAAGATTTTCACAATCTTTTTGTTTTCATTGTTGTTCTTTATATCCCATTTTAAAATAAGAAGGTCCATAATACTACAAATAGCAATAAAAACAAGATAAAGTGAAAATCTTAAACACATTGCTATTTTCTGAGATTTAAATTGCCACTGTCACTGTTGAGTCTGATTTTAAATGGTTTTAGCAGTTCTCTCTACTTTGTACTTCATACAGCAGTATACCATTCGACGCTTTGATATAACCTTTTAACTTAATTCTTGTAAACTATGAAACCTGTATCAGTTATAGCCCATATAATATCTGCAACTGAAAGACAATGGAATTGATTATTATTCGTAAATGACTGTGGTTTATTTAAATCAGATACTTTCTCCTTTCAGCTGCTGAGAATACTTGCAATCACCTTGTGGCCTTTTGATACTGGTAGATATATCCAAAACAGCATTGACTTGAGGAAAAATTTGTGCTTAGAGCTCTGATATGAAAATTTTAAATTCACTTAAATTTAAAAAAAATTTTTGATATATTAATGAATTTTCTATTGTAGAACAAATTATGAACCTTTTCTTTACTTGAAACTATACTTTAATATTTCTGTGTTATAATATAATTTCAGCTTTGGGGATAGTTTGGAAAATTTCCACCTAAAAGGAGGAATAAATAAGCTTCAGTTATCAAAAACAGAGTACAAAGATTTCATATCAAGGTAGAAACACAGTAGAGCAAAAATATATTCACAGTCAGGTATGCATCATCTTGAGACTTCTGACTGTGGCAGTAACTTAAAGAATTTCAAAATATTTGTCCTTGAATATTGAGAGCCTGCTAATATGATTGACACGATTTCGTTGTAGTAAACATAGAGAAGCTTTTTATCTTATGTGTGAATATTTCTAAATAAAATTATTGAGCTCTTGTTCTCCAGGGATTGAAAAAATATAAAATTATAAATAGTATTTTATTCTTAAGAATAATTTAACTTTTTTATTCTTTAAGGTATTTGGCACATTGAGCACCAAGGTTTTATGTAAACATTGCAAATCTAAAGAATTACCATGTAGTATGAAATTTTAAAATTCTTCATGTGTGTGATTATCAAGTATCTACCAAAATTATATCTTTGAAAACTAGCTCTTTGCCTTTATATAGATTATGAAAAAGTAATGTTGCCAAACTTCAATAGACTTTTAGGCTGGATTTATATTTTTTGTGAAGGTTAATTACATCTTATTCTTTTTAAGCTAAATTGAATGAGTCATTGACAAGCATTAGTGTTTGTTTTGTGCCACTTTAAGGGCTGTGGGACTTCCCTGGTGGCTCAGTGTTAAAAAATCTGCCTGCCAGTGCAGGTGCTCCATGAGACATGGGTTCGATCCCTGGGTTGGGAAGATTCCCTGGAAAAGGAAATGACAACTCACTCCAGTATTCTGGCCTGGAGAATTCCATGGACAGAGGAGCCTGGCGGGCAGTAGTCCATAGGATCGCACAGAATCGGACACAAATGAGCAACTAAAACAACGACAACAAAGGCAGTGGCGCCAGAGGAGAGTGTGATAGAGATGTCTCAGGGACACCAGAGCTCAAGGTCTAACCCTGTAATTTAAGGTCGACTTAGGCTGTACCTTCCTTCATTTCTCATCTTTCAAATGTGGATCCTGATATCTACCCCATGGAAGTTCTGGAAGGATTAAAGCATCTGTTTAAGTCACTGACAGAGCTGGTGTTTAATAAACGGTGGCTGTTATTATTTACAATAATAAAACACTCCTGGCACCGTTTCCCCCTATAAATCCTAGAACTTCTAAATCTTCTCTGTAGCTATAACACTCTCAAACCATTTGGAGTATTCTGACTAAAGCCTTTCATATGCTTACTTGGAGATCTTAGGAATCCATGGAAGTTTTCAGATAAGTTTACTTTTATGAAAATAATTTTTTAAAAGTCTATTGCATGGTGAGAGAATGCCATTTGATTTTTTTATCAGAATAATTATAACAAGTTTCTTTTACAGTTGTTTTTCAACTATTTAGTTGTCTTCAATGGAAATATGTATATTCTGTGAAATAGTTTATTTAATTCTGAGTAAGTTGGTACCATCACCAACTGTACAAAGTAAACAAATTCTTCCTAAAGATAAGTTCCGTTCAGTCACTCAGTAGTGTACGACTCTTTGCGACTCCATGAACCACAGCATGCCAGGCCTCCCTGTCCATCACCAACTCCTGGAGTTCACCCAAAGTCATGTCCATTGAGTTGGTGATGCCATCCAACCATCTCATCCTCTGTCATCCCCTTCTTCTCCTGCCCTCAATTAGGATCTTTTCAAATAAATCAGCTCTTTGCATCAGGTAACCAAAGTATTGGAGTTTCAGCTTCAACATCAGTCCTTCCAATGAACACCCCGGACTGATCTCCTTTAGGATGGACTGGTTGAATCTCCTTGCAGTCCAAGGGACTCTCAAGAGTCTTCTCCAACACCACAGTTCAAAAGCATCAATTCTTCTGCACTCAGCTTTCTTTTTAGTCCAACTCTAACATCCATACATGACAACTGGAAAAACCATAGCCTTGACTAGACGGACCTTTGTTGGCAAAGTAATGTCTCTGCTTTTCAATATCCTGTCTAGGTTGGTCATAAGTTTCCTTCCAAAGAGTAAGTGTCTTTTAATTTCATGGCTGCAGTCACCATCTGTAGTGATTTTGGAGCCCAAAAAAATAAAGTCAGCCACTGTTTTCACATCTGTTTCCCATGAAGTGATGGGACCGGATGCCATGATCTTCGTTTTCTGAATGTTGAGCTTTAAGCCAACTTTTTCACCCTCCTCTTTCACTTTCATCAAGAGGCTTTTTAGTTCTTCTTCACTTTCTGCCATAAAGGTCATGTCATCTGCATGTCTGAGGTTATTGATATTTCTCCTCACAATCTTGATTCCAGCTGTGCTTCCTCCAGCCCAGCATTTCTCATGATGTACTCTGCATAGAAGTTAAATTAGCAGGGTGACAATATACAGCCTTGACGGACTCCTTTTCCTATTTGGAACCAGTCTGTTGTTCATGTCCAGTTCTAACTATTGCTTTCTGACCTGCATACAGGTTTCTCAGGAGGCAGGTCAGGTGGTCTGGTATTCCCATCTCTTTCAGAATTTTCCACAGTTTCTTGTGATCCACACAGTCAAAGGCTTTGGCATAGTCAAAGGAAGAGGAACCAGAGATCAAATTGCCAACATCCGCTGGATCATCGAAAAAGCAAGAGAATTCCAGAAAAACATCTATTTCTGCTTTATTGACTATGCCAAAGCCTTTAACTGCGTGGATCACAAAGATAAATCTCAAACTGGCATAATATTCTGTTGCCATCTTTGTCTGAGAAATGTGGTAGTACTTGGTGGTCCTGTGAACCATGATGACACAGTCATCCAGTTTTAGAAGATCGGCCTCCAGGAAAAGAGGAAACGATGCCTCAGCTCAGCAGTAAATTTTAAAGAACATGGTTAATCTCTCTGGACACTTGTAGTGTCTTACCTTCATTTATTTCTAACCTGATAGGATGCCTTCCATTCTTTAATTAGAGTCCAGCTACTTACATAGAAAAAGGAGAATTTCACCTGAGTGACACGATGTGGAAGTTTTACTGGGATTATAAAACTTACTCTCATTTATTTCTGTTACTTTCATAATATAATCATATTGATTATTCTAGAGTAACTAGATAATCACGAATCATAAACCAAAATCATATTTTAGTGTATATCACTCAAAGATTCTACAATGATTCTCAAAATTAGCCTTTTTATGCTGGTATCAGGGCTTCTGTGGTGGCTCAGTGGCAAAGAGTCTGCCTGCAGTGCGGGAGACCCCGGTTCGATCCCTGGGTCAGGAAGATCCCCTGGAGAAGAAAATGACAATGGCTATTTTTCCAATGGCCTTGCCTAGAAAATCCCATGGATAGAGGAGCCTGGTGGACTGTAGTCCAGGAGAATACACAGAGTCGGGCACGACTCAGCAACTAACACACACGTGCTGGTATCATGTACACTGGTCTGTCTGTCACTAAAATCTGGAAGAGGACATGTGTACCCAGGTGGTAGCAAATAGTCCCAGGTTCTGCCTCCGGTGATAGCAAACCCACTTAAAACTGTTACCACAAATGTGAAGTAGGCTTGCGGACATTTGCCCACATCTGTGTCTTCCCATATGCTAAACTGAAAACACTTTGCCTTGCCTGGGCTGCAGATCACCCTACATATGAACTAACACAGGAAGGAAGCCAAGTAGTACCTTATTTTAAATGTAACCTCATATTCTTTTTAATGGCCCCCCACTCCAGTACTCTTGCCTGGAAAATCCCATGGACAGAGGAGCCTGGTGGGCTGCAGTCCATGGGGTTGTTAGGAGTCAGACATGACTGAGGGACTTCACTTTCACTTTCATGCATTGGAGAAGGAAATGGCAACCCACTCTGGCATTCTTGGCCTGGAGAATCCCAGGGACAGGGGAGCCTGGTGGTCTGCCGTCTTTGGGGTTGCACAGAGACGCGACTGAAGCGACTTAGCAGCAGCAGCAGCATATTCTTTTTTTGCAGTAAATATGGTTTGTAGTCCCAAAGAATACCAGATCCCTCAGTCTAACAAGTACTTAACTGTGTGTGCTTTTATTTTTTATTTTTTTCTGTTGCATATATCACAGTCCTTTTTTAAAAACCAGATCTCCAGAGAGAGCCTAACTCATATGAGTGAAATTATTTTGGTATTAGTTATAACTTTAGATAACAAGGTCCAGGCATATGAAATGAAGCTCAGTTATGATCTAGCATTGAAGCTTGCAAGTATTCCCAATTTATTCACACAGTTACAATGGCTATGTAAAATTTTTCTTTTCCATTTTACCTTTTCTGTTTTCCTTGGCATGGCAAAACCTGAAGTTTTCTTTTTCTAAAGCCAAGTGATTTTATAATATGTGTATAAAATCACACATTTTTTTCCTGGAAAAAAAGTGTATGGTTGGTTTTATTTGGATTTTAAAATGTGCATGCTCTCCCGTATTTTATAACCTGTGGTTTATGCAGGAATATGCTGAATTTCAGTATCGGAGAAGGCACAGACAACAGCGCCGGCGAGGAGATGTGCACAGTCTGCTGAGTAACCCTCCTGACCCCGACGAGCCAAGTGAAAGCACTTTAGGTGAGTCCTTGAATTGGGTTTGCTGTAATCTCTTATTTCTCTTGTATGTCTTCGTAGAAGTGGCTAATCTAAATGTTGTGAAAGGGTTTGCAATTTAGGTATATGGTCAGCGTGCAGGTGCTTCTAATGTCACAGGATGCAGAAAACCAGGGTGATTAAGAACATGGACTGGGGAGTCAGACAGGCCTGAGCTCATGACTCCAGCTCTGCCGCATGTCAGTGTGAAGCTTTCGTCCCTCAACCTCTGCAAGCTTTGGTCCCCTCATTCTAAAGAAGCAAGAACAGTAGTGTCACTTTGTGAGCTTGTTGTGAGCATTAAATGGGGTAGTGTGTGTAAAACCCTTAAATACGAATAGCACCTAGCGAGCACTTGATAGATTGTAGCTGTTGGTTACCCTTAGTGTGTTCATGAAATATTTTTTTCCTAACCTTAGTTCTCCTATCAACATTTTTTAAATTCCTAGTAGTGAAGATAAATTATCATCCTTTAAATTGTTAATTGAAAATCTTCAAACTACAGCAGTGTCAGCAGCTCATCTTTAATATATCAGGATCGACAGGCCTAAAGATTAGCTTTGGGGGCTATTGTAACTTGCAAATTCTTTAGTTTTAAGAACTCTGAAAACTAAAACACCTTTCTTGTTGCCTAAGGGGAAAAAAATGAACACTTGGTAGCACTTGCCTTTATGAATAGAACCGTGTATAATCTAAATAAAGTTGTAAAGACCGATCATGGATTTGAAATAATTGTGTTAGATATATGTTGTTGCTTGTGGTGAGACAATATGGATGAAAAATCTCTGAAAGACGAAGTGAACTTGTGACCCTGGGTTTTCACCAGCGCTCAAAGAAAAGTCATCGATTTAGTTAAAAAGATGTATGAGACCTGATATGAATAAACCCTCTGCCACTGCTTGCTTCAAAACAGATCTCCCAGAAGGTGGCGGTGGCCGCAGGCCAGGCGCCTCCGTGGTAAGCTCTGCATCTATGAGTGCGCTGCACACCTCTTCCCTGCGTGACTACACACCCGCCAGTCGCTCCGAGAACCAGGACTCTCTTCAGGTAGCCTTTCTGGGTAGCCTCGTTGCCCCTGCCTTTTGCTCTTTCTCCCTTGAGCCTGGCTTCCTGTTTTTACTTCTGTTGCTCTCCTTTTTCTCCCTTCCCTTCCACAATCTTTGCTTCAGAGCTGTACTACAGGGAAAGATTTTTCTATTTCAGATTTACAGTTAAGTAGTTTATTTTCCCTTTAGCATGGGCAAGGAGAAAATTAAAATAAGATTGTAGTAGGTCAAAAAGTTCTTCTGTATAAATGGAGGTACTATTAATTATCTGTTTAGTAAAAGAACAGTGCAGACCTCACTGGGTTCAATCATTTTTCCTTTTAAATTCTGAAGTAATTTTAATTTCTGTTGCCTCAGGCTCTGAGTTCCTTGGATGAAGACGATCCCAATATACTTCTTGCAATACAGTTATCTCTGCAAGAATCTGGGCTGGCCATCGATGAAGAAAGTACAGACTTTCTCAGTAATGAAGCATCCTTAGGGGCAATAGGCACCTCTTTACCTTCCAGACTGGACTCCGTCCCCAGGAACACTGATAGCCCTCGAGCCGCGTTGAGCAGCTCTGAGCTGTTGGAACTTGGTGACAGCCTCATGAGACTAGGAGCGGAAAGAGACCCATTTTCAACTGACACCCTGAGTTCCCACCCTCCCAGTGAGGCGAGAAGTGAATTCCTCCCCTCATCCAGTGACCTTGACTCAGCCAGCCAGGAAGCCAACATCAATGACAATCTTCTTGGCAATATCATGGCTTGGTTTCATGACATGAACCCTCAAAGTATTGCTCTGATTCCTCCAGCAGCTACAGAAATCAGTGCAGATTCTCAGCTCCCCTGTGTCAAAGACGAGTCAGAAGGTATGAGGGATGTGGAACTGATGCCTCCAGAAGTGTCAGTGTTTGAAGATGCTGCGATCAGTGAAGGTAGAGGAACCCAAAGAGGAGAAGAAAATCCTCTGGAGGGAAATACTCTGGCTGGGGAAGCAGCATCTCAAGCTGGCGACAGTGGTAAAGAGGCTGCCAACAAGGGGGATGGTTCTGATGTTTCAAGTCAGACACCTCAGACCTCAAGTGACTGGCCTGAACAAGTACACTTAGTATGAACTGCACGTCTCGGGGCTCTAGTGAATTGCAGGTACAGATGGTATGCTAGTGGAGTATGCTTTACAGAGACTTGATCCACTTAATTCCAACTAATTATAAACCACTGACATTAGGATTAAAGATGAAGGAGTTCCCTTGAATGGTATAGCTTCATTTCTGATTTTAACCTGACAGGGAATTTCTTCTGTGTTTAATTGGATCGCTTTTCCCCTTTATGCTGACAAACAGAAGAGCAGGAGAGAGCAACACAAACGGAATAAATAGCCAGGATCCCACATTCGAAGAAAATGCAGTCCTCTGTTTAGGTCAGCAGTACTTAAATTGAACATTAAATGAAAGGCTTAGTCTCTAATCCTTGGGTGGTTTTTCCTTTAAAAAAAAAACAAAACTTAAAGTTTTCTTCATTTCAGAAGTTGTTTTGGACAGACAACTTCTGAAGATAAAAAGATAATAACATTTTATCCCTCCGTCTCTCTGTGCTCTTCTGTAGCTTTCCTTCTTCCTTTTTGTCTGAGCGGTGTGAATTGAGGTAGCCGAGGCTTCTCTTTAGCGCTGCGTCTACCACAGTGTAATTAATTTTAATTTCACATGAATCAGAGATCTCTTCTCATGTCTATTTACAGTCCACTTGTGCCAAACTCTGACTCATGCGCTGACAAGGCGTTCAGGTGTGCGGTGTCCCAGAGGGCTTCCAAGCAGTCTCAGCCTTCCTGGAAGTAAAAGGTGCCACTTGGTAGCAGTGATGTTCCAGAATTTAGTGGGCTTTTGTTGCCATGGAGACTGCATTTAAATAAATGTAGCCTGTAGCTTAAGTTAACTAAATCTAATGCTGCTGTTCAAAACAGTTTATTTTAATATTAAAATACAGTTGATTAGCAACAGCGGTGCTGTATTTTGAGACACTTTATTGGAAGTGCAATCATAGTTCTTTGTTTTCACAATTTTACAGTGCATTCTAATTACTAATGGGTGCAATTACTTTTAATGGTAAGTGTTTTATAAAATAGAAAAAAAAAGTGGAGTTTTCTTGAGTTATAGTAAATCCCACAATTATTAAAAAAAAAAAAAACTGAGTAAAGCATCCTGCGCAACATGTTACCGTGCCTTTGCCTCACCTCAATGGGTAGTTGCCAGTCAAGTAAGTAATTCCAACTTCAATGTCTCTTCTGAAGTAACTATGCTGTATGAATTGCAAAGACCTCCATAAAACCACCCATGGCCTTGCCTTTACAGTAAATATAACAACTAAATGTTCAATCGGTTTGTTTGACTAAATCGCAAATGCTGACGTGTTTGTTCTATTGCACAATACTCATTTGCTGTGTGATTACTGTTTAGTGTTGGAAAAAATCACCTTCCTAGTTATCAGTGTCTTACTGTGAAGAAAATGCTGGTCTCAGTTGTAATTAAGATACAATGGTACAGTGTGTAATTAAAACTAGAATAAACTGTTGGAATCGCTGTTTTACTTACATATTATGAAAACTAGCATAACATAAGCAAAATAGATATGCAACACTCTATTTAATGTTTTGCCAGATTCTTATCAGAAATCTACAGATACCAAAATTCCAGTACCAAGTTTGTACAGGCAAGTCCTGGGCTGGGTGAAAGGTTATGTTAGTATTAATATCCACATGAGCTGTAATTAACAATTTTTGATTACTTTTTGTTCCCAAACCCTGCTTTTGAAATTTCCTTGTACTTGGAATCATATGGCTCAGACATTATATTAGAGTATTTAATATTCCCCGGTTCCCTTAGGATAAACTGTGTGGGAATTGCTCCTGTGCCATGGACATCGGAAGTCCACACTGGTTTTTATTTCCCCAGCTATCAGAAACATTGATTGATATCAATCCCTCTTAAAATTAGTTGGGGGAAAATATTACCTTTATCTACAGTGTATTACTGTATATGAAACTGAAATAGTCCATTAAAGGATTTTTTTACAAATTTAATTTAGATTAAAAATATCAACACCACTCAGCTTTTAGATCAAGTTGTAATTTTTCAGTAGAAGGAGTCTGTCCCACTGAGGCGGCTTGCGGAGCCGCGGTGCAGGAGGAAGCGCGCCGTGTGCTGGCGGTGCAGCCGAGGCTTCTGGCTCCACACTCTTGCGCAGTTCCCTGTGCTTCTGTGGTCTCTCCTGAGCATGAAAGCGATCAGGATCCAATTTGTATTTCCTTGGTACATATTTTAAAAACACAGTCACTGACTTAACAATTCAGAAATAAAGTTTGGCAAAGCCTATTTTGTAAACAAGTTAATTTTATAATGTAAGAAAAAATTACTCTAACCTTGACTTGTTATTTGCACTTTCATAGTCTATACTTGATACATTCCCACTTTATATACAATAGGATTCTACAAACGTGTAGATGTTTGGCCAAATGAATGCTGTTAATAATATGTAAAATTCTTTGATTAAACATTTATTACTTAAACCACTTCACTTTTGTCTCATTATAGACTTTGTTTAACCAAGTCAGGAAGCTAATCTTCTTCACATTAAATTCCCTCTAATATGATGGGGTTAATTTGGTTCTTACATGTAATAGATTAATTCCTAATATTTTTTATACTAGCCCACTTACTGAGCATTTTATACCCCAGAGATAAGCCTAAACTTTGCATGATAATGTGTTAAAACATTGTGACTTCAGCACTCATTATTTTTAATCACTGTAACTTTCAGAAGAAAACTTATGGTTTTTCCTTGAAGTCTCTAATAGAAACATAGAAAAAGAATTTTAAGATAGTTTGTGAAATTGCTTAGGATAGGAAAATTATTTTATGCCATATGAATAGAAATACCTGCTTCTCAATCATTTAATTATTCTTTCCTGTCTAAGTAATTACAGCAGCCCCCAGCATCTGAACTTCAGTGCTCAGGCACAAGTCCCAGACCCCCAGCTGACGCATCACAAGATGTGCCCATGCTAACCTCTGAGAGTCATCGTTTTATTTGTGCCTGTCAGTTTGTGGATCCCAAGCTTAACTCCAGTGTCCGTATGCTGAATTACTCTTTAAATGTTGTTTATTACAGCCACTGATCTCATTTATGTTCTCTTTTTAGTCCTTGGATCATGTTGCTTACCTGTTAATGAAATTAAAATCTGGTGGCTCAGTGGTAAAGAAGCCCCATGCCAGTGCACGAGACACGGATTAGATCCCTGGGTCGGGAAGAGCCCCTGGAGGAGGAAATGGCAACCCACTCCAGTATCTGGAGAATCTTATGGACAGAGGAGCCTGGTGGGCTACAGTCAACCCATAGAGTCACAAAGAGTTGGACTCAGCTGAAGTGACATAGCACGCACTGTGGTTTACCTGTTATGAAATTGCAGTCTCAGACTTACTGAAATTTGGTCATAATTTTAAAAGTTACAGTAAATCACTAAAGAATAAAATTTTAGAACCTAAATATTACACGATAATACCAATATGGGTTTTTTCCTTTTTCAGGCTGAAATTAAACTCCATAGGAGAAAAGTGTTCATGTGCTTGGCTCTGGGGCTGAGTAGTAGTTGTATCTCAGCCCTGGGCTGTGGTTGTAATTACAAGGTCTTCACCTAGCAACAGTATGTTGCTGCCTTGTCAGTCATTATCCCCTTCTCTCCAGTAGATTTCTTTCTGGAAAGATGTGAGAAGGCAATGGCACCCCCACTCCAGTACTCTTGCCTGGAAAATCCCATGGACGGAGGAGCCTGGTGGGCTGCAGCCCATGGGGTCGCTAAGAGTCGGATACAACTGAGCAACTTCACTTTCACGTTTCACTTTCCATTTTCATGCATTGGAGAAGGACGTGGCAACCCACTCCAGTGTTCTTTCCTGGAGAATCCCAGAGACGGGGGAGCCTGGTGGGCTGCCATCTGTGGGGTCGCACAGAGTCGGACATGACTGAAGCGACTTAGCAGTAGCAGCAGCAGCTCTTTCTAGATTATTATGTGATCATTCTTCTAGGAACTGGGTCTAGTCATGCCTAAAGAAAGACCAGAAAAGTTTCCTAAATTTAGCTCTCTGTTGCACTTAGGACTGACAAGTGGCTGACAAACTGCTGCTGCTGCTGCTAAGTCACTTCAGTCGTGTCCGACTCTGCAACCCCATAGACAGCAGCCCACCAGGCTCCCCTGTCCCTGGGATTCTCCAGGAAAGAACACTGGAGTGGGTTGCCATTTCCTTCTCCAATGCATGCATGCAAGCTAAGTCACTTCAGTCATGTCCAACTCTGTGCAACCCCATGGACAGGAGAGCCCACCAGGCTCCTCTGTCCACGGAATTCTCCAGGCAAGAATACTAGAGTGGATTGCCATTTCCTTCTCTTGATCAACTGAGTGGTGGCCAAACTTATGAAGAAATTACTCTTATTCAGTCTTTAAAACTGTAACTTGAAAATATTCCTGATCAGGATATAGATATCATCTCTTAGCCAGCTTAGCATCAGTTTACAGACAAGCTGGGAGAAAGATTCATGAGGAGTAAACAGAATACAGAAAATGGTAGTTATGGGATGAGACAGTCTAGTTCTCCTGGGCCTCTGAAGTGCCTACACATCTTGCTGAGTGTGCCAAGACTACAAGGCCTGATGAGGGATTTGCCTGAGCCACTTCTCGGCATTTATATCGCAAGTAAGCTTGGGGGCAAGAAGCAGGTTTGCTGTAAAAGTGTTGGATTCCTTGCACTCTCTTCCTCACCTGTGACACAGACCGCTGTGTGTTCGGCATCATCCAGCATTCATCCAGGCCCGCAGTGTTAACCTGTGGGAACTGGGGACCTGGAAGACTGACATAAATATGGAGACACTCACTCTGCGTGCTGCACACCCTGAGTGATAGAGGCCTTTGCCTCTGATCAAGGATCCTGTGTCTTCTGTCAGCATTCACAAAACTGATAGGCTAACTTATTGGATAAAATCAAACCTCGGATTGTTTTGGCAGCAAGGATTGGAATGCTGACAGACGCTTTTCTGGAAGGTGAACCATTGGGCCAGGTTTTAGAATATTAGAGTCCCTGGAATCAATATGGTAGTCAATGCTGTCACTCAAGATAGATTAAAGATGGGGGAGGATAAGTGTTCCCACTGGCCTAGCTTTTACTGAACAGAGTTAATGTTTACAGGCTGAATGGTAGAATTCGGGTTGAAACAAGCTGTCCGAATATACCTTGATTGTTGATAACTCCGGCCTGCAGAAAAGAAGGAATGTTTTCATGACAAAGGGCCAGCAGTTCCTGTGAGGGACAGAAGGTGCCAAGGACTACAGGGTGACCACAAAGGCGCATGTGAAGAAGAAAGAAGCCCCTGGACTGTAGTTTCCTCTGATACTGGCAGGAATCACCACTGCCATAGGAAAGAGAGCTTTGCAGGTCTTCAGGCACTGGCAGGGAGCAGGGGGTGGGGGTAGGGAGAAAAGACCAACAAAACAATTAAGTTTCCCCCCCAGCAGCCTACCTCCCCCACTCCTGGCTTCCTTACCCTCTCAGCTAAGGGACAAGGTGATGTGGCATCCATTTGCCACCTTTTGTTTATAGCTTCTGATTCATGCAGTTTAGACTCTTCAGCTTGGAAAAGGGAATTTCTCTGTAGTGGAGAAGGGAGGCTTCCCTTGTAGTGGATTTCTTTGGCTGATTAAAAGTCACGCTGCTCCCAGCTCTGAAGGTCTAATAGAATTGATGTGTTATGTGCCCACAGGTCCCTGTCTCGTAAGTGTCAGTGGGGCTGTTCTTATTTAGGGACTGCTACGTGCATCAATCTGATTTCCGTGTTGACCATCTGGTGCTGTCCATGTGTAGAGTCTTCTCTTGTTTTGTTGGAAGAGGATGTTTGCTGTGACCAGCATATTCTCTTGGCAAAACTCTACTAGGCTTTGCCCTGCTTCAGTTCACAGAAGAACTGTGCAAAAAAGATCTTCACAACCCAGATAATCATGATGGTGTGATCACTCACCTAGAGCCAGACATCCTGGAATGCGAAGTCAAGTGGGCCTTAGAAGGCATCACTATGAACAAAGCTAGTGGAGGTGATGGAATTCCAGTTGAGCTGCTTCAAATCCTGGAAGATGATGCTGTGAAAGTGCTGCACTCAATATGCCAGCAAATTTGGAAAAGTCAGCAATGGCCGCAGGACTGGAAAAGGTCAGTTTTCATTCCAATCCCAAAGAAAGGCAATGCCAAAGAATGCTCAAACTACCGCACAATTGCACTCATCTCACACACTAGCAAAGTAATGCTCAAAATTCTCCAAGCCAGGCTTCAGCATTACGTGAACTGTGAACTTCCAGATGTTCAAGCTGGTTTTAGAAAAGGCAGAGGAACCAGAGATCAAATTGCCAACATCCGCTGGATCATGGAAAAAGCAAGAGAGTTCCAGAAAAACATCTACTTCTGCTTTATTGACTATGCCAAAGCCTTTGACTGTGTGGATCACAATAAACTGGAAAATTCTGAAAGAGATAGGAATACCAGACCACCTAACCTTCCTCTTGAGAAACCTATATGAAGGTCAGGAAGCAACAGTTAGAACTGGACATGGAACAACAGACTGGTTCCAAATAGGAAAAGGAGTATGTCAAGGCTGTATATTGTCACCCTGCTTATTTAACTTCTATGCAGAGTACATCATGAGAAACGCTGAGCTGGAAGAAGCACAAGCTGGAATCAAGACTTTCGGGAGAAATATCAATAACCTCAGATATGCAGATGACACGACCTTTATGGCAGAAAGTGAAGAGGAACTAAAAAGCCTCTTGAAGAAAGTGAAAGAGGAGAGTGAAAAAAGTTGGCTTAAAGCTCAACATTCAGAAAATGAAGATCATGGCATCTGGTCCCATCACTTCATGGGAAATAGATGGGGAAACAGTGGAAACAGTGTCAGACTTTATTTTTTTGGGCTCCAAAATCACTGCAGATGGTGATTGCAGTCATAAAATTAAAAGACACTGCTTGGAAGGAAAGTTATGACCAACCTAGACAGAATATTAAAAAGCAGAGACATTACTTTGCCAACAGTGGTCTGTCTCATCAAGGCTATAGTTTTTCCAGTAGTCATGTATGGATGTGAGAGTTGGACTGTGAAGAAAGCTGAGCGCAAAAGAATTGATGCTTTTAAACTGTGGTGTTGGAGAAGACTCTTGAGAGTCCCTTGGACTGCAAGGAGATCCAACCAGTCCATCCTAAAGGAGATCAGTCCTGGGTGTTCATTGGAAGGACTGATGTTGAAGCTGAAACTCCAATATTTTGTCCACCTCATGTGAAGAGTTGACTCACTGGAAAAGACTCTGTCTGATGCTGGGAGGGATTGAGGGCAGGAGGAGAAGGGGGCAACAGGGGATGAGATAGCTGGATGGCATCAGCGACTTGATGGATATGAGTTTGGGTAAATTCCTGGAGTTGCTGATGGACAGGGAGGCCTGGTGTGCTGCGATTCATGGGGTCATAAAGAGTCGGACACAACTGTGTGACTGAACTACACCTGCATCAAGGTGAGAATGGGGCCTGAGTCCCTCCCCATTTTGCTTCTTTGTCCCCTCTCCTGTGGTCCAGCTGAAACAATACAGAATCCAACAAGAGAAAGTGAAATCACTCCTTTTGTTAAAGACTTGGTAGCAGCCCAAGTATTCAAGCCATTTCCCAGCATAACATTGCAGCCTGCCTGACACAGCCACCCAGTACTCCAATTTGCTCCTAGGCTCCTCTTGAAACTGAATGCCTGACCCCTGGAGGCCTTGGGAGTCACTGATGTAACATCTCCACTTTGGGGTGGGTTGCCTGGCAATCAACATGGACCCAACAGGCCTTGCAAGTCAAACAAATGGTAAGTTACGGAGCATAGCCAGCCTGACTGCTGCAACAAGTATTCTGACTACATGAAAAATCAGTAGCTATCTTTGGGGGGATATTTTGTGTATATCTTCATTTCCTAAAGAAAAGCCACTGGCTTCGTCAGGGGTCTCAGTCCACGGAATGCCTGGGTTTGGTTCAGTTGTTTATTAGCAACTTTAGGAAAGCCCAGCAATATATTCCTATAGCTGTAAATAATTCTGAAATTGTGAAGTATTCTAAAAGTATGGCAAGGCAAAGGAAGTGAAACAACTAAAACTATTTTGAAAAAGAAAAAGTGGGGAAAGTCATTCCACCTGTTTTCAAAACTACAATAATCAAAACTGAGACTGATGGAGGGAAAGACATACATTGATAGAACAGAGAATCAAAAATAGCCTCCTTCCCATATCATCAACTGGTTTTGACAAATATACAGCAATGCTACAACTGAGGAGGGACAGTGGTACTAAATAAGGCAGGCCAAAATATGAACCGCTGAACTGCACACGATACAAAACTTGAACTAGGTCACAGATAATATAAAACTTATGAAAACTTCAGAGAAAAATAACAGAGTATCTTTATGTTCTAGATTAAGCAAAGGATCTTACACTTGGTACCAAAAGCGTGATCCATAAAAGGAAAAATTTATAAATTGGACTTAATCAAAATTTAAAGCTTTGTTCTGCAAAAGACCTTATGAAGAAGATGAAAAGTCAAGCTACAGACTGGGAGAAAATGTTTGTGAACCACCTATCTAGAATATATAAAGAACTCTCTAAACAGTAAAAAGATAGACAATCCAATATAAAATGGAAAAAAGACATTTCACCAAAGAAGACGTATGGCTCTCAAATAAGCACCTGAAAAAAACGTTAACATTGCTACCGAGTACGAAATGCATGTTGAAACCATAGTAAGGTACACTACTGGAGAAGGAAATGGCAACCCACTCCAGTATTCTTGCCTGGAGAACTCCATGGACAGAGGAGCCTGCCGAGCTACAGTCTACAGGGTCGCAGAGTCAGACACAACTGAGGGATTAACACAAGGCACACTACACACCTATCAGGATGACTGGAATGATTAGTAGCATCAACACCAAATGCTGCCAAGGATGCAGCTGGATCACTCATACACTGCCTGTGGGAATGTAAAAGAGCACAGCCTCCTGGGAAATAGCTGAATCGTTTTGCTAAAAACCGACTACACTAACCATATGACAAGCATCAACTGTTGGACATTGATGACAAGAGAGGTAAACATTTAGGTCCACAAAACCTGTGCACAATTGTTCATAGCAGCTTTCTGCCAAACACTGAAGTCCACCAGAATGCCATGTAGTAACGGCATGCTTTACTGCAGTAAATGGAATATTTAAGGGGTGAACTGGTGACACAGCTTGTAATAACTGGAATGGGTCTCAGGAGCGTTCCTCTGAGTTAAAATCATCTCAAAATGTCACACACTGTATGGCTTCATCCATTTAACATTTTTAAATGACAGGTGGTTACCACGAGTCACGGATGTTGGAGGGGAAGCGGGGTGGGTGTGTGACGCTAAGGGATAGAAAGAGGGCCTCTGTGGTGCTGGAACAGTCTGCATCTTGGTTACCATAGGGGCTACACGAGTTTACATGTGATAAAGCGACAGCTATACATAGGTACCACACCCAGTGTCAGGTCGCTTGTTTTGGTATTGTACACTATGTAAGAGATAACCACTAGGGGGCAAGAGTACACTCTCTGAAGTAACTTTGCAACTTCCTGTAAATCTAGAATTAATTCAAAATAAAATTTTAAAAATCTAAAAGGTAACATGCTAAATTTGGCGTGTGTTGTACATTTCCTGACCCCTGCTTTAGCGCAACAATCAGATAAACATTACTTTAGTGCATTATGAGTTATCAAAGTCCTACAACTTGCAAACCATTGATTTTACATTTTCAGCAGTTGATTCGTTTCAAGGACTTTGATTAAGCGAAAGATACCAAAACTGCCAACATTTGTGTCAAATGCATGGCACGGCATTTTGGCCATTGATATTCTTTAGGTGACATACCAACGTGAGAAGTGCCGTGGCTAACAGCATACTAGCCTTTAACATGAGTAGTTTCACCCGGGTCCATTTGTGTATGATAGACTTGCTCAGCAAACCATGCCTGAAGCTAAATGAGGGAATACCCATTTGGGATAACACAAAGAACAAAAGTTAAAACTAAATTATAGGCCCAGCATTTGTGGACATTATGAAAATATAACCTAAAGTTTTCTATGGATTCTTTTTCTTTAAGCTTCCATTGCCCCATTCTGGACACCTTGGGTTGATTTACAGATGTGCTACCTATCACGGGATTTGGGACCACTCCTGACAAATTTTCAAATCATGGACTGTCTTCTCAAAAGATGAATTTCTATCACTAAGAACAAAGTAATCTACTCATTTCATAGACTGACCCTAAAAGGTATGTCTTGCTCAGAGTCCTTATTAAATGCAGAAGTCAGAAGTTTGTCATAGAAGTGTTAGAATCTCTTTTAACTGACTCACCACCAGGGGCTTCCCTGGTGGCTCAGATGGTAAAGAATCCGCCTGCAATACAGGAGACCTAGGTTTGATCCCTGGATTGGGAAGCTCCCCTGCAGGAGGGCACGGCAACCCACTCCAGTATTCTTGCCTGGAAAATCCCCATGGACACAGGAGCCTGGCAGGCTACAGTCCATGAGGTCACAATGAGTCAGACACGACTAAGCGACTATCAATCTAAATACAATATAATAATAGACTTCCATGTGATGGCACGTACAGTAGACTCAGAGTGGACTGTGTTGGGAACATTGCTGAGGCAACAGAAATGCCTAACGTGGTGTGGGGACAGCAGAAATGTCAAAGAAGAGATAAATTGACCAGGTGTCCCTATAATATGCAGGAAGGTTGTCTTGATGCCAGAAGAATATGCAAACCTCAAGCTTCTCAGGGGAATTTGCTTTCTCATATGGAAGTAGTTCCCCATGACTTTGGCAGGTATATGTGCACCTGGTGATATTTGTTGAGACAACCCCACCCAGGAGCTTTATAGGGCCCTAGATTTATTTTTTTTTTTCTGGGTGGCTGTAAAGTCCCTTTCTCTGCTACTTGCTCACATTTCAGAGGTTACATCAATCTTCAGGACTTTGCTGGTAATAAGAGAGCACAAACACTATAAAGAAATTCTACCACAAGAGTGGAGATATGGCTAATTTGGAACAGGTAATCAAATTCAGGTGGGTATATGTACTATAGTGCTTGTTACTTAAGTCCATGTGTCTTACCTGAGATCTGTATGTTCAGTTAAATCTGGAAATAAAGCTCCATGATAAATCTAGAGAGACTAGAAGATGTCATCTGATTTCCCCATCCTATCCCCTGCACAATCCATCCATGCTAGAAATGGCCCCTGATTATCTTCCTGCCAGACATTGAAGTAGTTCAGACCTCAAAGGTTGGCCTGGGAGGAAACAGATATTTGTTTGAGATAGAAACAAAGAGATCTCTCAAGATAGAATTTATTTCTCCAGTCTGACTTGAATCCAAGAGAAAGGCAGAATTCTTTGGTTCATCTTACTCTTAAGTCAGATGGCAAAATATTCCCACCAAATGTCCACATCAAGAGAAGAGAATGGAGTAAATATAGGTTTCTATAATCAGTTTTATTCATGTAGATGGACATTGTTTGCAGTTTTAAGTAATACCTGGAAGACTTCAACAAAGTAATGAGCATCTTACAAATGTTTGTACGTATGTAGTTATGTACTCATCTTTTAAATTTATAAAAATCAGAAAATGTCCACCAGAAAGTTTTGTAATGTAACAGTGGGACTAAAATATATATATAACAGCTATAGCTACTGTCTACCGAATGCTTGCTTTCATTTGACAAGAAAAAAAAGTATTTTTAAAATTATTTTTTAAAATAGAGGGGCTTATGGAGTGGTAACCTCTGCAGTCTTCACAGCCGTCCCTCCTTCCCTCTCTTCAGCATGAGCCAGCCTTGCCCATGTGCCTACCGTCCCATTCCAATCAGTTGCAAAATAAAAAGAAAAAGGTTGATTATGTCCATGTAGATGTTCAGGGCAGCAAAAACATACTCTTCAGGGTCCAGGTCAGAATGATGGTGGCGCCCTCCCACCATCAGCTGCACATCCATCACCAAGTACTTAAAGAAAAGAAAGAAGAATCAGCTACTTAAATTGTACATTTTGATCAAAGAAGTGTCCTGAGATTATCTGGAAAGTATCTTACCATCAGTAAATATGTCACTAAAAGTAAATTTGTAGCTAGAGATGTTATTCTTACAGCCTCAATCATTCACAATCTCCCCAGGTTGGTGCTCTATCTATTAAAGCAAGTGCTTCACTCTCCTGAAGCCAGTGGGACCAAATCTGTGAGCCCTCCTTTCCTTCCAAGTCTAGAAACCTCTGTGCCTCTGGTCAGTGACGTGGACCAGGTGGGCTAATTGGACACAGAGAGAAACTAAAAAATGCCCTGTGTTTGTGACTTTCCAGCAGGTTCTCACTGAAAACAAAGAAGGAAGAGAGAGATGGTTCCCCTGACCCTTATATTACCCACAGCAGTAGTTCTGGACTCTCCTTTGGGTGATAGCATTTTTCAAAGCTTGACATTGGAGATGGCTTTGTGATGGTGTCAGTATTTCCAAAATAGAATGAGGAGAAGATTTATGTATGGTTAAATAACCCCCAATTAAACGTTTTAGCTCAGCTGTGGTAGGTAAAATTACAAGCTTCTTAAACATCAAGAAGAAAGTCGGAGAGCCCTCTCACCCTTGTGTTTGTTGCAAAGTGAGCAAACGTGGGCAGCGCAAGTGCGCTAGAGGGAGGAAGGGAACACAAGCAGCTCCTCGGGCCTTTCTGTCCAGACCGCGGACTCAGAGTCCAGTGCCGTGGGGCAGTGGGGCAACCTTGGCACTACAGCGAGTTCTTGGGGTTTTCAAGATTCTTGAAAATAAGCCGTTTTAGAACATCCACTACAGTGAAACCCATCCCAAGTAGTTCAGGTTATCAGCTCTCCCTGGGTCCTGGTTCCCATTCAGGCTTCTAAGAACGAAGACGGGAGGAGGAAAAAAGAACAGGAGGAAAAGGAAGAATTGGGCACCTTCTAGGTAGCCTCTTATCCATTCAGGATAGACATCATCTCATATAAAATGGGAATGACCTAGTTGAGGCAGGTGAGATTAACAGAGCCTCCAAGAAGGGAAGATCACTCTGTGGCAAGTGGTAGAGAAAGGAGTCAAACCCGAGGCTGGGGGTTGCCAAGGCAGCTCCCTCACCTGGACCATTGAGTCCCATCCCACTTATCCTCCCCCTCCCAATGTCTGATTCCAGCAACTTTGTGCAGAAAAAGCTAGAATGAACCAACCACTCCAGTTTGCCCAGGGACTTCATGTGTCTTCAGTAACCCCTCAGTCCCAGGCAAACCAGGACAGTTGGTCATTCTTTAAAAAAGGCCCCCAGCAGCTGAGCTTCCAGCCTTGCCCCTAGCCTCCATCTGTCACCCTGGAGTCCTAACTTCTATGGAAAAGTGCTGTTCTTTCTCCCTCCCCTCCAAGAACTGCTGACTTTATCTCATTTCTTCTTATAAAAGAGATACTGACTCCTAATCATCTCATGTGTTGGTAGTGAGCAGCGCAGAGTGCACCTCCCTGCTGAGGGTATGTGTTTGAAGGCAGACAGGGAAGTGGGAGAGTAAAGTGAGCCGGGATCAAGCTGTCTGCCCCCCAGCCCCAGGGAAAGAGGACTCAGGACACCATGCCAGAGACAGCCAGCTCACAGGGAAGCCCTGATTAAGATTTGAAGCCCCAGGAACATTTAGGGGTTCAATGAACAATCATAGTAAGGTTGTAGGATACAAAGTTACTATACAACAGTCAATTGGTTTCCTCTATGCCGGCAGTGAATAAGTGAAACTGGAGATCAAAAACATAAAACCATTTCCACTAGCATCCATAAAAAATTTAAATACTTAGATATAAATCTAACCAAATATGTACAAGAACTGCATGAGAAAAACTATAAAGCTCTGATGAATGAGATTAGGGAAGAACTAAATACATGGAGAGACATTCCATGTTCGTGGATAGAAAGACTCAATATTGTCAAATATCAGTTGTTCCAACTTCATCTATAGATTCAACACAACCCCAATCAAAACCCTAGCAAGTTATTCTATGGATATTGACAGACCCCTGCTAAAACTGATATGGAGAGACAAAAGACCCAGAATAACCAACATGCTACTG
Source organism: Ovis canadensis (assembly GCF_042477335.2). Taxonomy (NCBI): domain Eukaryota; kingdom Metazoa; phylum Chordata; class Mammalia; order Artiodactyla; family Bovidae; genus Ovis; species Ovis canadensis. The sequence continues at coordinate 24,150,206 of NC_091248.1, forward strand.
GAGGAGAAGAATAAAGTTGGAGGACTGATGCTACCAGACAACAACATTTACTATAAAGTTGTAATCAAGATGGTATGGTCTTGGCAAAAAGACTTAATGAATACATAGATCAGCAGAAAAGAATGAAGAGCAAAGGCAATATTCAGCTCTTCAACAGATGGTGCTGAAACAACTGAGCATCCACATGCCAAAAAAAAAAAAAAAGATCTAGACACAGACCTTACACCTTTCACAAAATAGCTCATAACAGGGACTTCCCTGGCAGTCCGATGGTTACAACTCTGTGCTTCCACTGCAGGAGGCTCAGAATCAATCCCTGCTCCAGATCCTGCATACCACACAGCATGGTCAAAAAAATAAAATAAATTTTAAAAAATAATGAATGATAGACTTATATGTAAAACATATAACTCCTAAGAGGTAGCATAGGAGGGAATCTAGATGACCTTTGGTGTGGTGATGGTTTCTTAAATATGACACCAAAAGTATTATCCATTAAAGAAGTAATGGATAAATTAGACTTCATTAAAATTAATATTTTCTGCTCTGTGAAAGAGAATGTGAAGAGAATGATAGTACTAGCTACAAACTGAGAGAAATTATTTGTAAGAGAAACATAAAGGACTGGTACCCTAAATATACCAAGAACTCTTAAAACTCAACAGTAAGAAAACAAACAACTTGATTACAAAGTGAGCCAAAGAACTTAATAGACACCTCACCAAAGAAGATATATAGATGGCAAATAAGCATATGAAAAGATGCTCTACATCTTATGTCAACAGGAAAGTGCAAATTAAATTAAGGTACCACTATGCACCTATTAGAATGGCCAAAATCTGAAATACTGATAACCTCACATGCTGATGAGGACATGAAGCAATAGGAACTCTCGTATACTGCTAGTGGGGAATGCAAATATTACAACCACTTTGGAATACTGTCTTACAGAACTGAACTTACTCTTACTGTATGGTCCAGTAAATGTGCTCCTTGGAATCTCCCCAAAGGAGCTGAAATCATCTGTCCACACAAAAGCATACACATGGATGTTTGTAGTAACTTTATCCATAACTGCCAAAATTTGAAAGCAAACAAGATGCCCCTCAGTAGATGAATGAATAAATTAATTGTGGTACATCCAGAGGGTGGAATATTATTCAACATTAAAAAGAGATGAGCTACCAAGCCGTGAGAAGACATGGAGGAATTTTAAGAGCAGGTGCTAAGTAAAAGAAGTCAATCCGAAAAGGCTTCATGCCATATGATTCCTACTGTGGGACATTCTGAAAAAGGCAAAACTTGGAAACAGTAAGATAACCTGATTAGTGATTGCCATGGGTTGGGGATCAGCTTGGAGGAGCAAAGAGGATTTTTAGAGCAGTGAAAATACTCTGTATGGTGTTACAATGATGGGTACATATCATTATACATTTGTCCAAACCCGTAGAATGCAGAACACCAAAGAGTGAACCCTAATGTGGGTGACTGTGGTATGTTAATGTTCGTTCATTCATCGACTGTAGTAAATGTTACACTTCGGTGGCAGATATTGACATTGGGGATGGTGATGCCTGTATGGAGGCTGGGAAATCTCTATCTTCCTTTCAGTTTTACTGTGAACGTAAAGCTACTCTAAGAAGAACTGTCTTTATAAAAAGTAAAAAGGAGAAGGAAGAGGATGAGAAGAAAGAAGGAGCAAGTCAGCGGGAGGGCTTTCCAGTGAATCACTGACTCCGCTTGACTCCAGGCCCAGGAGAGGTCTTAAGGCCCTGTCAATGCACATTCATATTCTTTATCAAAGAAAGGGGGAGATGCACGTACGAGTGAGAAGATCACAGTTCCAAGTCCGGCATACAATAGGTGCAACCACTGCAAAAAGAAAGGATACAACGATGTGTTAAGAGCAAGACTGGGAACAACACAGGGGGTCACTTAGGTCACTGCTGTTAGATAAGATGCTTAGAAAGTCAAAGCTGTGGGGAAATTAATTTGTCTTGAACATAGTTGGTCAATAGTATCAACTCAATTCCATTCAGCAAGGAGGTTAAAAACTACCCGTTATATATATCAAGTAAGGGTCATCGAGCAAGTACTAAACATCTCATGCATAGTAAGGCAAATGGGATATACTGAGTATGTTTCCTTTTTTGCCCCATCCACACAGCTCTTCTAGAAAAAGTGCCCTCCCCTCAGCTCAGGGAATATTGTGACCCTCACACAGCCGTGCTAGAGCTGATTGACAAGAGGTGGGAGATGCCACTCCAACAGCGTGAATCTCTTGACTGACCAGGAACCTCTTACACGACCAGGATCAAAGAGATCCTCTGGGCCAGGTATAAATCAGTTCTCATGATAGAGGGATCCAGGCAGCCATTGTGTGATTAGTCAGTGCTGGGTTAGCTGGTGCTTTACAAGCCGAGATGATCAAGAAAGGGCGGTGGGGTTTCCATTTCTGTGAATTCTGGCTCTTCTTCCCACCTAGGAGAGTATCTGGGCCTTTGCCTTGAGACAATCTGAGTGGTATGTGTTCCCTGCCACCAAAACAGCCCTGATCAGCATATGTGACAAATTGATCTGAATACTGGAGAAGAGAATAAGGAAGTGGTGTACCTCATCTGAGAAACAATGGCATTCACTCCTCAGGATGAGAGATGGGGAACCTCTGCTACCCAGAGAAGGTTCTTGAGGAAACAGTGAAACCAGGGGCCAGGAATACACTGCGTGAGGTCCCCTGTTCTCATACTGAGCTGGGTGTGAGGGGACAGCTGGCAACTGCAGCCTGAAGGGTTCACATCTGCCAGGGCCTAACAGGCATGCGTGCTTAGCTGTCCAACGTCCATTTACTCATATACTTAAGATCATATATTATTGGTATTTGTGATAGGAAATTTAGAATGGAAACTAGGGTTCCTGTATCTAGTAGGAAATACAGTTTCTTAACTGCTCCTGAGTGGCATGGTAAAGATGTAAGGAACCCACCCACCACATAAATATGTGTATTAGTACTACAGTATCTGTGCCACCGTCAGGAACAATAAATGGAGAACTATGGTCTTTAAAGACATATCTATGATGTCTTTGAGTTTATCTCCAAAATCCAGGCAGAAATACTGATTCTGTGTCTGAAGTCCATTTGGCAACGCCACTTGTTGCCACAGAAACTCTTTAATTCAGCAGCAGGACCAAGTTGGCCTTGGGGCTTTAGACGGATGGTCACAAGCCCCAGGCCAGTCCTCTGTGAGCCTGGCTTCCAGTAAGGTCTCCATACAGGGGCCAGTCTAGGCCCCTACCAGATGTGGGGCCAGACCTTCTCATTCTGCCTGTCCACTTGCACACTGGACTCAGTCCACGGACAGTGTGCGTGGTGGAAAGAGTGTGACCACCAGATCACACAGACCTAGCTCTAACCCCAGTCCTACCGTCTACTCCCTGGGTGCAGTGTGGAGTGTGAATTCTTTAATTTATCTGAGCCTGTTTTTTTTTCTATAAGATTAGATGAGATATGTACATTTCAGGAATGTTGTGAGAATTAACTTTGATGACTTTGAGAAAAACATATAGGCCTGTGTATGATATCTAGTAAGAAGGCAATAAAATATTAAAGCAAAAAAAAAAAAAAGAATGGAAGGAAGAAAGCTGGCATTGGAAACCGAGGAGCTTCCTCTAGGCTGCTGCTGTCAGAAAAGCAAGCCCATGCAGGCTTGCCCATCTCTGCACCCTCGTTACTTCAGACAAGCAGCACCATGTAGGGAAGTTGGAATCTGATCTGCCCTGTGGGTTGGCCACGGTTGGCCACCTCCATGATCCTCTTAGGGGAGAACAGCTGTTCTCTCAGCTCGGAGCTCAGTCTTCACACCCAGACCTCCTGTCAGTGGTCCCCCCACCACACTGGTGTGGCAGGCGACCTTGGAGACCTCCAGCTATGGGGAGGGGCAAGTAACTGACCAGGGCCCTGGTGGCCGTGCAGTGCGACCCACTGCAGTTTCCTTCCTGGATCATGCTTTACCCCTGTCAGTCACTGGAAGGGCAGCAGAGCCTTCCTGGGAGACCCAGGACCCCCTGGTGGGCTTGCCAAAGCCTCCTTAGAAGGCACGACATCCAGCGAGCTCCCTTCTTACTTCCCTGTCCTCCACCTGGGCTCACGTGTGCTGTCGTGTTCTGACAGCTCTTACAGCCCTTGTCACCCCACGCTATTCTGTCACAGACCTCTCTCCCACCAGGGTCTTTGCAAGTTTCACCCATCTGGTGTCTGCTTCTAGACCAACCACACAACCAGCACTTCACCTGATATTCTGCCAGTCCTCTGAGGGTTTCAAAGGAGGGCCCACTTACATATGATCGAATGAAGATTAAGATAATTCCATAGATGATAAGTACGAAGAGTAAAACAAACAGCATTCCATTTAGCAAAGTGAAATCCCACTGAGGAAACATAAAAAACACAAAAACGATTCAATTTTCATCCATAGGAACTTCAGGGTGTTTAGAGATGTATCTCATAGCCCCTAGACAAACTGGCCCATTTGCTACCAATGTACCCTGGCTAATCCGAAGAACCGTGGAAATTCATTAGCCCTACACACTGAAAAATGCTACATAAAAGGTATTGTGCTTCTTCAGGGGAGAGAAGATGTAAGGTATGGATGAAATAACAGGAGCCACAAATTTGCAATTTTTGAAACTAGGTAATTGGCACATGGGGGTTCATTAAAATATTCTATTTGTGTGTATATCTTTATAAAATTTTCTGTAATACAAAATGTACACTGAATAAGTAGGATGTAAATTTGTAAGTATAGTAGGATCATAATCATTCATATTTTTAAAAGCATGTGCATAGAATACATTAATGGCATTCAGTGGACGAAGATGTTAACTGGGTACCTTTTTCACATTTGTATGTATCAAATTTAGTGTATACATTTCAGTAGAAATATATATACTAAGCTTTCAAAAATTAATGATCCTTTTGTAAACCTAAAATTTATTAATGTGCTTTTATATAAATCAGTAACCAAATCAGCTTAAAGAAGATTAGCATTTTTAAAAGAAAGGGGAATATGCATCTTCTGACCTGAAAAAAATTGGATTAGGAAGCAAAAGAAGATCCTCAAATCCAATGTGTTTTCTTGCAAGTGTGTTTTCCTAATTCCTCTGTCTCCCTATGTCACTCCCTGCCTTCAGCACACCAAGAGAATAAAGTACCAGGTCACCGAGGCTGGTTCTTGGGCTGGAAGCATCGGCAGCGCCTGGGAAGTGAACGTTACTGACCCCCAGCCCCGACCTTGTCTTCACAATGCCAGGCGTGGGGCTCAGCAGTCTGTGTTTCACCAGCTCTCCAGGTGACTCTGATGTCTGCCAAGAAAATTCGTCTAGAGCTGTGCTTTCCATATACATGCTAATAAGCACTGGAAATAGAGCTACTTCAAACTGAGATGGCTGCAAGTAGGAAATACACACTGGATTTGAATTTTAGTTTGAAAAAGAAAAAAGAGTATAAAATGACTACTTTTGTTATACTGATTATATGTTGAAATAATAACCCTTCATATATATTGGGTTAAATGAAATATATCATTAAAATTAATTTTACCTGTTTCCTTTTACTTAAAATTTTTTCTGACGCGGACCATCTTTGTAAGTCTTTATTGAATTTTGTTACAGCATTGCTTCTGCTTTATGTTTTCTCTTTTGTATGCGAGGCATGTGAGATCCCAGCTCCCTGACCAGAGATGGAACCCACACCCCCTGCGCGAGAAGGCAAAGTCTTAACCACTGGGCCTCCAGGGAAGCCCCTCTTACGTTTTTAGCACGGTCACTAGGAAAGCCAGAAGGCAGAAGACGAGTGCTCGGTGGAGGTGAGGCCCCCAGGAAGCAGCCAGCCAGGGGGAGGAGGAAGAAGAATGGGTCAGGAGGGGCAGAGGAAGATAGTCACACGCTGCCTGTGACAGAAAGCGGCTTCAAAAATACGTACTTTCGTTTGAAGAGCGAATAAACTGAGTGATAGCGTCACCAGAGCTGTTGCTCCTGTTGCCCATAACACTTCCTCGGCGTTATAGAAACTGAAACCAGAGACTGTGATTATTGTTCACGTCAACGTTAGAAGAAAAGCATGCACACACAAATGAAAAAACGTGCATCGAAGACTTACACTGACACGGTTCCTAGCAGCAAACCTTGAAGAACTGTCTAAAAACAAAATTCACAATTAATCAGAAGCCGGCTTCCCAAGGCGCCAAAGCCAGAAGAGTTGGTTTGAGGTATGTGTTAGAGCAGGTTAGAGGGGAACTAGCAGGAATATTCATGATCTTAGTGCACAAAGCTATAGGCTATGCCACATGGAAATAATGGAAATAAACATTTTCTTAATGTTCTCCCTAAGACTGACCAGAAAAAATTCTCATATGAGTAAAAAGTTCTTAGTAACTTTCAACATTTTCAGTGAGTTAAACTGAATGTTATTAATTAAGAAATGTAGAAACCAAGTTATAAGCTTTATCTGTAGACCATACTGTCATTAATCAAATGGGACCATCCACACAAATCTTACCATTTTATCAGAGCAGGACATGCTATTTCTATTAACACCTCAGCAACTGTTTCAGTACTGACCTTTCCCATAGTGCTTGGATGAGAACAAAATGCGTCAAACCTCAGATGTGGGAGGACTGTTGAGACCTCAATACCTGGGGGTGGGGCTGGAGGACACTTACCAACAGAGCAGGCAGCTGCACTGGCAGGTGCCAATCCTCAGCTCTGAAGCGGGCTGCACTGGGGCAGTGTGGGGGCTGTATAGGGTCCGAGGGTTCCCTTGGTCCAAATGAACCAGGGATGGGGCGGCGTGGGAGAGAGGGAGGAGCTGAGAACCAGAAGCAGTCAAGCCAGAGGATGAGACCAAGAAGGCAGTGATGGTATGCCGAGGCCCACAGTCGGGCTCCAGGACTGACCAGCAGGCCACTGAGAACTGCAGTTGGCAGGGCTGCAGGGCCTGAGGACATTCCCAGCTGGCCTGATGCTCTGTCTTCTCCAGTGGCATGAGGAAGTTATTCTTCCCAACATGTAATTCACATTAGACAATGCAAGATCCTCAGATTTTCAGGATGCAAGATGCAAGATTCTCAGAGTGCTGAGAAACTCACCATTGCCCATGCGTCCTTGCTCACATTGACCACCAGGAGGCGCAGATCCAAATCTAGGCTGATCAAACGTTTGGGACTAGGCATTTTGTGCGCTAATCTCACCCCTGGCTTCATTTTGCCTTTCCTTATTTTTCCTGCCATCAGATTTCCCTACCAACTCATCTTCTTAGGTTGTGTGTATTTTTATAAGCTACCTCAACACTGATATGGAACCAGGTGAGAAACAAATGAATTGGTGAGTAAATCTTCTCATGGAAGGGTGGTCAGCAGTTCGTGGGAGCAATTGCATAGAATCTGACTTTCTTTCCCACTCATTGAACCACAGTGAGATTTCCTCTGCGTTTTCCTAAGAGGAGCAAATGCTTATTGTCAGTGAGTTCACTGCCTCCAGGAGGTAAGAGTGTTGGCCCAACTGGTATAAACATTGACAGAACAGAAACCTCAATTACAACACAGTCAGGAGACGTTGAAATAGAAGTAAAATGAATTTTACAGAGAAAGTTACATTTCTTGCACACAATTTGTGAACTAAATGTGGAACTCACTCTCCATAGCAAAATGAGTTTGTTGTGCCTGACAGAGGACAGTCGGGTTAACTGTCTTGGGAGACTCAGGAGCAGGCCTCTCAGAGGCAAGTTTGCCAGCCCAAAGGAGTAGCCGAAGGTCTCCAAATTCTCTAGCTTGTTAAAAGGTGTGGATTCCACCTCATATGTAAGTTGACTTCAAAATTCATCCAAGAGAATGTCTCACAAATAATTTCTATCTTCTTATTCCATAGGAAGATTTTTTCCACAAAAAAAGGAATAATGAGATGAAAATATATTTCAGAGGTGAATGACAACGGATGCTAAAGAGGTTTACTTACAAATAATCCCAGGAGAATGTAATTCGCAGGCACCTGGCGGCGGAGTTTCCCACAGCAGGCGAGTACAATAAATATAACAAAAAAGGCTGGCCTGGGGATAATTTAAAACCATGTGTTATTTGCTTCCACTGCTTGTATCATGTGATATATTACAGGTAGAGAGATACAGAGATGTTTGCTCTGATAATACGTATTATAAAGAAAAATAAAGATTATTATCTTTACTTTTTTTTTTTTTTTTGCTTTTAAAACTAACTTTTCCCATTGCCATCCACACACAGTTTGTGGGTTCTTTAAAAAATATTTTTACTTTGAAATAATTGTAGATTCACAGGAAATTGCAAAGGATCAGAGGTCCTGTGTACCCTATACACAGTTTGCCCCCATTTTACATATTTAAAGTAGAATACCCAAACCAGTATGTGACATTGGTATAGCGTGTATATATGTAATGCTATGTCATAGACCTGTGACACAAACCTGTGTGCAGATCCAGGTAACCAGCACCACAAGGTGTGGAACTATCTCATCATTAAACTACTGTACTATCCCTTTATGGTAACACACACACATATACACACGCGCTCATAAAGCCCTAACTCCCAGCAACTACTAATTTGCTTGTTTTTCATCTCTATAATTTTGTCATTACAAGAATATGTTACCTTTACCTAATTTTCAAAAAAGAACATCAACTGATAGCCAGTAGAAAGAACACTTTTTATTTAATCCGATAATACTTACAAGAGTGTGTAATTGAACCAGGGATTCTTGATCACCCAAGATCGTAAAGCCTTGCTGGTTAAAAAAAAAAAAAAAAAGATATTGTCTTACACAATAAGTAGTTTATTTTGCTAACTAGTATAATATTTAAGTATAAATTAAACAATTTCATGAGAAGAAAGGGGGAAAACCCTAAGTAGTTGACAATGACAGATGGGAAAGGAAACAGTGAAACATAACTGTTAAACTGTAAGATAAAGATAAACTGTATCTTACTTCTTAAAATAGGGTCATAAAAAGTACAGTCATAAGTAGTAAGTGAAATTTGCATAAATGCAAATGTCTCAGTGACGATTTTATTTTAAAGTACTGAGATACGTATATAAACAAAAGTAATAAAATTTTCATATATTTGTCTAAAATATAGATTTTCAAAGGATGAGTTTAAGCAGTGATGGATCATACTCCCTGAAATAATTTCTGCATTTAACAGAGATCTAGCCTTCAAGGCCTTCACAATCTCACCTTTTTTCCTTTACTTGATTTTGTCTGTGGAAATAGCTCAGGGAAAATAAAAAAGAAAACAGTACCCAAAATAAGAGTAAGAGAAAAGTTTTTGGCTTAGGAGGTTAAAGTGAAACTCTAGAAATCTACTAACACTTTGGTCTAGGAGTTGCAATAGAAATGGTATATCCTATGAATGACTGGACTTCTCAGGTGGCCCAGTAGAAAAGAACCTGCCTGTCAATGCAGGATACATAAGACATGCAGGTTCGCTCCCTGGGTTGGGAAGATCCCATGGAGAATGTAATGGCAACCCACTCCAGTATTCTTGCCTGGAAAATCCCGCAGATGGAGGAGCCTGGAGGGCTACAGTCCATGGGGTCACAATCAGATGCAACTGAGCACAGACACACATGAATGATTAGGAAAAAATAGAAAATTTTTTAATGATCAAAATTCAGTCAAGCTAAATAGTGAGAATTAATGTGGGCAACTTAATAGGTCACCTACATCAGTAATGAACACCTACCAGAAAACAAACAGGCTGACGATTGCCCCAGTGATCAGAAGCTGAATGGACAGGAGGAAGAACACTTTTACGATGAAAGCTGAGGAGACAGAAACTTATTTTTATGAGACAGTATTCAAAAGTAGAAGTATAAAATCTAACTACCTATTTTTGACACTTAGTGAAATAAATTTTTCCTCTGATTTTCTTGAGGACAGGAAAGGGAGTGTGAGTTTAGAGTTGGCCAATGGTGTGACAGTACAGCTCTGCGGAACTCTCAGAAAAGACTCAATCCAGACTGTAAGAGGCATTTTAGTGGAGACCCAAGGGTTTATCCATAAGAGCCCCCACAATCTAAAGACCAAATTCAGGGGTTTAATTCTGTATTGTGCACACCCCATCCTCCCTAGAACCAAAAGTGACCTGAGAATCTCAGAACGTTGCCAGCCCATCCTTAGGGACTCAGCAGCATCCCTGCATAGACGGAGCCAGTGATGCACCAGGGACTTCTGGGGGAGACGGCGTTCACCCCTCTGCAGGGAGTCTGCAGGGCTGTTCCCCCACTTTTCTCTCCACCCTCCCTGTCTTTAGCAACTCCCTTCCCTCCTACTTGTGCAGAAACTGCATAATCTGACTAATGGTAAGTATAACCAAGGAGTTTCAAGCAAGTGGCATGCCAAAGCGGAGTTCAGGGTGTGTTAGCATCTATGTTTATTTCCAGCTAACTACATGGGTTTTTCCAGAGCCCTCCAAATATGCATTGGTAATGACCATTTGCTTTTCTGTGGGCTTCTCCCAACTTATCCCATCACTGTGGATGGTGACTGCAGCCATGAAATTAGAAGACACTTGCTTCTTGGAAGGAAAGCTATCACAAACCTAAACAGTGTATTAAAAACCAAAGACATCACTTTGCCATCAAAGGTCCATATAGTCAAAGCTGGTCTTTCCAGTAGTCATGTATGGATGTGAGAGTTGGACCATAGGGAAGGCTGAGCGACAAAGAATTGATGCTTTCTAACTGTGCTGGAGAAGACCCTTGAGAGTTCCTTGGACAGCAAAGAGATCAAACCAGTCAATCCTAAGGGAAATCAACCCTGAATACACATTAGAAGGACTGATGCTGAAGACAAAGCTCCAATACTTTGGTCACCTGATGCGAAGAGCTAACTCATTAGAAAGGACCCTGATGCTGGGAAGGATTGAAGGCAAAAGGAGAAGAAGGTGGCAGAGACTGAGATGGTTGGATAGCATCACGGATTCAATGGACATAAACTTGGACAGACTCTGGGAGTTAGTGGGGGACAGGGAAGTCTGGCATGCTTCAGTCCATGGGGTTGCAAAGTCGACTTTGTGACTGAACAACAATCCCAATTTTAAAAGGAAAAAAAAAAAAAAAAAGAGAATGCTGCTTAAAGTTGACTTATAGGATTGTCAATGTGTCCTTTTGCTGGGCAGTTTCTGTGCACTGGAAGTGTGACAATAAAGAAACAGCACTGAGATAGATATCCCCAACTGTGTGCTACTGCTTTAAAATATCTACTTAGTTAACTTTAAATTCACATCTAGTATGTATGAAGAACTATAAGAGAATGGGTACTAAATGTGACCCAGCCTTATTAGACTAGACCATATAGACCAATGAAATAGAACTGAGAGCCCTAAAACAGTCCCTTACATTTGTGGAAGTGACCACAAATATGGTCAATTGATTTCTAATAAACATGCTAAGACCATTCAATGGAGAAAGATGAGTCTTTTGAGCAAATGGTGCTGGGGCAACTGGACACATGCATACAAAATGATGAATTTGGGCCCCTTCTGCGTATCACACACACACACAAGACTAATTAAACATCGATCATAAACATAAATGAGAAATATAATCCTTGGAAGAAAGTATAGGTGTAAATCTTTGTGAGCATGGATTAGGCAATGTTTTCTTAGATAATGATACCTAAAACACAAGCAGAGGGAAAAAAAAAAATTGGATTCCATCAAAAGTGGATTTGAATTCCCCTGGTGGTCCATTGGTTAGTAATCCGCCTGCGTGCAGGAGACACTGGTTCGATCCCTCGTCCAGGAGGAGTCCACATGCTGTGGGCAAATTAAGCCTGTGCACCACAGCTACTGAAGCCCCTGCAATCTAGGGCCTAAGCTCTGCAACAAGACCCACACTACAGAGTAGCCCTCACTTGCCACAACTAGAGAAAGACGATGGGCAGGAATGAAGGCCCCACACAGCCAAAAATAATAATAACAAATAAATTAAAAAAAAAAAGAATTCTCACTTAAAAAAGGCAAAAGGTTTGTGCTTCAAATGACAGCATCAAAAAGTGGGAAAAAACCCACAAACTGGGGGAATGTATTTGCATATCATGTATCTGTAAATTGATCTAGCACAGGAAGAACACTTACACTCCAATTACAAGAAGACAAATAAGAATTTATAATGGGCAAAGCCTGTGTAGTTCCCTCCCACACTGATGCTGGGCTTGGCCACATGACATGTTGGTCAGTGAAACATTAGCACTGGCTTGATTAGCAGAGGCTTCATAAACTGCTTACACACTGGGGCTTGTCCATCTGGTCTACCTCTTCTTGGGCCCCAGTTCCATGTGATGAGAAATTCAAGCCAAAGAAGAAAGCCAACAACCAACACAAACTGCCATCCACGTCAAAGAGTCATAAAGGCCATTGCAGATTCAGCTGCCAGCTAAGAGTTTCAAAAGGCATCTGTCTTTCCAGCAACAAGGTAGAGGGTGAGGGCCATGGGGAGACAGCAGTGAAGTTCGAAGCTCAGAGTCCATCGTCAAGTCATCCAGGTTCTAAGTAGGCCTCAGTTCAGTTCAGTCGCTCAGTCGTGTCCGATTCTTTGCGACCCCACAAACCACAGCACACCACGTCTCCCTGTCCATCACCAATTCCTGGAGTTTACTCAGACTCATGTCCATTGAGTTGGTGGTGCCATCCAGCCATCTCATCCTCTGTCGTCCCCTTCTCCTCCTGCCTTCAATCTTTCCCAGCATTAGGGTCTTTTCAAACGAGTCAGCTCTTCACATCAGGTGGCCAAAGTATTGGAGTTTCAGCTTCAATATCAGTCCTTCCAATGAACACTCAGGACTAATCTCCTTTAGGATGGACTAGTTGGAACTCCTTACTGTCCAAGTGACTTTTGAGAGTCTTTTCCAATACAATAGTTCAAAAGCATCCACTCTTTGACTCTCAGCTTTCTTTATAGTCCAACTCTCACATGCATACATAACCACTGGAAAAACCATAGCCTTGACTAGACAGACTTTTGTTGGCAAAGTAATGTCTCTGCTTTTTAATATGCTGTCTATGTTGGTCATAACTTTCCTTCCAAGGAGTAAGTGTCTTTTAATTTCATGGCTGCAGTCACCATCTGCAGTGATTTCGGAGCCAAAAAAAAAAAAAAGTAAGCCACTGTTTCCATTGTTTCCCCATCATTGTCATTAAGTGATGGGACAAGATGCCATGATCTTAGTTTTCTGAATGTTGAGCTTTAAGCCAACTTTTTCACTCTCCTCTTTCACTTTCATCAAGAGGCTTTTTAGTTCCTCTTCACGTTCTGCCATAAGTGTGGTGTCATCTGCATATCTGAAGTTATTGATATTTCTCCAGGTGATCTTGATTCCAGCTTGTGCATCCTCCAGCCCAGCATTTCTCATGATGTACTCTGCATATAAGTTAAATAAGCAGGGTGACAATATACAGCCTTGACATTCTCCTTTTCCTATTTGGAACCAATCTGTTGTTCTATGTCTAGTTCTAACTGTTGCTTGCTGACCTGCATACAGATTTCTCAAGAAGCAGGTCAGGTGGTCTGGTATTCCCATCTCTTGAAGAATCTTCCACAGCTTATTGTGATCCACACAATCAAAGGCTTTAGAATAGTAAATAAAGCAGAAATAGATGTTTTTCTGGAACTCTCTCGCTTTTTTGATGATCCAGTAGATGTTGGCAATTTGATCTCTGGTTCTTCTGCCTTTTCTAAAACCAGCTTGAACATCTGAAAGTTCATGGCTCATGTATTGCTGAAGCCTGGCTTGGAGAAATTTTAGCATTACTTTACTAGTGTGTGAGATAAGTGCAATTGTGCAGTATTCTGAGCATTCTTTGGCATTGCCTTTCTTTGGCACTGGAATGAAAGTTGACCTTTTCCATTCCTGTGGCCACTGCTGACTTTTCCAAATTTGCTGGCATATTGAGTGCAGCACTTTCACAGCATCATCTTTCAGGATTTGAAATAGCTCAACTGGAATTCCATCACCTCTACTAGCTTTGTTCGTAGTGATGCTTCCTAAGGGCCACTTGACTTCACATTCCAGGATGTCTGTCTCTAGGTGAGTGATCACACCATTGTGATTATCTGGGTTGTGAAGATCTTTTTTGTACAGTTCTTCTGTGTATTCTTGCTACCTCTTCTTAGTATCTTCTGCTTCTGTTAGGTCCGTATCATTTCTGTCCTTTATTGAGCCCATCTTTGCATGAAATGTTCCCTTGGTATCTCTAATTTTCTTGAAGAGATCTCTAGTCTTTCCCATTCTATGATTTTCCTCTATTTCTTTGCATTGATCACTAAAGCTTTCTTATCTCTCCTTGCTATTCTTTGGAACTGTGCGTTCAAATAGGTTTATCATTCCTTTTCTCCTTTGCCTTTCTCTTCTCTTCTTTTCACAGCTATTTGTAAGGCCTCCCCAGACAGCCATTTTGCTTTTTTGCATTTCTTTTCCGTGGGGATGGTCTTGATCCCTGTCTCCTGTACAATGTCATGAACCTCATTCCATAGTTCATCAGGCACTCTATCTATCAGATCTAGGCCCTTAAATCTATGTCTCACTTCCACTGTATAATCATAAGGGATTTGATTTACATCATACCTGAATGGTCTAGTGGTTTTCCCTACTTTCTTCAATTTAAGTCTGAATTTGGCAATAAGAAGTTCATGATCTGAGCCACAGTCAGCTCCCAGTCTTATTTTTGCTGACTGTATAGAGCTTCTCCATCTTTGGCCGCAAAGAATATAATCAGTCTGATTTCGGTATTGACCATCTGGTGATGTCCATGTGTAGAGCCTTCTCTTGTGTTGTTGGAAGAGGATGTTTGCTATGACCAGTGTGTTCTCTTGGCAAAACTCTATTTGCCTTTGCCATGCTTCATTCTGTACTCCAAGTCCAAATTTGCCTGTTACTCCAGGTGTTTCTTGACTTCCTACTTTTGCATTCCAGTCCCCTATAATGAAAAGGACATCATTTTGGGGTGTTAGTTCTAAAAGGTCTTGTAGGTCTTCATAGAACCGTTTAGTTTCAGCTTCTTCAGGATTACCGGTTGGGGCATAGACTTGGATTAGTGTTTTATTGAATGGTTTGCCTTGGAAATGAACCGAGAATATTCTGTCATTTTTGAGATTGCATCCAAGTTCTGCATTTCAGACTCTTTTGTTGACTATGATGGCTACCCCATTTCTTCTAAGGGATTCTTGGCCACAGTAGTAGGCATAATGGTCATCTGAGTTAAATTCACCCATTCCAGTCCATCTTAGTTCACTGATTCCTAAAATGCTGACGTTCACTCTTGCCATCTCCTGTTTGACCACTTTCAATTTGCCTTGATTCATGGACCTGACATTCCAGGTTCCTAAGCAATATTGCTCTTTACAGCATCAGACCTTGCTTCTATCACCAGTCACATCCACAGCTGGGTGTTGTTTTGCTTTGGCTCTGTCTCTTCATTCTTTCTGGAGTCATTTCTCCACTGATCTCCAGTAGCATGTTGGGCACCTACCAACCTGGGGAGTTCATCTTTCAGTGTCCTATCTTTTTGCCTTTTCATACCGTTTATGGGGTTCTCAAGGCAAGAATAGTGAAGTGTTTTGCCATTCCCTTCTCCAGTGGACCAGATTTTGTCAGAACTCTCCACCATGAACTGTCCATCTTGGGTGGCCCTACATGGCATGGCTTAGTTTTATTGAGTTAGAAGAAGTTAGAAGAGTTAGAAGAAGCCCTAAGCATGGCATATTGTTTTCTGGGACCTACAGGGTTTGCCTTGAATTGCTTAATTTCCAATTTCTTATTTCATGAAAGAAAAAAATTCTCATTTATTTTAGCCATAGTGTTTTGGACTTCTGTTACAGCTGAATGTATTTCTGATATAGAATTAATATGTAGGGCTCTGAATTAGTATTCGTTAAAACTAAAGACAGTATCATGGTATCACTTTGTATGTAAGTTAAGACATTCTGTGTTCAACGACTAACTCACATTTGTTAAGAAAACCACAATTTATTCACCATAATATGTCTATCATGAATTTATGAATGCCTTGGAAAACTTGGGGAGCTGTCTGTTCTTACATATATCATGTTTCATGGTAAAGCATGATGGGAAAAACTAAGGGCAAATTTAAATCCTACAACCCACCCTGTGGAAATATTTTAAGAGAATTTTACTGTTCTTTTCCAAAAAGGCCATTTCTTTATTCTTACCTCTGCGGACAGCTGTTTCTGAAAATGGGCCAGGGTTGATGTCGTCTGTAGTAGTCTCTGGTGAAATCGGTACCACATAAGTATCTGCTCGCCTACCAGCCTTTGAGTGTGGATTTCCACGAGCTTGTTGTGGCTCCTGAGTCGAAGGTACAGTTCCATAGGACCGAACAGACTTGCCCCCAGTATAAGCATCTGCAGCTTTCCGAAATAGATGTTGATGATCTCCAGAGCCAAAGTCTATTGGTTCACTGACCTCCAAGTCCATTTTCCTGGAGAGGGAACACTGTTACTCAGGTCCTTAGGCGTGTACCACTACAACCTTAGCAACTTCATAATATCAGATGTTTTTTCTTTAACTCCCTTTGCTCTGTACTTTCCGAGTCATTGCTCCACAGATACTGGTTGAATAAATGATGAACAAATAGTTTTAATATGAGAACTACAGATTAAAATAACTTTATTTCTATTAGGAAAGTCATATGTTTATAGATTTATTCTGCAACAAGTGAATAAACTCACTTTTACACTGAGTTGCCCTTGTCACCTTCGCCCCTAAAGAGCTTACATTTTGGGAGAGAAGATAATCAAATAAGCAATCCTATAAAAGGCAATAGAAAGAAGTAGGGCCAGAAACATGGAGGATATTATGAGGGTAACAAAGTGTAGAAGAAGATGCAGAGAGTAGAACAGGTGGTCAAGAGCCTCCAGAGAAAGTGAGGTTTAAGCCAAGGTGGGGAGAGGAGAAGGAGTCAGTCAGGTAAAGAGGTAGGGGAAGGTTTTCCGAGGCAGAGGAGTCTGTCTGGACCAGGACTGGAGGAAGCAGAGAGGCAGGTTCCAGAAACTGAAAGAAGTTCACTGGATGGAGTTAGGGAGTTGGAAGGGGAAAGCAGAGTGAGGTTAGAAACAGCAGAGTAGAAGGGGCAGGCTGTTGTGGGGCTGGCGAGTCAAATTCATCCTGAAGGCCATGGTTCAATAGTGGTCCCCCAAAACAACCCAGCCCAGTATTCTTGCCTGGAAAATCCCATGGACAGAGGAGCCTGGCGGGCTACAGTCCATGGGGTCACAAAGAGTCGGACACAACTTAGCGACTGGGCACGCCCACACACAGGTATCCACGTCCTAACCCCCGAACCTGTGAACCTATTACTGCGTGTGGCAAAAGAAACACTGCAGGTGTGATTAAGTTAAGGAGTGTGAGATGGGACTATCTGGGTGGACCCAATTGATTTACAAGAGTCCTGATTACCATATTTAAAAGAGGAAGGAGGGCCAGCGTCAGGAAGGAGGCATGACGAGAGCAGCCCAGGCCAGAGGGATTCAGAGGCTGGCTATGAAGGTGGAGGAAGGGGCCATGAGCCAAGAAATGCAGGAGGCCCGTAGGAGTCGGAAAGGGTCAGGAAATGTATTCTTACATTTGAAGGAATGTATAGTCCTTGGAAGAAAAGTTATGACCAACCTAGATAGCATATTCAAAAGCAGAGACATTACTTTGCCGACTAAGGTCCGTCTAGTCAAGGCTATGGTTTTTCCAGTAGTCATGTATAGATGTGAGAGTTGGACTGTGAAGAAGGCTGAGTGCCGAAGAATTGATGCTTTTGAACTGTGGTGTTGGTGAAGACTCTTGAGAGTCCCTTGGACTGCAAGGAGATCCAACCAGTCCATTCTGAGGGAGATCAACCCTGGGATTTCTTTGAAAGGAATGATGCTAAAGCTGAAACTCCAGTACTTTGGCCACCTGATGCGAAGAGTTGACTCATTGGAAAAGACTCTGATGCTGGGAGGGGTTGGGGGCAGGAGAAGAAGGGGACGACCGAGGATGAGATGGCTGGATGACATCATGGACTCGATGGACGTGAATATGAATGAACTCTGGGAGTTGGTGATGGACAGGGAGGCCTGGCGTGCTGCGATTCATGGGGTTGCAAAGAGTCGGACACGACTGAGCAAATGAACTGAACTGAACTGTAACTGATCTTGATTTTAACCTAGTGAAACTTATTTCTGAACTGTGACTTCCAGAACTCTAAGATAACAAATTTTTGTGTTGTTTTAAGGTGTTAACGTTTGTCATAATTTGTGTCCGCAGCAATGAGTAATTAATACAATGAGGAAATCGCTGAAAGTTTTCCAGCAGGAGGCCGTGGGGATCTGACTAGAACGGTTACAGGAGGTACAGAGTGGAGAGTGGACCAGAGGAAGCAAAAGTGTAAGCAGAGACCAGAAATCCAGTAAGAGACTATGGTGGGCTTTGCCATAGCGCTCCTCAACAGAACAGAGTTCTCAGAAAACTAGTACTATGCAGACTGTTTATAGCAAAGGGAAAGGCCCCCATTCACCTCTTGGGGACATGCAGACTCAGGCAGGCCCCTGCTAGTGGCCCCCTGCCCCACAAAGAACCATGGAAATGTCTGAGATGAAGAATGAGATCATGAGGGCTTGGGCAAACCATGGACCAGGTGGGACTGGCATCTGAAGAAGTGAGCAAGACACCATGCCCCTGGGGAGGCACACTCTGTTGTATAGTTATCCCTTCTTCTCAAATTAATCTCTAAATTTTATAAAACTTCTTGAAATTTTTTTCAGTACTTGAAACCATAACTCTAAAGCTCACCAGAGAGAGTAAGTATATGAGAATAATCAAGACAAAAATTGAAAGAGGATTTTGGGTAAGAGGGAAAATGGAAT
Organism: Ovis canadensis; assembly: GCF_042477335.2. Taxonomy (NCBI): domain Eukaryota; kingdom Metazoa; phylum Chordata; class Mammalia; order Artiodactyla; family Bovidae; genus Ovis; species Ovis canadensis. The sequence goes on from NC_091248.1 coordinate 24,169,141, forward strand.
AAAAATATAATAAAGTTAAATAATTAAAAGTGTAGTGTTCACAGGGCAACAGATAAATGGATCAACAGGATGGAAGAGATTCAAGAAATAAAATCATATATGTAAGAATTTAATATTTGGTAAAGGTGGTATTTCCATTGTCTCATGGTATTAGAACAATTAGCTATTCTTGGAAAACAAAGTTTAATAGCTATTTCACATCTTTTACAATAATTCATTGCAGATGAATGAAAGATTACAATAATAAATATTAAGAGCCAAATAAGAAAATATCAATGAAATTTGTATAAGCCTTTGTAAGAATGATACCATGAAAGAAATGCTTGACAGATCTGGGGTACAGGAACACTTTAAATATAATCAGAAAAAGATACCAACAAATCTGAAATGAAAAATTCTGAAAATAAAATTTGCAATATTTACTATAATGTAAAAAGAACTTTTTAACATGGAAAAGATGAGCAAGTCAATAGAAAGATGAGAAAGGAACATAAGTAGGCAATTCATACAGGAAATTTAAATGGCCAATCAATTTAGGAGACCGCATCTCACAAATAGTTAAAGAAAAGAAATACAATCGTGAAATGTTTTTGTTGTTTGTTTGTTTAGCATAAAATCTGACAAAAACTGAAAAGAGAATTCTCAGAATTGCAAGGATGTGGAGAAATGGATAAACCAACACCACGTTATGACTGCTAAGGGCCCTACCCACATTTGCCTTCCGGGGTCCCACCTCTACAATAAACTATGAAGGAGTACATTTTAATGGCTTCATTAGTATAAAAAATACAATCCAGGCTGGATTCACTGTATATTTTATAGTCACCATTATTGTATTCATTTTTATCCTGATTTTAAAAGAAATTTAAAAATTTTTCATAACCCCCAAAACTATTGTGGGCCCTCAGCAATGCATCTTCTGTGTCCAGTGGCTAAATCAGCCGTAACATAATTTCACAGGAGTTGGCAGGTGTGCCGACTTTTTTGGGTGAGTAATTTGGCAACATCAATCACAATTCAAAATGTGTGCCACTTTAGACAAAACAGTTATATTTTTAGGAATTTCCCTCATAAAAATACCCACACAAACAGGCAACAATACATGTGTAAGGAAGTTCATTCTATCAGTCATTGTAACTCCAAAAATTTTAAAACAGGCTACATATCCAACATCAGAGGAATGGGCTATCACTAACACAGCAGAATTGAAGGATATGCTGAATTGTATGCATTTTTATAATGAAAACATTATCTATGTTAAAAAGATTTCCTTGGGTAAATGAAATATTTCTCTTTTTGATACAATCCAAACTCCTCTGAGGAACACAGTCTTCACATAGAGCTGAGAAAGGCTAAAAGATGCTCAAACAACCAAGTTGGTTTTGTTCCCCAGCCATCCCGCCAATCAGAAGGTGGAGAGGCAGCAAGATAAGAGCTCTTGAGACCAAAATCAGAGGAACAAGAGTCAAAGCAGCTGAGACTGCCTTATAGAACTACAGCGGTTGGATACCTGAATCGCAAAACGTGGCTTTCACCCAGTCCTCAAAGAGCTGTGTTGGCTCCTAAGCCAGCAGTCATTCGAAGGACAGGTAGGCACAGGTGTGGGTACTGAGAAGCAAAGTTCTGAGTGACAGTTAGGGGAGTGACAGTTGGAGGACGGGGTGGGCCAGGACCCCTGCTGCCTGGCAGATGGGCTCTGAGTCGGGTCCCTCTGCTGGGCCCTTAGTGGCTGGTCATGGCCAAGGCTGAGTCTCAGGGACGCCTGTTCCGCCATCTCCAAACTGATTCCGTGTCAAGCAGTGTCCCGAGGCCTTAGCAGAGGCAACCAGAGGACAAAGTGTCCTCCTCACCACATCATCACCTTTTCCCAAACAGGAGGAAGACGCTTAGGAAGCTCCACCAGGGATCCCGCATGGTTGTCTCAAATAAGGAAGACTCGTTTGTGACCCGGCCGGTGCTGGATGGTGGATGATGATGTTAATAAGCAACTTGAGTGCCCACTGTGGTGCAGGGGCATGCCTGCTCAGGCTGCAGGCCAGGGAGGAGCCAGGGAGGCCCCGATGCAGGCTGGTTGGTGAGAGAAGCCAGCTGATGAGGTGGGGGCAGTGAGGAGGGGAATGGGCGTAGGCACTGCCCTGAACCGAGGCTGTTCATTTAGTTGAGAAAAGGCTGACTGATATGTTAATCCACACACATTAGACTGCGAATTGATGCCTACCTACCAAGTGCAGGCTTCCCTGGTGGCTTGGTGGTAAAGAACCCGCCTGACGATGCAGGAGACTTGGGTTCAATCCCTGGGTCAGGAAGGCCCCCTGGAGGAGGAAATGGGCAACCCACTCCAGTATTCTTGCCTGGGAAATCTCGTGGACAGAGGAGCCTGGTGGGCTGCAGTCCATGGGCTCGCAAAGCACTGGACATGATTTGGTGACTAAACAACAACAAACAGTGCAAGATGTGGGGAGGTAGTCTGTGGGGTCGCACAGAGTCGGACACGACTGAAGCAACTTAGCAGCAGCAGCAGAAACACAAAGAGGAAAATGGCAAACTCCCTTTCCTCAACATGCTCCTGGTAGCGGAGGAGATAAGGTACGAAGGTGTACCCTAAAGGAGGGAGAAGGCACAGCAAGGAACAGCTACTTAGTGGGGCGGGGGAGGGCTATGACTCCTGGCATGAGGTTTCCTGGAGGAAGTGATGCCTGAGCTGATTCTGGGAAGATGGATAGGGTCCTTATGACGCCTTGAGAGGACACATATCTCAGGTAAGGAAAACACCCTGAACCGAGGCATTGGCGTGGGAACCATGGGGCCCCGCACACAAAACAGAAAGAAAGTTCTGGGTTACTGCACGGAAAGTGTGACTGCAGAGGGAGACAGGGCTGCCATCACACCCCTCCTAAGGATAGAAGACAAGGTCAGCAGGAATACCTGCCCTGGCCCTCTCTCTCTTCTGGCAGTTCCATAGGTCTCATCCTGCCCAGTCCACACACATCCTTTCTCTAGTTTGTCAATGTTAATAGGCAACTTGAGTTAATTACACTTTTTCCAAGACTGTAGTTGGGGGGAGGGGTATACATTTGACCAGCCTGATCAAAAGAATGCCTCCTCCTGTCTTGTTAGCATCAGGAGCTCAGGCGTTAAGTCATGGCATTAAATCAAGCAGTGACCAGGTTGAAAAGTTATTACCACCTCACTTGTGCTAACTCACTGAATCCTCCCACTAACCCAAGAGGTGTGCTCTCTCATTATCCTCATTTGACAGGCAGGTAAAGAAGACTCAGTGGCTGTGTGCCCTTGAGGTATGCAGGACAAGGGTGTGGTTGGATAAAGAACTCTGCCTTCCAAACAGAAGTGAAGTGAAGTTGCTCAGTCGTGTCCAACTCTTTGCGACCCCGTGGACTGTAGCCCGCCAGGCTCCTCCGTCCATGGGATTCTCCAGGCAAGAATACTGGAGTGGGTAGCCATTTCCTTCTCCAGGGGAATCTTCCCGACCCAGGGATTGAACCCAAGTCTCCCACATTGGAGGCAGACGCTTTAACCTCTGAGCCACCAGGGAAGCCAGAACCAAGATACAAAATGTGGTGAACAGCATCTATTTGAAACAGGCCCTGGGATATATTTTATGCATTTTTAAAAAGAGTTTTAATTAATGAAGCATGCAGCACCTAAATCATGCAAATTAGACTGCAACTTGACAATGATAATCCCCCGGGGAGCTCAGCTTTCTTTCTTTCCCATAGTGTGAATGTTAAGATCTTGGGAGGTACTCATTTTTGTGTTCACAGCTTGCATACTCACAAACATACATACACACAGACACACTCCACCTGCAGAATTTTCTCAGACATCCCCATAGGCACCAAATCATCTCTTTCCCCTGCGTCCAAGCTAGGTCTCTCGCTCTCCTTCGGTCAATCTGAGATCTCCCGTGGTGCCTCAGGGAGCCCCGGCCTGGCCAGTAGTGGCTCCGGCTCTTGCTGAGGCGCCCATGAGGGAGCAGGACTGGGTCAGAGCTTTCATTGACAGTGTCTTCTGGAATCCTTCTCACCCGCCCATTTCTCTCACCTCCCAACTTGACTCCACCCCCTCCCCCCTCCCCATCACATAGTCCTATTTATCCTTGCAGCACACTGGTCTATTCTGTTAACACTCCAGTACATCTGCATAGGAGCTCTGTGACACTATGGCTTTGCTGCTTGGAAGACAAGCCCTATGCTTTGACTGAGAACTATGTGCCAGGCGTGATAATTGATCAAATCTTGCTGCAGCCCTGGGGTGGGTGATACCCTCCCCAATTTACAGACAAGGGCCTGAGATGCTGAGAGGAGGTCTGCTTGCCAGGCCTTGACTAGATACTGTCTGCTGTGACCTACCACCTCCAGCTGGCAGAGGATTTTTAGGACCAAGAAACCACCAATTTCCTTCTTTTCCTTCTGATACTTTTCCCTCTTTTTTAAAAATAAAAGTAACACACAACGTGGTAAGAAATATTTCAAATGATAAAGAGGTGCAAACAAAAGGCCACATATCGTATGATTCCATTTACACAAAATGTCCAGAACAGGCAAATTCACAGAGAAAGAAAGTTAAAAAAAAAAAAAAAAAGAAAGTAGATTAGTGGTTGGGGGAGATTTGACTTAACCCTTTGACTACTTAATGGTTACTTAATGGATGGTTTCTATCTGGAGTGATGAAAATGGTCAAAAATTAGATAGTGGTGATAGTTGTACAAATCTGTGAATATATTAAAACCCACTGAAATGTATACTTTAAAATAAAAGAGTGAACTGTTTTGTATAGCTAAATAAAGCTGTTATAAAAGAAAAAAAAAGGGTGCAAAAAGAAAAGTGTAAGCCTGTCTCACCACCTCTGTGCATCAATTAGCAACAATTTTTTGCCTGAATAACTAAAACAGGTATACGCCATGTATGAAGATATTTAATTTACATACAGGGATCATGTTCTATGCACTGTTCTATAAATTGCTTTTCCCCTCTGAAAATTTATATCAGAGATCTTTTCATATCAGTAAATATTAATAGAAGAGCTTTGGTTTCCCATCTCACTGAGAATAAAATCCAAAGTCCTTTCTTTGGCTGACATGATCTTGCTGCCAAAGCCTGACAAAGATATTACAAGAAAGGAAAATTATAAGCCTATCTCACTCATGAACATAGATACAAAAATCTTAAAATATTAGTAAAGTAATCCAGCAATATGTGAAAAGAACAGTACACAATAGCCAAGCTGGATTCATTCCATTAGTGGCAGTATTAATTTAACATTCAAAAACCTGAATTCACATTATTCACAGACAGGAAAAAGCGGGACTTGCCTGGTGGTACAGTGGATAAAAATCTGCCTGCCAATACCGATGACATGGGTTCGATACCTGGCCTGGGAAGATCCCACAGGCAACAAAGCCCATGTAACACAACCACTGAGCCCACGAGCCACCAGTGTTGAGTCCGCATGCTGCAACTATGAAGCCTGAGCACTCTAGAGCCTGCGCTCTGTGACAAGAGCAGCCACTGGGCAGAGGAGCCCACGCACCACTGGAGGGTAGCCTCCACTCCACAGCGAGAGAAAGTCCACGCGTAACGGCAAAGATCCGACAGAGGAAAACTAAGCAATTTTTTAAAAAGGAGGAAAAGCATGATGATCATCTCATACAGAAAAGTGCTGGATAAAATTCTACACGTTCATGATGAAAACAGGGATAGATGGGACCTTCCTTACCTTCCTGACAAAGGGAAGCCGCAAAATCTAAAGTGTTAAAAACCAGTATAGTGGGGGAGGGAGGTGGGAGGGGGGGTTCATGTTTGGGAACGCATGTAAGAATTAAAGATTTTAAAATTTAAAATAAAATAAAATAAAATAAAATAAAAACCAGTATAGTGGTGATCTCTGGAGAAAGAGCATGTGAGGGGCTTAGGTTCTGTTTCTTGATTTGGTTGGCCCAGTGCGGTGACTTTGTGATAAGCTATATTTAGATGCATTGGATACTTTACAGTATGTGTATTATACTTAATTTTAAAAGGTTGTAAATTAAAAAAAAAAACAAGGAAAAAAATGTGGTTGTCTCTGGTGATCTCAGAAGAATAGAGGGTGTAACCAGGAGCTATGGGAGCTGACAAGGACAGGTGATGGAGATGTTGGAATGAGGAAGAATGGAGAAAAGAGGATACTGAATGGTTATACATGTGGATGTGGGCCCCAACCAGGATGGTGTCTCTGGTGGAGAGGAAGCTGGTGAGCCAGGGGCCAAAGTTTTCCATGAGTGAGAGGCAGTAATCTCACAGGAGGAGGTGCGAAGACAGGAGTACTAGCAGGAGAGATATATTAGGAAGGATAGAATTTACTGTCTAGATGCCTCTCTCAGAGCGCATCCTGCTACACTGAGACCACACTGTGTACCTACTCTCCTCAGCCACTTTCACAGTTGCTGTTACACCCCATAACAGTCGGAAACATGGTTTTTTGTGGTACTGTTCAGTTCAGTTCAGTCACTCAGTCGTGTCCGACTCTTCGCGACCCCATGAATCGCAGCACGCCAGGCCTCCCTGTCCATCAGCAACTCCCAGAGTTCACTCAGACTCGTGTGCATCGAGTCAGTGATGCCATCCAGCCATCTCATCCTGTCGACCCTTCTCCTCCTGCCCCCAATCCCTCCCAGCATCAGGGTCTTTTCCAATGAGTCAGCTCTTCGCATGAGGTGGCCACTATTGGGGAACCCTAGACTCACAGCCAGGATGACCAGAGCCACAACTCAGGACGCAGGGCTTTGGCAGAGTCCTGTCCAGATGTGCTTCCAAGACCAGTGTCCACCGGGGCATCCAGGCCAAATCACAGTCCCTCTGTTGATCATCAGTTAAGAGTGAAATAGGGATAATATCCTAAACCACAATCGGCAGAAGCCCTAAATGCAGTTTCACAATTTGATAAGGCAGTCAATACAGCTTTCTTTTTCTTCCCACACCCCTCCACCAACATATTCATCAAGACGTGTGAGAGAACTTCAAGAGTAGGAAACCCAGGATCACAAAGAGAGGCAGGCAACCACCACTCCACTGAGAGAGGCTGGGTAGAGACTCGTTTCCCTGGCCGGGCTGGTACTGCCCAGAGGCATTATATTGAGAAGGCTGGATTCTCATGATGCCCTTGTCTTAGGTCAGCTCTTCCCAAGTGCGGTCCAGGGAGCTCCCAAGACCCTTTCTGGAGGTTCTCGGGGCCAAATCTGCCTCCCAACAATGCCAAACCAGCACTATCTCCCCGGCCTAATGCTCAGAGGCTATGGGACTCAAGATGACACCGCCACTCAAGGGCCAATGAACGTATGCGTGGTCTCCAGGGGTTTAAAGTATGTTTCAACTCCTAATACTCAAATGTTCCCTATAAGCAAACATATATGGGGGTGTAAATTATAATTTTAAAGAGTGTAAGGAGGTCCTAAGTACGAGAGCCAGACTTGGAAAATTAAAAATACAGGCTGCCCAGTTAAATTTGAATTCAGATAAACAACGAACATTGCATAGGATACATTGGCGTTAGTAAGTTATTAGTTGCTTATCTGGAATTTAGATTCACTTAGGACACGACTGAGCGACTGAGCTGAACTGAGGCATTTTATAAGCCAATGGTAGGCCTAAAAGGCCGAAAAGCTCGTGAACCTTCCCGCTGCTGCTGCTGCTGCTGCTGCTGCTGCTGCTGCTAAGTCGCTTCAGTCGTGTCCAACTCTGTGCGACCCCATAGACGGCAGCCGACCAGGCTCCCCCGTCCCTGGGATTCTCCAGGCAAGAACACTGGAGTGGGTTGCCATTTCCTTCTCCAATGCAGGAAAGTGAAAAGTGAAAGTGAAGTCGCTCAGTCGTGTCTGACTAATAGCGACCCCACGGACTGCAGCCTACCAGGCTCCTCTGTCCATGGGATTTTCTAGGCAAGAGTACTGGAGTGGGGTACCATTGCCTTCTCCGAACCTCCCCGCAGTCCCAGCAATTCCAGGGAAGGCACTTCCGGTCGGACGAGCGGCCAGTGTGCGGCCCCGCCCATCACCGGAAGCCCCTAAGGCCGAGGCCAGGCTGTCCTCCCAGGCCCCGCCCCGCCCCGCCCATCACCGGAAGCCCCTAAGGCCGAGGCCAGGCTGTCCTCCCAGGCCCCGCCCCGCCCCGCCCATCACCGGAAGCCCCTAAGGCCGAGGCCAGGCTGTCCTCCCAGGCCCCGCCCCGCCCCGCCCCGCCTCCTGGCGCTTCGGGCCGCCGAGGCTGGAGCTGGCTGCGGAGCGGGCGGAACCGGCTTCCTGCCTCCAGGGGGCGGCGGCCGCGGCCCGGTCCCGGCTTGGGCAGCTCGGCGCCGCGCCCGCGCCGCTCTTCTGTCTGTGGGAGTGGCGGGCCGGCTCGCGGGCCGCCGAGGCCGGCGGTCGCCATTCCCGTGTCGCTGCGCCCGCGGGGGCCGCCCGAGCCGGCCACCATGCCGCTGGGCCTGAAGCCCACCTGCAGCGTCTGCAAGACCACGTCGTCCTCCATGTGGAAGAAGGGCCCGCAGGGGGAGATCCTCTGCCACCACTGCACAGGCCGGGGCGGCGCAGGCGGCGGGGGCTCCTGCCCGGGGGTGGCCGGCGGCACAGGGGGCGGCGGCGGCGGCGCAGGGGGTGGCTTCGGCGCCGCGACCTTCGCCAGCACCTCGGCCGCCCCTCCGCAGAGCAACGGGGGCGGGGGCGGCAAGCAGGTGAGCCCCTGCGGCCCCTCCCGCGGGCGGAGGCCGGCGCGGCGCGCGGCGGGCGGCGCCCTCCCGGCAGACTGGGCCGGGCCGCCCCCTCCCGTCCGCGACGAGAAGGTCGTCGTTGGTTTGGCCCCTTATCGGCACCTTTTCTCATGAGAAGTTTAAAGTCTAGAGAAGCAGGAAGAGGAAAAACCCCTCAGAAATCCTTCCCCGTGATACTTTGGGTAGCAACCGGACATCTCAGGGTACATACGTTTACACAGAGATGTCTACGGGGTCACGGCTACTGGACCTCTTTCCCTGTTAATAAAGTTTACTTTGTCATAATGTCATGTTATTAAGGTTATCAGGTCATTTTCAATAGTAACATATGTGTTCCGTTGCAGGAGGTGGCATACCACACCCATTCTCTAGCTTAGGAGAGTTGAATTTTTAAGGACTTTTGTGTTATAAACGCAACCGATGAATGGGCTTACCTTGGCATAAACCGACTCCTCTTGCTGCCCGTTGCCCTTTTACAAGTAGTTCACACCTTTTTTGGAGTCTGGAGATGTTTGCCTGTGGCTCTCCGTTTTTAAATTAAGCCAGTTCGTTTGATTATTACCCAGCATGAAAAGAAAAGTTGCACTCTTACTTTATTTTTGAATGTTCGTTTAAAGTGCATACTCTGGGATCCTTGTAAGATGGTTGTATCAGGACAGCAACCTTTCTACACTTTTTATTTCTCTTTTTTTGTTCTTTGTTTATGTAACAGAGTAAGCAGGAAATTCACAGGAGGTCTGCTCGGCTCAGAAACACTAAATACAAATCTGCTCCAGCTGCTGAAAAGAAAGTTTCCACTAAAGGGAAAGGGAGAAGACATATTTTTAAATTAAAAAATGTAAGATGATTGTGGACAGTGTCTTGTACTGTAATTGTGGCATTGTGTGTAGTGTGACCAACCACCGCCTTCATCTCTCACCATTGAACTTGGACTCTGCTCTTGGCAGCTCTTCTGTAGCCTTCTGGGGACTGATCCAGGCTTTCAGAAAGGGAAGGAGCTCTTTTAGGAGGCTTACTGTTATAAAGTTAACGATATCCTCTTTTCCTTGTTTTAGTTTTTTTTCCCCCTGGGGAACATAAAACATGATTCTAAAAGAAACCTAAATCTTGAGCACATTTTATTGGGTTCTCTATGCAAAAGATGAGATGGAGTTACAGTTCTTGGTATGGGCATGGTATTTTTTTTCCCATAGAGCTCTAAGTAAATAATAACACTGGAATTCATTCAGTTCCATATTTGCTTGTTATATGGCCCCAGAAAAATGTTTCTTACTGATTTACAGTGATCAACTTGATGAATATGAATCAAAAGTTTACTAAATGTTTATCTCTAAGAAAATAGATCATTGAAAGACTTGTGCTGGGATAACTGAAAGCTTATTTTTGGTTTTGTAAATACAAGGGACAGTGGTCAAACACACTGGGCAAAGCATTCGATACTGTTTTTTGGGTTTTTGTTTTTTAAACCTCAGTATGGTACTCTGCTTTCAGAACAGAAATGCTTCACTCACCAGTAGAGGCATTTTCTGAAGTTGGGTGTATTCATTTAAAAAACTCAGAGAGGCCTTGCATTATATTCTTGTGCAGATTGTGGATTCTTTCTCTTGAGAGTAAAGGGAAAGGGAAGTCACTCAGTTGGGTCCGACTCTTTGCGACCCCACGGACTGTAGCCTACCAGGTTTCTCCGTCCATGGGATTCTCCAGGCAAGAATACTGGAGTGGGTTACCATTTCCTTCTCCAGGGGATCTTCCCAACTCAGGGATCGAACTAGGGTCTCCTGCATTGGAGGCAGACACTTTAACCTCTGAGCCACCAGGGAAGCCCCTTTCTTGAGAGTAGTTGCTTCTAATTTATTTAGGATTTTAATAAATTTGTTTTCTAAAATGGGATTATTGACTAGACAAAATATGTGAACACTTGATTATAGTTGTACACACTTAAACACCCTTTTCCTCTTATGTATGGTGGAATATGTTTTCTGAAAGTATTTTAATATCAATTTCTCTGGCAACCACTTTCTTCAGGGATATCAAGACATATTTGGGAAGGCGTAGTTACTGTGTTGTGGCGTAAGAGTGTGTATTACAGCTTAAGAAGGAATTTTGATGATTGAGTGGTGGCAAATTACTAGCAACTCCCAAGAAAGCTTCCTTTGGCCTTGGTTCAGACTTGTTAGAAAACTAGTTCTGATTATATTATCATAGCTATAGTTAAGTTGAGATGGAAAATGTCTTTGAGGAGACTTGTTTGTTATTTCCACCTCTGTTGTGCTCAGGCCATTAAAGCCACAGATACTTTTTTAAATTAGATTGTTATGTGCAATAAAGCTCTGAGAAGGGTTCTGTTAGGTATCAGCCACATTATCAGGAGCTTGTCCTTTGATTCTCAGCAATTTTTAAGCTAAAGGTAACAGAAATAACAGCAGAAATATTCAGACCATGCTTAAACGCAGTGTTCAGAAAATTTTTTATTTAACACTGCAGTTCTTGTCACCAAACAACTTTAGTATTTCTCAGATTACAGAACTCATATGTGGCTGGAAAATTGCCTATACACACTACACATACATACACACTACACACACACACATACACACTACACACACACACACACACACACTATGAATGTGCTAATATTTTTTACTTCTGTTTTTTCATAGCCCATCAAAGCTCCTGAGTCCGTTTCCACCATAATCACTGCAGAATCAATCTTCTACAAGGTGAGCATCATAGTTATTGAAGGAAGATTTGAATGCGTTGTGTTTGTGTTGTTGTTTAGTCACTTATCCAACTCTTGTGACCCCATGGACTGTAACCTGCCACGCTCCTCTGTCCATGAGATTTCCGAGGCAAGAGTACTGGAGTGGTTTGCTATTTGCTCCTCTAGTGGGTCTTCCCACCCTGGGACTGAAGCTCCATCTCCGGCATTGCAAGTGGATTCTTTACCCCTGAGCCACATGGAAGGCATAAGGCAGTACCAAAATATTGGGTTAGTCTAAAGGTCTTCGCTGCTCTGTATAAGGTGTGGTTGTGTTTTTTGTTCCTTTGTAAACTCTTTTTCCCCGTACATGGTATTAAATAACATCCAGAGCTGAGTGGGGAGAGGAAGTTGCCTACTGAAATATTATGTGAGGATCTTAAGATCTTAGGTATTTTTAAATGTAGATGATGGGAATTGTTTTAAAAATACAGATGTGTGGTGTGGAGCCAGGGCAACGAGCCATCCTAGTCAACCTGAGAACACTGACGGCTAAGGAGGGAGAGGAGAGATTTGGACAAATAGGGGATGGAGCCTGACACAGAGATGGGAGTGGGCACAGACATTCAAAAAGGCCTTCAAGAAGTGAGAGGAGAAAGGAAGTAGTGGGGATTGGCTGCTCCTGGAAGTCCATGGTGAGGAAGAGAGAGGCGAAGTTGTTTTCATAAAAGCACTGCTCTCTAAGACTGTACAGAGGTGGGCTCCTGAGCTGGTACAGGAGCCTCAGCTGCAGTGCTCCCTCATGTAGCTTTTAGCAAGTCACTTAACATTGTCCAGTGCAGTGGTTCTGGCGAAAAAAGTAGGGATTGTACTATTGTGATATAAAATTATTTTTATAAACAAATGTTTTCTCCAGCTGCAAGTCATCATGTGTATGTGAAATTTTTTTATTCAAAAATGAAACAACTTCAGGGACTTCCCTGGTGGTTTATTGATTGAGAATCTGCCTTCCAGTGCAAGGGACTCGGGTTTGATCCCTGATCCGGGAAGTAAGATCCCATACGCCTAGGGGCAGCTAAGCCAGTGAGCCACAATTAGAGAGCCCATGTGCTGCAACTGCTGAGCCCACACACCACCGCAAGAAGCCCTTTGGCTGCAACAAGAGAGCCTGTGCACCACAGCTAGAGAAAGCCCACAGGCCCCAGTGAGGAGAGCACAGCAGCCAAGCCCCAGCGCTGCCGAAGACAGGGAAAGAAACAGCCGTAGAATCGGCATCAATCACAACCACGCAAATGCCGCCGCACCAGACCTTCTCGAAGACCTTCTGTTGACCACTTGGAAAACTGTTGTTTTCATATGAAGGAAGTTTCAGTTCACACCTGTAGTGTTGTTCTGTTATTTTAAATATAGACTTATCTTCTGTTTCTCCCAGGGAGTGTATTACCAAATTGGAGATGTTGTTTCTGTAATTGATGAACAAGATGGAAAACCCTACTATGCTCAGATCAGAGGTTTCATCCAGGACCAGTACTGTGAGAAGAGTGCGGCGCTGACGTGGCTCATTCCCACTCTCGCTAGCCCCAGGGACCAGTTCGACCCTGCGTCCTACATTGTGGGTGAGTTAGACAGGGACGGACAGGTTCTTGAACCAGTTTATTTCCCGTTATTATGTGAAAGTGTATTCATCTGCTTGGGCCGCCATGACAAAATACGATAAACTGAATGGGCTAAACAACAGAAGTTTCCTGCCTCACAGGATCACAGGATTCTGGAGGCTGCAAGTCCAGGGTCAAGGTGCTGTCAGCGTCGGTTTCTGGTGAGAGCTCTCTGCCTGGCTTGTGGACAGCCACTTTTTGGTTGTGTCCTCACATGAGCTTACCTCTGTGTGCGTGTACTCCTAGCATCTCTTCCTCTTCTTATAAGGTCACCAATTCTATTGGATGAGAGCTGCGTCCTTACAGCTTCATGTAACCTTAAATACCTCTCTAAATGCCCTCTCTCCAAATGTTACCACATTAGGGATTAGGACTTCAGCATATGAATTTGGAGGCGTACAATTCAGTCCATAACAAAGAAGCATAAGTACAAAAAAGATAATTTTACAGAAAATATGAAATCTTATAAAGCTAGGGTTTGAGGCTATCAATCATTTTGAGTTATGGGGCAGTATGCACCTACTAAAAAGCTGTGTGGATAAGATGTTTCTGGGTGACCCAGGGTTAAACTCTATTAAAAGAATTTATTGCTCAAGAACTAGATTATTTAGGTAACATACAAAAAGTTACTTAAAAAATAATTTCTAGAGGAACTGTCATGTTTATGTTTCAGCATCTTACAAATTCTTAACATATGTTCCTCTACACATCACACACGTCATCCTGGACCATTTGTAACGTGTTATATTGTTGGTGGTGGTTGAAATGGCAGTCACTATACTCATTGATTTCAAGGCTCACCAAAGAATTGATTCTTGACATAGACTCACAAGAAGTTGTTGATAAATAGAATTTTGAAAGTGTTTAGAGTTTTAAAATTACCCCCAAACTTTTCAACCTTTCTACAATGAGCATACATTACTTTTTCATTCTAAGAAAAAACACAAAAGGTATTTTTCCGAGAGAATGGAAGGACAAATAAAGTATCACTGTTACTCTCACCTGTGTGTCAAGTTTTGACACATGGCCGAGCTGTTTTAGTCTTCTGCTTGTAAGTACATAGAAGAGTGAACTTACCTGTCCCATCAGATCGGATCGTCAGCAGAGGCAGTAATGTGCCCGAACCACCTCTCGGGCTTCTCTCTCATCTCCTCTTCCTAATGTTCTGAAGGAGACCACATATCATAAAGTTTCAGAGCCCAGACTCTGGAACTAGACTGTCTGGGTTCATAGGACAGCCACTTACTAGCTGTGTGATCTTGAGCATGTTCCCTCACCTCTCTTGCCTCTTTCCCTCATGTAAAATGGGAATAATCATGGTACCTAACTCAGAGGGTTGCTGTGAGGATTCAAAGCATTGATGTATCTGTCAAGTATTTAGATGAGTGTAGATATATAGTAGCGGAGAAGGCAGTGGCACCCCACTCCAGTACTCTTGCCTGGAAAATCCCATGGATGGAGGAGCCTGGTGAGCTACAGTCCATGGTGTTGCTGAGAGTCGGACATGACTGAGCGACTTCACTTTCACTTTTCACTTTCATGCATTGGAGAAGGAAATGGCAACCCACTCCAGTGTTCTTGCCTGGAGAATCCCAGGAGCCTGGTGGGCTGCTGTCTATGGGGTCACACAGAGTCGGACACGACTAAGGTGACTTAGCAGCAGCAGCAGCAGCAGACATATAGTAGACATTATATAAGGCTAAATATCACTTTTAGAATCCTTTCTATATTGAGTTATACTTTGAAAAGAATGCTATCTTCCTTAAGCAGTTAAAAGCAGAAAAAAATGATGGGAAGTAACTTCAAAATGATACATATTTCAAGGACTAATGTCAGGTTAGCACCAGACCAGTTTCTTGTAGTGTTGAGGAATTTTAATTTTTATGAAAATGATATATATCTTCAAAAATGTAAATGGTGGCTCCCTTCCAGGACCAGAGGAGGATCTTCCAAGGAAGATGGAATACTTGGAATTTGTCTGTCATGCACCTTCTGAATATTTCAAGTCACGTTCATCACCATTTCCCACAGTTCCCACCAGACCAGAGAAGGGCTATATATGGACTCATGTTGGACCCACTCCTGCAATAACTATAAAGGAAACAGTTGCCAACCATTTATAGTTTAAGAAGTAAACCTGGATTTCTAGTTCCCTTGTATCTGTACCACTGTAAGACATGCCACATGTTTCTTTAATGAAATTCTTGGATGGAAAAATGACTAAAGTAATCACTAGCTTGTTTATTACTAGTCACTTAGAAAATTAAGAGAGAGAGAAAAGAATTAAATATATTTTGAAATGAAGTATTACATACACATTAAGTGTGTATGTCCTCCCAGGCAAATACTGTCATTTCCAGGGAGACTATTAGGAACAGGTAGTGTCTATTTTTCTCCTTAATTTATTTCTAGAAACTCATAAAATGGATTGTATTTTTCTATAAGAATAAATTAAGATATAAATTTGTAACCAAGGGCTAAATCAAGCAAAATATAGCTATGATCAACAATATCTCTCACAGTATCTCTTTAAAAAGCTTTATTATCTAGAAAATATATTAACAGACTGTTGACTGCTTTATTAAGGAAAGTGATTGGTAGATGATTTTTATTAGCCCAGGCATTTTAAAACTTTCATCTAATTCTTCTGTAGTAGGGAGAAATTCAGAATCATTTGGTTGATTTTAACAGAGCTGCTCTTCACTGCTCTGACCTACTTTCTCAGTCGGAACGAGGCTTCATCAAAATGTTAGGCTTATAGTGTGGACAGTCACCTTCAGTGAACACACAGGAAATATGCTGTGTAGACACCCCAGAGCAGTAGTTTCTTGACTGCGCCTAGGACTAACATTGGACAGCCATAAAAATGATTAACAGGTCATTAGATTGATATCTTTTAGGATTTGAAATAGCTCAACTGGAATCCCATCACCTCCACTAGCTTTGTTCGTAGTGATGCTTCCTAAGGCCCATTTGACTTCGCATTCCAGGATGTCTGGCTCTATGTGAGTGATCACACCATCATGATTATCTGAGTCGTGAAGATCTTTTTTGTATAGCTCTTCTGTGTATTCTTGCCACATCTTCTTAATATCTTCTGCTTCTGTTTGACCCATACCATTTCTGTCCTTTATTATGCCCATCCTTGCATGAAAATTTCCCTTGGTATCTCTTAATTTTCTTGAAGAGATCTCTAGTCTTTCCCATTCTATTGTTTTCCTCTATTTCTTTGCATTGATCTCTGAGGAAGCCTTTCGTATCTCTCCTTGCTATTCTTTGGAACTCTGCATTCAAGTGGGTATATTCTGCATTCAAATGGGTTTATCTTTCCTTTTCTCTGCCTTTCGTTTCTCTTCTTTTCATAGCTGTTTGTAAAGCCTCCTCAGACAACCATTATGCCTTTTTGCAATTCTTTTTCTTGGGAATGGTCTTGATCCCTGTCTCCTGTACAGTGTCATGAACCTCTGTCCATAGTTCTTCAGGCACTCTATCAGATCTAATCCCTTGAATCTATTTGTCACTTTCTCTATATAGTTGTAAGGGATTTGATTTATGTCATACCTGAATGGTCTAGCGGTTTTCCCTACTTTCTTCAATTTAAGTCTGAATTTGGTATTAAGGAGTTCATGATCTGAGCCACAGTCAGCTCCTGGTCTTGTTTTTGCTGACTGTATAGAGCTGCTCCATCTTTGGCTGCAAAGAACATAATCAGTCTGATTTTTCACTGTTGACCATCTGGTGATGTCCATGTGTAGAGTCTTCTCTTGTGTTGTTGGAAGAGGGTGTTCGCTATGACCAGTGCGCTCTCTTGGCAAAACTCTGTTAGCCTTTGCCCTGCTGCATTCTGTACTTCAAGGCCAAAGTTGCCCATTACTCCAGGTATATCTTGACTTCCTACTTTTATATTCCAGTCTCCTATAATGAAAAGGATGTCTTTTGGGTGTTAGTTCTAAAAGGTCTTGTAGGTCTTCATAGAACTATTCAACTTCAGCTTCTTCAGCATTATTGGTTGGGGCATAGATGTGAATTACCGTGATATGGAATTGTTTGCCTTGGAAATGAACAGAGATCATTCTGTTGTTTTTGAGATTCCATCCAAGTACTGCATTTTTGGACTCTTGTAGACTATGATGGCTACTCCATTTCTTCAAAGGGATTCTTGCCCACAGTAGTAGATATAATGGTCATCTGAGTTAAATTCACCATTTCCAGTCAATTTTAGTTCACTGACATTCCTAAAATGTCAGTGTTCACTCTTGCCATCTCCTGTTTGACTACTTCCAATTTGCCTTGATTCATGGACCTAACATTCCAGGTTCCTGTGCAATATTGCTCTTTGCAGCATCAGACCTTGCTTCTGTCACCAGTCACATCCACAGCTGGGTGGTGTTTTGCTTTGGCTCCATCTCTTCATTCTTTCTGGAGTTATTTCTCCACTGATCTCCAGTAGCATATTGGCCACCAACCAACCCAGGGAGTTCATATTTCAGTGTCCTATCTTTTTGCCTTTTCATACTGTTCGTGAGGTTTTCAAGGCAAGAATTGAAGTGGTTTGTCATTCCCTTCTCCAGTGGACCACGTTTTGTCAGAACCCTCCACCATTATCAGCAAATTTGGAAAACTCAGCAGTGGCCACAGGACTGGATAAGGTCAGTTTTCATTCCAGTCCCCAAGAAAGGAAACGCCAAAGAATGCTCAAACTACTGCACAATTACACTCATCACACACTAGCAAAGTAATGCTCAAAATTCTCCAAGCCTAGCTTCAACAGTACATTAACCATGAACTTCCAGATGTTCAAGCTGGATTTAGAAAAGGCAGAGGAACCAGAGATCAAATTGCCAACATCCACTGGATCATGGAAAAAGCAAGAGAGTTCCAGAAAAACATCTACTTCTGCTTTATTGACTATGCCAAAGCCTTTGACTGTGTGGGTCACAACAAACTGGAAAATTCTTCTAGAGATGGGAATACCAGACCACCTAACCTGCCTCTTGAGAAACCTATATGCAGGTCAGGAAGCAAGAGTTAGAACTGGACATGAAACAACATACTCGTTCCAAATAGGAAAAGGAGTACGTCAAGGCTGTGTATTGTCACCCTGCTTATTTAACTTCTATGCAGAGTACATCATGAGAAATGCTGGGTGGGAAGAATCACAAGCTGGAATCAAGATTGCCAGGAGAAATATTAATAACCTCAGATATGCAGATGACACCACCCTTGTTGTAGAAAGTGAAGAAGAACTAAAGAGCCTCTTGATGAAAGAGGAGAGTGAAAAAGTTGGCTTAAAGCTCAGCATTCAGAAAACTAAGACCATGGCATCCGGTCCTATCACTTCATGGCAAATAAATGGGGAAGCAATAAAAACTGACAGATTTTATTTTGAGGGGGCTCCAAAATCACTGCAGATGGTGACTCAGCCATGAAACTAAAAGACACTTGCTCCTTGGAATAAAAGTTATGACCAACCTAGACAGCATATTAAAAAACAGAGACATTACTTTGCCAACAAAGGTCTGTCTAGTCAAGGCCAAAGTTTTTCCAGTAGTCATGTATGGATTTGAGAGTTGGACTGTAAAGAAGGCTGAGCACCGAAGAATTGATGCTTTTGAACTGTGGTGTTGGAGAAGACTCTTGAGAGTCCCTTGGACTGCAAGGAGATCCAACCAGTCCATCCTAAAGATCAGTCCGGGGTGTTCATTGGAAGGATTGATGTTGAAGCTGGAACTCCAATACTTTGGCCACCTAATGTAAAGAACTGACTTATCTGAAAAGGCCCTGATGCTGGGAAAGATTGAAGGCGGGAGGAGAACGGGATGCCAGGATGAGATGGTTGGATGGCATCACCGACTCAATGGACATGAGTTTGAGTAAACTCCAGGAGTTGGTGATGGACAGGGAGGTCTGGTGTGCTGCGGTCCGTGCAGTCGCAAAGAGTTGGACACGTTGCAAAGAGTCAGACATGTTGCAGAGTCAGACATGACTGAGCAACTGAGCACTGATATTTAAAAAAAAGTCCACCCCAAAGTTAAAGCCATCTGCTGTGGATTCATCACAACAGACCTAAAACAGTGTTTGAGATTTAGAAGGTCAGGCACAGGAATTCTAGTCAGGATTCAGGGACTGATTTTACTTCAAGGGCAGGTCATCTGCTTTGGGGAGCAACAGCTTCAAAGTAGGGGGAAGTGGGCTTACATGTACTTGCCTCCTCTCCTCTTCTGAGCTGACCATTATTTCCCAACCCCAGGAAAACTTACCAGAATCTAATTTAATTATAATGATTTTGAATTGTAGCAGTTTTAACTGTTACCATTTTTATACACCATTATGGTTTATTAGTTGGAAGAAAGTTATGATTTGTATATTGTAGATACATAGGTCTATGTTCTAGTTAATCTCTTCACAAAAGTTGTTGTAAAATTGATTGTAAATACCATTGTAAATAACTAAATGCTAGTATTCAGAGTTGTGGATTAAAATGTATTTTTCCCAATATATTTACTTTTAATTTACTTCATTCATTTGTTTCATGTAAATAAGGGTTTTCCACCCCACAGTGGTGTAAGTGGAAGACACTAGTGTAGTACTCGTGATTTGGAGTGAAGATTTGTCATCAATATGTAATAGATACTAGGATTCTGAAAAGAATGACCGATCAATGAAATGGATACAAAGTAAGGTATTTATTAAATGAAATATTTTGAAACCAGTGTATAAACTGATCATTTGTTTATAAATTGGTGGACACTTGTGTAGTATCTTTTAGAATTAAGATTGAGTTTTCATTTGCCTCCTTAGCAAACACCAGTGGCTCCTGTTGCAGTGTAGATCTGTGTCTAATCCTATAATGGAAGGTCTGTGCCGATGTGGCCCACAGACTGTGTTCCCAGCCTCGTCACCAAGGGGCTGAGAGACGAATGCAGGCTCCAGTTTGTCCTTGCTCTCCTTTCACGTTCATCTTCCCTCCAGACTGCCTGCCCTGGTGATTTTAGACCCCAGCCTGGACACAGAAGCAAAAGCCTTACACAGGCTGTTCAGCGGGCTCCAATCATGGTGTAAGGTAATATTTCTGTAACAGGTTCTTACCGTTCTACATGGCTCTGTAAATCCTGATACAGTTATGGAGACACTGAAGGATAAAGCAAAGAATTGCTGTTTTTCATTACAACTATTTAGAATTAACTTGGCCTTTTTAAAAAATAACTGTGTACGTGTATTATTTTGGTAAATTTCTTTTAATTGAAAAGTAATGAAGGATGTCACAAAAATTCCTAACAATGTGTATATAGTTTAAAAACTCTTTTCTGTTCAAGAAGTGGGAATCATGAACCATTATTTCTCACTGAACATGACAGACTGGCTTGAAGTAATTACTCAATTACAGACAGCAGCTCCAATCAGCCTCAGCTTCTAGTGACATCATCACTATTTCACATTACTCTCACTCCTGTGTCCCAGCTGTTGTGGAAGGGAGCAAGTTTGACAAAAACACCTAATACCTTCAGTACTTCTCCCTGTGGGTAGGAAAGGTGCAAGTTAAAAAGACCATAACTTTAAAGAATGAAGGTGCTCTTAGGGAAATACACAGTTTGAAAAAACTCTCAATTCAGACATCTTCTCCAAAAAGATAGTAGAGAAAGAAAACACTGTTGACTGAGGGTTAAATTAGAATGCGCTGCCCCATCACAGGCATTTGGCTGAGGTCGCACAAACAAAGGTCACACAAAGGCCCTTTTGTGCGGCCAAGCAGGGACAGTCATTTTGTACATGTTCTCCAGATAGACAGTAAGCGGTCCTCTGGGAACTGGACAGCACCATTTGTCACATGCAGCTCTTCCTGGTGATTGGGGTGACCGCCTCCGTGAGCTCACTGACTCTGAGGGGTGAAAGGGGCAAGCATGTCTGTATGACAGGAAGACTTGAGCAGTTTGGGGCACTGAAGTGTGGCTCCTACTCTCCACAGAAACTGGAGGATGGGGTGCCCTGTCCTGCCAGTTACATGTCAAAGGCTTGGCTCCCAGGGCCTTGAGAGAGACACTGCTAGGGCGCAAACCTGACTAAGGCTTATTTAGTTTCTTAAAAATACATTTCAAAGAGTATGAGAAAATACAAGTTTTCTAAGGTAAATACTCAGACCTAAAGGAAAATCTCTTGCCTTATTTTCAACAGAATTAAGTGTCTTATTTTAAATTCCTGTTTGTCTTAACAGTGCCCTAAATTTGGACGAGGGAGACATGGGCAGCTTCATGACTCGGGCCTCACAGTGGGGCCGCATTTAGGACATGTTGGCGTCTGTCAGGGTTTCAATATGGCGGCCACACCAGGGCTGGGGAGAGGCCCAGGGCTGCAGCTCACCTTTCGCTCACCGGGACCCTCGGTCAGGGCATATCCTCTACCACCATACTTGGTGGTCCTCATGGTTGTGGCTTTATTAACAGGACTAAGAGGTTCTGAAATACAAAGGCCAACACCATCATCTCTTGCTGAAGGAAAATTCATTTTCTATCCATTCTCCTCCAGTACTTTTGTACCTAGCAGATTCACAAATATCATACTTGAATTATCCACGTTTTATATTTTAAGAATTATGCGGATTTTGAGTGTGTTTTTAGATTCTACTGCCCTCCCCTGAATTTATACCAGTGAATCAGGAGCACATTACAATCCCCTGTGGAGCTTTAACAACTAAAACAAACAAACAAACAAAAAAACGAAAAAGGAAACCCTGCTGGGAAGTTCTCGCAAGCAACCAAGTAAACCAGTGTCTGTGGGTGTGAGACTAGGACCCCATTAGGTTCCTAAGAATCTAGTAAAATTTAAGAAAATCCAAAAAAATGTTTACAGTTCCAGAGGCGACTCTGACGAGCAGCCAGAGATGAGAACCACTCCTCAGGCTAGTTCTCTCTGTATGTAAAATGCAGGTGATAAAGACTTCAGTTTCTACACCTGCTTTGAGGTAACTGAGGAAGCTCATCAAAGGCCTGTTTATACCAGTTAGCCTTGTTAAAAAGTAATTAGTCCCCTGTCAGGGAACCCGACATACACTGAGCACTCTGGGCACTCTCGACTACTCCCCAGCTCAGGTGTGGCTCGTTTACCTGACCCCAGAGCTCGGACTTGCTCGCCTCCTACTGCAGCCCCCTGACCAATCAGGTGTTTCCACATAGCCTCTCAGCTGATGAAGCTCCTGCCAGGCATTGGGGAGGAGGCTGTGCTGCTGGGAGGTCCTGCACCTCCTGCATCTGTGGGTGGTTTTCCCTCGACCGAAGGACCCCAGAATCCCTACTAAATTGCTTGAGTTTTGTCACTCAACAGTTTTGGTGAGGACGTGGGTCCTGACAACTCATTGGAAAAGACCCTGATGCTGGGAAAGATCGAGGGCAGGAGGAAAAGGGCGCATCAGAGGATGAGATGGCTCTGTGGCATCCATGATGCCAAGAACATGAACCTGGGCAAACTCCAGGGTATGGTGAGGGACAGGGAGGCCTGGCTTGCTTCAGTCCATGCGGTGGCAAAGAGTCAGACACAACCGGGCGACTGAACAGCAACAACGTGGGTCCTGAAGACGGCTGCTGGAGATGCCAGGGCGGTCCCAAACTGTGGCGAAGGGAGCCTGGAAGCCCTTGATTTCACTGCCTTTTTGCCACTCTCCAGGATGCTCTTAGTTTGCCTTCTGAGCTCTTCAAGTTTGTCTGGGTCCTTCCTGGAGGACAATTGGAGCGTGAGAAACTCCAGGTCTCGGGGGCGACAGCACTGGGACTCTGCGGCCAACCTGCTATGCAAGGTAAGCACTTCGGGGAGGCCCTGCCAGGTCCTTGCCCCTAGCCTTGCTCTGTCATTGGTTCTTTCTGGGGCGCCTGAGGGGGGACCTTGTGGGTCCCATCTGAGATGACCTTGTCTTTTTTTAAAGATAAGCTTTCTGGGTAACAAAGGCAGAAGGGACGCTCAGCCTGGGTGCCCCACTGGGAAGAGCCGCCTGGCAAGACCTCCAGCCAGGTGGAGGTTTCTGCAGGTCCCGGGCGCAATGTCCTGGTGGGCCGGGAGGGTCTTGCTTCCCGAGGAGCTGCCCTGGAGAGGACGGCTCTGGGGTGGCCGCAGCCCAGCCTGAGGCTCAGCTGAGTGGGGCACTCGGTGGTGGATGACTCCTTCCTCTTTGGTTAAGCCTGTGAGCAGAGCCCATGCTCAGGTGGCCCCCCAGCCCCTTGGCTCCCTGTGCCTCTCCCCTCCTGCCCACAGGTGCCCACGGGTGCAGGCTTGCTGATGCACGCACACACAGGCAGGGGGCTGTCCCCCTTCCCACCCCTCTCCTGCCCCTCTCCTCCCACAGACAGCACACTGGCCTCGCCATCAGCATTAGTGCCCACATCTCTGAAGGACGGGTGCAGACTGGCCTGTCTTGGGTTTACGCGTGCCATCGCTTGATGTGTTCTGGCTAGCTTTTGTTTTTTACTGTATATTTAGAGCAATAAAATCACACAGCAATTAAAAAAAAGACAGCCAGAAACACTAAGTCTGGTTGAACTGAGATCGTTTCAACAAGGAATAATAATGGGAACCCGTCAACCTAAAGGAAGCAAGATGGCAACTGTGAGGAGACTCACGAAGCCTCAAGGTAAGTCCAAAGAGTAAACTGTTGTGGGACTTGCAGAAGTAAGTGGAGACAAGAAGTATCTGGTGGTTTCACCAGCTGGCACAATCTTGAGTAGATAGATTTCAAGACATTTAAAGCCATTACAGTGTCCACCACTGTAAAAGAAATCTCAGGAAAAGACAACAGCTCTGTTACTAGTGGAGATCGCGAAGCCAGCACGGCAGAGCTGGTGGGGCTCTGGCCACCTAAGACACCTGTGCTATGGTAAGCTGGTCACGAATGGGCTGGATTGACACCTGTCACGTGCCAGGCTCAATAAATTTTGCATGTAACTAACAAGGCGCATGTGAAACCACAGACCGAGCGACCCAAGTGTAGCTACAGAAGTGGAGTCCTCAGTCTCCGAGAACCGAGCTCACCACCTCCCGGCACACCTGCCCGCCTTGCGTCTAAGAACTTTGGCCCCAGAGGCTGTCAGTATATACCTAAATGGCAACATCTTACTGAGACAACCTAGAATCACAGTGGCTATTATGGGGAACCTCCCCATTGCCTAAGATATTTCATTTAAGAAGGGTGATTGAAAGCAATGGTTCCCAAATAGAATGTGATACTTGTTTGCTTTAAAAAAATATTTTTAAACTGAGGTATAATTGACACATTAGTTTCAGGTGTACAACATCAATGATTCAGTATTTGTATACATCACAAAATGACCACCACGTAAGTCTAGCTAATATGCCACCATACATAGTTACAGACTTCTCTTGTGATGAAAAGTTTTAAGATTTAACAACTTGTCAGATGTACAATGCAGTGTTATTAAGTACAGCCCCCGTGCTGTGTGTACATCATATCCCCATGACTGACAGCTGGAAGTTTGTACCTTTCGGCTTTACGCGTTTCGCCCCCTCTCCACGCTCTGTCTCCACCTCTTGGAATTACCAATTCATTCTCTGTATATGAGGTCGTGTTTTATTATTATTTTTTAGATTCTTCACATAAGTGAAACTGTATGGTTTTATTTCTCTGACTTATTTCACTTAGCATAGTGCCCTCCAGGTCCACCTGTCTTGCTGCAAATTATGAGAGCTAAATCTCTTTTGTTACTTAAATCTTTTTATGAGGCTGGTTAATACCGTGCACATGTACTGCCATTTCTTTATCCATTCACCCATCAGTGGACACAGGTTGTTTCCACAACTCAGCTCTTGTAAAGAATGCTGCAGTGAACACGGCGGTGCTTGTGTATTTTTGAATTAGTGTTTCCTGTTTTCTCTGGACAAAGACCCAGGTAATGGGAATGCTGGATCATACAGTCATTCTGTTTTTAACTTTTTCAGAAGCCTTTATACTGTTCTCTGTAGTGGCTGGATGCATTTACGTTTTCATCCACAGTGCACAAGGGTTCCATTTTCTCCACATCCTTGCCAACATTTTTTATTTCTTGTACTTCTGATAACAGCCATTCTAACAGATGTGAGTGGTCATCTGATTGTGTCTGATTGGCATTGCCCTGATCTGTGATGTTGAACATCCTTCCATATACCTGTTGGCCATCTGTATGTCTTCTTTGCAAAAAAATGCCCAGGTCCTCTGCTCATTTTCTAGATTATTTCATTATTTTTGCTGTCGACTTGAATGAGTTCTTAGTATATTTTGGATATTAATCCCTTATCAGAAATATTATTTGCAAATATTTTCTGACACTGGTAGTTTACCTTTTCATTTTGCTGATGTGGTTCAACATGTTCATTTTTGCTTTTGTTGCCTTTGCTTATGGTTTTAATTCCAAAAAATTGTCACTGAGACCTGTGTCAAGGAGATCACCCACTGTTTCTTCTAGGAGTTTTATGCTTCCGGGTCTTGCATTTCAGTCTCTAATCCACTTCGAGGTAAACTGTGTGTGTGGTGTAAGATAATGTCCCAGTTCCATCTGTTGCATGTGGCTGGCCAGGTTCCCCGGCGCCGTTTTTGAAGATACTGTCCTTTCACTATTGCATGTTCTTGACTTTGTCGTAAATTGACCATAAATATGTGGGTTTGTTTCTGGGCACTCTGTTAGGTTCCATTGATCTGTGTGTCTGTTTTTATGGCAGCACCATTACTGTTTTGATTACTATATTATAGTTTTAAATCCGAGAGTATGAGGCCTCCAGATAAGTTTAAGGTCCTTTGGTTCTTTGAAGTCTTCTGTGGCTTCTGTGTAAGTTACAGGGTTGCTTGTTCTACTTCTGTGAGAAATGCTGTTGGAATTTTGACAGGGATTGCGCTGAATGTGTAGACTGCTTTGGTGATAGTCTTCAGGCACTCGATCAGATCTGCCTCCTTGAATCTGTTTGTCACTTCCACTGTATAATCGTAAGGGATTTCATTTAGGTCATACCTGAATGACTAGTGGTTTTCCCTACTTGCTTCAATTTAGGTCTGAATTTTGCAATAAGGAACTCATGATCTGAGCCACAGATAGTTCCCCAGTCTTCTTTTGGCTGACTGCATAGAGCTTCTCTTCCGTTGCAAAGGACATAATCAGTCTGATTTCAGTATTAACCGTCTGGTGATGTCCGTGTGTGGAGTTGTCTCTTGTGTTGGTGGAAGATGGTGTTTCCTATGACCAGTGCGTTTTCTTGGCAAACTTTTAACCTTTGCTGTTCTTCATTTTGTACCCCAAGGCCAAACTTGCCTGTTACTCCAGGTATCTCTTGACTTCCTACTTTTGCATTCCGGTCCCCTATAATGAAAAGGACATCTTTTTTGGTGTTAGTTCTAGAAGGTCTTGGAGGTCTTCATAGAACTGTTCAACTTCAGCTTCTTCCGCATTAGTGGTTGGGGCACAGACTTGAATTACTGTGATGTTGAATGGTTTGCCTTGGAACCGAACTGAGATCATTCTGTCGTTTTTGAGATTACATCCATGTACTGCATTTCGGACTCTCCTTGTTGATTATGATGGCTAATCCATTTCTTCTAAGGGATTCTTGCCCACAGTAGTAGATATAATGGTTGTTTGAGTTAAATTCACCCATTCCAGTCCATTTTAGTTCGCTGATTCCTTAAATGTTGATGTTTGGTCTTGGCATCTCCTGTTTGACCTCTTCCAATTTGCCTTGATTCATGGAACTAAGATTCCAGGTTCCTATGCAATATTGGTTTTTAGAGCATCAGACTTGACTTTCACCATCACACATCCACAAGTGGGCATTGTTTCTGCTTTGGCTCAGCCTCTTCATTCCTTCTGAAGCTGTTTCTCTGCTCTTCCCAGTAGCATATTGGCTTATTGGCCACCTACCAACCTGGGGGGTTCATCTTTCAGTGTTGAATCTTTTTGATTCAGCTATATATATATATATACACACACATATATCCATTATTTTACAGGTTATTTTCCCATATAGGTTATTCTGCAGTATTGAGTGGAATTCTCTGTGCTATGGTATCTGCTATGCCGTAGATCCTTGCTTATTATATATTTTAGTGTATATGTGGAGAAGGCAATGGCACCCCACTCTAGTACTCTTGCCTGGCAAATCCCATGGACAGAGGAGCCTGGTGGGCTGCAGTCCATGGGGTCACTAGGAGTCAGACACGACTGAGCGACTTCAATTTCACTTTTCACTTTCATGCATTGGAGAAGGAAATGGTAACCCACTCCAGTATTCTTGTCTGGAGGATCCCAGGGACGGGGGAGCCTGGTGGGCTGCCGTCTATGGGGTCGCACAGAGTCAGACATGACTGAAGTGACTTAGCAGCAGCAGTAGTATATATGTTAACCCTAAATTCCTAATTTATTCCTCCCCCCACCTTTCCCTCTTGGTAACCATTAGTTTTTTTGTTTTCTAAGTCTGTGAATCTCTTTTCATAAATAAGTTCATTTGCATCATATTTTTAGATTCCACATGTAAGTGATATATATTTATCTTTGACTTATTTTTCTTTCTATGATAATCTCTAGGTCCATCAGTTCAGTTCAGTTTCTCAGTCATGTCCAACTCTTTGCAACCCCATGGACTGCAGAATGCCAGGCTTCCCTTCATCACCAACACCTAGAGCTTACTCAAACTCATGTCCATTGAGTCGGTGATGCCATCCAACCATCTCATCCTCTGTCATCCCCTTCTCCTCCTGCCCTCAATCTTTCCCAGCATCAGGGTCTTTTGCAATGAGTCAGTTCTTCACATCAAGTGGCCAAAGTATTGGAGCTTCAGCTTCAACATCAGTCCCTCCAATGAACACCCAGGACTGATCTCCTTTAGGATGGACTGGTTGGATCTCCTTGCAGTCCAACGGACTCTCAAGAGTCTTCTCCAACACCACAGTTCAAAAGCATCAGTTCTTCAGCACTCAGCTTTCTTTATAGTCCAAATCTCACATCCATACATGACCACTGGAAAAACCATAGCCTTGACTAGATGAACCTCTGTTTGCAAAGAACTGTCTCTGCTTTTTAGTATGCTGTCTAGGTTGGTCATAACTCTTCTTCCAACATGTTGCTAGAAATGCTATTGTTTCATTTTTGTTTTTGTTTTTTATAGCCGAGTGATCTTTCTCTGTATGTATATATCACGCCTTCTTTATCCATTGCTCTGTTGATAGACATTTAGGTTGCTTCCTTTCTTCTGTTGTAAACAGTGCTGCAGTGAACATTGAGGGACATGTGTCTTTTCAAAGAATGGCTTTCTCCGGATATAGCCCGGGCGTGGGATGGCTAGATCATATGGTAGTTCTGTGTTTAGTGTTTTAAGGAACTTCCATATTGTTCTCTGTAGTGGCTGTTCCAGTTTATTCCCACTAACAGT
The DNA here is from genome assembly GCF_042477335.2 of Ovis canadensis. Lineage (NCBI taxonomy): Eukaryota > Metazoa > Chordata > Mammalia > Artiodactyla > Bovidae > Ovis > Ovis canadensis. The sequence goes on from NC_091248.1 coordinate 24,197,641, forward strand.
GTAAAAGGGTTCTCATTTCGAGTTTATTTTTGCATATGCTGTTAGAGAATGTTCTCATTTCATTCTATCACACATGGCTGCCCCATTTTCCAACACCACTTATTGAAGACACCGTCTCCTGTCTGTTGTATATTCTTGCCTCCTTCCTCATAGAGCAGGTGACCATAAGTATGTGGGTTTATCTCTGGGCTTCCTATTCTTTTTCTATTGATCTATATTTTTGTTTTTGTGCCAAATTCTGGCACAAAAACAGGAGTTTGATCCCACAGTTTACTTGATTATTCGTTGAGTTCACAGCCATTTTAGATTTCTTATGAAAAAAGGTATTTGTCAGGAAGCATTTAACAGGAGGCTTCGTGTGTGCTGTTTTGGATCTGTCATGAATCCTCTGTTCCTTATTAATTCCTGAATATTCAGGAATTAAGAGGGGTGGCAAACCGCTCCCAGGGCTGAGGAATGCATGCATTTCCTTCATTACTTTTTTCATATGGTTATAAGTAACTATTTATGACCCTCTTCCTTTTTATGAACCACTGGGGTCCAGCCCCCGCAGGATCCAGGGAAACCCGAAGGAGAAACGGTGTCGGCGATTGTGATTGATTTAGAGAGAGAGAGATAGTTAAGAATGTGTAGATAAGAAAATAGAGGAGAGAAGAAAAGAGGCTGGTGTTCCTTGGTTTATACAGAAAATAAATAAAGTCTCAAGACAAGAGACTTGCACCGCCTACGTGAGGCCACAGGTGCCCTCCCGGTCTCCCAAGGGAGTGAAGGCGCCTTCCCGTTCAGGTCTTAGAAACCCAGGCAAATAAGTAGACACGGCGGATCTCTGTACTGCAGACGGGAACCAGCCTGAAAGAGAGAGTAAAAGGAGGAAAACGATTGACATGAGGAGACCAAGCTGTTTTGATGAGCGAGATCCATAGCTTTGTTTTTAGACAGTACTTATATACCTTTTTTGTACATAGAGGGAAATGAAAGATTCAAGGTCATACCGAGTCAGCCCAACATTCCAGCAGTATTGCCCTTATGGAAACCATGATTTTTCTGCATACCTTTTCCACAAAAGATGTTGTGTACAGTATCTTCTGGCCTTGGAGGCCTGTGAACATTTTATGACCCTCTTTTAATAAAGGCTGCTCAACCAGACAACTTATTTTCCCTCAAAGTGTTTTTTCTTTATATTTCTAATCTATGTCAGCCTCAGAAAATGCCAAACAAGAGTTACGTTTTTCACAGAGCAAAGGTGCAGTGAGTTACAAGAAAGAACCAATTAGCTCAAAAGTCTGATATGGTTAAATTCAAGGCTGCACTTGTTTTTCTTGCATTCTCACTATGTTAACTAATGCATTCCCAGGTGCACAGTGGATAAGAGATATGGGAACTTAGCAACAAGCATTGGCCCAATAATGAAATCCTACACCAGCACTAGCACTACTCTAATAACTTTTAACTCTTTCAAAGGCTCTATGTTTTAGGCTTTCCATGCTTCTCACAGTTGGGAGGCTGTAAATAACTGTATGCATAGCTACAAGAGTCTGGATAACCTGCCAAGCAAGCTAGAATGCTAATAGAGGGGGTTTGATTCGAAATATTCCTCTCATGTCCAGGAGACTTATTAGCTATAGCCCTAAGTTGATTTTCCCCAGAGAAAGGTGGTCGGGGTTAGCCCCCTGTTAATGTCAGAGGAGTTGGTGAAAGTCATGAAACAGTAAAACAGACAGATTCTGGTTTTGGGGTAGATGCTTGAGAAAGCCTAGGGAGCCCCTTGAGTTCTGAAGCCTTGCTTAACAGTTCTCTTCCACATGACCTTGTCATGGGTGAGATCTCCCATGGTGGCCTCTGGCAATGAACCATACTGTAAAAGTGACTATTTACAACCCCCTCTCTCTGATATGGATTGCCTATGTTTCCTTGATAATTTGTATGTCTGGACTTTTGATCTTTATCTTTGCTGAAAAAAGCTACCTTGTAAGACAATATATATACCCACACTATGTTGAATAAAACGCCCTTGTTCCATCAGAGCTTAGGTCCCCATGTCTTTCTTTCTCTCCCTCTCTCTCTGGCTAATTCTCTGGAGCGTAGAAACCCATCGTGCTCACTCTCCTGCCTGGGTTTCTAAGACCCTCTCGAGAAGGCGCACTGTGCTTTCACCTCGAGTGGGCAGCCGGTGCCTTCGTGAGTGATGCACGCCCTTTATCAAGGGCTTTATTGGTTTTCTGCATAATCCGAAGAATATCAGCCTCTTTCTCTTTTACTTTCATATTGTTGACTCCGGACCACCAGGTTCCAGTCCATTAAAGGAACTCAACAGGTATTGATTGGAGAAGAGTTGAATCCTGGTAATTAGGATGTAGACACATGGAAGAAACTGGAGTGCCTTTTATCTCCAGCCTTTTGAAATCTTCCTTGATAGTGACCCAGCCGGTGTCTCTTGCTTGAATACCCAAATCACCTCCATCGGCGTGGGATCAGCCTTGTAAAAGGAAGCTCCTTCTATTGTCCCGTCCCTACACGCCCCAGGGAGACAATAAGAAGTCAGTGTAAAAGCAGAAGGCTTAGCCAAGAACGACGTATTTTTCTTTCTTATGCAAAATCTAAAGAATATATTTGGGGGTAGAGACCGTGGGTGCTAGGCTAAGAAGTACTCATGTCTGACTCTTTGTGACCGTATGGACTACAGCCTGCCAGGCCCCTCTGTCCATGGGATTCTCCAGGCAAGAATCTCCAACTGGAGTTGGGTAGCCATGTGCTCCTCCAGGGGATCTTCCTAATCCAGGGATCAAACTCTAGTCTCTTAGGTCTCCTGCATCTGCAGGCAGATGCTTTACTGCTAGAGCAACCTGGGAAGCCAGGTTCAGTCAGGCAGTTCACTCAGTCGTGTCTGACTCTCTGCGACCCCAGGGACTGCAGTGTGCCACGCCTCCCTGTCCATCACCAACTCCTGGAGTTTACTCAGACTCATGTCCATTGAGTCAGTGATGCCATCCAACCATCTCATCCTCTGTCATCGCTTTCTCCTGCTGCCTTCAATCTTTCCCAGCATCAGGGTCTTTTCAAATGAGTCAGTTCTTCACATTAGCTGGCCAAAGTATTGGAGTTTCAGCTTCAGCATCAGTCCTTCCAATGAATATTCAGGACTGATATCCTTTTGGATGGACTGGTTGGATCTCCTTGCTGTCCAAGGGATTCTCAAGAGTCTTCTCCAACACCACAGTTCAAAAGCATCTACTCTTCAGCACTCAGCTTTCTTTATAGTGCAACTCTCACATCCATACATGACCACTGGGAAAACTATAGCTTTGACTAGACAGAACTTTGTTGACAAAGTAATGTCTCTGCTTTTTAATATGCTGTCTCAGTTCAGTTCAGTCGCTCAGTCGTATCCGACTCTTTGTGACCCCATGAATCGCAACACGCCAAGCCTCCCTGTCCATCACCATCTCCTGGAGTTCACTCAGAGTCATGTCCATCGAGTCCGTGATGCCATCCAGCCATCTCATCCTCTGTCATCCCCTTCTCCTGCCCCCAATCCCTCCCAGCATCAGAGTCTTTTCCAATGAGTCAACTCTTCGCATGAGGTGGCCAAAGTACTGGAGCTTCAGCTTTAGCATCATTCCTTCCAAAGAAATCCCAGGGCTGATCTCCTTCAGAATGGACTGGTTGGATCTCCTTGCAGTCTAAGGGACTCTCAAGAGTCTTCTCCAGCACCACAGTTCAAAAACATCAATTCTTCGGTGCTCAGCCTTCTTCACAGTCCAACTCTCACATCCATACATGATCACAGGAAAAACCATAGCCTTGACTAGATGGACCTTAGTCGGCAAAGTAATGTCTCTGCTTTTGAATATACTATCTAGGTTGGTCATAACTTTTCTTCCAAGGAGTAAGCGTCTTTTAATTTCATGGCTGCAGTCACCATCTGTGGTGATTTTGGAGCCCAAAAAAATAAAGTCTGACACTGTTTCCACTCTTCCCCCATCTATTTCCCATGAAGTGATGGGACCAGATGCCATAATCTTCGTTTTCTGAATGTTGAGCTTTAAGCCAACTTTTTCACTCTCCTCTTTCACTTTCATCAAGAGGCTTTTTAGCTCCTCTTCACTTTCTGCCATAAGGGTGGTATCATCTGCATATCTGAGGTTATCGATATTTCTCCCGGCAATCTAGATTCCAGCTTGTTTCTTCCAGTCCAGCGTTTCTCATGATGTACTCTGCATATAAGTTAAATAAGCAGGGTGACAATATACAACCTTGTCGTACTCCTTTTCCTATTTGGAACCAGTCTGTTGTTCCATGTCCAGTTCTAACTCTTGCTTCCTGACCTGCATACAGATTTCTCAAGAGGCAGGTTAGGTGGTCTGGTATTCCCATCTCTTTCAGAATTTTCCAGTTTCTTGTGATGCACACAGTCAAAGGCTTTGGCATAGTCAAGAAAGCAGAAATAGATGTTTTTCTGGAACTCTCTTGCTTTTTCCATGATCTAGCGGATGTTGGCAATTTGATCTCTGGTTCCTCTGCCTTTACTAAAAGCAGCTTGAACATCAGGGAGTTCACGGTTCATGTATTGCTGAAGCCTGGCTTGGAGAATTTTGAACATTACTAGCATGTGAGATAAGTGCAATTGTGCAGTAGTTTGAGCATTCTTTTGCATTTCCTTTCTTTGGAATAGAAATGAAAACTGACCTTTTCCAGTCCTGTGGCCACTGCTGAGTTTTCCAAATTTGCTGGCATATTGAGTGCAGCACTTTCACAGCATCATATTTCAGGATTTGAAACAGGTCAACTGGAATTCCATCACCTCCACCAGCTTTGTTCGTAGTGATGCTTTCTAAGGCCCACTTGACTTCACCTTCCAAGATGTCTGGCTCTAGATTAGTGATCACATCATCATCATTATCTGGGTCGTGAAGATCTTTTTTATACAGTTCTTCCGTGTATTCTTGCCACCTCTTCTTAATATCTTCTGCTTCTGTTAGGTCCATACCATTTCTGTCCTTTATCAAGCCCATCTTTGCATGAAATGTTCGCTTGGTATCTCTAATTTTCTTGAAGAGATCTCTAGTCTTTCCCATTCTGTTGTTTTCCTCTGTTTCTTTGCATTGATCACTGAAGAAGGCTTTCTTATCTCTTCTTGCTATTTTTTGGAACTCTGCATTCAGACACTGATATCTTTCCTTTTCTCCTTTGCTTTTCGCGTCTCTTCTTTTCATAGCTATTTGTAAGGCCTCCCCAGACAGCCATTTTGCTTTTTTGCATTTCTTTTTTTCTCCTGTACAATGTCATGAACCTCATTCCATAGTTCATCAGGCACTCTGTCAGATCTAGGCCCTTAAATCTATTTCTCACTTCCACTGTATAATCATAAGGGATTTGATTTACGTCGTACCTGTTTTCCCTATTTTCTTCAATTTCAGTCTGAATTTGGTAATAAGGAGTTCATGATCTGAGCCACAGTCAGCTCCTGGTCTCGTTTTTGGTGACTGTATAGAGCTTCTCCATCTTTGGCTGCAAAGAATATATCAATCTGATTTTGGTGTTGACCATCTGGTGATGTCCTTGTGTAGAGTCTTCTCTTGTGGTGTTGGAAGAGGATGTTTGCTATGACCAGTGCATTTTCTTGGCAAAGCTCTTATTAGTCTTTGCCCTGCTTCATTCCGCATTCCAAGGCCAAATCTGCCTGTTACTCCAGGTGTTTCTTGACTTCCTACTTTTGCATTCCAGTCCCCTATAATGAGAAGGACATCTTTTTTGGGTGTTAGTTCTAAAAGGTCTTGTAGGTCTTCATAAAACCGTTCAACTTCAGCTTCTTCAGCATTACTGGTTGGGGCATAGACTTGGATAACTGTGATAGTGAATGGTTTGCCTTGGAGACGAACCTAGATTATTCTTTCCTTTTTGAGATTGCATCCAAGTACTGCATTTCGGACTCTTGTTGACCATGATGGCTACTCCATTTCTTCTGAGGGATTCCTGCCCGCAGTAGTAGATATAATATGCTGTCTAGGTTGGTCATAACTTTTATTCCAAGGAGCAAGCATCTTTTAATTTCAGGACTGCAGTCACTATATGTCACTGTTTCAATTGTTTCCCCATCTATTTGCCATGAAGTGATGGGACCAGATGCCATGATCTTACTTTTCTGAATGTTGAGCTTTAAGCCAACTTTTTCACTCTCCTCTTTCACTTTCATCAAGAGGCTCTTTAGTTCTTCTTTGCTTTCTGCCATAAGGGTGGTGTCATCTGCGTATCTGAGGTTACTGATATTTCTCCCAGCAATCTGGATTCCAGCTTGTGCTTCATACAGTCCAGCATTTCTTTCAGGGACTCACCACACACTCTCACACTATTATACTATGCCTTATGGAATTTGCTCCTGATTGCAAAACTCACTTGACAGTGAATCCCCTAGACTGAACATAAATTCCCCTCACCTGGAAACAGCTGGGCTTCTGGGGAGATAACTGACTGTGAAGTTGGAGCTCCTTTCTGCAAGATGTAGTACACAGTATATATATTGTGAACCAGTGCCCGTGGCCTTAAGGTGCTAAGGAGCTGGGAACCAAAGTGCAAGGGAGAATGACATGTCTCAGTTAATTCCTAGTGACTCAAACATCTTTGCTTGCCTTTCTTGTGCTTCTGGGCTTTGCGGATTCAGAGGTAAGCAAAGGAGGCATGCTTCTGGGAGGGGAACATAGTGATGATTCCGGTGGTTTGAAAGGGGAGGATTTACAATGTTGGTTGAGTGAATACGAAGCTGATGCTATACAATGCGTGATGGGAGAAGAATGGCTGGAACCTTGTGATACTGAGTGTGCATGGTTAATTTAATGGAAGACACCTGCAATCTTAGGTCACCAAGGGCAAAGATGGAAATGACAGCTTAGACCACCCTACTTGGTAAAATGTTAGCCGCTCAGTCGTGTCTTCCTCTTTGTGATGCTATGGACTGTACCCCCCCAGGCTTCTCTGTCCATGGGATTTTCCAGGCAAGAATACTGGAGTGGGGTACCATTCCAGTATTGGGAAAAAAGTTTTTTTTTCCTAAGCCAGGGATCGAACCCAGGTCTCCCACATTGCAGGCAAATTCTTTACCAGCTGAGCCACCAGGGAAGCTTCTAATCCACTAACATGAGGGCTGAAGTCAGAGGAACATGGAATAAATAATGGAAGAGAGAAGTAAAACCTATCAGTCATGACCAAATGATTAGTTGCAAAAAGGGCAGTGGTTACAGCCAATACATTTCTATTCGCTCTCTTATGTATTTATTTGCACATTCTACTGACCTTTCTCCTTTCCCTTTACCACATTATGATATACAGCTTGTGCTGATGGTAGTGACATTACAATTTAGTTCATAGATCACAGCACAGCAGGATAGATTTGTCATGGAGCTGGCGGGGAGGACTGTACATCATTCAAGCTCCTGGCCTTGCAGCTGCATGTAGTATGTTAGGGGATGTCATTTCACTTCTGATTGAAGGAACAACTCAATTTATTTAAATTGTGTGCAAATTCTACATTTTCAGATAAAAAGAACAGATCATTGGATCAGTAGATAACTGAATTTTTTATTTCCAAAATAATCAAGGTGCTAAGCATAAAACTTATCAAATGAAAGAAAGATGTTGAATATGCAACCGTGAATTCTAAGAAATGTATTTAATTACATTCTCTTTTCTTCAAAGGAGAAAAAAATCAGTTATTCCATGTGGCCAATATTATTTCAGTAAGAATTTATATATATAGGAAATAAAATACAGAATCTGTTATAAATATCTCAATTTATTTTAAAGTATTACTGTCAAATAATCCTGATCATTAGATAACAGGTTTACCCATCTTTGTTTTTATAGATTAACAAGTTAAATTAAAAAGAAATGTACAGACATCATTTTCAGTGCTACAACACAGGGACAAACACCACATACACACAAACACAAAATCAGAAGCATCTCTTACGCCAGGGTTACTTTCTGTCCAGGTCGAAACACTGTTCCACTTTGATTTTTTCTCTTCTTTGGATTTTGAAAGCTTTCATACCTTAAAAAAAAATGAGATTAAGTTCAGCATTTATAAGTATTAAATCTTAACAAAACATAAAACAATGGATTGCTGCAAACAAGTTTTTAAGAAACAAAAGACAGTTCTTATAAAAGTTCTTATAAGAGTTTTTAAAAGTTGAACAGAAAAGGAACAAAGAGGATGAAGAGGCAAATCAGAAAAGAGAAAATACAAATGACAACGATGAACCGCTCTACTGTGATCAGAGAAATGCAAAAGTGTGAGATGCATACAACGTTCTCAAAATTGGCCAAGGTTCAGTTCAGTCCAGTCCAGTCACTCAGTCGTGTCCAACTCTTTGCGATCCCATGAATTGCAGCACGCCAGGCCTCCCTGTCCATCACGAACTCCCAGAGTTCACCCAAACTCATGTCCATCGAGTCGGTGACGCCATCCAGCCATCCTATCCTCTGTCGTCCCCTTCTCCTCCTGCCCCCAATCCCTCCCAGCATCAGAGTCTTTTCCAATGAGTCAACTCTTCGCATGAGGTGGCCAAGTTTAGAGAGAGACTAAAATATTTAACATTAGGGTATGGTGAAGCTGGTACTATAACTATATTGCTATTGCTACATACATTTCTGAAAGACAATTTGGCAGTAGATTTCAAAAGCATTTTCAAAAAATGTGAGTAAACTGATGCAACAATCCTACTTCTATCCGAGTGAAACAATTAAGGACATGTGCAAACAGAGGTAAGGGAATGTCTATCACATTGCTCATAGTGAAAACCTGGATGCAACTTATATGTTCAGAAACTGGATGTTATGCCATAGCTGTACTATATAAAATATAGTAAAATAGTAAACTTATTTAAAATGTGAAGGAATGTTAAAGATGTGTGGATGGACGGGGACTGCTATACAGCAATATGTGCAGAGTGTCTTATTTTAGTAACAGAAAACATAAGCATACAAATAAGATTTGGGAGGTAATGAGGTTTAGGGAAACTGCTGGGTTTTTTTCCCCCTTTGTTTTCTGATTCTTCTACAGTAAGCACATATTTTGTGGAAGGGGAGCAGAATACGGCCCCCCTAGTGAACCACTTTGGCATGTGGGTTATTTTGAGCTGAAGGAACTCGGGACCCAGCAGACCCGGGAAATCCTTTTACCTCTCTCTTAACTGCCTTTAAAGAACAGACACTGGGGCCTGCACCAGACATAACTTTTTTTATCTGTGTGGCGGGGCGAACATCTGCTCATCTCATCTCCTTGTGAACTGCCCTCTTAACCTCTGAAGCTTCAGGCCCCATCCCTTCCCTCAGTTCAGGACACTACAGAGGCCTCAGCTCATTGACCGCCAATGAGTCTTGTTTTTATGGGGTTCCTGTATCTACAAAATTAGTTTATCACCTGTTGACATCTATGTCAGTCAGTTATAGACAAGCCAAAGAACCGAGAACGGAAAGTTGTTGCTACCCCTGCAGTTTGGTGCACGCGGAGGCCTCCTGTCGCTGCAGGCGGGGGATCCTGGGACCTCTGATGAGAGCCAGTCAAGGGTCAGAATCCTTACCACGTCAGGCTCCTGGGCCTCTGCCTGCAGGTTCAGTAGAAGTGAGAGCGGGGAGAGTCTTTTCTAAATTCAGAAGCAGGAGAAAAATTTTTGTGTGAACTAGTGCCTTAGCTACAGCAACTCTGGAAAAGCTATCTTCTGAGTACTCTTGTTTTCTGTTCATCCAGTTCTCCCCAAACACGGCTATTGTTTGCTTCTGTCTCTAGCTTTTGTGTCACTTCTCATGAGGAGGAAAACCAAAGAGTAGAAATGCAGTGTGTGCTGTGTGCTTAGTCGCTTAGTCATGTCCAGCTCTTTGCAACCCCATGGACTTTAGCCTGCCAGGCTCCTCTGTCCATGGGGATTCTCCAGGCAAGAATACCAGAGTAGTTGCCACGCTCTCTTCCAGGGGATCTTCCCAACCCAGGGATGAGCCGCACTGCAGGCAGATTCTTCGCCAGCTGAGCCACCAGGGATAGGTTCTGATTTACGCCCACCGTTCGAGCCCACCGGCCTCACAGGCTGGTGACTTTGTGGTTCTAATAGATGTGCATTTGTTTAGACACACTCTGCAGCGGGTCCCCTATATTTAAACAGGTGAGCTTTCCTCTTGTTCTATGTCTTGAGAGCTTGCCTTTGTGACTGGTATGGGTTTGTGACTCTCTGTGGCTTAACCAGAGAGAAGCCAGCCAGAAGATTAAGTATCAGCCTGAATCTGATGGGCATGAGGAAAACTCAGGATCTGAGACAAGAAGTGATAAGCAGCAATCTCTTTGTTCGGCTGTGCCAGCTCTTAGGGAGTTTGCCTTAAGGTGTCCCAGCCCACAGGGGCCTCAGTTGGCTCAAGCTTCACTGTCATCTTGGTGCAGGGAAGTCCCACTCCAGGAGCTCCTGTGAGTGCAGCGATGGGCAGGTCTGCAGCTGGCAGCATCACGTGCTCTGGTGGCAGACGGGAGACTCCATCTTCACCGCCCCATTCTCACTGCCTGTCACCATGAAGCACTTGCTTTCCTTGGCTAGTTCTGAGTAAACTTTGTGGATCTTCTGAAAGCTACGTCTTTTGCACTCCTTTTGGACACTTCTTATGGTCATTCATGGTTAAGCCATAAAAGCGGTTGCAGGTTACAGTCACCATTAAGACCCTATGCGTCAGTGGCCAGATGGATCCTTTAAACTGGAGAAAACTTCTGTTTTTGAAAAACACATGAAAGAGCTCTCATGCTTAACAAGTATGTTATGCTGCCTATGGGAAGACAACAGTAAAAAGACACAAAGGGGTACAACAGCCAGCCTTGGGGTTGCATGTGTCCACAGGTCTTCCTCTTTCTGACCTGTTTCACCTAGTATGATAATCTCCAGGTTCATCCGTGTTGCTGCAAATGCAATTATTTTACTTTTTTGGGGTAAGTAATATTCTGGGGTGTGTGTATGTGTGTGTGTGTGTATATATATACACATGACAACTTCTTTATCCATTCGTCTGTCAATGGACATTGAGGTTGTTTCCATGTCTCAGCTCAGAGAAGCAAAAAGCAAAGGAGAAAAGGAAAGATACATCCATTTGAATGCAGAGTTCCAAAGAACAGCAAGGAGACATAAGAAAGCCTTCCTCAGTGATCAGTGCAAAGAAATAGAGGAAAACAATAGGATGGGAAAGACGAGAGATCTCTTCAAGAAAATTAGAGATACCAAGCGAACATTTCATGAAAAGATGGGACAATAAGGACAGAAGTGGTATAGACCTAACAGAAACAGAAGATATTAAGAGGTGGCAAGAATACACAGAAGAACTATACAAAAAAGGTCTTCAGACCCAGATAATCACGATGGTGTGATCACTCACTTAGAGCCAGACATCCTGGAATATGAAGTCAAGTGGGCCTTAGGAAGCATCACTATGAACAAAGCTAGTGGAGGTGATGGAATTCCAGTTGAGCTATTTCAAATCCTGAAAGATGATGCAAGTGCTGCATTCAATATGCCAGCAAATTTGGAAAACTCAGCAGTGACCACAGGATTGGAAAAGGTCAACTTTCATTCAAATCCCAAAGAAAGGCAGTGCCAAAGGATGCTCAAACTACTGCATAATTGCACTCATCTCACACACTGGCAAAGTAATGCTCAAAATTCTCCAAGCCTAGCTTCAACAGTATGTGAACTGTGAACTTCCAGATGTTCAGGCTGGATTTAGAAAAGGCAGAGGAACCAGAGATCAAATTGCCAACATGTTAGATCATCAAAAAAGCAAGAGAGTTCCAGAGAAACATCTATTTCTGCTTTATTGACTATGCCAAAGCCTTTGACTGTGTGGATCACAAGAAACTGGAAAATTCTGAAAGAGATGGGAATACCAGACCACCTAACCTGCCTCTTGAGAAATCTGTATGCAGGTCAGGAAGCAACAGTTAGAACTGGACATGGAACAACAGACTGGTTCCAAAGAGGAAAAGGAGTATGTCAAGGCTGTATATTGCCACCCTGCTTATTTAACTTATATGCAGAGTACATCATGAGAAACGCTGGGCTGGATGAAGCACAAGCTGGAATCAACACTGCTGGGAGAAATATCAATAACCTCAGATATGCAGATGACACCACCTTATGGCAGAAAGTGAAGAACTAAAGAGCCTCTTGATGAAAGTGAAAGAGGAGAGTGAAAAAGTTGGCTTAAAGCTCAACATTCATAAAACGAAGATCATGGCATCTGGTCCCATCACTTCATGGGAAATAGATGGGGAACCAGTGGAAACAGCGTCAGACTTTATTTTGGGGGGCTCCAAAATCACTTTGGTGGTGATTGCAGCCATGAAATTAAAAGATGCTTATTCCTTGGAAGGAAAGTTATGACCAACCTAGACAGCATATTTAAAAACGAGACATTACTTTGCCAACAAAATTCCATCTAGTCAAAGCTGTGGTTTTCCCAGTGGTCATGAATGGATGTGAGAGTTGGGACTATAAAGAAAGCTGAGCAGCAAAGAATTGATGCTTTTGAACTGTGGTGTTGGAGGAGACTCTGAGTGTCCCTTGGACTGCAAGGAGATCCAACCAGTCCATTCTGAAGGAGATCAGTCTTGAGTGTTCTTTGGAAGGAATGATGCTGAAGCTGAAATTCCAGTACTTTGGCCACCTCATGCAAAGAGTTGACTCACCGGAAAAGACTCTGATGCTGGGAGGGATTGGGGGCAGGAGGAGAAGGGGACACCGAGGATGAGATGGCTAGATGGCATCACGGACTCGATGGACGTGAGTCTGAGTGAACTCCGGGAGATGGTGATGAACAGGGAGGCCTGGCGTGCTGCGATTCATGGGGTTGCAAAGAGTTGGACACGACTGAGCGACTGAACTGAGACTCCTAGAAAGAGGAAATAATCAACAAAAAGATAACCTACTGAATGGGAAAAAATATTTCTAAATGATGTGACCAGTAAGTGGCTAATACCCAAACTATAAGGAGTACATACAACTCAACATCAAAGAAACCTGAGAAAAAAATGGGCAGAGGATAAGAATAGACATTTTCCAAAGAAGACATACAGATAGAAGGCTAACATCTCTAATTAGAGAAATGCAAACCAAAAGTACAGTGGGATACCACCTCACAACTGTCAGAATGGCTATCATCAAAAAGACTAATAGATAATAACGGCAAGGATGAGGAGAAAAGGGGACCGTCTGACACTAGTGTGAGCGAACGTTTATGTCACCACTATCGAAAACAAAACGGAGGCTTCGTACAATACGGATGTTCCTCCAAAACTAAAATGATAGAACTACCATGTAACCAGCAGTTCTAATCTGGGTATATATACAATACCCAGATTATGCAATTAGTATTAATTAGTATACTAGATATTACTATATATAGTATAGTAATACTAATAATATAGTAATGCTATATAGTATTAGTATACTCTATATTGCTATATATATAGAATATAAATATAGTAAGTAATATAGTAGAAAAACAAATAGTAATTTAAAAAGATAGATGTATTTTAATGTTCAAAGAAGCATTATCTAGAATTGCCAAGGTATGGAAGCAACAGAAGTGTCCATCAGTAAACAACTGGCTTAGTGAGATATATGTATATACAAAGGAATATTACTCAGCCATTAAAAAAGACTGAAGCACTGCCATCTGATACAACATGGATGGACCTAGAGAATACCATCAGAAAAGACAAATACCATTATCACTTACTTTGGAATCTAAAAAAAATGAATGTATAAAACAAAACAGAAATGGACTCAGATATAGGGAACAAATCAGTGGTTACCAGACGAGAGAAGGAAGGAAAGGAGCAAGCCAGGGTTTGGGGGTTAAGAGGTACAGACTACTCTGTATAAAATAAGGAAGAATTATATTGTTCATCACAGGGAAATGCAGCCATTATTTTGCAGTAACTTTAAATGGAGTATAATCTATAAATAATGAATCACTATGTTCATACAAAGTGAAGTAAGTCAGAACAAGTATTGTGTATTACTGCATATATGTGGAGTCTAGAATCTAAAACTATCGTAAGTAAGTGCATATATGGTGAACCTGTCTGCAGGGCAGGAATAGAGAAGCAGACGTAGAGAAGGGCCTTGTGGACAGAGAGTGGGGGAAGAGGAGGGTGGGATGAACTGACATATATACACGACCCTGCGTAAGGCAGCTGGGGGGAAGCTGCCCAGTGACACAGGGAGCTCAGCTGGGGGCTCTGCTGCAACCTAGAGGGGTGGGGCAGAAGGGAGAAAGCGAAAGGATACATGTCTACAAACAGCGGCTTCACGTTCTGTATAAGAACTAACTCAACACAGTAAAATATTCCAATTAAAAAAGAAAAGCCCAAGGCTAAAATTTGGGGATGGAAATTAAACAGGGTCTGTTTGTCTGTGTTTGTTATATCAATGTATATATGATATTTTAGATGAATATTGCCATAATTTGTAAAATGATCTACTTAACTGGCTTAAAGAAAACAGCAGCACAAATTTAATATTTCTCAACTCTCAGAAACATAATACAAACTAATCCAAGTAAAGTGATCTGGGACACTGGCCAGTAAATATAAGTTAAAGTATATCTGTTATGAAACTTGCCATGACAGTTAACTGCTTTAATATCCCATAAACTTTTCATAAGTGAACTTCTCAACAGTAACTTTTTATGGTATGTCTCCTTTGTTTCCATAATCTCTTCAGTAACTTAAACCCTTAGTTTTGGTAAATGATGAAAATTCACTGGGTATCTAGATCATTTTTAAATATGATAAAATACTGAAACATTAACTACTGAACACAGTATTATTTACTTTTGGCTTCTTACAATGTAGAAACTAAAAATATTTCAAAGTATAAAGAAATGCGTCCCATTCTACACTGAAGAATTGTACTGTTAAGGTGCATTCTTCCGGAAATTATGAAATGTATGCAGTAATCTACCGGTCTATAAAATGCTAGTGTAACAGTTGAAAATTACAAGTTAAGTTTTGTGTTAAGAATTCTAATTCATGTCTTTAATTAGAACTGAGAAATTACAAGGAAAACAGCTATGCAACTCTATTCTGACTGTGTCAGAATGGGAAATAATAAAGGACAAACTGAATGAACTCAGAAACCTGCAGAGAGGCCAACTGTGTGTAGTCAAGGTGGATAAGATGGAATGAATTTACTACAGGGGTTAAAGGAAAGCTTTAGTTTATATACTACCACTATTAAAATGTTCTCCTTTACGACAAAAATCTTTTGGGCTATTGGTCTGCTACTCCTGAGACTATGAAAGGTTCTTTACCTTTTTAAGTAGACTTCATAGGAAACTTTTTAGAAATCAAAATGCTATTTTATCCAAATAATTTCCTATACCTCATATCTTATTACTTAAGAAAGCCTTAAGTGTTTTGTTTTTACACCTATGTAACTCTATTTGCCTGCAAAGTCTCTGACATTATGGTTAAGCGAATAGGTATTGTTTAACAGTAAGATATATAAAATAGTAAAAAACAGAATGGGAAAGACTAGAGATCTCTTCAAGAAAATTAGAGATACCACGGGAACATTTCATACAAAGATGGGCTCGATAAAGGACAGAAATGGTCTGGACCTAACAGAAGCAGAAGATATTAAGAGGTGGCAAGAATACACAGAAGAAATGTACAAAAAAGATCTTCATGACACAGATAATCACGATGGTGTGATCACTCACCTAGAGCCAGACACCCTGGAATGAGAAGTCAAGTGGGACTTAGAAAGCATCACTGCGAACAAAGCTAGTGGAGGTGATGGAATTCCAGTTGAGCTATTTCAAATCCTGAAAGATGATGCTGTGAAAGTGCTGTACTCAATATGCCAGCAAATTTGGAACACTCAGCAGTGGCCACAGGACTGGAAAAGGTCAGTTTTCATTCCAATCCCAAAGAAAGGCAATGCCAAAGAATGCTCAAACTACCGCACAATTGCACTCATCTCACACGCTAACAAAGTAATGCTCAAAATTCTCAAAGCCAGGCTTCAGCAATACATGAACCGTGAACTTTCAGATGTTCAAGCTGGTTTTAGAAAAGGCAGAGGAACCAGAGATCAAATTGCCAACATCCGCTGAGAGGAACCAGAGATCAAATTGCCAACATCTGCTGGATTATCGGAAAAGCAAGAGAGTTGCAGAAAAACATCTATTCCTGCTTTATTGACTATGCCAAAGCCTTTGATTGTGTGGATCACAATAAACTGTGGAAAATTCTGAAAGAGATGGGAATACCAGACCACCTGACCTGCCTCTTGAGAAACCTGTATGCAGGTCAGGAAGCAACAGTTAGAACTGGATATGGAACAACAGACTGGTTCCAAAGAGGAAAAGGAGTACGTCAAGGCTGTATATTGTCACCCTGCTTATTTAACTTCTATGCAGAGTACATCATGAGAAACGCTGGGCTGGAAGAAGCATAAGCTGGAATCAAGATTGCCGGGAGAAATATCAGTAACCTCAGATATGCATATGATACCACCCTTATGGCAGAAAGTGAAGAGGAGCTAAAAAGCCTTTTGATGAAAGTGAAAGAGGAGTGAAAAAGTTGGCTTAAAGCTCAACATTCAGAAAATGAAGATCATGGCATCTGGTCCTATCACTTCATGGGAAATAGATCAGGAACCAGTGGAAACAGCGTCAGACTTTATTTTTGTGGGCTCCAAAATCACTGCAGATGGTGATTGCAGCCATGAAATTAAAAGACGCTTACTCCTTGGAAGGAAAGTTATGACCAACCTAGATAGCATATTGAAAAGCAGAGACATTACTTTGCCAACAAAGGTCCATCTAGTCAAGGCTATGGTTTTTCCAGTGGTCATGTATGGATGTGAGAGCTGGACTGCAAAGAAAGCTGAACACCGAAGAATTGATGCTTTTGAACTGTGGTGTTGGAGAAGACCCTTGAGAGTCCCTTGGACTGCAAGGAGATCCAACCAGTCCATTCTGAAGGAGATCAGTCCTGAGTGTTCTTTGGAAGGAATGATGCTGAAGCTGAAACTCCAGTACTTTGGCCACCTCCTGCAAAGAGTTGACTCATTGGAAAAGACTCTGATGCTGGGAGGGATTAGGGGCAGGAGGAGAAGGGGACGACAGGGGATGAGATGGCTGGATGGCATCACTGACTCGATGGACGTGAATTTGAGTGAACTCCGGGAGTTGGTGATGGACAGGGAGGGAGGCCTGGCGTGATGCGATTCATGGGTTGCAAAGACTTGGACACGACTGAGCGACTGAACTGAACTGAACTGGTGTTTTAAAACCTCTTGATATTTTTGACAAACTTCCCCAAATTCTAAATAAGGCTTTTTGACTTTGAACTAACTCTTATGATTTTCCAGAGATCCCCAGGAACATCTCAAGAGATCTACTACCTTTCTCCTTACAAAAAGAGAAAGATAAATTAGGCTTACTTGATATATTACATTACATAGTAAGCACTGTCAAGAAGAAACACAACACATGATACTCAGTTATATTTATATGGCTATGTTATTAACATGTCTTATGAATATTACATATCAGACATTTAGGAATTGTATACAATTCCTGTAATTCCAGTTATCTTTTAAAATTATATGTCACAGAAATACCCAAATTTCCTCATCAACTGCATTATAGTGATGTTTCATCTGTTTTTTTTTTTTTATTTTAGGAGAAGAGCTTCAGATTTACAGAAAAGTTGGCAAAGATAGTAAAGAGTTTCATAAAACCTTTAACCATGGCCAGTTTTAAGTCTTTTTCATTTATAATTATTGTAAAAGTGTTCCTACAAAAGTGCTAGATCTTCAGAGAGACTTATGGGAACTACTCTAACAAGGGCTGGTTTCTGATAACTTTCAGTTTATATCACTGAATTAGGTAAGAATTAGGGCTTCCCTGGTAGCTCAGCGGTTAAAGCGTCTGCCTGCAATGAGGGAGACCTGGGTTAGATCCCTGGGTCAGGAAGATCCCCTGGAGAAGGAAATGGCAACCCACTCCAGTATTCTTGCCTGGAGAAGTCCATGGACGGAGGAGCCTGGTGGGCTACAGTCCACGGGGTTGCAAAGAGTCAGACACGACTGAGTGACTTCACTTAGGTAAGAATTTGTAGAACTCTAAAGGAGAAACTGATGGCTTCATAAAACTGCTAACAGAAGATCCATAAAAATGAATTACATGGGATTGAATGAACTACTGAGGACCATTGTAGTTTTTATGACTTTGTATTTATCAAGTATTGTTTTATTTCTTCCAGATTTAAGGAAACCTTTTTAAGCTATCAATAATTTGGTTAAATATGCCTTTGTGAACAAAAATGAAACATGTTTTCTACCTGATCCTTCCAGAAGAAACTCTCAATGAATATTCCTATGGCTACAGTTATTTCCATAAGTTCAAGGAGAATCCTTTCTCCTTGTGATAGGGCACAGCTGGAAGCACTGGTTTTATTACCAAGGCTTTGACTGGAATATCACATGTGAAGAATGCACAGAGAACCAAAAAGACCAGTTTTAAGAAACTAAGATTGATTTTATGGAACCAGTAATGCTCCTTGGAAAATCCGCCTGGTACCTTTTTTCAGAGTTCCCAGTAACCTTACCACATGAGTTTAGGAAGGTCATTTCCTGGCAGGTATACGGACTTCAGGGTATCTTTGAAGTGAAGTCGCTCAGTCGTGTCCGACTCTTTGCGACCCCGTGGACTGTAGCCCACCAGGCTCCTCTGTCCATGGGATTCTCCAGGCAAGAATACTGGAGTGGGTTATCATTTCCTTCTCCAGGGGATCTTCCCGATCCAGGGATTGAACTCGGGTCTCCCGCATTGGAGGCAGATGCTTTAACCTCTGAGCCACCAGGGAAGGGTATCTTGGGGACCTCCAAAAGAGGGGAATTTAAGCCACCTGAATACGGTTGACCCTTTAACAACACAGGAGTGAGGGGCACCAACCCCACCCCTCACTAACAGACATAAACCTTCAGTCAGCCCTCTGTATCCACAGTTCTGTATCCACAGATTCAACAAGCCGTGGATTGTGTAGGACTATAGTACATGTTTACTGAAAACCGACTCTTGTAGTTTAAGCCCATGTTGTTTGAGGGTCAACAGTATATAGCTACTGCAAGCAAAATGTTATGGTAAGTACTTGCCTTGGCTTCCAAGCATCAAGTCTTTTAAAACATCAAACTGAGATTCCTGCTGTAAATTTCCAGCAAAAAGCACCTATATGGTCAATTACTATTCTTGCTGAACTTATATAAATAATCAGGCCAAGTTTATTGAAACTAGATTTAATTTGAAACAGTTTAGTCCTACTGTGGTTACTTAAGTTAGAAATGGAGGTCATTGTGGAGAGAGAAATCATGTTTCATTAATATACTTTTTCTTTGTTTTTAAAATTTAAAAAGTCCATTAACCAATTCATTTGATTAAATCTGATTTATATAAATATACATTTATATAAAAATAAAAATTTATTTTTAACTTCTTTACGTTTTTGAGTGTTTGAATGCATGGCTACTAAGCAAATGTTTTTGAATTGGCTTTTAAATATTCCACATATTATTTGTGATTCGAAAAAGAACGCTGGAAGTTTGAAGAACTGTCGCTTGTAATAGCTGTATACTTCTGAATCAGAATTTGTTACTTACAACTCAGCAAAGGTCTTCCAGTCCTCTTCACTGATGGATGGCCGAGTATGGCTAAGTGCAGTCATTAAATGTGACTGGCTAATAGCCAAACTGGTTTTGATTGGTCCTGGTGGGTTAAGGGTATCATCCTCCTTAAGCAAAAAATAAAATGACAGAAAGTTAACTAAGGGACATAAAGAAAAAGAGTTATTTGCTTTTGCCACTTTCTTGGGACTACGCCTTCCCTTTCTCATAAAATTACCAAACACTGTTAGCATGTAACTGTTTGACCGATCGGTGTGTCTCAGCCCTTTATAAAGAGAGTGCATTTACAAATCGAAAAAATACATATCAAAAACAGGAAAACAATCTGTAAGAAGTTTTACAGTTGCGATGAAGGGGGAAAGCCTTACTCCAGTCTGGCTCTGGTATCTGCCTTTGATGATGCTGATGTCTGCCCTCAGTTGATCTCTTTGCTCCTGTGTGAGTTCTTGATAACCCTCTTGGGAGGCGGTTCTGAACAATGGAGGTCGTAATGACTGATCTTTCCCAGGAGCTCCAGGCAACTCCTGAGTCATGGAGCTTGGTGCTGACAGGCATTGTGAGCTCTGCATGGTTAAGTATAATGAGATGGGAGGGAAGGAAAAAGAGCAAGGGAGAAAAAAGTTATGTACTTATCAAAGATAGAATGACAAACTTTTAGCAGGAAAACTTTACCATGGGTAAGCTTGCATTGTAACTAGCTAAAATTTAAGCAGGTTTAAAATGCATTCATATTCTATAAAGGATCATCTATACCTACGTGGCTGACCCGCCAGAGAGTGAAAACTGCCATCATACAAGGTGGTTTTTTTTTAAATGCTTTGTTATAAATCCACCAGTAATGCTCTAGTGATAGGTTATACTAAGGTTCTAGGGCATTTCTACATGTTAAGAAACAAAAAAAAGCGGAGAATTAAAACTGCTTACTATTCTCGAGAATAAAAATGGGTTACTTTTATATTTTTTAAAACCTAGTTAAGGAAATCTACCTAAAAAATTACTGAATATTTGTAAAAATGTTAAGTTTACCAATACAGTAACAGCGAATCACTATCTTCTGAGATATGCGTTGAATGCTATTTTAATTTAGAAAAATGGTATTACCCAAATTTAATCTGGGCTTCCCTCGTAGCTCAGTCGGTAAAGACTCTGCCTGCAATAAATGCAGGACACCCAGGTTCAAATTCCTTGGGACAGGAAGACCCCCTGGAGAAGGAAATGGCAACCCACTCCAGTACTCTTGCCTGAGAATTCCATGGACAGAGGAGCCTGGTGGGCTACAGTCCATGGGGTTTCAAGAGTCAAGACATGATTAAGTGACTAAAACACACAAATTTAATCTAAACATTTTCCCTGTTGAAACATTACTAATAACTTTTTCACTATGCTTATACTTTCTACCAGAAATATTACCAAAAGATAACATTTTGTTGTCAGAATTTTTGAGATTATCATACCAAATTTCTTATCCTCAACTGTTCTACAATAATAGAATTTAAGTTTAACATAAAATTGATCTGCTACTAAAGATGTTTTAAAGCTGCTAATGAAGAGAGAAAACCTGAAAGAAACCAAAGGGTAATTAATCACAACCCCTGGCTACCTCGGCTCCCCTTACTGCCAGCCCTGTCTTCACAAGGAATGAAAATGACTGATTAGTGCATGGAAAGACTGCTTTACTGACGGAGTCACACCAACCAGAAAGAACATGGGGGGCCATAAACTGAAACAACATATGGCTTCCTACTTCAAAGCTGTACAACTACACAAGTTACCAAATCAGAAGAGGTTCCATTTCCAAGTTCTGATTCGTAAGAGCTTCCAAAGTAGAGCCGGTACATATTGAACTTTGATTCATCTTGAAGCACCTCAGACATCTCCAGAGAAACCAGGGACTGCTCTAAGCCACATTCTCCGTCTCCAGCTGAATCATCAGAGCCACTGCTGTGGTTAAGAAAAACCATTGAAGACAGACTCAGGTCACTATCAGAGCTGGAACCTCCATCCTAAAACACACAAAAGGACAAGCGGCTATAAAGCTCTAAATAATCCACAATTCAAAAATAAACCACACAGCGTTCTAACAGATCAAGGAAACTCCAGGCCCTTTTTACAAAAGTTCTTATTGATTCTCTAATGGTTCTGAGGCATATCACATAATTTTAACTATTAAAATAAGGAAAGACAAAATGGCATATGTAGGTAATTTGCCAATCATCTCCCCTAAAACTAACAAAGCTAGGACTCAGACTTCTGGATTTTATTTTCATGTCTCTTTAAATTCATATTTTTCTATTCTGAAATGAAAAAGTACTCTAAAACATGGCTGATGCATCATTATAGAGTGCTTTACAAATAAACACCCTTTCTGCTAGTGAAATGGCACAGGGGGAGGAAACACCTTCCATGGCTTACCAAAATAAGTAGCAAAAACTTGGAAGTATCTAAATTTAGTCCCTGCAATAACTTCCAACAAAATGTGAAGGAGAGAAGCATACAGGAAAAGTCTTCCTGGAAAATATATGGTTAAGTCCATCATACGGCAGAGTTCAAATTCTTTGGTGCAAAAATTACATTATCCTTACAGAAAAAACTTTCTGGGGCTGGAGTACCGAAAGTACAGGATAAACCTAGACCGTCTTGTCCTGTAGGGAAGTAAGTGATCAGAGAACGAGGACTACACACCACAGAGGCACAGGAGCCATCCCAAAGGGGCTCCTACTGGCCGGACCTGGGCAACCTGAGCTTCAAAACAACCATCTGATGATTGTTTTAAAAAGTAAAAAATCTGAAATCGCAATATAATTCCTGACACCTTGATTCAAAGGATACCCTTCCACACACCAACTATATTTTGCCAATAGTAAGGTAAGGTGAAAGAAACAGACACCAAATTCTTCATGTAAGTACAAATTCCCTACAAAGCCAGCATCCCAATTACGGTACACTTGACTAAAGGCAAATTCCTATAAAGTTAAACTGAAGTTGTTCAAAAGTAAAACTTTGTTTTTAAGGTTGAAACTGACACTGAACTGCTCATATCCGCGTAAGACGCCACAGTAGGTCTCCTCCAGTAACTTACCTGGAGCCCACAGGACAGCAGCCTTCCGTGCAGGGCCTCTAACTGGGCGCTGTAGAGGAGCGCCTTCAGGTCCGCTCCCGTAAAGCAGTCGGTTGCTGAGGCCACGTGCTGAAGATCCACGTCATCTGCCAGAGGCAGAGACTCACTGAGAACGTGTAAGATTTCAAGACGTGACGCCTGAAGGAAGAAACACTCACTGACTTAACAAATAACACTGAATGCGATATTTTCAACTGTGCATCTTACAAGATTTTTCTTATACGTTCACTTCATATATCTAATCAGTTTTACAAATAAGTTGAGCAATGTACCACCAGGCTACATCTATCCTCCTTGGTACTTGTTGTCTAACAGAAAGAACACAGGGAGGAAAATGAATGAAAATCAACTATTCAGTGTAGATCATTTCTTAGTGCTTATCTTCTAGATCTGGGCAAAGGAGCCAAGAAATGTTTCAAAAAGAAAAATAATCGCTACATGTGATATACATTTATACCTTTGACTATGAATTCGTCTATTTCTTCTTTCACTTATCCATTCGTTTGTAAATTTGGGAACACAGGACTAGAGTGGTCAAAAGGCATATCTCTACATAACTGGCACGGATGCTTCCTATACTCCTAGGCCTGATTCTGTATCAGTCTTCTGTTAAGATAATGAGGTGTGTGATCTCTGAACACAGGGAACGTGGACATCAATACTTGGTTTCCCTCCCTTTTTTCCATCTGGCTAACACAAAGTTTTCAGATGGGAGTTTGCATGGGATGGCTGGGCCAAAGAAAGGCTTTGCATCTAATTCAGAATCTTTTCATGCTGTAAGAAAACAGTGACTAGGGCCTTTGCTGAAAGCTGGTCTTCTAAGGACAACTGCTGTTACCTGGCAGAAGTAAAGTTCACAAGGAAAGAGTAGAGCGTTTGTAGGTATATGAAACTGTCACCTGGTCAGGAGGAGGACAGTATACACATTTATCTAGTCGGCCGGGCCTGAGCAGGGCAGGGTCAATCAAGTCAGGGCGACTAGTAGCAGCCAGTACATAAACACCTGAGGGGAGAAAGAAAATACTTTACTAAATCCTGGGGGAATCTGGTATTAGAAGATGTTTCTGTATTTACGATTATTACCCTGCAAGCCTTCGACTCCATCCAGCTGAGTCAGTAACTGGTTAACCACACGATCTGTAACCCCTGTGTTATCGTGTCCACGTCGAGGGGCAATGGATTCAAACTCATCAAAGAAAACGATGCAGGGCTTTGCGGCCTGTGCTCTGGGGAAACAAACAGTATCTCATAGTTGAAGAGGGCCTCCGAGTTTGCAATTTCACATATATATATTTATATCTGTATACACATACATATATATGATTTTAATTCTTCACAACAAACCCTTAAGAAAGGGTAATGCGCCTTGCTTTTAGTACACTAGGTCTTAGGGAAGTCAGGGAAGATCCGCGCCTTCTGGACCAGTCTTACTCAGCAAGTTAGAAGCTCCTTTGACCCTTATTGCAAGTGAATTCTTTTTAATGTGCTTTGCCTACCTACACTTCTGTGCAACGTCTCTTCAAGTCTTCTGTGAATTTGAAATTCAGCATGCTTATTATGTTACCTTCTTTTTAATTAATACAAAGTCAATTAACAAAACTAAACAAAGTTCAAGTTAGAAAAAAAACATATGACTAAAATTATTTTATGGAGAACCTTATAAAGTGAAAATAAATCTCATCTCTGGTAAAAGGATAGACTAGAGATCTGAAGAACTGCCCTTAATACAAAATAACCAACAGGTTGCTTAAAAAAAAAATCTTTATTAAATACATGGCAAGTAAGATAAATCTGGCACCAACAACAGACTGGATTACCTGTGCCTTAAATGTCTGGCAAAACTCTCTTAAAAAACCAATGATATCTGATGTTCAACTTGTGCAAGAATTTTTAACTAGTGACTCATTTTTTCCCTACAGGTACAAGAATATTCAGATTTTGTTTCTTCTTTGCTTGACTTTGGTGAAATATATTTTGTCTATGTTGCCCAAATTTCAAATATCCTGGCATAAAATTTATATTATTATTTTATAATATCCTCTTATCATCTTTTCCATCACTGGGACTCGGTCTGGTGGCAAGTGGAAGTGTTCCGGTTCTCTAGTCTGAAAGTGAAAGTGTTAGTCGCTCAGGCGTGTCCAACTCTTTGCGACCCTATGGACTGTCGCCCACCAGGCTCCTCTGTCTATGGAATTCTTCAGGTAGGAAGACTAGAGTCGGTTGTCATGTGCTTCTCCAGGGGATCTTCCCAAACCAGGGCTTAAACCTGCATCTCCTGCAGTAGGCAGATTCTTTACTGTCTGAGCCAGCAGGGAAGCCCAGCTAAATGTACTGGGCGGCGGGGGGGGGGGGGCTTATCCTTTATTTTAACTTGTTTTAAAACAAGAACCGAGTCCACATTACATTATTTCTTTGAAACTTACTACAACTGCTATGCATGGCCTGACATGTGGCCAATTTTCAAAAATGTTCCAGGTATGCTTAAAAAGAAAAGTATATTCCCCAATTGTTGGGCACATGTTTTAAATATCCTTACATCAATCTTGTTGAATATGTTGTTTAAATCTTCTAAATTTTTACTTTTTTTACTATTTTTAAATTAATAACTGAGAACTGTGTTAAAATTTTCCACTATGAAGACAGATCTGTCAGTTTCTCTTTGGAACTCTATAAATTTTTGACTTAAATATTTTGAAGTTACAATATTAGATTCAATTTTGTAACTGTAATATCATTCTGGTAAACTGAACTGTTGGTCAGTATGTGGTTGACTGTCTTTATCTGTGATAAGGTCTTTCTGGTAATATTCTTTTCTTAAATTGGGTGGTAGAAATAAGAGTTCATTTTATTATTCTTTAAAATATATAGCTATGTTATATATATTCTAACTGCATATTTTATAATAAAATTTTAGTAAAGGAACAAAGTGGCTTTTTCATTTATAAGCTTTCTGTAATCCCATCACATTTAAGTATTATTTTTACTCAAATATTAGCTTCTGTATTCACATGTATTTTAAAATAAATGCAGTAATAATTATACTCTATTTTAATTAAGTTGGCCACATGGAATCTTATAAGAGAGATAAAACTAGTAATTATGTGCTTCATATACTTTGAGCATCTATGAATAACCGAAAATGACTTCACTTTCAACATTTCAGAAATATTTCTATTATAAATATAAAACCAATAATTTCTAAAGCTTAGTATGAAAAATGTACATTTAAGTAGTATTTGGTAAAACAGTGAAATTTTGTTCTCCAGCTTATTAATAATCTACATTAAATCACAGGTTTCAAAAATCAAATTTTTAAAAAAACAAGATCAACAAGTATTGACTGATAAATAACCACAGAGTTAGTTTAAAAAGCATTCATAGGGTACTAACCTAACAAAAACATCCCGAACAGCTTGTTCACTTGCTCCAATATATTTGCTGAGTAACTCGGGTCCCTGTTAGGTAAAATGAAATTAAATTATAATCAATTCAAAACTATCTAAAAACAAAATATTATTTTTGTCCATGGCTAAGTCTAAATGTAATAATAGAAAATGTTTAATTAAATGGATTTCTCCAAAATACATTTAAAAAATTAACGTGAGTGGAGTGTCATACCACAAGTTCCACACCTGATGTTTCCTCTGCCTAGATCATTTGTCCCCAGAGTCTCAGGGCTTCTTGCTTCATTTCATTCAGATCTCTGACAAAATGTCACATCCCCAGAAAGGCCTTGCCTGACAACCCCATCCACAACCCACTCCAACTTCACATCTTCCCCTGACTGTCTTCCTACATAGTATCCACGACCACCTGACAGTGTATTATGCATTAAGTGTTTCTGTTTATTGTCTCTCTCCAGTAACAGAACACGAGCTCAGAAAAGGCAGCTTTATTATCGACTCCAGTATCAGTGCCTGCTACATGGTAAGCTGAATAATTCATTTAGTAAAGTAATGAATGGTTTAAAAAGGGAAAATGTTCCATCTTTCTCAAATCTTTGGAGATTCCAAAAAACATGTAATGAGACATGTAATCAGCATCTTCAATTACTGAAACCAATTTATCTGTTCCATAAATATGTTATTTGAAGAATATATTGTTTTTCCTAAAAGTCAACTGAAAAAACTTTCAAAACAAGCTTTACTACATATAACAAAATCAATAATGAGGACAGTCTTTCCTTAAATTGGGATATTTTAAAAAACTGAATAAGCCCTAACGTGGTCTCCAAAGACAAATCATTACCATGAAAAGACCAAATACGATCAGGATATGTGACCAAAATGAAGAATTTCTAATATTCAGCCATCATTTGATATTTATTAATATACTAGTATGTAATTATATCAGAGAAGGCAATGGCACCCCACTCCAGTACTCTTGCCTGGAAAATCCCACGGACAGAGGAGCCTGGTGGGCTGCAGTCCATGGGGTCGCTAAGAGTCGGACACGAATGAGCGACTTCACTTTCACTTTTCACTTTCCTGCATTGGAGAAGGAAATGGCACCCCACTCCAGTGTTCTTGCCTGGAGAATCCCAGGGACGGGGGAGCCTGGTGGGCTGCCGTCTATGGGGTCGCACAGAGTCAGACATGACTGAAGTGACCTAGCAGCATGTAATTGTATTTTCTCAGCACAGAGAACTACACAGGACGAAATAAACAGGCAGCATACTGGTGTCAGTGCAAGGCCTGCTTCTGAGGCACACCTCCTAGGACCCACCCTAACCCACAGCCTCAGCTCTCTTACTGAAACCTATGTACTGAGAGCTCATCCCAACTGCAATTTGAAGATTTACTAAAGGGGAGAGATAAGATGTCCTCCTTAATGGAACAATCCAAAATACAAAAATATTTGCAAGTGTTAATCTTGAAAATTGTTAATACACACAATAAAGCTACATTCTAGTGACAAGTAAAAAAGAAAGAATATGATCGTTGCTCTCCATCAATGCCAGGATACTCACGTAAGCAGCTCACAAAAACTGATGTGATAAAGAGGGTAGATGTAACACAATTGCAAATTACTAACCTGGCTTTCAGATTATCAATCAATTTTGAATAAGATTACACTATAGGGTTTTCTTCTTTTTTTCTCCCCTCTCTTTTGGAAGTTCACTTTACATTACTTCGCATTCATGAAAGACCTATTTAGTAACTGTTTTCACTAACAAGAAATCCAAAGAAACACTTCACATTTATGAAATAGAGCAGAAAGTGAAAACAGCATTCAGGGTTTGTTTTGCCGTGAACCACTACCGAGGCAGCACACCCCCCAGCAGCAGGCGTGGCATCACCAAACTTCTCCCCAAGCTTTCTGTCACAGCTGGAACTGCATCTGTGAGCAGCTGTGCTTTAACCTCAGTTTACTTTGCTCATCCATTAGCAGGATGTGTCTGATCGTTAGTTTGCTTTATATCATTTTGGTTTACGGTAATGTTTCACAGAAACACCTACTTCCAGACGGTGGGGGAAAATTTGCCTTGAAATGCAATTGCTCTTTGGCAAATACATACAGCTGGGGCGCTGAAACTTTACAAACAAGCCATCACATCCCAGACCACAGTGACACCCCAGTGGTGCAGTGAGAAGCGTAACTCAAAATGATCCCCTACATGCACAGTGAAGTCTGACTCTTTGCAGCCCCACGGACTAGCCTGCCAGGTTCCACTGCCCATGGAATTTTCCAGGCAAGAATACTGGAGTGGGGTGCCATTTCCTACTCCAAGGGATCTTCCAGACCCAGGGATCAAACCGGAGTCTCTCCCGTCTCGCGCACTGGCAGGCAGCGTCTTTACCACTAGCGCCACCTGGTGACTACCCGGGGATCTGCTAGCATGTCCTTTCAAGGACCACCCTCACCCTGCATCTGAGAAAACTTAAACTGGGTGTGAGGCAGCAAGGGTGAGATACGGACGCCCACCAACAGGAGCATCAAAGTTTCAGCTTCTGCCTTAGAGTGGCCTCCAGGCCCTAGTCTTCTGGCTCTTCTTCCCCCTCCAAGCTTGCTCCTCTATCTGAATATTTATACATAATTCTATTGCCGCCTCAAGCAAAAACATGTTAATAATAAGCCCTACAAAAGAGAGATGCCTCACTATTCATTTCCCACACAGCTTAACAGACCGATCACTGCTCCTACTATTAATAGTTTTCCAAATATGAGACTAACCCACTATCAAGAAACAAATGGGGCTGGCAAGGATATGGAAAAATAGGTATACTCACTCTCACGCTGCCTTACATGTAAAACGGTATAGTCACTAGGAAAAAAGTCCGATGGTTCCTCAAAAAGTTACACACAGAATTACCATATGAGTGACTATATATATATTTATACTCTGGGGCATATATGTATTCCAGAGAACTGAAAGCATATGTCCACACAAAAATGTATGTACAAATGTTTACAGCGGCATTATTCATAACAGCAAAGAAGTGGGCACAACCCAGAGGTTCACCAAACTATGGCATATCCACACCAACTTAAAAAGACTGAATACCATCCAGCCATCAACAGTCCTGAAGTTCTGGGGCATGTTACAACTTGGATGAACCCTGAAAACATTATACTATGTGAAAGAAGTCAGACACAAAAGGTTGATTCCTCTTCTATGAAATATCTAGAGCAGGCAAATCCAGAGAGACAGAAAGCAGACTGGTGACTGCCAGGGGGTTGGCAGGGGGATGGAGACCGTGATGAAGAAGTTTTGCAACCAGAGAGCTGGTGGCTACCCAGCACTGTGAGCGCACTGAATACCACTGAAAGTGCACTTTAACACAATTATGCGAATTTTGCCTCAATCAAAAGAAAAAAGACAAACGCCCAACATACCTTGACACTAATAAAATTCATTCCACTTTCCCGTGCAATTACTCCAGCCAGCAAGGTTTTTCCCGTTCCAGGAGGACCATACAACAGTACTCCTGTCCTCTGTCGTATGGGCAAGTTGGCAAACAGTTCCGGGTACTGAAAGATACGAAAATACGACAAAGAGCTCAACTCTAAAACAAATGACTGAGCAGCTAAAGATCAGGGCACAGAAAAAGTCCTTGGACAGTAACAACTGCCATCTCTGTAACAGTCAATGACAGGAAAGCCATTCCTACTCAAAATAATGAATGGACTCAAAGGGACTAACACAGATTTTCCCCACTGGACCACGGAAGACATTCCACATAAAATGCATATAAATGGATCTGAGTTTCTTTCCACTTTTCCTGTTTCCCACCCCCAAACATTATAATAGTACTACATTAAGAAAATAAAAATAAGTATACTGCCCTCCACTTGTATGGCTCATGGGGCAAGCTATGATTGCTACACCGATTCCAATATACTCAATCAAGGAAAGAAAATATAAAGAAGCATATGTAATGATAATAGTACAATCTCCCAGGAGATTCCATGCTGAACAAGTAATTTTACCCTCTAAACCACCAGCTTCTCAGCAAGAAAACTTTCTGAACAGGTTTCAAAACTTTTTGAACAAGAAAACTTCTGAACAGCAAGAAAGCTGCCTGGCTCTGTCAGCAACCCCCTGGCCACCTCTGGGCAGCATGGGAGCTTGCGCTTGGCTGTGGCCGACTGTGTGGCCCCATGGACTGCAGCCGCCAGGCTCCTCGGTCCACGGGATTCTCCAGGCAGGAATCCTGGAGTGGGCTGCCATTCTTCTCCAGGAGCTCTTCCTGACTCAGGGATTGAATCCATGTCTCCCACACTTCAGGTGGATTTTGTAACTCCTGAGCCACTGGGGAGACCCATTGGGTCTCCTCTATTGGGTACATCTATTTAGTCCCATATATTGACAGAATTCCAACCTCATCTGGACCTCCATTCTAATCTGAACAAGGTCCCAGTGTGAGCATTTATGCAGATGGCTCACATGCCTGGATGACGCTGATGCCCAGACCCAGCCTTTAGGTCCTGACCCTGCAGGCCACGTCCCACGCCCATGTCCTTCCACACAGGCTTTAACCCCCAGTCGTGGGTGCCACTCAGTATGCCCCAGTCCCCACCAGACAGTCCCCAGTACCTACATGTAACCGAGGGCCTTACCCATTTCTTTATCTCTTTGGTCGGGCCCCTGATCTCATGCGAAGGTCCGTCACGCTCAGGTTTCTCATCCAGACACACCACCTTCTAGATTCTACTTCTGATCTAAACAACAGTCAGCCTGGCCAGTGCTGCCTGCTAACTCTGTCTAGAGACTGTCACCCAAAATCTGGCTTAGTCCATCAGTTCTGGGGGCCTCAGTGACTCTCCCACCTTCTAGTTCATTTCTGCTCAATTGTAGCTGATGGCTCATACGCTTCAGTGAAATTTGAATTATTCAAGAAAAACCCAAGAACTCTGAAATTCACATCAAACTGTATTTTTACTACAGGACTTCCCTGGTGGCACAGTGGAAGAGAATCCGCCAGCCAGTGCAGAGGACGTGGGTTCAATCCCTGGTCCAGGAAGATTCTACATGGCTTGGAGCAACTAAGCCCACGTGGCACAACTTCTGAAGCCCGTGTGCCCTACAGAGCCTGTGCTCCACAACAAGAGACGCCACCACAACGAGAAGCCCGTGCACCACAGCAAGGAGTAGGCCCTGCTCATCACCACTAGAGAAAACCCCCACAAAGCAGTGAAGACCCAGTGCAGTCAAAAATAAAATAAAATTTATTTACTATAAATATCACCCCAGCATCATGGGCAAGGACTGTATCAAATACTTAAAAAATCTGTTCAAGTGCCCAAAATAGGACTGGACGTTTATTTGGTAACAATAAATTCTTGTTGGGTCAACCTGAGACCGGGCAAGCCAACACATACAGCCAGAGCCAATGATTCAGGGGTTTCACAGGAAGCAGGCAGTACTCAGCTTGTTTCTAAGTACCTTGGCTGGTAACTGGATAGTATCCACTAGCATCTGCCGAACTTCATGCAGTCCACCGATCCTGTCCCAGCCCAGGTCCCGAGGTTTATGTAGGTTGACATTTCGCAGAGACACAGGAATAAATCCTTGGAGCGCCTTTTGGAAGTCCAATGTTGTTAAAACTAATTCTGTTTGGAAATAAACACAACTTCTTTTGGTGGTCATATCTCTATGTGAATCCTCATGCAGCCGCCTCCCTTCCCCAGCGTGCCCTCCCCTCTAGTAACCACCATTCTGCTCTTCATATCTACATGTTCATGTTTGGTTTGGTCTGTTCATTCATTTTGCTTTTTACATTCCACATGAATAGAATCAGGTGATATTTGTCTTTCCCCGTCTGATTTCACTGAGCCAATCTTAACTCAGTTAAAAAAAATGTTGTCAACTTAGCTGGAAATGGCCATTTTCTACTCACATACCTGCTTATTTGAATGCTAACATGGACTAGATTTAATTCTTACCTTACTACAATTACATTTCTCCACAAGGAAGGAAGGAATCAAATTTTGGTTTTAGCAATAAAACGTACCTTCCCTGGTGCACACGTTCTGATGAGAGAGACGAGAATGTATGGCTCGATCCACAAGCATGGTAAAGTCTCTAGCCACAAACCCTTCGGTTTCTTTAGCTATACGCTGCAGGTCAAGACCGGTGAGCCTCTTCATGTCACAGTCCAGTTTATTTTTTATTATAGTATGCAGAATTTCACATCTTTGATTCTAACGAAAAAAAGATGGAATTCAAATTTATAATTTTACTTGAGTGCAAACCTTTGTACACGTATTTTGAGGAAAATCCGGTTGCCATAATCTGCAGGGACAGAAAGCAGACTGTGTTTGCTGCAGACAGACTGGGAGAGGGGTGGCTGCAAAGGGGCACTAAGGAAACGCCTGGGAGGGATGCAAACCCTTGCTGCCTTAATGGTGGTGATGGTTTCATGGTACATACCTATGTTAAAACTGATCGAATTGTACACTTTAATTTTTTATTTTTTGGTTGCAACATGTGGCTTGCAGGATCTCAGTTCCCCAACCAGTGACTGAACCTGGGCCACAGCAGTTAAAGAGTTGAATCCTAACCACTATTCCACCAGGAAACTCCCAAATTGTACACTTTAAATAGTGAGTTTGCTGTCTTCAATTTTTTTATACCTTAATAAAGCTGTAAATATCAATAACATCAGGTATGCAGATGATACCACCCTTATGGCAGAAAGTGAAGAGGAACTAAAAAGCCTTTTGATGAAAGTGAAAGAGGAGTGAAAAAGTTGGCTTAAAGCTCAACATTCAGAAAATGAAGATCATGGCATCTGGTCCCATCACTTCATGGGAAATAGATGGGGAAACAATGTCAGACTTTATTTTTTTGGGCTCCAAAATCACTGCAGATGGTGACTGCAGCCATGAAATTAAAAGACGCTTACTCCTTGGAAGGAAAGTTATGATCAACCTACATGGCATATTCAAAAGCAGAGACATTACTTTGCCAACAAAGGTCAGTCTAGTCAAGGCTATGGTTTTTCCAGTAGTCATGAATGGATGTGAGAGTTGGACTGTGAAGAAAGCTGAGCGCCAAAGAATTGATGCTTTTGAATTGTGGTGTTGGAGAAGACTCTTGAGAG
The DNA here is from genome assembly GCF_042477335.2 of Ovis canadensis. Classification (NCBI taxonomy): domain Eukaryota; kingdom Metazoa; phylum Chordata; class Mammalia; order Artiodactyla; family Bovidae; genus Ovis; species Ovis canadensis. The sequence goes on from NC_091248.1 coordinate 24,231,024, forward strand.
TCCCTTGAACTGCAAGGAGATCCAACCAGTCCATTCTGAAGGAGATCAGCCCTGGGTGTTCTTTGGAAGGAATGATGCTAAAGCTGAAACTCCAATACTTTGGCCATGTCACACGAAGAGTTGACTCATTGGAAAAGACTCTGATGCTGGGAGGGATTGGGGGCAGGAGGAGAAGGGGACGACCGAGGATGAGATGGCTGGATGGCATCACGGACTCGATGGACGTGAGTCTGAGTGAACTCCGGGAGTTGGTGATGGACAGGGAGGCCTGGTGTTCTGCAATTCATGGGGTCGAAAAGAGTCAGACAAGACTGAGCAACTGAACTGAACTGAAAGCTGTAAAAAGAATTACATTGATAAATGACTGCTCTTTCTTTCTCCAGTAAAAAGGTTTTTATTTTGGCTCCTTTAAGAGTATTTTGTTGTTGTTATTCCCATAAAACATAATTCTAAAAACATTTAGTGGTCGATATCGCTATGTTCTGTTATACTTAATAACAGGTATATTTTTATCCTTTTCTTTTTCTTCAGCTTTGAGATATAATTGACAAATAAAATTATCAGATATTTAAACTGTACAATGTGATGGGTTTTTTTTAAGTAAACTTTTTATCTTGTACTGAGCGACTGAACTGAACTGAACTGAGGGTATAGCTAACAAGACAATATTGCAATAGTTTCAAGTAAGCAGTGAAGGGACACAGCCATACATATACATGGATCCATTCTCCCCCAAACTCCCCTCCTATCCAGGCTGCCACATAGCATTGAGCAGGGTTCCCTGCGCTATACAGTAGGTCCCTGTTGGTTATCTATTTTAAATATAGCAGCTTGTCCACCCCAAACACCCTAACTACAATAACAGTTGATTAGCAAAGGGTCTGAGTACTTTTAGCGTAGATGCTAGGTAAGAATTTTAAACAGAAAGCCAAATAAAATACAGGTGCCTGTCTTGGAAACATTCTTGGAGTGCACTGCCACTAAAACCACCAGGACTGTAAGCCCCCAAAGGAGATGATGGGTTTTATGTGCTTAAACACATTTGGTCTTTGTCAGCTTCTGGTACAGAGCTCCTAAAACCCTTACAATGTCCTAAATGATAAGAGTGATAAACGTGTCTTGACACTCCTAACAAACCCCTTTCAACCACATCTGAGTTTATGTTAACGAGGTGACTTTTGGAGCGCACCTAAGTACCCAGGGTTGGTTGCCACGGTAACCTACCTAGGCTAAAGAACTGAAACTTTCAGTCCCAGCCCCTGATTTCCCAGGAGGGAGAGGGACTGGAGGCTGAGTCAATGCCAAGGGCCAATGATTTGATTAATGACACCTATGTAATAGAGCTCCCATAAATCCCTGAAAGGACAGGGTCTGCAGAGCTCCCAGGCTGGAGAAGCTCTTCCCTGGTGGCTCAGACAGTAAAGAATCCAGCTGCAGTGCAGACCTGGGTTTGGTCCCAGAGTTGGAAAGATCCCCAGGAGAAGGAAATGGCAACCTACTCCAGTATTCTTGCCTGGAGAATTCCACAGAGAGAGGAGCCTGGTGGGAGCTCGCAACTAGTCAGACACGACTGAGCAAGGAGCACTTTCACTTTCAGGCTGGAGAACCGAACACTTCCACTCGCCACCAGAGCAAGTCCCAAACTCCACAAGGACAGAAGCTCTTTTGCTCCCGACCTCATCCTCTATCTTTCACCTGACTGTTGATTTGTATCTGTTCATATTCTTTGTAACAAACTGGTAATCCACGGAGTAAACCAGTTTCCCAAGTTCTCTGACTAGCTATTGAAAATTAACTGAACCCAAAGAGGGAGTTGTGGGACTCTGACGGAAAACCAGTCTAAGCACGGGTAACACTGGTATCTGACGTGGAGGGCAGTCTTGTGGGACTGGGCCCTGGACCCGTGAAATCTGACGCTATCTCTGGGTAGTGTCAGAATCAGGCTGAACTGTAGGACTCCCAGCTGGTCTCCAAGAATTGCTTGGTGGTGTGGGGAAGAAATCCCACATACTGGAAATGGATGTCAGAATCATAGTGGGTACAGAATATTAGTGCTGTTAAAAAAAAAAAGTTTAGCTAGTTACATTTTTAAAAGAAGAATTTCTTAAAGGTAAATACATGAGGTAATGGATGTGTTAAGTAACTTGATTGTGGTAAATATTCCACCAATGTATATCAAATCACTGTTGTACACTTTAAATCTATGTAATTGTTCTTGTCAACTGTATCTCACTAAATCTAAAAAGAATTCTAATTTCCATAGTGTATTTACAGATTTTACTGATGCAGAAAGAAGCAGTTCAGAATTTTTAGGGTTTTTTCTTTTTAAATGGAATAAAAAAATACTTTAATAAGAAAAAAAGAAGAAATGTTATTTTCAAAAAAGATATTTTCTTGGAAAGTACTTGGTAATATTTCAGATGGTTACAGATGAAAATTTTGTATGTAAGTAAAACATGCACTGAAGGTTGATTTTTAAGTCTTAAGATCACTAACATAAGCATTACATTTTAATAAAGTCATACATCATTAATAAAACTGATAAATAATTTATGTAAAAGGGGACACATTTCAACACTCTTCGCAAGTAGTAGTTACCTGGTCAGGAGGTTGAATATGCTGGACACACTGAAATATGTGAATTCCTTGAGCAGAAACAAGTAAAGGATGTAGAGACTGTTGCGACTGGCTTGTAGCAATCAGCGCAACCAAACTTCCCATGGAAATAAATTCTTTCACCATATCGTTCAAAGCTGGAATTAAGCAACACAGTGTAAAAGTTTATTATATAAAAATGACATTTTAAAATCATACACTAGTTAAAAATAATAACCTAAAGTCGACATTTAGAGTAGAGTATGCATAGTATGGCTCCTCTTTACCTAGTTTGTCTAGACTGAGGACCTAGTTTTGGCCAGGTTCCAGTTACTCAAATAGAGGCAAAGGAAGCAATGTAAATGCTGTGTCCTCAGAACCATGCCTAGTGAGGTTGGTTCTTACTAGGTAAACTTCTGGATCTTAATTGGTAAATGAAATGGAGTCTCTGAAATAAGTATTATAGAAGGATGATAAACTTTCATATTGTGTTCTACTGAGCAAGCAAAATACAGCTTATATACCTATGGCTTTCTGGACAATCTCTTTCTACCCCAGCTCAAGAAAGGTTTGGTATGAGGTAAGAAACCAAACAGGCATTAATAACATATATCTGATCCTGACCTAAAAATCTGCAGCATTCCCTTAAACACGAGACTAGCAAGTCTTTCAGACACTACAAGATTCCAAATGTGAAATTAACACTAATTTATGGTAATCCAGCCATTATGGTTGCATTCTGTATTTATCTCTTAAGAACCCTGACCCAGTTGAATGCTGTCCAATTCTCCAACCCCTGATCCCATCCTCCCCTAGAACCCTAAGCTCCACTGGAATTTCCTGGGCTTCTGCACCTTTGCCGTGGGTTGCACTTCCTTTGTGCCTTCATTAGCCTGAAGCTGCTCCGTGCCAGCTGCTACCCCTCCATCAAAACTCACCTCAGCTATGAGCTACTCTCGGAAACCCTCCCTGGAAACTTCTTACCCAGCCAGCTCCAGGTTAGTATACGTGCTCCTATTGTGCCCTGTACACACTTCCAGCAGAACACATCCTACCCACCTCCTAGTTGTGTCTTCCTGGTCAGATTACATCACCTTGAATTTCCACTTACTCACCTGTAAAACCAGGAGAGTATCTGCATGGGGAGTACAAAGCAGCCCCTCGCAGCCAACACACAGTCGCTATCATAACTATGAGTCTTCTGTATTAACACTATCTGTTTACTTTTATTTCCTCTCCAAGACTCTGAGCCTACACACTGTGCGTGAGCAATAGAGAAGTATTTGTCAAATGAGCAAGAGTCAAGCTGTACAGTTCAGCACTTTCTAATAAATGGAGAAGGGAGAACCTCCTTGGTGGCTTAGATGGTAAAGAATCTGCCTGCAATGCGGGAGACCTGGGTTCAATCCCTGGGTTGGGAAGATCCCCTGGAGAAGGGAATGGCAACCCACTCCAGAGGAGAATACGGCCCCAAAGACTAATGATGAGGTTGGAGAATGTTCACACTGCTCTATGGATCTTGCTAATACAGGGTAACTACACAATTATACAGTGCCCCCAGACGCTGCAAAAGCAACACATTACACAGCACACATCCTGTTCTCCGAAAAGCACAGCTTTACCACTAACACTAAAAACGCTGGCTGATAAAGGAGAAGGCCTGCAGCCAGTGAACGGCCGTGCGCATTACCATGGGCAAGCCGCTGGCTCTGAACGGCCTCCGGACTGTGCTCATGTTCCAGGAGAGCAGAGCGCCCAACGACAAGGTCCAGGTCGTCCAGCAGAACAACGGAAGGCTGCCGCCACAGCGCCTCCGAGAAAGCTGCCGCTAGGGTCTTCTGTATGTTTTCAAGCCTTTTTCCTTAACACAGAAGATATAAAATGGTTTTAATGTTATTTGAAGGCTGGGAAAGTTCAGGCTGCCCTTGAAAGCATTAGAAAAGCTCAATATTGATTTGACTATGCAAATTTTATCCATACAGTATTTTGTTAATATACCAATCACTAAAATTGTTAGTTGTTAACACAGTTTAATGAATACAGCTTCAAAGGACTCAGTAAAGTACTGAACTTTGTAAAACTGAAAGACTATGCTTCTATAATTTCTATACATACATGTTTGTTCATTCCATGGAGAATTTCAGATCCCTATTTATAACAAAACAGTAAACTAAAAACAGGACGGGGGAAAATATAAATGAAAGTAAGGGGTCAAGAATCAGATGCAGGACGCTTGGGGCTGGTGCACTGGGATGGCCCAGGGAGATGGTGTGGGGAGGGAGGTGGGGGGGTGGTGTTCAGGATGGGGACACGTGTACACCCGTGGAGGATTCATGTTGATGGATGGCAAAGCCAATACTATATTGTACAGTAAAATAAAGTAAAAATTAAAAAAAAAAAGTGTTTTATGCTCACAACCAAAAAAAAAAAAAAAAAAAAGAATCAGATAAAAGCAAACACAAATGTAGCTGCCTCAAGATCCTAGAATCGCTATATTTAAATTACTGTGACTTCCATCTTCATGGTGGATTACAAACTTTTCATTTTCAAAGAATAGAGAACATACCAATTCATAAGAAAGGTCAAGAGTTCCTGTTACTTCAAACTTAAAATTTTCACATGAGGCTGCAAGCAAGACTCTAAGAGAAGGACAAGGTCTCTAAAAACCACCTTTATAGAATATGAAGTAATGGGTTTCCAAAGGCTATTTCTTAGTTTCTTACTATAGACTACATTAATAAACAGAATATGACGACTAGTTGCTAGTAGGAGTGGTCCCAAGGGGAAAAAAAACTAACTACACAGTAAAGTTTTTCTGATTCTTAAACAATTAGATAATCATATGTTACAGACTTTCAGAAGTGTGAGGGTACAGTTGACCCTTGAACAACATAGGTCTGAACTGTGCAAGTGGACTTATATTTATGTGGATTTTTTCCAACAGGAAATACTACAATACTATACCATCCAAGGTTGGCTGATTCGTGGACACAGTGGAACCACGTGTTCAGAGGACTGACTGTAAGTCACACCAAGATTTCTGGCTTCAAGGAGGGTTGGCACCCCTAACTCACACGCTGTTCAAGAGTCAGCTGTGTATGGTAAGTTGTAAATTTCCTCTCTGCTGTTTACAGCCACCCACATTCCTTCCCCTGAAGCAGTCACCTGACTAGTTCCCCAAAGCAATTCAGAAGTAATCTATACTTCTGATTAGAGTTCTAATCAGAATCTAATATACTGAATCTAATCTATTCAATTAGATTATATTCTAAATACTAATTTTCTCAGAGTTGTGCAAATTGGCATTTTTTAGGAGTATTGTCTACAGAGAGTTTTGAGTAGAAAAAAAAAAGCCTCCAGCAAATATAGGGAGTTTTAAGATTTTTATTAAAAACATTAGACTGCCAAAGATCTGGAATTTCTAAGTACTTTCAATGACGTAATGACAAACAGAAATTAAATAAAGATTAGCTATTTGTATTTATTAATTAGCAGCAATAAATAGTAACATTTCTTTCTACCAAAAAAGACATTTATGTAGAATATTACCATAGTCATACCTCGTAAAGCTTTACAGTCAATTATTTCCACATGGGCATCCAATATGTCAAACGCTTCTTTACAGATTGCCTTCGCTAAAGTTGATTTTCCACTTCCCTAGAAAATAATTGTGTCGTAAGAACTCTCAATATATTCAGTCCCAGAAATAGCCCGTCACTGTGGTAATCACCAAGATTCAGTCTCATGGATCAAGTATATACTGCTGCTGCTGCTGCTGCTAAGTCGCTTCAGTCGTGTCCGACTCTGTGCGACCCCACAGATGGCAGCCCACCAGGCTCCCCCGTCCCTGGGATTCTCCAGGCAAGAACACTGGAGTGGGTTGCCATTTCTTTCTCCAATGCATGCAAGTGAAAAGTGAAAGTGAAGTCGCTCAGTTGTGTCCGACTCTTAGCGACCCCATGGACTGCACCCTACCAGGCTCCTCCGTCCATGGGATTTTCCAGGCAAGAGTACTGGAGTGGGCTGCCACTGCCTTCTCCGCAAGTATATACTACACAATGCTATATAACAACTACATCTCGATAAACCTGGGGAAAAAGAAGAAAATCCACATCTCTAATTTAAAAATAACATTTAAGAAATACAAGATAACTATAAATACTTAAGAGAGAAAGGTTAAAAAAAAATCTGTTATCACCCCAACTCACAAAATTACTATCAACTGTTTTGCTATATCTTTCTTCCAGACACCCCACACACATTTTATGCAAATTTATTAAGCTGGGATTACAGTATTCCTGGGGGTTTACAATAAATCACTGTCCTCTTCATCAACAGACATAGAGGTACCTCAGCCCCCTAGTACAATGCCACTCTGAGGATGTACTGGACGATAATGTGCTTATCAAAACCCTTCCTGATGTACATTTAACAGAATTCTGCCAAAAGAACACACTGGTCATAGCAAACACCCTCTTCCAACAACACAGGAGAAGACTCTACACATGGACATCACCAGATGGTCGACCCCGAAATCAGACTGATTATATCCTTTGTAGCCGAAGATGGAGAAGCTCTATATACTCAGCAAAAACAAGACTGGGAGCAGACTGTGGCTCAGATCATGAACTCCTTATTGGCAAATTCAGACTTAAACTGAAGAAAGTAGGGAAAACCACTAGACTACTCATGTATGAACTAAATCAAATCCTTTATGACTATACAGTGGAAGTGAGAAACAGATTTAAGGGACTAGATCTGATACACAGAAGAGGGCCTGATGAACTATGGACGGAGGTTCATGACCTTGTACAGGAGACAGGAATCAAGACCATCCCCAAGAAAAAGAAATGCAAAATAGCAAAATGGGTGTCTGAGAAAGCCTTACAAATAGCTGTGAAAAGAAAGGAAGTGAAAAGCAAAGGTGAAAAGGAAAGATATTCCCATTTGAACGCAGAGTTCCAAGGAACAGCCAGGAGAGATAAGAAAGCCTTCCTCAGTGATCAGTGCAAGGAAATAGAGGAAAACAATAGAATGGGAAAGACTAGAGATCTCTTCAAGAAAATTAGAGATACCAAGGGAACATTTCATGCAAAGATGGGCTTGATAAAGGACAGAAATGGTATGGACCTAACAGAAGCAGAAAATATTAAGAGGTGGCAAGAATACACAGAACTGTACAAAAAATATCTTCATGACACAGATAATCACAAAGGTGTGAACACTCCCACTCACCTAGAGCCGGACATCCTGGAATGTGAAGTCAAGTGGGCCTTAGAAGGCATCACTACAAACAAAGCTAGTGGAGGTGATGGAATTCCAGTTGAGCTATTTCAAATCCTGAAAGATGATGCTGTGAAAGTGCTGCACTCAATATGCCAGCAAATTTGGAAAACTCAGCAGTGGCCACAGGAATGGAAAAGTTGTTTTCATCCCAGTCCCAAAGAAAGGCAATGCCAAAGAATGCTCAAACTACTGCACAATTGGACTCATCTCACACACTAGTAAAGTACTGCTCAAAATTCTCCAAGCCAGGCTTCAGCAATACGTGAACCGTGAATTTCCAGATGTTCAAGCTGGTTTTAGAAAAGGCAGAAGAACCAGAGATCAAATTGTCAACATCCACTGGATCATGGAAAAAGCAAGAGAGTTCCAGAAAACCATCTATTTCTGCTTTATTGACTATGCCAAAGCCTTTGACTGTGTGGATCACAATAAACTGTGGAAAATTCTGAAAGAGATGGGAATACCAGACCAACTGACCTGCCTCTTGAGAAACCTGTATGCAGGTCAGGAAGCAACAGTTAGAACTGGACATGGAACAACAGATTGGCTCCAAATAGGAAAAGGAGTACGTCAAGGCTGTATATTGTCACCCTGCTTATTTAACTTATATGCAGAGTACATTATGAGAAATGCTGGGCTGGAGGAAGCACAAGCTGGAATCAAGATTGCTGGGAGAAATATCAATAAACTCAGATATGCAGATGATACCACCCTTATGGCAGAAAGTAAAGAAGAATTCAAGAGCCTCTTGATGAAAGCGAAAGAAGAGAGTGAAAAAGTTGGCTTAAAGCTCAACATTCAGAAAACTAAGATCACGGCATCCAGTCCCATCACTTCATGGCAGATAGATGCGGAAACAGTGGAAACAGTGGCTGACTTTATTTTTCTGGGCTCCAAAATCACTGCGGATGGTGACTGCAGCCGTGAAATTAAAAGACGCTTGCTCCTTGGAAGGAAAGTTATGACCAACCTAGACAGCATATTAAAAAGTAGAGACATTACTTTGCCAACAAAGGTCCGTCTAGTCAAGGCTATGGTTTTTCCAGTGGTCATGTATGGATGTTAGAGTTGGACTGTAAACAAAGCTGACTGCAGAAGAATTGATGCTTTTGAACTGTGGTGTTGGAGAAGACTCTTGAGAGACCCTTGGACTGCAAGGAGATCCAACCAGTCTATTCTGAAGCAGATCAGTCCTGGGTGTTCATTGGAGGGACTGATGTTGAAGCTGAAACTCCAATACTCTGGCTACCTGATGCAAAGAGCTGACTCATTTGAAACGACCCTGATGCTGGGAAAGATTGAGTGCAAGAGGAGAAGGGGACGACGGAGGATGAGATGGTTGGATGGCATCATCGACTCAATGGACATGGGTTTGGGTGGACTCCAGGAGTTGGTGATGAACAGGGAGGCCTGGCATACTGTGGTTCATGGGGTCGCAAAGAGTCAGACATGACTGAGCAACTGAACTGAACTGATGTATATTTATGTTACTCCCAATTTTTAACCATGATAAGTAAAGCTAAAATAAATATTCATGCATTTATGTTTGTTTGTCAGATTATACCTTCAGAATAAATTTCTATGAGCTAATACTATATCAAAGGGTATACACATTTAAATTTTGCTAAACATTGCTGTAAGTGCCCCCGAGAAGATCGAACACTTAGGTTTCTATAATTCTTTTAATATAGACTTCCTCCCTTAGGCTACTACCATTGTTGCTTTGACCAGCTTTTTTTTAAAAACATATGTATTTTATTTGTTTATTTAGGCTCAGCCAGGTCTTAGTTGTGGCATGCGGGATCTAGTCCCCTGACCACAGATCGAATCCGGGGCCCCCTGCATTAAAAGTGCAGAGTCTTATCCACTGGACAACCAGGGAAGTCCCTGCCTAGCTTTTAATAGCCCTGCATCAGTTCTAATATTTTGCTTTTCATTACTGTGAACAGGAAAACTAGCCAAGCTTATTGTGTAAAGTGTGAAATTTAGCAGGCATTCAACAATAGTACCATCATTATAGTTTACAGAATTGCATTTATTTTTAAAGTCAGTGGACCCTAAAGAATAAAGAAATTAGGGATACTGGACTGTATGTCCCACCTGTTATACTTTTGGTTTAGTCAGAAGGCCTTTTCTCTCAAAGTAATTCACATTTTAGTACTTTTCAGTTTACAAAGCCCTTTCATATATATTATTTCTCTTAAGTGAGATCCTAAAAGGCAAGGTTAGAAACTGAAAAACTGCTTCAAGTCACAGCCGTAAGCACATAAGAGTAGTGGGACTCAGATTCAGTTTTGCCACTAGTGCCATTAACCGTGCTACCCCTAAGTCACATGGTGGAGGTCTGATTTCTCAGTCAATAGGACAGTGTTTTTTAAAATAATATTCTACCATGATGATATATTTTGAAATTTGACATAGGTAATTTAGAGAACATTTAGAATAACTGCTATATTGTAGCAGCCTTGCATATCTGGAATAAACCCTACTTGACTGTGGTATATAATTCTTTTTATACATTAGTTTATCACATTTGCTAACATTTTGTTAAGGATTTCTGCATCTGTGTTCATGATAGGTCTTAGTTGGTAGTTTTCTTGTGATGCCTGTCTATTTTGGTATTAGGTAATGCTGGCAAAAAGGAGTACGTCAAGGCTGTATATTGTCACGCTGCTTATTTAACTTATATGCAGAGTACATCATGGGAAATGCTGGGCCAGGAGAAGCACAAGCTGGAATCAAGACTGCCAGGAGAAATATCAATAACCACAGATATGCAGATGACACCATCCTTATGGCAGAAAGTGAAGAGGAACTAAAAAGCCTCTTGATGAAAGTGAAAGAGGAGTGAAAAAGTTGGCTTAAAGCTCAACATTCAGAAAACGAAGATCATGGCATCTGGTCCCATCACTTCATGGAAGATAGATGGGGAGATAGTGTCAGACTTTATTTTTCTGGGCTCCAAAATCACTGAGGATGGTGACTGCAGCCATGAAATTAAAAGACGCTTGCTCCTTGGAAGGAAAGTTATGACCAACATAGACAGCATATTAAAAAGCAGAGACATTACTTTGCCAACAAAGGTCAGTCTAGTCAAGGCTATGGTTTTTCCAGTGGTCACATATGGATGTGAGAGTTGGACTGTGAAGAAAGCTGAGTGCCGAAGAATGGATGTTTTTGAACTGTGGTGTTGGAGAAGACTCTTGAGTCCCTTCGACTGCAAGGAGATCCAACCAGTCCATTCTGAAGGAGATCAGCCCTGAGTGTTCACTGGAAGGACTGATACTAAAGCTGAAACTCTGATACTTTGGCCACCTCATGCGAGGAGTTGACTCATTGGAAAAGACCCCAATGCTGAGAGGGATTGGGGGCAGGAGGAGAAGGGGACGACAGAGGATGAGATGGGTGGATGGCATCACCAACTCGATGGACATGAGTTTGAGTGAACTCTGGGAGTTGGTGATGGACAGGGAGGCCTGGCGTGCTACGGTTCATGGGGTTGCAAAGAGTTGGACACGACTGAGCGACTGAACTGAACTGAAGGCTGGCCTCACACCGTAGCCTGGATTTGCCTCTGCTCCCACCCACTGGAGAGACTGTAGCCACCCGGGACCATCTCTCCCTTGGGAGTTTGGTAGCGTGTGCCCAGGGCACCCATCTGGGTGTGTGCTTTCTGTTTGAGAATGATATTAATTACAGACTCAATTTCTTTAATAGATGTAAGCCATTTCATATTGTCATTATTCTTCTTGTGTGAGTTTTGGCAGCCTTGTCTTTCAAGGAAGTGGTCTATTTATCTAGGTTATCAAATTTTAGGCATAGAGCTAAAAATGTTTAGGGGCAATAACTGTTTATTACAATTACTGTTTATTACCCATTTTAAAAATTTATTTTTAATTGGAGGATAACTGCTTTACCATGTTGTGTTAGTTTCTGCCTACAAGACGAATCAGCTCTAAGTACACATTTATTCTCTCCCTCTTGAGCCTCGCCCCCACCCCCTGCCCATTATACCCCACTAGGTCAACAGAGAGCTTTATCATCCTTTTAATGTCTATGGGATCTGTAGTGATGTCCTCTTTTTCATTTCTTATACTAGTAATTTGTATCCTCTTCTTTTTTTCTTAGCCTGCCTAAGGGTTTATCAATTTTTACTGATCTTTAAAAAAAAAAAAGCCTTTGGTTTCACACTGATTTTCTCTACTGATTTCCTGTTTTCACTTCAATGGCTTCTACTCCAATTCATATTATTTCTTCTGCTTACACTGGATTTAATTTGCTCTTCTCTTTCTAGTTTACTAAAGTAGAAACTTGGATTACTGGAGTAGTTGCTCTATTTTAAGTAAGAAATCAAAAGAAAGCAATTGGGGTAGTAAGAGGAAAAAAGTTATTATGCTGGAGTTAAAATTGAATAGAAATAAAAAAGCCTTATGATTTTGAATTGAAATAAAAAACCCACAAAGACTCACAAAAATCACATTGTAGCCCTGGAAAAAATACTGTGTTGGTAGAGAAGAAAACTGTAAGCCTCTTCAAAAAGCGGGAACCTCTAGTAAGACTGGCAAAGATTAAAACAAGAGAAGACACAAATTACCAATATCAGGAAACAGGACATAACAGATCTGCCATCTGTGAAAAGCACAGTAAGATGTGCTGTTGTTGGGAATATAAACTGGTACAGCCACCGTGGAGAACAGTATGAAGGTTCCTTAAAAAAACTAAAAACAGAGCTACCATATGACCCAGCAATCCCATTACTGGGCATATACCCAGAGAAAAACATAACTCAAAAAGACACTTGCAGCCCAATTCACTGCAGCACCATTTACAATATCCAGCACATGGAAGCCAGCTAAATGACCATCAGAGGGATGGACAAAGATGTGGCACGCACACACACACACACACACACACAATGGAATATCACTCAGCCATAAAAATAAAACCGGGTCATCTGTAGAGATGTGAATGTCGTATGACATCCCTAGCATATGGAATCTGAAAAGAAATGATACAAATGAAATTACGAAATGGAAAGAAACTCACCGCCTTAGAAAATGAACTCTTGGTGGCCGGCGGCGGGGACAGTTAAGGACTCTGGGAAGGTCATGTACACACCACTATATTTAAAATGAATAATCAACGAAACACTACTGTACAGCACAAGGAACCCTGCTCAATGTCACGCGGCAGCCTGGACGGGAGGGGAGCTTGGGGGAGAACGGATACATGTATGGCTGAGGCCCTTCCGCCTGAAACTGTCACAATATTGTTGATCGGCTATACCCCAAAACAAAATGTTTTCTGGTGTTAAAAAAAGATGCGGCACGTGCGCGCGCAGACACAGACACACACACACACACACACACACACACACACAGAGGAATACTACTCGGCCATAAAAAGGGATGAAACTGGGTCCTTTGTAGAGACGTGAATGGACTGAGAGACTGTCAGAGAGAAGCCAAGAGAACAAATATCACAGTGATGCATACATGTGGAGTCTAGACAAATGGTATAGATGATCTTATCTGCAAAGCAGAAACAGAGACCCAGACACAGAGGACAAACCTACGCACATCGAGTGAGGAGGGAAGGCGTGGTGGGATGAATTAGGAGACTGGGATTGACATATATATACTACTGATGCTATGCATAAAGTACGTAACTAGTAAGGACACTGCTGTATAGCTCAGGGAACGCTACTCAATGCTCCGTGGTGACCTAAATGGGACACACACAAGTGGGAAGGGGCACGTGTGTATACCTAGAGCTGATTCACTCTGCTGTACAGTAGAAACTAACATTGTCAAGCAGCTATAGTGTCAGGCACTCAGCTGTGTCCAACTCTTTGCGACCCCGTGGACTCTAGCCCACCAGGCTCCTCTGTCCATGGGATTCTCCAGGCAAGAATACTGGAGTGGGCTGCCATTCCCTTCTCCAGTAAAGCAACTATACTCCTATAAAAAATTTTTATAAAAAGCACAGTTGGAGAATACTACAAGCAACTTCATGCTCACAAATTTGACAACTTAGAAGAAACAAACACATTCTTCAAAAACTACAAACTACCAAACACCTGCCAAAATGAAACAGATGATTAAAGACTTTGAATTTATAAAAAATATATAAAGAAATCTCTAGGCACAGATGGTTTCAGTGGAGATTTTACTAAACATTTTAAAGAATTTACATCAATTTTATACACTCTCTTCCAAAAATCAGAACAGAAGGGAACACTTTTCAACCCATTCTGTGAGGCCAGTATTACTCTGAGAGCAAAACCAAAGGCAGAACTACAGGCTAGTATTGATCGTGAAATTACACGCAAAAATCCTCAACAGAATATCAGCAAACAGAACTCAGCAAGGTATAAAAAGAATACCCTGGAGAAGGAAATGGCAACCCATTCAGTATTCTTGCCTGGAGAATCCCCTGGATGGAGGAGCTTGGTGGGCTACAGTCCACGGGTTGCAAAGAGTCGGACACGACTGAGCAACTTCACTTCACAAAAACAGACCACTACTACTAGGTGGGATTTATTACAGACTTGCATGGCTGATTCAACATTTCAAAATTAATCAGCCCCATTAACACGCTTTGTTGTCGTTTAGTCACTAAGCCATGTCTGACCCTTTGCGACCCCATGGGCTGAAGCCTGCCAGGCTCCTCTGTCCACGAGATTTCCAGGCAAGAATACTGGAGTAGGTTGCCATTTTCTTCTCCTGGGGATCTTCCCAACTCAGGGATCAAACCTGTGCCTCCTGCATTGACAGGTGGACTTTTTACTACTGAGTCACCAGGGAATCCCTATTTAACACCCTACCAACATCATAAAAAAGAAAATTCATACAACCATATCAACTGAAAAAGAAAAACAGCAGGGAGAGCGTCACCTAATTCCACACTGTTTTCTCAATAGCTCATAGCAGGCACTCAAAAATATTAGTGAATGAATAAATTCTTTCCATCTATCGTATCAACAACCCTATATAACAGATGATTAAAACTCAAAGAGAGAGGAATTAAAAATGGCTAATCGGCTACTTCCCTGATGGTCCAGTGGCTAAGACTCTGCATTCCCAATGTAGGGGGCCCAGGTTTGATCCCTGGTCAGGGAACTCGATCCCACAGGCTGCAACTAAGAGGTCGTATGGCACAACAAAGAGACCCTACAGGCTGCAACCAAGACCAGGTGCAGCCATATACTTATTTTAAATTTTAGTAAAAAATATGCTAATTAATGAAAATGAGCATATTTTAACCACATACCTTTCCTCCCGTGAGTAAAAGGGCTCCATTTCTAAGTCCTGCCACAAGGGACACCAGTTGCCGAGACAGAGGGCGCCCCAGGAGGCTATGAGTGATGTGCTCCATGGAGGAGATGCCTAAGGAATTCACTCCTCTGCAAAACATGTAAATTGCATGATCAAACGCTAAAACAGGATAAAATCTAGCTATAAGCAATTTGGAAATTTTCCTTTGCAGGCTAGTTAATGATTTATAAAAAGAGTAAAAGCTTGGAAAATTTCCCTTACTTGAGAGTAAAATGTTTTAATGCCAAATCTGAGTCACAGATTTTAAAACTAATTTTACTACCTTCAAACATGTGCAGTAACTAAAAATTCTGTCCAAATAGGAATCCTTAAGGGGATTTGTCTTAATACACACACATATCCCCCTCAAAATGATTTCTGGCTTGTTAATCAAAATTATCATACATGAGTGCTTTTAAAATATTAGGATAACTGAAGACTTATTTCCTATTAAACATCATCTTTGAAATCCAGTTTCAATCTGAAGATTACACAAACATGAACTTCAACCTACTTCCTGATTCTGCCAGTTTATTTCTGATAATAAATATCATAAATTATTAAAATTAGTCTGAGAGTTTTTACTTTATAGAGTATTTACTTTAAAAAGCAGATTATTGTTGCTCTGCAGTTTAATCCTTTAACTAAAACCTTTCTAGATTATACTATTACAGAAAAACAAATCAGTACTACTACATCCATTAAAGGCCTCTGTGATGAATTCTAAGAAGTAACATTTATGTGAGATTCTTATACTGTATTAAGAGCTAAAGAAATTGAGGCGGTTCTTTTCAAATTTGTCTTAAAAGCTAAGGAAAACACAAATAATTCCCATCAATCAGTACATCTATAAGACAGTGAAGGAATAACTTAATTTGAAATATTTTTAAACACTCAACTAATGTCTTTGGATTTAACTTTCAAAGCTAATTTGTTAATCTCAAAAGATTATTGCTTTATTCAAGCATGTATGATCCAGGTCATATCTAGTTGGCTCTCTTCTCACAGATCAAATCTCAAAGTAAAATTTCTAACACGTTTCAGTCTTTCAGTTCATCTAAGAAGAGAAGGCAAATTACTAAGCCGGGTGTGAAAATAGAAACAATCCTTGAAGAAACTATCTCCCATTACATTAGTAAGACCTGTCAACGACACTGACATCTAATTTAATATTTACACATAAAAACCCTTAGACAGGTAATGTTAAACGTGTCTAAACAGGCCAGTTTGGCCGTAACTTCTTACCCCAAGCAGTTCAGCTTTAAAAAAGGAAGAATAAAGTCAATTTCCTCACTGTTTTCTTCTTTTACCATAGGATCTAGAAGGACCTATAGTAGCAAGGAAAAATCAATTTTACATGTCACAATAATACCTTTTGCCTGCTTTTCTTGGGTTCCAGGAAACTGAATTGCTGATTCTGTTATACCAGAGAGAAAGGATATACTGTGCATGAGAGTTTATTACTTAAAATAGCCCTGACAATAATAATTTACTCGTCTAAGGAATATAAATATTTATAGTTAACGAGCAGTAAAGAATGTCTTCTTCATACAGTTTAGAGATATACCTTTATTTGCAATTTTGATTTCTGTCAAATTCTTTTTACAATCTTCCATCTGTATCGTCTCTGAATGGTATTCCTTAAACTGTATTTCACCAAAGTAAAGAAATAATATCTAGTTTCGAACCACTGAAATTCTAAGTGACTTTAATTCATCTTCAGTTCTATAATGACAGTAAATATCCTAACCAAAACATAATGTTCTAAAAAGAGTACTTTAAACACATATCTGGAAGAAAAGTAATCTGATAATAGTTGTAAAGAGTTGAGAATTTAAGAATTGACAAAATAATATGGGCTGTGCAGCAAAACTACAAATAAAAATATGAATAAAAAAAAAAGTTACCACCCTCAGCTAAGTTTTCATTTGTTCCCATACTAGAAGAGTTTAAAATCATGATCCAGTGGCCAGTTAACATGATCAACTCTATTCCTGGAACAATTCTGCTGAAGCATCCATTTCAAATTTAGGATAAACCAATCATTTGCTTAGGTAAGTTAAAGAGATTATAGAATAAAATATTTTAAATCAAGTTATTCCTTACTCTTATCATTTGAGTTTCTAATGCAGTTTAGGATGCAAGGCCTTAACAAGTAAATTCATACTTTAGAGTCAATCACATGTGAAAATATTATCATTAAATATTCAGTAGTATGTAATTACTTGTACTGTCATCTTCTGCAGCAGATTGGTACTCAATAGAAAAATAGTTTTTTCTTTTTCCTTTTCCCAAGAATGAACTATATTCAGAGAAAACTCCTTCACCCCTATTAAAAAGAAAGTGATAAATGCAGTTAGTACCGAAGCTGAGATGAAATAATTTAAAATTTAAATTTATTTACATTTAAATAAAAGGATTCTTTGATATATAAAATCTGCTGTTTAATTATCATTATTAGGTTTCCTATTCATATCTATCACAAGATGGAAAAACAATGAAAAAATTTCCAACTTCTTTAATAGGAAAAATATCAAAATAACGAATAAAATATACTTACCATCTTTCATTTCCAGTTTGATGTATTCCTCCTCAGATACTATCAGAGGGATCGTGGTAGCGGCAGACTGCTGCAGCCATGAACGGAACACAGACTTCACGTCTTCTTCACTTGCATCTTCAGACTGCCAGAGGGAAGGAAGAAACAGTGATGACGTTCTACGGCCTGAACTTCACACTCTTATTTTAACGCCTCATCTCGCCAGTGAAGTGATGGTCACAGGCACAGGTTTGGGACTTGCCATTACAGTACAATGAGTACAGTGCAGCCTGAAGAAAAAGTCACACAAGCGGCGAAGTTTTAAATGCTCCTTTTTTCTATGCCCAGTGATACACAGAGCATAATTCAGCTCACTTGATAACCATTCCAACCCTATTCTCTCCTGCTTCCTGTGAAGCAAACTCTGCAGGCAGGGAGCAGGCCCCTCTGCTCCCAGCTTGGAGCTGTGTGTGCACGTGTGTGGCTGCACTCTGGCCAACGCATTACCATCAGGAATCCAAGAGAAGGCCTTCTCTCCTGAACTGAACGGTGGAGAGACCCTGCAAGAAGACGCCTTTCCATCTGCTGCCCAGAATGCAGATGTGATGTCTCTTACCACCGTAAATACCTCGCCTGTGAGCGGAGGAGAGACAAAGGCTAAAGGTGAAAGAAGAGAGCGGTCAGAGGAGCCTGGCTCCATGCCTACGTGCTTTAGCCACCTGTGAGCACCGCCACACTTCGTCGCACATGAGAAAAACAAACTCTGTATGTTAGTCTCACTTTCTTTTTTTTCTATGATGGCTGGTACATTCAACAAGTAGAGTGTTAATAAACTGCTCAAAAGATATGAAGAAATTCTGAGAAAAACTGCTAATTTTTGAAGCTTTTAGATTAATATTATTAAGTTTAAACAATCTTCTTATATTTGAACTAACCAAAATTCATATGTGAAAGACACTATCTGCCTAGGAAAATAAACTTCTACCATTTTTCAACTCCCATATCTATTATCTAACAGCTCATATATAACAACTCGTATCTGTTATCTCTCTGCATTCATTAGATCCACTGATTAAGCTCAGTTTAGAATATGCTCACCATTAAAAAAAGCAAGCTAAACTAAGAAAAGGCATCACTTTCCCACTCTTAAAAATCACAGAAATAAGTCAGTTACTTCTTTGTATATTATTGGAAAATTGGATTAAAGACCTAGAGAAAGTCATAAAATGAAAATGAAAACTATTTAAAATCAAGACTTTTAGAATCAGAAAGAAACTCATAGTTCCTCTAGAATCAAACATCTTTCTGTCCTAAATGATATAATCAGCCTAGAGAGACCTGCCAAGGCCACACAGCTTCCACCAAAGCACATAACTAGGGACAGGAAAGGAAATATCCCACTGCCAATACGAGAGGAAAAAACAAGAAAACTAATGAGCAGTGGCTAATTAGTTTTGTACATAAGACCTAGTTTTTGTAAAAAATATCAAGATCAATAACCACGTTAAAAGCAGAGCTCCTATAAACTTAAAAAAAAAAAAGAACTCAAAACTTTGTAAGTCAAGAGCCATAAAAGGTCCATATTACAGAAACTTTTATACTATGGCCTATATGTTTAAAGATTACTTAAGAATATCAATGCAATACAGACAGCAAAATACCTGACTCTGAAAATCCTGGAGTTATCAAGACAATGTTAAATTTCCTTCGCATGGTTTTTAAAAAGATACTGAGAGACAAGACAGAGATAAGAGGGCGAGTAAAAGGACTTCAGCTCACCTCTTCTCAAGAAAAGAGCTAAATCACAACTAACTGCTATGCAAACACCTACAACAAAGACCTGAACCTACCATAAGAGATATTCTACATCCAAAGCGAAGAAAAGCTACAAGAAGACAGCAGGAGGGGTGCTTCTGTGCTATAATCAAATCCTATACCCGCTGGGTGGGAGACCCACAAACTGGAAAATAACAGAATCGCAGAAGTTCTGCCACAGGAGTGAGCGCTCTGGGCCCCGTGTCAGCGGCCCAGGCAGGGGGTCTGGCGCCGGGAGGAGGAGCCATCAGCAACTCTGGTCTGTGAAGGCCGGTGCAGCTTCAATGCCGGCGCTCAGCAAGGCTTCACGTGCACTAGGGTGCAGGGCTAGACGGTGACTCCACGGAAACCCGGGCTGGAACTGCCTGCAGGCCGTGGGCAGCTCCCTGGGGAGGTGGGGACTGGCTGGTGCTCCCTGTGAGGACAAGGACGCTGGTGGCAGAGGCTCGGGCACTGTTCACAGGCATGAGCGCTCCCGGAGGCCTGGCCCCCCCAACAGCCTGCAGGCTCCAGCGCTGGGACGCCCCAGAACCACCACAAGGGTGGAAGCACAGCCCAGCTCAGAACAGGCAGGCTGCCCAAATGCCTCCCTGAGCCAACAGCTGCCTCCAAACACACCCCGTGACACAGCCCTGCAGACAGACAGACAAGACCAGATCCATTCACGGGGGCAGTTGGGGGCGGGGGGCAGGCAGCAGTCTCTCCCAACAGGAGGTCTGCACACGCCCCTGGATCAACCTCACCAACTAGGGGGAGACGCCTGAAGCAAGAAGAACCACAATCCTGTAGCCTGAGGAAGGGAGAGCACAAAAACACGGAACGTTAATAAGTATGACCCAGCTGAGAAACATGTTCCGGACAAAGAAACCAGGTATAAACCCCCAGAAGAACAACGAAGTGAAGTAGAGACAGGCAATCTGCCTGGGGAAGAATTCAGCGAAATTAGAGTAAAAGATGACTCACGATCTCAACAAAAGAATGGTGGCACAGACAGAGGACACAAGAAACATTTTAGAAAGAACCAGAAGCTTGAAAAAACAAACAGAGATTTAGGAGAGGTGGCAAGAACACACAGAAGAACTGTACAAAAAAGCTCTTAATGATCTGGGTAACCAAGACAATCTTGTCACTCAGCGAGAGCCAGACTTCCTGGAGTGTGAAGTTAAGTGGCCCTTAGGAAGCACTACTATCAACGAAGCTAGTGGAGGTGATGGGATTCCAGCTGACCTATTTCAAATTCTAAAAGATGATGCTCTTAAAAGTGCTCCACTCTATATGTCAGCAAATCTGGAAAACCCAGCAGTGGCCACAGGACTGGAAAAGGTCCGTTCTCATTTCTAATCCCAAAGAAGGGCAGTGCCAAAGAATGTAAAAACTACCATACATTTGCACTCATTTCTCATGCTAGTAAGGTTGTGCTCAAAAATCCTTCAAGCTAGGCTTCATCAGTACATAAAAACCAAGACCTTCCAGGTGTACAAGCTGGACTTAGAAAAGGCAGAGGAACCAAGATCAAACTGCCAACATTCACTGGATCATAGACAAAGCAAGGGAATTCCAGAAAAAAAAAAAAACCACAAAACTACTTCTGCTTCACTGACTATGGGAAAGTCGATCACAACAAACTGTGGAAAATTCTTAGAGATGGGAATACCAGACCATCTTACCTGTCTCCTGAGAAACCTGTATGCTGGTCAGGAAGCAACAGTTAGAATCTTACATGAAACAGCAGACTGGTTCAAACTTGAGAAAGGAGTATGTCAAAGCTATATATTGTCACCCTGCATATTTAACTTAAACAGTGAAATACTGGGCTGGATGAGTCACAAGCTGGAATCAAGACTGCTGGGAGAAATACCAACAACCTCAGATATGCAGATGATACCACCCTCATGGCACAAAGTGAAGAGGAACTAAAAAGCTTCTTGATGAAAGTGAAAGAGGAGAGTGAAAAAGTGGCTTACAACTCAGCACTCAGAAAGCTAACAGCATGACGTTCGGTCCCATCACTTCATGGCAACCAGATGGGGAAACAGCAGAAGCAGTGGCAGAGTTTCCCTTCTTCTGTTCCCAAATCACTGCGGACAGTGACTGCAGCCATGAAATCAGCAAGCTGTGACAAACCTACAGTTGTATTAAAAAGCAAAGACGTCACTTCCCTGACAAATGTCTGCATAGTCAAAGCTAGGGTCTTTGCACTAGTCATGTATTGATAACAGAATTGGACCATAAAGAAGGCTGAGTGAGTGCCAAAGAATTGATGCTTTCAAATTGTGGTGCTGGAGAAGATGCTTGAGAGCCCCTTGAACTGTAGGAGATTAAACTAGTTAATCCTAAAGGAAATTAGTCCTGAATATTCATTGAAAGGACTGATGCTGAAACTCCAATACTTTGGCCACCTGATGCGAAGAGTTGACTCACTGGAAAGACTCTGATGCTAGGGAAGATTTAAGGCAAAAGAAGAAGAGGTCAGCAGAAGATAAAGCGGTTAGATGGCATCACCAACTCAATGGATATGAGTCTGAACAATCTCCGGGAGATAGTGAAGGACAGGGAGGCCTGGTTGCTGCAGTCCATGGCGTCGCACGCACAGAGTCAGACATGACTTCGTGACTAAACAAACAGCTAATTCAGTTTGCTGTAAAACACTGTAAAGTAACTATAATCTAATTAAAATAATTCTTAGAGGAAAACATAGCCAGAACACTCTGACATAAATCATACTAATTGAATTACTTCTATTTCAGACAGAAGAAGATTTCACTTATATGTGGAATCTAAAAAAAAGGATACAAATTAATTTATTTACAAAACAGAAACAAGACTCACAGATTCCAAAAACAACTTATGGTTATCAAAGTGCAAAGGTGGAGGGAAGATAAACTAGGAGGTTGAGATTAACATATACACACTACTGTATATAAAATACTCAACAAGGAACTGCTGTACAGCACAGAGAACTCCAGCCAATATTCTGTAATAATCTACATGGGACAAGAATCTGAAAAAGAATGGATATATGTAGAACTGAATCAATCTGCTATACATCTGAAACAGAACACTGCAAACCAACTACCCTCTAAAGTAAATCAACTATAACACAACGCACAGATCAGAAAACCACCGAAGACCAAAGAATCGGAAAGTTAAACTACAAATCAGTGAACATGTCAAATGCTCAGTTGCATACTGTTATGGAAATGGCATGTATTCTATTTGTTTTCTTCTTCTCTAGTCACAGAATATAAACTATTTTATCTGAGGTTCCGTCAAGCAGAAAGATCTGTGAAAATGGTTTTACAATGACCATCATTATCCAGAGGACCTGGAAGTATAATGCAAATTATCAGAGAAGGATTGAGTCATGTTTGGCATTTTCTGAACATATAATAATTTTCCTCTGTTACAATTCTCTGAGAACTGGTAAGCTATGTTGGTACAGATGACAACACTCTAAAAGAAAATAAATGAAAGTCGCTCAGCTGCATCTGACTCTTTGGACCCCATGGACTCTACAGTCTCTGGAATTCTCCAGGATAGAACACTGGAGTGGGTAGCCTTTCCCTTCTCCAGCAAGTCTTCCCGACCCAGGAACCGAACTGGGGTCTCCTGCATTGCAGCCAGATTCTTTACCATCTGAGCTATCAGGGAAGCCTGATAATACTCTAAAGAGATTTTAAAATTAAGTTCCATACTTCAATTCCTGACCATATCAGTGTGTATCAAAATTAAGTGCTGAAAAGTAAAAACAGTCTAACTCTCTTTTACACTGCACTGTTAATACTGAAACATGTGAGAATTTTCTTAAAAAACTGCCCAGATGTAGCAAAAATATCAATCCTTTAAATGCCAAATTATCCATACTTGCATTGGCACAATGTATGTTATATGTATATCATTTATTAAAGACTTCTTGCAGACTTTCCTGGTAGTCCAGGGGTTAAGAATCTGCCCAC
Organism: Ovis canadensis; assembly: GCF_042477335.2. Lineage (NCBI taxonomy): Eukaryota > Metazoa > Chordata > Mammalia > Artiodactyla > Bovidae > Ovis > Ovis canadensis. The sequence continues at coordinate 24,254,531 of NC_091248.1, forward strand.
CAGTGAAGGGGACACAGGTTTGATCCCTGGTCCAGGAAGATCCCACATGCCATGGGGCAACCAAGCTCAAGCGCCACAACTACTGAGCCATACTCTGCAACGAGAGAAGCCATGGCAGTGAGAAGCTCGTGCCCTGCAACTAGAGAGCAGCCCCGCTCACGGCAACTAGAGAAAGCCTGCCTGCAGCAGCGAAGTTCCAGAGCAGGAAAAAAAAAAGGCCTTCTGGTTTCTGAAACAGGTAAACAGTGCCATTTGATCCAGCAATTCAACTCCGGGGTATGTACCCAAAAGAACCGAAAGTAGGGACTCAAATATCTGTATATCAATATTCACCGCAGCATTAATCAGAACAGTTAAAAAAAAAAAAACACAGAAATAACCCCAGTGTCCATCAACTGATGAATAAACAACATGTGTATATTTACATACAATGGAACACTATGCAGCCATAAACAGGAGTGAAGTTTGATATATGCTATAGTGTGGATAAACCCTGACAACACGTTAAATGAAATAACCAAGACACAAAGGGCAAATATTGTATGATTCCACCTACATATAAGATCTAGAATAAGCAATTCACAGAGACTGATCACAGTTGAGAACTGGGGGAGGAAAAGGTGGGGAGTGATCGCTTAATGGGCACAAAGTTTCTATTCAGTGGATGGAAAAGTTTCAGAAATAGTGATGGTTTCATGTTATAAATGTACTTAATGGCACTAAATTGCACACTCAAAGAGTTAAAACAGCATTTTATCTTATATGTATTTTATCACAATAAAACCAAAAGACTTCTTTGCTCTTTTAGAATAAAGGAGTACATTCTTATTACTTAGCTAAAGCAACTAGAAAGTTTACCGCGCATGTAAAATAATTGTGATACATAAATGGGAACTCACCAAGTTTTCTGTAGGTTGTAGTTTTAGAGATCTTGGAATGTTAGGGGTAACTTCCACTGGAGTTATTCTGACGACCGCATGCATTTCTATATTTAGCCTCTTTCTCAGGTCATCTGGAATCTGAAATATATAAAAATGAATTTAAAATATAGACGTTAAAATCTTGATTAAGAAATATTCCACAGCATAAACACTGATATTAATTTCTATCAACTCAGGTGAATGATAAGATACTGCCATGACTGATAGTATAGGTGGGCATTCAGGTACTGTTGTAATACGAACATTTCACTTTTTTCCTACAGTTGTTTCTTTAACATCCTCTTCAGAAGGTGATCACTTTCGCTCTCTCCGGTTAAGCCAGCCTGAGTTCCTGGTTCCAACTGCCACCTCTCACTGGGCCCCCTCCCACCCTGACCGCAGAGTGGCAAGCACAGGCTCCTCACTGCCGTCTCGCCTGGTCTCCAGCGCTCGGTCACCACTTTTTCACCCCATCCTCACCATATAGTATCAGGGAAATAACAGTGTTTCCTGCCTAATGGCAGAACCATTATTAGAAACAGACAGGTCCATTAACAAGTTCAGACAATATGATTTTCAAGATGCAGTGGGATCTTCTTGGGGAAGAGATTAGAGATAACAGAAAATATGAGGCACGGTTGGAGCTTTAGAGAATGATGTAGGCCGAAGAGATTACAACTTGTAAGTCACCTACCGAAAGGTCACAGTCTAAACTGTGAGAGTAAGAGAAATCTGCAAAGGGGACTCCCTTTCCCTTCCATTGTTCTTCCCTGTTCTAATAATCTTCCTTCAAAATCAGGTTAAAATAAAGGAGGCTGGTGGCTCACTTCATACAAAATAAACATTAACATCTGAAGTTAGGATGAGGAGGTGAAATGCTAGTGGTGCTACTTGCTCTCTCCATCACAGCAAAGAAACAATACCAGCACGGTAAGGAGCTTTCTGGGTAGCTCTGAATCCCGGTCATCCCACACCATGGCTCTCTCCCTACACTGGGCATTTCCCCCAGTACATACCAAGACATTCCTTTGCTTTCAAGAAGGTGGAAGCAAATCTTCAGGCATTGAAGATGGGAAGCTTCGTAGGGCCTCCATCTGAAGCATGAACTCAAGAGTCAGCCTGCCAGGGTTTGAATCCTCATTCTACTTACTGACTTGTTACCCCAGGCAGGTAATTTTGACCTCTCTGGGCCTGTACCTATCTTAGCTTTTACCTGTCCAAGTTTATTAGCCAAAAAACACACAAACCTTACCCAAAAAAGGACTTTACCCTGCAATTAGAAATGCGTCCCCACAGGAACTTTCGTTGTTAGCCACTCAGTCGTGTCCAACTCTTTGTGACCCCAGGGACTGTAGCCGGCCAGGTTCCTCCATCCATGGGATTCTCCAGGCAAGAATACTGGAGTGGGGGTTGCCATTTCCTTCTCCAGGAGATCTTTCCGAACTAGGGATCAAACCCTGGTCTCCTGCATTGCAGGCAGATTCTTTACCATCTGAGCCACCAGGGAAGACTAGAGGAGGGGGACTTTAAATAGGGTTTATTACACTGGTTTTCAACTTGTGCATAAAATATTATAATATTTTAGTTCAAAATCTGGGCAAGTTCAAGCAACATAAAAGTATTTTATATGATTTATACAAACCCATTTGCTACAGACCAGAAACAAACAACACTATAAATCAACTATAGTACAATTTGGGGCTTCCCTGGTGGCTCAGATGGTGAAGAATCTGCCTGGAATGCGGGAGACCCAGGTTCAACACCTGGGTTGGGAAGACCCCTTGGAGAAGTAATGACTACCCATTCCAGTATTCTTGCCTGGAGAATTCCATGGATAGAGCCTGGCGAGCTATAGTCCATGGGGTTGCAAAGAGTCGGACACAACTGAGCAACTAACACAATATTCTTTAAAGAAAGTCTTGTACTAACCCAGACTTTCCCGAGATGAAGCGCGTCTAAGTTTTTGGTGTATTTCATGGCATTCTTCAGTTCCTCGAGTCCATTCCAGACCACCTTTAGCACACAGGCCTTGCCTGCTTTGTGACTATGGTCTGGGCTAACCTGCTTTTGATCTAGAGGCTCTGACATCTGCTTCTCTTTTTCAGGTGACAGGACATTCTGCTTTGTTCTACTTTGCTGCTGCTTTGGAGAAAGCAGTTTCACTAGCTTTCCATAGGTCACAGTGAAGCTGGGCTCCACATCAAAGTATTCCTGGTCCCATGGAAATACATGAATGGCATGATGTTTGTGAAACACAGAAGTTGCTGATGCCTTACATATGCTGGGAGGCTGGGATTTGCATACTCTGAAAATATTGTCCAGAGGAACATCTGCTGACTGCATGTTTTTGAAAGCATTGATTTCAGTTAATCCCCAGGATGTGTCTCGTTTCTTCTCAGACCCAGAAGAAAAAATGCTTCCTATCACAGTCCATAAGCTTGGTATAAATGATGAGTCAGTTCTACCCTCTGATTCTCTTTCTTTAGACCCAGCGACTCCTACAGGATTTGACTGAAGTTGCTTGGTCTGAAGTCCTTTTGTCAATCCTCTTTGGTCTCTTCCATAATGATGAAATTTTCCAGGTATATTATCTGCTTCTGAAAGTGTACTCTCTTTGGCTTGGCGGGTCTTTGGCTGAATCAGGAGCCTGCTGTCGGTTTCCAGCCTTCCGTAAGGAGCATCTGGCATCAGTGCGGCTGCACAGAAAACAAGGGTCATCAGTGTGCACTGACCTCTGCTTTGGAGTCAATGCGATAGTGAAGAGTGGGACAGAAAGTGTTACGACAGCACCTACCAATCTGGATAAATATGTAAGTCTGCTGATCAACCCAGACCGGAAAAATGGCTTTCGGAAAAACTATTCGAATCTGATCTAGAAGGTGCTGTTCAAGGGAAGCAGCATGCAGCTCCTAGAAATAAACAAAAAGGTCAGTCCCCTTTACATTTTGTCTATTTCATGTTTAGAAAGGAAACCTCAACTCTTTCTTATAAAGCAAACCTACTTGGTTTAGAATACCGCTCAGAGAAGAGAAATCTAAAGACACTGATATTTTGGGGGATCAGATCAAGGTGGAGGAAGAGTAGGATGGGGAGCTCCCCTTCTCCCACAAATGTATAAAAAATACATCATCTGCCTGTGGAATTGTTCTCACAGAACATCTAGTGAACATTGGTAGAACATTTTCTAGATTTCCAAAGGGCAAAAAAAAATCTCGATTTAACTGTGAAGAACAAAACAAAGAAAAAAAAAGAGAGAGAGAGAAAGGAATCTGGACAGGAGCTATGAGAGGGGAAAGGTTTCTGCTCCCTTGGAAGCCCTGTCACAGGCAGAGAGATCAGTGGGGCCCAAGGAGGGGCTCTGGAGTCTGAGACAGAATAGCACTGGTTTACGGAGGGCAACGCAGAGACAGACCTGCACAGACGGTCAGTACTGCCACCAGGCCCTCCCCAGTCTGAGATGCTCGTCCATGGAGGCAGGTGGGGACCGAGGCTCAGGCTTCAGAGGTAGAACTGGGGCGAGAACTGGGGTTGGCAGTATGGACAGCCCAAGGGGACTAGGATGTCACGTGCCCCAACCAAGGGAACATGGGAATAAGCCTGGGCCCACCAGAGAGGGAAGGTGATATTGTTAGGGGGCATGCAAGGAGAGGCGCAGGACTGCCACAGGAATTCCTCTCCTGCTGTGTGCTCTCAGGTGACAGGGCACCACCTACACGAGCTCTGGGGTAGGCACAAGCGGCCACTACCACCTCAGACTCCAGAGGTAGCTGCAGACCGCGGCAGGCAGTAGGCACTGCCGCCACCAAGGGTCCCATGACTGAGCACCAACTGCTGCCCTTGCCTTTTTGGGACTGTGCATGGGCCGAGCACCTGCACACCCCTTATCAAGTGGACAATGGACAGCACATGCAGAGAAAAGAGACAGCAAGCATTCAAGCCAAAAACAACCCTCAAAGAAGTGTTACATCCACACAAGCTATGCAGGGATGCCCTCACGTATAAACAGTCCTCCAAGGCTACAGTAGATGACTGTTTCTCCTAAACTCAGACTAAGAGAAATAGAAGTAAAATGAAGCAGCAGAAGAATTCAGCTCAGTTCAGTTCAGTTCAGTTGCTCAGTCATGTCCTACTCTTTGCAACCCCATGAATCGCAGCACACCAGGCCTCCCTGTCCAACACCAACTCCTGGAGTTCACTCAGACTCACGTCCATCAAGTCAGTGATGCCATCCAGCCATCTCATCCTCTGTCTTCCCCTTCTCCTCCTGCCCTCAATCCCTCCCAGCATCAGAGTCTTTTTACTGCCAACTAAAAGACCAAGAGAATTCCCCTAAACGAACAGTGAAACAGACCTCGTCAGTCTAATAGACATCAACTTCAAAAAGAGGTAATGAAAATGCTAAGGGAATTAAGAAAGGCTATCAACAGAAACGCAAATTGCTATAAAAAGGAACTAGGGAGTATAAGGAGGAGCCAAGAAAAGTTAGAAAACTCATTTGCCAAGGTGAAAGTTGAGCTAAAGGTAATGAATACCAGAAAAAATAACGCAAAAGAAGGAATAAGGGATCTGGAAGACAGAACAAAGGAAAATTACACAAAAGAGCAGACAGAAAGCCAAATGAAAAAAATTAAAGCAATATGAGACCCACTGGATAATAATATAAAGTACGTCGATCTATGTGTAATATGTTTTCCATAAGGAGAAGAGAAAAGGGGATTGAAAGTGTATTTGAAGAAATTATGACTAAAAATTTCCCAAACCTAAAGAACCAAACAGATATCCAGATATAGGAAGCACAGAGGATCCTAAACAATATGAATCCAAACAGACCTACACCAAGACATACTATAATAAAAATGGCAAAAGTTAAAGAGGATTCTAAAGGCAGCAAGACAAAAACAAAGAGTTAATTACAAGGGAACCCCTATAAGCCTATCGGCTGATTTCTCTACAGAAACACTGCAGGCCAAAAGGGAGTGGCAAAATATATTCAAAGTCTTGAAAGGGAAAATCCTGCAATCTAGAATATTCGATCCAACAAGATTATTGTTTAGAATAAGAAGAAAAATGAAGAATTTCTCAGGCAAGCAAAAACTAAATGAATATACCAATAGTAAAACTATGGAAATATTAAAAGATCTCTAAATAGAAAAGAAGCAAGGAGATATAGAAAGGGAGAAATCATGACTGGAAAGTAAATCATTTAAACTGGCTAGTATAGATATCCAAAAAGAAGGAAAAAAATCTATTTGTGAAAGTGATGATAAATACAAGCAACAACAAAGGGATAAACATGAAGATGTAAAAAAGGACATCAAAATCATAAAATGTGGGGAAGGACAGTAAGAAAATGCACATTCTTTTTTCTTTTAGAATATGTTTCAGCAGATATGACTATCAGTTTAAAGCAAGCAGATATACAAAAGGGTTAACATACTTAAAAAACAGGGCAGTCACAAATCAAAAACATAAAATAAATGCACAAAACCCAAAAAGAACATAAGCATAAAGTAAACCACCAAACCACAAAAAGAAAGAGGAAGAAAAACAAAGAATCAACTGGAAAACAAGGTTTAGTATGGCAATAAATACATATGTATCAATAATTACCTTAAATGTCAATGGACTGAATGTTCTAATCAATAGAGTGGCAGACTGGATTAAAAAAAAAAAAAAAAGACCTTACAATATGCAGCCTATATGAGACCCACCTTATGGCAAAGGACACAGATTAGAAGTGACGACACAGATTAGAAGTGACGGCACAGAAAAGGATATTTCATGTATTGGAAATAAAAGGAGAGCAGAAGTTGCAATACTTAAATTAACATCAGACAAAACAAACTTTAAGACAAAGGCCATGAAGAAAGATAAGGGCACCACATAATGGTGGAAGGAGCAATACGAGAAGGTGTTACATTTGCCCCTATATATGCAGCTAACACAGGAGCACCCAGATACATAAAACACAAGCTAAAGATGAACGGGCTTCCTCGGTGGCTCAGTGGCAAAGAATCTGGCTCCAATTCTGGACAGCCGGGTTCAATCCTTAGGTTGGGAAGATCCCCTGGAGAAGAAAATGGCAAGCCACTCCAGTATTCTTGCCTGGGAAATCCCATGGGCAGAGGAGCCTGGATGACTATAGTCCATGGGGTCACAAAGAGTTGGACACAACTTAGTGACTAAACAACAGACGTAAAGGGAGAAACCGGCAGGAAGACAATAATAGAGGGAGACTTTAACAGCCCACTCACATCACAGAACAGATCCTCTAGACAGAAAATCAGTAAGGCAAGAGAAAGCCTACATGACCCAATAGAACAGTTACACTTACTTCCTATTTTCAGGACATTACACCCCCCAAAGTAGAATACACATTCTTTTCAAGTGCATGTGGAACATTTTCTAGGACTGACCACACAGTAGGGCATGAACTAACCTCAACAAATTCAAGAGTATAGAAAGTATTTCAGGCATCTTCTCCAACCACAATGGCACAAAATTACCAATTAACCACAGGAAAAGGAATGAGGAAAAGATTACACAGAGACTACACAACATGCTACTAAAAAACCAATGAGGAAATCAAAAGGAAATTTAAAAATACCTTGAGACAAGTACAATCAGAACACAATACAAAATCTATGGCCTGCAGCAAAGGCAGTTCTTAGAGGGAAGTTCATAACAATAAAGGTCTTCCTCAAAAAACAACAAGAATGTCAAACAAACAACCTAATCTACCACGTAAAAGAATTAGAAAAAGAAACAAAACCTAAAGTTACTAGAAGGAAGTAATAAAGAGCAGGGAGGATATAAAGATTAAAAAAAAAAAAACAGAAAAAATTTATTAAAACTAAGAGCTTGGTCTTTGAAAGGATAAACAACATTGACAAACCTCTGACCAGGCTCATTAAGAAAAGAGAAAGAACCTATATAAAGAAAATAAGAAATGAAAAAGGAGAAATCAACAAATCCTGCAGAAATACAGAAACCTGTAAGAGAAGACTCTGAACAATTAAATGCTGGGAACTCCCTGATGATCTAGTGGTTAGGACTTGCAGCTCCTCACTGCCATGGCCAGGTTCAATCCCTGGCTGGGGAATTGAGATCCTGAAAGCTGCACAACATGTCTAAAAAACAAAAACAAATTATATGCCAACAAATTTGACAACCTGGAAGAAATGGATCTAGAAACATACAGCCCACTGAAATTGAATCAAGAAATAGATCAGTTGAACAGACCAGTCACTGAAGTGAAATAGAATCTGTAGTGATAAACCTCCCTACAAACAAAAGCTGTGACAGACCTAAATGGCATAATTAAAAAGCAGAGAGAGCACTTTGCCAACAAAGGTCCATGTAGTCAAAGCTATGATTTTTCCAACTGTCATGTAAGGATATGAGAAAAGTGAAACTGAAAGTCACTCAGTCGTGTCCGACTCTTTGCGACCCCGTGGACTATGTACAGTCCATGGAATTCTCCAGGCCAGGATACTGGCACGGGTAGCCCTTCCCTTCTCCAGGGGGTCTTCCCAACCCAGGGATCGAACCCAGGTCTCCTGCATCGCAGGCAGATTCTTTACCAGCTGAGCCACAAGGAAAGCCCCAGAATACTGGAGTGGGTGGCCTATCCCTTCTCCAGTGGATCTTCCTGACCCAGGAATCGAACCAGGGTCTCCTGCATTGCAGGCAGATTCTTTACCAACTGAGCTATCAGGGAAGACCTATGGATATGAGAATTGGACCGTAAGGAAGGCTGAGCACTGAAGAATTGAGGCTTTTGAACTGTGGTGCTAGAGCAGACTTTTGAGAGTCTCTGGGACAGCAAGATCAAATCAGTCAGTCCTAAAGGAAATCACCCCTGAATGAATATTCATTGAACGCACTGATGCTGAAGCTGAAGCTCCAATACTCTGGCCACCTGATATGAAGAGCCTACTCATCGGAAAAGACTCTGATACTGAGAAAGGCTGAAGACAGGAGAAGAAGGAGGTGACAGAGGATGAGATGGTTGGGTGCCATCACTGATTCAGTGGACATGAACTTAGGCAAACTCTGGGAGATGGTGAGGGACAGGGAAGCCTGGTGAGCTGTGGTCCATGGGATCACAAAGAGTCGGACATGACTTAGCGACTGAACAAGAAAGAACAAACAAAAGTCCATGACCAGTTGGCTTCACAGGTGAATTCTACCAAACATACAGAGAATAATTTATTCTGAGCCTTTTCAAACTCTTCTAAAAGATGGAAAAGGAGGGTACACTTCAAAAGATATTCTATACAGCCACCATCATCCTGATACCAAAACCAGACAAAGATACATCAGGAAAGAAAGGCACAGGCCAGTATCTCTGTTGACTACAGATGTAAAAATTCTCAGCAGAATACTAGCAAACTGAATCCAACACCACGTAAGAGATCATACACCACTACTAACTGAGATGCACTCCAAATTCACAAGGATGGGTTAGCACATGGAAATCAATCAATGTAATACACCACAGAAACAGAAGGAAAGTCAAAAGAACACACAGTCATCTCAACAGACCCAGAAAAAGCATCTCACAGAATTCACCACCCTTCCCAGGTCACAGCCTTGTCATAGTGAAGGGACCTGAGTAACTCAGTGAAGTTATGAGTCCTGCCATGCAGGGCCCCCCGAGACAGATGGGCCACAGTGAGGAGCTCTGACAAGAAGTGGTCCACTGCAGAAGCGAATGGCAAACCACGGAAGGATTCTTGCCCTGAGAACCCCATGAACAGTATGAACAGGCAAGAAGACGTGACACGGTCTGGAAGGTGTCCGACATGCTACTAGGGAAAGAGCAGGGGCAATTACTAATAGCTCCAGAAAGGATGAAGTAGCTGGGCCAAAGTGGAAACAACACTCCAGCTGTAGATGTGTCTCGTGGTGAACGTAAAGTCCAATGCTGTAAGGAGCGATACTGCACAGGGTCCTGGAATGTTAGGTCCATGAAAGAAGGCAAATTTGGTATGGTCAAGCAGGAGATGGTAAGAGTGAACATCGACATTTTAGGCATCAGTGAATTAACATGGATGGGAATGGGAGAAGTGAATTCAGATCACCATTACATCTGCTACTGTGGGCAAGAATCCCTTAGAAGAAATGAGGGAGCTGTCACAGTCAACAAGAGTCTGAAATGTAGTACTTGGGTGTACTCTTAAAAATGACAGAATGATCTCAGTTCATTTCAAGGCAAACCCTTCAACATCACAGTAAACCAAGTCTATGCTCGAACCACTGATGCCAAAGAAGCTGAAGTTGACCAGTGCTACGAAGACCTACAACATCTTCTAGAATTAACATCAAAAAAAAAAAAAAAAAAGTTCTTTTCATCATAAGGGAAAAGTAGAAAGCCAAGAGATACCTGGAATAGCAGGCAAGATTGGCCTTGTAGCACAAAATGAAACAGGGCATAGACTAACAGAATTTCATCCAGAGAACACACTGGTCATAGCAAAGGCCCTCTTTCAACAACACAAAAAGAAAACTCTACACATGGACGTTACCAGTCAATGCCGAAATCAGATTGATTGTACTCTTTGCAACTAGAAATGGAAAAGCTCTATACAGTCAACAAAAACAAGACCTGGAGCTGATTGTGGCTCGGATCATCAACTTCTCATTACATAAAAGTTCAGACTTTAAATTGAAGAAAGTAGGGAAAATGACTAGGCCATTCAGCTATGACCTAAATCAAATCCCTTATGGTTATACAGTGGAGGGCTCGAATAGATTCAAGTAATCAGATCTGGTAGACAGAGTGCCTGAAGAACTATGGATGGAGGCCTGTAACATTGTACAGGACGCAACACCAAACTCATCCCAAAGAAAAAGAAATGCAAGAAGGCAAGGACGTTGGCTGAGGAGGCTTTATAAGAGTTGAGGAAAGAAGAGAAGCAAAAAGTAAAGGAGAAAGGGAAAGAGCCCCAGCTGAATGCAGAGTTCCAGAAAATAGCCAAGAGAGATAACAAGGCCTTCTTAAACAAACAGTGCAAAGAAACAGAGGAAAACAACAGAATGGAAAAGACCAGAGATGTCTTCAAGAAAACTGGAGATCTCAAGGGAACATTTCCTGCAAGGATGGGCACAATAAAGGACAGAACGGGTAAGGACCTAACAGAAGCAGAAGAGATTAACAGATTAAGACAAGGTGGCAAAAATACACAGAAGAACAATACAAAAAAGCTTTTAATGACCCAGATAACCAGGATGGTGTGATCACTCACCTAGAGTCTGATATCCCAGAGTGTGAAGTCAAGTGGGCCTTAGGAAGCTTTACTAACAAGATAGCTAGGGGAGGTGATGGAATTCCAGCTGAGCTATTTCAGATTCTGAAAGATAAAGTGCTGCACTCAATACGTCAGCAAATTTGGAAAACTCAGCAGCGCCCATAGGACTGGAAAAGGTCAGTTTTCATTCCAGTTGCAAAGACTGGAATGCTGAAGAATGTTCAAATCACTGTACAACTGCACTCTTTCACACGCGAGTAAGGGTATGGTCACAATACTTCAAGCTTAGCCTTCAACAGTAATCCAGGTGTACACGATGGGTTTAGAAAAGGCAGAGGAACCAGAGACCAAATTGCCAACATTCACTGAATCATGCAGAAAGCAAGGGAATTCCAGAAAAGCACCTACTGCTGCTTCACTCACTAGGGCCTCCCTGGTGGCTCAGATGGTAAAGAGTCCACCTGCAATGCAGGAGACCTGGGTTCCATTCCTGGGTTGGGAAGATCCCCTAGAGAGAACGGCTACCCACTCCAGTATTTCGGTCTGGAGAATTCCTTGGAGTTGCAAAAAGTCAGACACACAGCTGAGCAACTTTCACTTTTTTCACTTTCATTAACTATGTTAAAGCCTTTGACTGTGTAGATCACAACAAACTGGAAAATTCTTAGAGATGGGAATACCAGACCACCTCACCTGCCTCCTGAGAAACCTGTAATATAGGTCAAGAAGCAACAGTTAGAATTGGACGTGGAACAATGGGGTGGTTAAAAATTTGGAAAGGAGTATGACAAGGATGTATACTGTCACTCTGCCTATTTAACTTATATGCAGAGTGCTGCTGGCTGTGCTTAGTCACTCGGTTGTTTCCGACTCTTAGTGACCCCATGGACTGCAGCCCACCAGGCTCCTCTGTCTTGGGGATTCTCCAGGCAAGAATACTGGTGTGGGCTGCCATGCCCTCCAAGGTGATCTTCCCAACCCAGGGACTGAACCCAGGTCTCCCACATTGCAGGTGGATTCTTTACTGGCTGAGTCACCAGGGAAGCCCAAGAATACTAAAGTAGGTAGCCTCTCTCTTTTCCAGGGGATCTTCCCGACCAGGAATCAAACCAGGGTTTTCTACACTGCAGCTGAGCTACAAGCTCAGCTACGAGGGAAGCCCTATATGCAGAGTGAAGTGAAGTGAAGTCGCTCAGTCGTGTCTGACTCTTTGCGACCCCATGGACTGTAGCCCACCAGGCTCCTCCCTCCATGGGATTCTCCAGGCAAGAGTACATTGTGCTAAATGTTGTACTGGATGAATCACAAGCTGGACTCAAGACTGCTGGAAGAAATATCAACAGCCTCAGAGTATGCGGATGATATTGCTTTAATTGCAGAAAGTTAGGGTGAAAAAGCTGGCTTAAACATTACAGAAACTTAAGGCCTTGACAGCCAGTCCCATCAGCTCACGGCAAGCAGAAGGGGAAAAAGCGGAAGCAGTGGCAGACTTTATTTTCCTGGGCTCCAAAATCACTGCAGACGGTGACTGCGGCCATGAAATTAAAAGACGCCTGCTCTTGGGAAGGAAAGCAATGACCAACCCAAACAGCATAGTAGAAAGCAGTGACATCAGTTTGCTGCAGAGGTCAGTATAGTCAAAACTATGGTTCTTCCAGTAGTCATGTATGGATGTGAGAGTTGGACCATGAAGAAGGCTGGCACTAAAGAATTTATGCTTTTGAATTGTGGTGCTGGAGAAGACTCTCGAGAGTCCCTTAAGACTGCAAGAGATCAAACCAGTCAATCCTAAAGGAAATTAACCCTGAATATTCATTGGAAAGACCAATGCCGAACCTCTAATACTTTGGCCACCTGATACGAAGAGCTGACTCACTGGAGAAGACCCTGATGCTAGGAAAGATTAAAGCCAAAAGGAGAAGGGGGCAGCAGAGAAGGAGATGGTTAGACAGCATCACTGACTCGGGCAAGAATTTGAGCAAACTCTAGGAGAGAGTGAAGGACAGGCAAGTTTGGTGTGCTATAGTCCACGGGGTTGCAAAGAGTCGCACACGACTTAGCGACTGAACAGCAACAACAGCGTGATAAAAACTCTTTCAAAAGTGGGTACTGAGAGAACATATCTCCACATAATAAAAGCCTTTTATGACAAACCCACAGCCAATGTAACACTGAACGGTGAAAAGCCAAAAGCATTCCTGCTAAAATCTGGAACAAAACAAGGATGCCCACTCACGACTTTTCTTCACCATAATATTGGAGTCCTAGCCACAGCAATCAGACAGAAAAAGAAATAAAAGGCATTCAGATTGGAAGGGAAGAGGTCGAACTGTCATTATATGCAAATGCATCCCTACGCAGTCACTCAGTCCTGTCCAGCTCTTTGTGACCCATGGACTGTGGCCCTCCAGGCTCCTCTGGTCATGGGCTCCTCCAGGCAAGAGTACTGGAGTGGGTTGCCACGTCCTCCTCCAGGGGATCTTCCCCACCCAGGGACTGAACCCACGTCTCCTGCGTCTCCTGCATTGCAGGCGGATGCTTTATCACCAGGGAAGCCCATGTGCGGATGACATGATACTATATATAGAGCACCCTAAGGTCTCCATACAAAAACTACTAGATCTAACAAATGAACTCAGCAAAGTAGCAGCATATAGGATGAACACTCAAAACTCAGTTGCACTTGTTTTATATTAACAGTGAAGTATCAGATAGGAAATGTAAGAAAACAATACTTTTAAACTTGGACCAAAATAAAAATACCTAGGAATAAACCTGACCAGGGAGGAGAAAGACTTAGGCACTGAGAACTATAAAGTATTAATACAGGAAATTAAAGAGAATTCAAAGTCACGGAAAGACATCCCATGATCTTGGACTGGAAGAATTAATATTGTTAAATGGCAATACCACCCAAAACAAGCTACAAACTTCATGTAATCCGTACCAAATTACCCATGACATTTTTCACAGAACTGGAGCAAATAATCCAAAAATTTGTATGGAACCATAAAGACCCAGAGGTGCCAAAGCAATCCTGAGGGAAAAAAACAAAGCAGAAGGCGTAAGCCTCTCAGATTTCAGACAATGCTACCACAAACAGAACAATGTGTGTTGGTACGAAAACTGACATGTGGATCAATGGAACAGTATAGAGAGACAAGATACAAACCCACACACCTACAGTCAATTAATCTTCAACAAGAATATAAGAAAATCAAATGGGAGGAAGTCTCTTCAGCAAGTGGTACTAGGAAAGTTAGACAGCTGCATGTAAATCACTGAAGTTAGAACACACCCTCACACCACGCACAAAAATAAACTCAAAATGGCTTAAAGACCTAAATACAAAATATGACGTCATGAAACTCCTAGAAGAGAATACAAGCAAAGCATTCGCTAACATAAAACTGTACTAATGTTTTATTAGATCAGTCTCCCAAGGCAGTAGAAATAAAAACAAAATAAACAAATGAGACCTAATCAAACTTACAAACTTTTGCACAGGAAAAAAAAAAAAAGGATAAAAAGACAACCTAAGGAATGGGAGAAAATATTTGCAAAATGATATAACTGACAAGGGCTTAATCTCAAAAATATATAAGCTGCTCATACAATTCAAGGAAACAAACAGCCAACCAAAAAAAAAAAAAAAAAGGCAGAAGACCTAAGTAGACATTTCTCCAAAAAAGACATACAGATGGCCAGTAGGTACACGAAAAGATGTTCAACATTACTATTAGAGAAACCAAAAGCAAAACTATAATGAGGTATCACTTCACCCCAGTCAGAATGGCCATCATTAAAAAGTCTACAAATAACAAGCACTGGAGAGGGTGTGGAGAAAAGGACACCGCCCTACACTGTTGGGAGGAATGCGAGTTGGTGCAGCCACTGAAAAACGGCATGGAGTTTCCCCAGAAATCTAGAAATAGAACTATGAGCTGGCAATCCCACTCCTGGGTATGTATCTAGACAAAACTATAATCCAAAAGGATACATGCACCCCTATGTTCAGAGCAGCACAGCTCACAACAGCCAAGACATGGAGACGACCTGAACGCCCATCAACTGATGAACAGGTAAAGATGTGGTGTCCACATACAGCGGGACACTACTTTCATTCTTTTGTAAAAAAGAACAAAACGATGCCATTTGCAGCAGCATGGATGCAACTAGCTGTTGTGATACTAAGAGAGGTAAATCAGAAAGAGAAAGGCAAACACCATCTGATATCATTCACACGTGGAATCTAAAATATGGCGCAAAATGAACATATGAACAAAACAAAAACAGACTCACAGAGAGGAGACCTGTGGCTGCTCCAGGGGCGGGAGGGGAAGGGAAGGGCTGGGGATCTGGGACAAACAGAGGCAAATTATCACGCATGGAGCGGAGAAGTAACAAGGTCTTACTGTATGGCACGGGGGACTGTATACAACCTCCTAGGATAAATCACAATGAAAGGGAACAAAAAAACGTATATATGTGCATCACTGAGCTGCTTTGCTGCACAACAGAAATTAGCACAGCACTGTAAATAACTATACTCAGAAAAACATAAAAGACACTGATATTCTGAAGTAGTTTAACCTTAAACTTGGATAGTTCTCATTTTGTTTTCTTTACCAGTATCTCCCAATCATCTGCTGACAGGGGTTCCACCTCAACTTGCTGACAAGACGCCACATGGGAACAAGGCTTGAGAAACACCTGGAAAAAAATTAAAGTATAAAACTACCATTAAAAGACTTTTTTATATCCCTGGAAAATAGGAACTTCTCTCTTTTACCTCTGTAGTTAAGCGTGTGTGTAGTCTTTTATTTGACAAATATTTATCAAGCTCTTCTTAGGTAGGTGCTGATATACTCAGCATTTTAGAAAAAAAATTTCACAACTATAAAATAAAGGAAAATGCATCCTAGCACAATATACGTTTTGTAAGTTAAAAAACAGAAGAAAAACAATGATGTCATCAAGTCATGGTTTGATCTAGTATATAAGTACTATTGTTTCTAGAGGTTCTGCAACTTAACTTCAAGCCATGGTGCTTCTGGAAAAGTTAGTAACACACTGAAATAGAGATCAGAACCAATCATTTAGAATTATTCAGAAGTATAATCATTCACAGCTAAAAATATAGTGAAACACATACTCTGTCACTCCAGTCTAGAGAGACACAGGAAGGTTGGTGTCTCTCAGGAATCTGGAACCCACTCACTTTCTTTCCACTTCTATGGGCATTTCTGGGGATTAGATAGTATAATCCAGAGCCCCTGAGGAGTAAATGCTCCCTCTTGCTTCTGTGGGTTGGAGAATTTCCCCGAGCGTCTTGCCCGCTCCCTAGTTGTTCCCCTCGGCGCCTCCCACATACACTACTTGAAAGGCGTGACTCTGAGCAGGCATAAAGCAAGCAGCTAGTGCCCGGTCAAGCCAGTCCACTTCCTGCTCCCATCGATGACTGGGGCACAGTGCCTTAGTGGAGCCGCTGCGATACGTTCAGGGAGTGTGCAGCAAATTAGACAGCAAATTCACTTTGAAGCAAATGGGAATTAAAAACAAGCAGGACTGTTCAGGGTTCGGATAAAGACATCAAGATCAAGAATAAGATGATGATAGTTCCCGAAGAGAAGTGCCATATACTCAGAGAGCAGAATTATAACTTGCTATGGAACCCTGGGCAAAACGGTCCATTCCCTAGGTTTGTAGAACAAGGCAGCAAAGTCAGTGATTTGTCAGGCTACTCTGGTGCTAAAGTTTCAAGATTCCAGCAAAAATTTAACGTAAGCGAAAGACTAGTGCTAGGCCAACGGCTTTCTCATCAGTGGCTTATTCTCACTATCAGAAACGTGCATAACAAAACTAGCCTGTGTTCACAATAAGGTAAAACTTATTCTGAGAAACTGGTGTGTGCACGCTAAGTCGCCTCAGCCGTGTCCGACTGTGTGCGGCCCCATGGACTGTACAGCCACCAGGCTCCTCGTCCATGGGATTTTCCAGGCAAGAATACTGGAGTCGGGTGCCACGCCCTCCTCCAGGGGAGCTTCTGGGCCCACGGACTGAACCGGAGTCTCCTGCACTGGCAGGTGGGTTCTTTACCACCAGCGCCACCTGGGAAGCCTCAGGAGAAACTGGTAATACAAAGCAATTTAGCCCCTCTCTCAAATCTTAAATGTGTGGCACCCTAGACTCGGCGACTCGGTTTTGAAAATCGATTTCACTTCTGGGAATTCCCTGGCAGGGCAGCAGTGAGGGCTCCGCGCTTCCCCTGCAGGTGCCACGCATCTGACCCCTGGCAGAGAAACTGAGGTCCCACATGCTGCACTGTGCCCCCCCACCCCCACCGCAAAAAAGTTTTTCATTTCATACATATACAGAGATGCTCAATGCATATTATCTTAACACGTGGAAAGGATCTCTGATACAGTTTGTGGGGGGAAAAACTGCAGAAAATATGTATGATCTCCTTCTTTAAATCCTAACGTTCTAGTGAGACCCCACAGTACACACTCATTCGGAGGCTGGGGTTAGAGAAAGGGAAAAACATTTTTTACTTTCAACTGTAAAATATCTGTACTGAATATGTATTATTTCTGCAGTTTAAAATATTTAAAAACATAAACTGGTGAATATGATAAAGTGGAGACAGACAGGAGTCCTTAAGCTTTGGAGTTTACAATCTAAGCATAGTAAGTAAAACTGAATAATTCATAAAGAATAACTGAACAAATTAAGGAACCTGGCAACTGAGTACAATAAAAGGTAGACTAGAAAATCAAGTAGAGAGGATGGGAGACTATCAGACAATGACTTAGCAGAGTACATGACAGGTAGTACATATAACTTGAATATCTTAGGCTGGTTATAGCAGCTCACAGGTTAGGTGTCATCTCACCTCCCTAAATCACGCATCTGAACTTTCATTTCTTTGCTATACAACATTTTAAAAAGTCATTGTCATCACATTTTGTGCTTACCTGTGCCCCATTTGACAGTCCAAGTTTCTGACCAACTTGTCTGTTAATTTCAGCCACATTCTCACCTTCATCACTAAAATGTCTGCCTTCCACCCAGCTCAAGAATGCAGGTTGGTGACCCCAGGCTACTTCTATCGCTTGATTCTATTCATTCAAGAAATAAGAAATGGGGGAGAAAGGTTTTGAAAGTTTTTATATGCTTCTCTGGATTCACAGAAAAGGTAAACTACAACTGCAATCCACATGTACAAAAAGAGTTCTGTAGATAGCTGAAAGCTCTCTGTGATCCACCTTCATCACAGCATTTAAAAAGTTTGTAATCATTTCCAGTACCTAATGGCGATGATACTACGGGTGAAACCAATACCTGCATATCCTTATGATGGCAGGATAAATTGATTCAACCATTCCAGAGTTCACAGTGGCAATAGCAACACGGAGCCAGTGAACTGAGATAGCCTTTGACCTCATTTAGGATTAATGATTCAAAGAAAAAAACTACACCAGAACACATCTCTGCAGTATTTTCTATAATTATGAAAACTCAGGGCTATCTTTATATGTCTAGCAATATGGAAATAAGCTATACATTTACTACTTTAGTAAAGAATAGGTAGATAAATAGAAACAAGTAATCAGTAAAAAACATGAGCATTTATTTATTAGATAAACACACGTGGTAAAAGCACAGGAAATATAAAGACATAAAATGTGAGGGCTGGTTCCTGCTCCAGAGATAATTACTGTTACTAGCTTCTCTTATGCATTGTAGAAATTTCATATTATTCAGCTTCAGTAATTTTAAGTCTTGAACTATGGAAATATATTTATAAGTCAAAAAAGCAAAGTATAAAATTTATTCTCATTAATAGCAATTATATAAATTATTAATAGCAATTATATAAAATATGTAAGTTTATGTCTAAGGATTAAAAGCCATTTTCTATGATTAAAAAATTACAAACATTATAGAAATATTAGAAAGTACATAAACCTTGGAAAATATATACAAGGAATTACTGATATTCCCATGTGAATTATCAACCAGGTGATATAATTTGGTCTTTTCTGGCTAATCCTTTTTTCTATGCACAAGTTAACTGTTTTATTATGGTTATGATTTAATATCCTTTTCCCCCACGCATCCTTGTTATTGTACGTATTTTCACATACAGATCATTTTTAATAAAAAGGAAGAGTTTCACTAATAGCCATTAACACTTAACATCTTAGGAAGTTTTAGTACTGTTGTGCTGTGTTAAGTCCCTTCAGTCTTGTCCAACTCTTTGCAACCCCACAGACTGTAGCCTGCCAGGCTCTTCTGTTCATGGAATTTTCCAGGCAAGAATACTGGAGTGGGTTGCCATGCCCTCCTCCAGGGGATCTTCCCGACCCAGGGATCGAACCTGTGTCTCTTACTTCTCCTACGTTGGCAGGTGGGTTCTTTCTCACTACTGCCACCTACTAAATTCACTTTAATCAAAATAAATTTATCAAGTTTAAATTATTAAATTCATTTATTTACATCAAAATTTACTATCTCAAAAATAGCTATGGACTGCTTATTGTATTTAATAGAACAAATTTCAAAGAATGTTGGAGCCACTTCCAAGGCAATATAAGGTACTTTAAATTTATTAAAACTTTGTTTATAAGAAATCATCGTTTATCTTAGTTCTTAGTTTTTCACAGGAGAGTCCAACCTGTTTGGCTGACAAAATCCTTCCATTGAGAACAGTGTGATATGGCAGCAAGAGCCCCAGATCAGGAGTTAAAAGTCTTCAGTTACTGGGTCAGCTATTCCTACATGAGCTGAGAGGATGAGAGTCTGGGATATCAGAGTCAGTGACTTTTAATCCAGATCAATTCTCCTACTTCATATGAAGAAACTTTTAAAATCACAGACGTTAAATAATGAAACATACCCTGAAATATTAAAAAAAAACCTCACCAACTCCCTGGAAAAGGGAAAAATCAACTTTGTGAAATATGAAAAATGCTTCACTTATTCATTTGGTCAAAAGGTAGTCAACCAGGGACTTACCGGGTAGTCCAGTGCTTAAGAATCTGCCTTGCAATGCAGGGGACATGGGTTTGATCCCTGGTTAGGGAACCAAGATGCCAACTAAGCCCGCAGCTCCAAATACTGAGCCCTTGTGCTCTGAGCCGACATGCCACAGCTAGAGCCAGTGCCCCACAGGGGAGATCCCACGTGCCACCACTAAGACCCGATACCGCCAAATAAATAAATACATATATTTTAAAAAGTGGTAAGCAGACCCATATGTTCAGCTGCATTTCGTAAACTTTGCAGACTAATGTTCTGAGTCCATTTTTATGTCAAAAATCATTCACTTGGACCACAGAGCCCCTGGGCACTCAGGTAGAGAGAAGAAAAGGACAGACTGTAGAGAAAGGAGCCCCTTTTCCAGGAGTTCAATCAAATCAACAAATGACTGACCATCTGCTGCTGCTAAGTCACTCAGTCATATCCAACTCTGTGCGACCCCATGGACTGCAGCCCACAAGGCTCCTCCATCCATGGGATTTTCCAGGCAAGAGTACTGGAGTGGGGTGCCATCGCCTTCTCTGGACTGACCGTCTAGTTTTGCCCAAACCCATGGTTATCAGTATCACCTGAAGGGAACTGCTGGGTAAAACCACAGGCTGCAATGCCTTAGTTCAGCCAGGTCCCAGGCCTGGCTCATCTCTGGCTAACACAAAGGAAATGCAAAACTGCACCTGGTTATTTTTGGAGGGCTCTTTAGGTTCATTTGGTTGCACTCAGTGTGGATTTGAATCTACTCCCCTGCTTCAGCAGTGCAGACAAAGTAACTGAGTTACAGTAGTGGCTCTCAGCGGAGGGCAACTGTGCCCCAGGAGACATTCGGCTATGTCTTGAGATACTCTGGGTCACAACGGGGAGGAGGGGTGTTCCTGGCTCTAGTTGGGCAGAGGCCAGGTTGCTGTTAAATAATATCCTACACTACCCAGGACAGAGCCCCACAACAGGAAACTTTCCAGCCCAAAATGTCAACAGCGTCTAGGTCAAGAAATCTGAGTTAAAGCATTCTCTGGGTACTGAGTCTTGAAACACGGAGTTGGATAACAAGATAATATTTGAAACACAGAACAGAGTATAAGACGTGAGCTGTTACCACATAAACACAGCAGTGAAGTTCTGAAAAGGGGACCAATATGGGCATGAGAGAATCTGAAACTACATGGGGGAGGTAGGATCATGCTGTTTTTAGTAGCATCAGATGCAGAAAAATGTTTTCGGGATGAATAGCTTGAGTAAGAGTACAGAGGTGGGAAGGAGCTGGGTGTTGGGAGAATAGTGAGAAGGTGAGCATGGGGGAGGTAGGTGAGTTATTGTTGTTCAGTCGCTCAGCTGTGTCCAACTCTTTTGAGACCCCATGGACTGCAGTATGCCAGGGTCCTCTGTCCATGGGACGTTCCAGGCAAGAATACTGGAGTGGGTTGTCATTTCCTTCTCCAGGGGATCTTTCCGACCCAGGGATTGAACCCACGTCTCCTGATTCTTTACCACTGAGCCACCTGCGAAGCCAGGTGAGTTTTAGATGAGGGCAAATTAACTGCATGGAAATGTACTGGCTGATTTCCTTACACATTAAAGTACAGAAATGACCTAGATATAGATGGTCTCTTTCACTATTTCACATTGTATGATTCGGGAATAGTGAGTCTTGACTTGGTGCATCCAAGAAGCCTTAAGATACTTTTAAAATAAAACTACAGATGCCTGAAGCCCACTCCCCAAGATTCTGATTCAGCAGGTCCATCAAAAAACCAAAATATCTATTTTCAAAGCGTTTAGGAACATAGTAAATACAATTAACACTGCTGCATTAATACATGAAAGTGGTTGAAAGTAAACGCTGAGTTCTCATCACAAGGAAAACTTTCTTTTTCCTTTGCTATAATTTTGTATCTATAGGAGATGACGGATGTCCAGTATACATTTTGATAATCATTTCGTGATGCAAGTCAAATCATTATATGCTGTACACTTTAAACTGACCCAGGGAGACCTCCCTGCTGGTCCAGCGGCTAAGAGCCTGCACACCAATACAGGGGCCCGGTCCCATCCTGGGTTGGGGAACAAGATCCTGCAAGATGCAACAAAGATCAAAGGTCATGAGAGCGGCAACTAAAGACCTGGCAGGACCAAATAAATAAATAAATACTAGAAAAGAAACTTACACAGAGCTGTATGTCAATTATATCTCAATGAAACTGAAATCGGGGAAAAAAAGGTAAGTCTGATACAGTTCAGAAAATCATTCTCACTTTTTTCCCATTACAGTACCATCTGTATTGTGTATTCAATGCTTCAGCTGATGTAAAATAATTCAACCTCTTAACTCCCAATTCATGACTTTCTGCCTTAGTAATTATTCATGGGGGCATCCCTGGTGGTCCAGTAGTTAAGAATCCATCCACCAATGCAGGGGACACGGGCTCCATCCCCGGTCTGGGTAGACACCAGGTGCTGTGGGGCAGCTAAGCCCATGCGCCCTGGGGCCTGTGCTCCACAGGAGAGGAGAGAAGCCACCTAGAGCCAAGTCCTTGAACCACAACAGAGTAGCCCTTGCTCGCCACAACTAGAGGAAGCCCCCGTGTGGCAATGAAGTCCCAGCACAGCCAAAAAATAAGTAAAAAATTTAAAAATTATGCTTTCTAACTCAATAATTTATGAAAGCCTATTTTAACCAGAAAATAAAACAATGTTTTATTATATATTACACAAAGATATGTTTTTTAACTTTTTCTTAAAATATAATTATAGTATCATTTTTAATGTCTAAAAATTGAATACAATATAAACGTTCAACCAGTGAACAATTAAATTACCGCAAACTTGTGACAGAACGCTAATCAACCTCTAAAAAAAAAATTACCAGACAATTACCAGACGTCCCTGGTGGTTCAGCTGGTAAAGAATCCGCCTGCAATGCAGGAGACCTGGGTTTGATCCCTGGGATGGGAAGATCCCCTGGAGAAGGGATGGGCTACCCACTCCAGTATTCTGGCCTGGAGAATTCCATGGACTCCATAATCCATGGGGTGGCAAAGAGTTGGACACGACTGAGCAACTTAAAAAAAAAAAAGACAATTACCTTTTAATAAAATAAAACACTCATAAGACTGTAAGAAAATATCAGTATACAAAACTACCAGTGTGTGCAGGCCTTGATTTCTGTTAAAAATAGAGATTTGAAATAAAACGAAGATTTGAAATAAAACTGGAAGATTTGATCCAAACTGTTAACATTTGTTATCTCTAGGTTTGGGAGTTATGGGTAGCTTTTATTTTCTTGCTTATAGTTTTCCATGTTTCCCAAATTTTCTACATAACATGTGTTACTTTTATAATTAGGGAGAAGAGCTGGCCTAGTCTTCTGAAACAGGCTAGATAGAAACAAGTTTGTTCCAAGGCTAAGGGGGTTTAAGTTTCAAAAAGATATCCATGAATTAATTCTTACAAATATTTATCAAAGGCTCAAAATTTAAAACAAAGATGAAGACCATTAAACCTCATACAGCAGCCACATTCCAGGAGCAAATTAGTATAAGGAAGCATTCCTATAAGCTCACCAGGTGAGGAGTGTTTCCAATAAACTCCTGAGGTGATGATTTAAATTTCCATCAGAGCTGATGGAGAGCACAGAGGTGGCAGGATCTACCTAGGACTTGGTGACAATACTAACTCATCTCCTGCCATGAAGGATAGCTCATCAGAGCCTAGAGACTGTCTGCTGTTCAGATGCTCAGTGACTCTTTGCCACCCCATGGACTGTAACCCGCCAGGTTCCTCTGTTCCTGGAATTCTCCAGGCAAGAATACTGGACTGGGTTGCCATTTTCTCCTTCAGGGGATCTTCCCCATCCAGGAATCTAACCGGCATCTCTTAGATCCCTTACATTAGCCAGAGGATTCTTTACCACTAGCTGTCACCTGGGAAGCTCCAAGAGACTCTCTATAGTAAAAGCAACAATGGCAGGATCTATTGAAATTAACATGCTTTGAAAGACTGGGGAAAAACAATCTGGAAAAGTAGTTAAAGGCAAGTAGCTAAAATGGAGAGGTGGGATATTTAAAATTATTGCAAACTCCTAAATATTTCCTGCAAGGATTAGCCCGTAGTGGGTACTGTGCATCCAGGATTTTCAAATTTCAAGTATTCTTTTTGTCCTCATAGCACACTCAAACTGGTAGACCAGGTGCCCCTATTTTATAATTACGAAACTAGGGATGTGGTTAGAACTATGAACTACCACAATCACAGTGTCCAGAGGGCAACTAACTGCAGAGGTCCAAGTATGCATAATCCCACTGCACGTTCCGGGCACACCTAGGAGGTATTCCGAGCAGCGGAGACGCAGCGAGAACCTTCATCTTATTAACCTATCTCGCTCGCGGCTCAGTCTCTATTAATTTACAGGGACTCCTGGGCCACAGCCAGGCAGGCGCACCTGGAAACCACTGGCAGGAAAAACGTTTTTTACGATCGAAACAAAACAAAATCCGCAAAGACAAACCCGACTTCTCCAAAGCTTTTCCAACCTGGAGTGAGGAATAGCTGAACTCAGAGAGAGAATTATCAGGATGTTTGAAAGCCCAGTTTCACCGAGTGAAGACCTGGAATACGTACGGCAAGTTAACGCAAAGGCCCGGGGCTGCACCCAACGTGGTAGGGCTGCAAAGACCGCCCGGACCGGCCCTGCTCCAGAGCGGCCCACGTTCTGGCTGATGAACAGGTCGGCGGTGCGGGGAGAGCAGCCCGCGTCCCGCCGTCGGGAGACGCCCGAGCGGCCGCTGCGTCCCGAAAAGGCCTGGGTCCCGGGCGACCGCAGACGGCCCCCGAGGAGTCCCGAGTTCGGGCTGGGGAGTCCATGGGGCGGGCGCGTTACCTGGAGCAAGTGCAGCTGGGCCACTAGGCGCCGCGGCAAGTGAAGGAAGCAGTCGCGCGTGTTGGTGAAGGCCACGGTCACGGCCGCCCCGCCAGCAGCACCCGCCAGCCGACCGCTGCCCCACATCCTCCGCCAGCGACGGCCCCGCCGGAGGCCCACCCCAGCGGACCCGGGCTGCCTGCGGACCGAGTGTGACCGGGCCTGCTACGCTCGATCGGCCCCGCCCCCAGGCCCCGCCCCTCGCGCCCGCCGCGCCTCGGGAGCTGGAGCGGCAAGCCAGCCCAGTCCGGCTCGCCGGGCCTCTCCGCCGCGCCGCTGGAGGGCGGCAGCTCGCTCGCCGCCTACTTGCTCACAGGAAACGATGGCCAACCCTGTGGCTCCTTCAGCCAATCTCGGCGCGCCTTGACCCATCCCTCTCTCTGATTGGGTAATCAGGAGGGCAACAGGCGGATGTTGTCGTCTCTGCGAGGGCCAAAGCCGGCAAGATGGCGTCGAGTGGAGGGCAAGTTGGGGGCGTATTCGATCACCACGTCCAAAGGGCTGTGTGTGACTCGAGAGCCAAGTATCGGGAGGGCCGACGGCCTCGCGCTGTGAAGGTAAAGTGATTTTGGTTTCATTCGTTGTCGTCGGTAGCTTTATGTAAGCTGTAGCTTCACACGCCCAGTTAATGTAAATAAAGTCTTGAAAGGCTGCGGTCACATCCATTTGCTGGAGATGAGTGTGAGGGACGCCGGTACCCAGGTAGCAGATACTCTCGCGGCCTCTTTAGTCAACTGTTGGAGCTCCGTGAAAACGGGGTATGTGTTTTAGTCGTATCTTCCGTGTTTACAGTAGTGAATATTTAACTCTTTCCTGTAACATTTACCGAGGCAGCTTCTGAAGACATGTCGATTGGAGGTAGTCTATTATGTGCTTTAGCTCGAAGCCCTCACATGTAGGGTGAATTATTGTTTCTACGAAGAGAAGGGCAGATTAAAAAAAAAAAAAAAACCTTTTCTGTTTTCTGAAAACAGGCTTTTCTTTTTTTTTTTTTTTAATAGTAACAGGTCGTCCTAGGCTTGTTTGTGAAACACATTTAATGCATGTGCATTTCTTTTAGGTCTATACAATCAATTTGGAGTCTTGGTACTTATTAATACAAGGAGTTCCTGCCGTGGGAGCAATGAAGGAATTAGTTGAGCGATTTGCTCTATATGGTGCAATTGAACAGTATAATGCTCTAGATGAATACCCAGCAGAAGACTTTACAGAAGTTTATCTTATTAAATTTCTCAATTTACAAAGCGCAAGGTAATATACAAGTCAGGCAGTGTCTCATTTCCTCTGTTCCCATTGCTATCATTTTGGCCTCCCTCATTCTTTCATGAATTACTCAGTAATCTAACATGGCTTTTTATTTTTCTCCAGTGTTCTTAATGTAAGTGTTAGCTTTATCAAAAGTCTGTCCATTAGGTCATCCCCATGTGTAACCATTTTCTGTCTTGTAGTGTGGTAGATTAAAAACTGGGTTTGGACTAAGTTTTCAGGTTCCACTGCTTACTAACATGATGACCTTGGACAAGTTATTTAATCCCATTAAACCTGTTTTCCTGTCCTATAAAATGTGTAAGGATGAAATGAGATAATCCATGTAGAGGGCTTAGCAGATGCCTCCTGCTCAGAATGCGGTAAACAACATTAGCTGTTAGGTTTCTTGTTATGCACCTATATGAATTGACCCCATCTTTTTTTTTTTTCTTCTGAATAGCATAAATCCTCTGCTGTAGTAAGGGAAATATGAAATGCCTCATCTTATATTCTTGTCACTAATTTGCTTCAAGACCCATCCCTTCCCTGGCTATTACAATTCACATTTTCTGTGCTACAAACAGTACTGGGGTATATGGGTCATATATTGTTCTCCAGTTGCTCTTATGTATAATCTCACTGCCCTAACCAACTTGCCAGCTCCTCATGGTTAGGGAAGTATATTTCCTTATTGTGTATTCATTCCACGAAGCTTTTGCATCTCCCACACCCCTTTTACAGTGTGACATGTGGATTTGAATCCTGGCTCCACAAACCAAGGTGAGCTTGGACAAATAATCTCCCCATGCCTCAGAGTCATCATAGGGATGTTGAGAAGTGTGATTTCAAGTGAAGCATTTAGGCCACTGCCTGGCACATGGTAAAATCTCAGTGAATATTTCTTACCATTTACCTTGGACACAGAAGTACTTAATTTCGTAGTAATTCCTGGCCAGTCATAGATGTTTAGTAAGTATACATTAAATGAATACTATCCTCTCCTTTTCTCATTTACTGTTATATATTTGTGTTTTCTCCATTATTAAATGTTTATAATTGTAATATTTTTATTAATTTCTTATCTTTGAACCCCATTATAGGAACACATTGTGCTAAAAAGGCTAAGCTGGGCATGAGCTAATTTTTGAGGGCCTTTTAACACAGAATCTCTATTTCATGACCACAGATTGTGTACCTCAGGCCAACCAGCTGAATCTTATGTTGGTTAAAGGGAGTCTGGATATGTTTGGAAAACTTAGCTTAAAACCTATGAAGACTCTTGGGAGAGGGGAAAAAGGCTCTGAAAGAATATGCAGTGGATCAGTAGGGTCAATACCATTCACGTGCAGAGCATCGCAGCTCCGAAGCTATAGGATTTATGTATACAACAAAGTCTGGACTTTGCTTTTTAGATCAATGCATTGTATGCTAGTTAAGCTTTCACCCTAAGTAAACCATGGTATCGTGAATTTCTGCTTAGGATGGCCAAGAGAAAAATGGATGAGCAGAGTTTCTTTGGTGGCTTGCTTCATGTGTGCTATGCTCCAGAATTTGAAACAGTTGAAGAAACCAGAAAGAAATTACAAGAGAGGAATGCTTATGTAGCAAGAATGACTAAAAATAAAGGTATGTAAAGCCTACTACTAAACACCTCCTATGTGTCAGGCATTTTGCTGAGTTTACCCTCCTAGAGTTTTCCCAGTCTAGTGACTATAAGCTACGAAGTTTTTTCTTTACAGAATGTTACGTAATCTTGCCTGGGAAGGGATAGATGTTATTTCATGGAAGATTCCTGCAGGATGAGAATGGTGGCTGAGTTCTGAAGGGAAAGTAGACATTACCCAGAAAGGGAGAGGAACAGATGGAAAGATGGGCCAGAGGAATAAATGAGCGTCATGCATTTTAAGGAACTGTGAGTAATATAACCACAACACAGCAGCTTACATGTGAATCTGAGATAAAGGGGACAGTAAGTGAATCCTGAAAGGCCTGTGTCCATGCTGAGGAATTAAGGCTTTGACCAAAAGGCAGTGAGAAACAACTTCTGATGTGCAGACCAGTTTGCACTGCGAATCTAAAACTGAAAACAGTGGGAAAATTCCCCTTTCATCAACACCAGCTGGCCAGATGCCCCATGTTTCTAATAGAGTTGCCCTGGACACAAATTCCCAGTGCACAGAATGGAGTCACAGAATCTAGTTCATGGATTGTAGAACGAGAGGAGTCAGCACTGGACTATGATAGTGTGTGTGGTCTGAAATCTGAATAATTCTAGCGGCTCAAATTACCAGATTTTCACCCTTTGGTTAAAAAGACAAAGACAGTGTCTAAAAAGCCATTGACTATAATGAGTTTCTGACTCATTGGGTAAGGGGCACCTGGCAGTGTGAAGCGAGAAGTGGAAAACTTACCCGAAATTTTGGCAAGAGCTGTTGGGAGTCTTTGGTCATTCATAGGCCCTGAACTGTAATCTGGGTAAATGTGTAAATAACTGGTTCCAGGAAAACCTGTATGTGTGGCGAAAGAAATGATAAGATATGGACCCAGCATATTGTTTTCTTTAAAAACCACAAACACAAACTAAGCATAATACGTTCAAATAGTAAAAGTACTCTGAAGATATAAAGTTTTCTGTGTAATAACATGGAAAAACTCCCCAAGATGTAGAGTTAACTGGAAAGCAGATACAGAAAAGTGGGTATTATAGGAGAACTAGAGGGCTGAGTGGGAGGGGAAGAAGACTGGACAGATAACCTTTTTAGCTTTTAAACCATGTAAATACAGTACTTGTTCAAGAAGAAATTTTTTAGGGTAGCATTCATTAACATCTTAATGTTTCTTTTTAAAATTACTTGTTTCTATGTGATGAAAAGAGTAAATGAACCATTTCTGTTTCCCTTTCCCTGCCTTTTAAATTGTAACATACAGACCATTACATGACAAAGAAGCATAAAGATGCCAAAGATTTTAGAGGGGACTTCCATTCAAAGACATCTGGATTTCCTGCAGCCTCTCTGAACACATCTACTGGGAACTCAGATCTTTGTCTTCCTTATTCTCCTGAGTTGCCGTTGTGTTATTTCTCCCCAAAGTGTAAATGTTCATCAGGAGAATATGTAGACAGACCGTCAAACTCCTCCCAGGATGGTAGAAACTTCGATGACACACTGGGGCACTGTGACCACTGTGACTCTCTGCAGAAAATGCAGATGAAAACTTTACAAAAGTCATTGGCCCGCCACGGCGCACAGAAGGCTCTCGCTCCTTCAGAGGCAGTTGACAGGTTTATGCCTAGGACAACACAACTGCAGGAGCGGAAAAGACGACGAGAAGATGACTGCAAACGTGAAACCCTTCTTGAAGCATGCACAAGTAGTAACGAGGTTATGATTGGCCCCCAGTTACCAGACATTCCTAAAGTGGACATGCATGATGACTCCTTGAATACAACAGCGAATTTAATTCGGAATAAACTCAAAGAGGTAAGATCGTTTAAAAAAGAAACTTGTAAGAGACAGTTTGGTTATAAGGACTACCAGCTAAGTGGAGAATTATTTGTAGGAACTTCAGTATTGTCATTCTCTTTTTTCCATTTTTAATTTTTAGATGTTTTCCTACAATTATATGTTGAAGTAACTGAAGTTGACTTACAGATATGTATTTGTTTTGATACCTTTAATCCTTTCTTTAAATATGTTTTATGTTACTCTAGGTAGAAAATATAAAAGCAGTAGTTTCAGTCAGATTACTCTATGAGAATGGCGCCTAGGCCCTCCCTTTTTAAACAAAACTATCCCTCTCCAGATAGTTCTAATATGAGCCAATGTGGAGAACTACTGCACTGAGGGGAAATTGTTATAATTTATTTCTCAAGTTCACAATTACAAATTTAAAAATTCAAATGCTTATTTTGCTTCTTTGATAATCATAGAAGAAGGTGAGATTTCTAAAGATTAGGTCTGAAGGTCTGCATTTTAATTCTAATTTCGTAAGACCTATTGATAGATGGTCCTCCTTAAGTAGTAGTTTTTTAATGTCATTTACATTATCATTTTCCATTTTCTAAGCACAAATAAAAGTTAACATTTGAGATAGCTTTTGAAAGATACCTGACTATGGGGCAAGCCTTTAGAAATCATTATCCGAAGGAGAAAGACCGTTCTCTTGTACTTGAACTCAGGTTCAGAAAGTGTTTTTCACAGAGTGGTACATATATTTCACAAATGTGATTAAGAAAGGCTAAGGTAGATTATTTTATGTACCTTTTCTTAACATCAAAGTTATATCCAGTTAAGGACGAGGAATTATTTTATAATAATAAAACCTGAGGGACACAGTTTTTATGCTTAAACTTTTTTTTTTTTTTTTAATGCTTAAACTTCTATAGCATTGTTTTCGCTTGTGCTGGTGCCCAGCCTGCAGGTGCAGATAGACACAGACACACACATAGTTATCTTAGCCAGAGTCGACTGTGTTTTCAAGAAAAAAGTTAGGTCCAAATCCTAGATTTAGAAATTGTAGAAGAAAAAATACTAAATACAGTTATGTCAGATTCTAGTAATTTTCCATTTTAAGTGAAGACTATTGTGTGTGCTTTAACTTACATTGTCTACTTTGTTCTGATGTATTTGGTTTCATTTTTCCCTGAGAAATTGAGGATTCTAGCATTTTTGTTTATTTCTCTACATTTTTCTTCCACCATCCTAGCTGGAGCCTCCTTGTCTCTGAATATATCAAACATTATCCGTGTTTCAAGTTACACAAAACCAGGGTATCTCTCTGTATTCATAAAATTAAAAGTGACTTAATAAAATAACAGATCTATAAAGGAATGTTAAAGTAGAGCATACATTTACTTTTCTCCCCTGAAAATTTTTCTTGGCTTTAAAAATCTTACTCCCATCGGTGTTTGGACAGAAGACTGCTCTGTGTCTGGATTGCAGGCTGCACCTTGAACGTGGGCTGCCTGCCTTAAAGGTGGTGATGGCGAGGCTTAAACTCCCGGGTGTCCATCTTCCCTCTTCTAACAGTGTATTACTCTCCTGCTATAGAAGTTAAACTGTTGGTGGTTCTCTTTTTAAAACTAGGTAATTTCATCTGTGCCCAAGCCTCCAGAGGACAAAGTGGAAGATGTGCATAGAAGTCGTCCTTTAAAACAAAGGAGGAGGATATAAATCGCCTGCAGTAAATTAATATTTTTAAAGGACTATTTTTTATTTTTCGGCTGTCATTTGGATTCTTGAAGAGATTTTACTGCTGGTTTTTTTTTTTTTTTAATGCACTGTTATTCTTTGTAGTTTCATTCAAGCTACTTGTCTAATTTAGTTTCATCTTTTAAAATTATTTTATTGTGAACAAAGAACATGCCAGCCAATTATGTCCCTTTTAAAAAAATAAAACTCCCAGAGCCTACACTCCGTGACTTTGGTTACACCTTTTTGGCTGGAATTGGGCCCACTGCTCCTGACAGAAGAGTGTAGAATGTCAGGTGTTTAGGCTTTCTGTTCCTGTTCTTGAGGAAGCAGGAGAAAAGAGGACTGTGAATGGCTGATTCACAACATTTGCGCCAAGATCTAAGGTTGTTGGCTTAACTTAAACTAATTAATTAGTTTATTATTACTTACTATATCAATTGATGTTATGTGGATCCATACTTAATATTATAGAAATCATTCATTACAACATTATTTCTCATGTTGCAATCACTATATGTAAACCAACTGAAGCAAATATAGGTACTTAACAATATAAAGACAGGCAACCAGGATCTGTTTCTGATTTTAATAATTTTGGGTGAGTAACATTCAAAAACTAGAAGTCAGGGTGTGTTGGAATGCCAGGGCTTCAAAATCAAGACAACTCTGTAAAGCAAAAAGTTAATAAACTGTTACAGCTGAAATGAGCAGCATATATGCTTTAGTTAACTTCAGAGATAATCTACTTCGTCTGAGGCACAAACAAATCAGTGTTTGTAAATGGTAGACGTTCACCACTGCTTCCCACATTTTTTTCCTGTCAGTGGGCCACATAACTGGAAGTCCAAGTATGTCCAGGCTATTTCCCTTTTTTCTTATTTGCTGATAACAGTAACAGAAGAGGCCCATACCAGATGGTGTCTCTTTATCTTCTCTCCCGAGCCTAAGGGTCTCTTGCCTAATGGACTGAATTTGAACATAAAGGTTAGAAAGTTTCACCTTCGTTTATGACGTTACGTGAGCTTGCTAGGATGGCACTGCATTGTGGATGGTATTAAAAGAAGCTGCAGGCAAGGGGACCGGCCCTACTTCCTTGTGAGATAATTACATACAGTTGACCCTTGAACCGTGTGGGGTTAGGGTTGCTGACCCTCCACGCAAAAATCCACATGTAACTTTACAGGCTGCCTTCCGTATGTGCTGTTTTGTATCCTCAGATTCAACCAACAGTGGATCATATAATATGTATTTATTAATAGAAAAAAATTCCACATACAAGTGGACCCTCCCAGTTCAAACCTGTATCGTTCAAGGGTTAACTGTACTTTCTGTGGCACTCTTCGTCAAAAAATATATTAGCGACTTCAGCATAGAATTAGAGCAAGTTGCTGTCTAGATCAGCTTTTCAGACTTTTAGGTGTTCTGAGTCTCTTCCTTGGGGTCTTATTAAAATGCAGATTCAGATGGTGGTGGCAAGGGCTGGTGGGTGATGGGACTGGGAAGTTGTTTAATGGGTATAGAGTTTCAATTTGGCGAGATGAGCAGAGTTCTGGAGATTGGTTGCAAAATAGCATCAATGTACTTATCACTATTGAACTGTATGCTTAACATTGCTATTGCTATTGCTAAGTCACTTCAGTCGTGTCCGACTCTGTGTGACCCCACAGATGGCAGCCCACCAGGCTCCCCTGCCCCTGGGATCCTCCAGGCAAGAACACTGGAGTGGGTTGCCATTTCCTTCTCCAATGCATGAAAGTGAAAAGTGAAAGTGAAGTTGCTCAGTCATGTCTGACTTAGCGACCCCATGGACTGCGGCCTTCCAGGCTCCTCCATCCATGGGATTTTGCAGGCAAGAGTACTAGAGTGGGTTGCTTTTATGACAGGTGTATTTTATGTCAATTAAAAATTTTCTGATAGTCCTGAAGGGAGGAGCTGCTCTGTGGGTTCTGTGCCCCTGACCTTTTCTATGACTATGGAGGCCAGCAGTCCTCCCCATCCCTGGCCACAGACACAAGATGGACCATGACATGAGAGAAAATGAACCTTAATTGTGTCACACACTAAAGAAAAAGTTCTGATTCCGCTGGTTTGAGGAGGGGTCTGAGAATGCAGTTCTCACAAGTTTCTAAGTGGTACCAGTGGTCCACAGTCTTACTTGGAGTAGTAAGACTCTAGATAACTGGGCTATGGATGGACTCTAGGGGAGCAGCTGAAGAACCCTGGTGGTTCCATCTGAACCTAAGTACTTACTCCAGTCTGTTATTCTATACTGTTTAACCCATCAGTCCTCTTAAAAAGAAGTTTGCCTTTAACACATTGATTTTTAATACAGGTTTCCAGACAGTTAAAATGTGGGGATAAACTACAGCAGGACAAGCTGAGATGACTTAAGGATAGCTTGAAAGTGAAAGTGTTAGTTGCTCAGCTGTGTCTGACTTTGTGATGCCATGGATTGTACCCTGCCAAGCTGCTCTTTGCAGGAATTCTCCAGGCAAGAATACTGGAGTGGGTTGCCATTCCCTTCTCCAGGGGATCTTCCCAACCCAGGGATCAAACCCAGGTCACCTGCATTGCAGGCAGATTCTTTACTGTCTGAGCCACCAGCGAAAACCAAGGATAGCTTAACATTTCGGTGGATGAATCTGCATAAGGAGAGCTTGAAGTGAAAAAGTGAAAGTGAAGGTCACTTAGTTGTGCCCAACTCTTTGTGACCCCACGGACTATATAGTCCACGGAATTCTCCAGGCCAGAATACTGGAGTGGGTAGCCTTTCCCTTCTCCAGGGGATCTTCCCAACCCAGAGATCAAACTGGGATCTCCTGCATTGCAGGCGGATTCTTTACCAACTGAGCTATGCAGGATAGCTTAATGTTATGCAAATTCATCCACAAAATCACCCGTCTAAATTACTGCAGAGAATAAAAAGTTTCTTCCTGTGTCACGTGTTTGCAAAGCACAGTTGCTCAAAGGAAGAATAAGAAATAGTGAAGTCAATTATCAAGCCGGCTCTTCTGGCTCAGAAAACCTTTGTCAAATTAAATACTTTTTGAGCACAAATAAAATACTATAAAGTACTATGCATGTGTCTAAAATTTTTGAAAGTGTATTCTCATTGACAACAAATGAGAAAGAGATCAAATTTTCTCCTAGCAGTTGATGGGTTCTTGCTGAATCCACTCTGTATTTGCTGTTGTATCTCAAGCAAGCCAATATACCTTGGGTTTGGAGGGAGAAAATATTAACATCCAGAATATTAGGAATTGTGTATGGTTAAGGGATTGGGGGTAGGAGGAAGAGAGGATGACAGAGGATGAGATGGCTGGATGGCATCACCGACTCGATGGACGTGAGTTTGAGTGAACTCCGGGAGATGGTGATGGACAGGGAGGCCTGGCGTGCTGTGATTCATGGGGTCGCAAAGAGTCGGACATGACAGCGACTGAACTGAACTGAACTGAAGGTGGTTAAAAGCTGAGAGTCTTGAGTATAATTCCTTTGTCACTACCATCTTGGGTCCCAAATGCTGAGATGGGGCAGAGACCTTGCTTGCCTGAACTTCAGCAGTAGGTTGGAACCCTGTAGAGGTAAGTGTCTATCAAGTATTTCTTTTCAGATCCTTTGAAAATTTCCCCCAAACCAATTCGCTGCTGCCACTGTACCTTTGCATCTGGTAAACATGGTCCAAACACTTCCAACAAAAGTCTATCTTCTTTCACTGCTCTTTCAAAATCTGCAAAAGATATCCTGCCATCGTTGTCATAATCCTAGAGAAGATGATTTCTTGGTAAATGACAGAGTAGTTAATTTTAATTCTGCATGGAAAATAACTGTAGAATAAAAGATTTTACCAATTCAAACAAGTTCACACTTACGTAGGCACTACCTGCGCACGTCAAAAGATGCTTCTTTATGGAGGCAACTTTGTTCCTTTTAATCTAATACCTGATATTATGAATAGAATGTCTCTCCACATCTCCCAAATTAGAGCTCTAACCACTGCAATGGGATCATATTTGAAGGTGGGGGCTATGGGAGGTAAGTTTGGTGTAGATGAGGTCACGAAGGTAGGGCCCCAACGTGCTATTAGTGTCCCTATGAGTAAAAAGAAGGCCAAAGCTCCCTCTCTCTGCCACGTGAGGACTCACTGAGAAGGCAGCTGTCAGCAAGGCAAGAAGAGCTCTCAGCCAGGAAGTGAGCCTGCTTGGCAGGTTCACTTTCATCTTGGGCTTCTCAGACTCCCCAAATTGTGAGAAATAAACTCCAGTTGTTTCATCTACCCAGAGTATGATACTTTGTCACAGCAGCCCCAGCGTTACCTTAGGCATGTAAAACTCTGTCCCTCGGGGGGCTTCCCTGGTGGGCCAGCAGCTAGCATCCCGCACACCACAACTAAGACCCAGTGAGGCCAGATAAGGAAATAATAATAATCAAAATCCTTAAAGGACTTCAACCCGAGTTGGGGAAATAAAACAGAAAATTAGAGGAAGCCTGTTATCATACTGCTACTTTTGTGATGAAAATAGTGCCAAAGATTCTTAATTTTGGTCTTGTTTCACAAAGCATCTCTTAAACTTGAGACAAGGATATAACGTAAAATGTGTAAAAGTGAAGTTGCTTAATAAGGAGCAGGCACTGAGAGAGCAAGAAGGACTAGGATCATGAGAAGAAGCTAGCAGACTTCCGCTAGGCCCTTAAGGATGGTTGGGTGTAGATAGGTGGGGAGGAAAAGCAGAGGAATGGCTCAGCATGGATTATGACAGTAAGCCGGAATACAAGTCAGGAAGCAGGCAGGCCAGGCTGGGATGCAGTGTTCATGACAGGGACTATGGGAAGTTTACTAAATCACGTGCATAGATTATGAATAGTTTTAACTGCTTCATTCAATTTGGATTTGACTTGATAGGTCCTTATTTTTTCACTTCTGGGCATAACTAAATCAAGGTTGCTGGGGGGCTGTAATTAAAGAAAGGTTTGAATAATTTTCAGAAAAAGATTCACTCCATAACATTTTCTTTCCAAAAGAAGGGGGTGGGTGGACCTTGTGGTCCAGTGGTTAACGCTCCATGCTCCCAACGCAGGGAGCCCGGCCAGGTTCAGTCACCCTTCAGGGAACCAGATCCTGCACTCTGCAACTAAAGATCCTATGTGCTGCAGCTGAGACCCAGTGCAGCCAAGTAGGTAAAAAAAAAAACAAAAAAAAACAAAAAAAAAACACACCTATTTTAAAAGAAGGCGTGGGTGTGGTACTGGGAAGGATACTGTCTCAAGAAGTCTGCCCTCCCACCTCTCAGTGGCTACTGAGCATTTCCAATGGAAGAGGACACCCTCTGGTCTGTTAGCTGAATCTGAGACTCCGCAGACCGTCTCATCGCTTACTTCCTGAACTCCAAACAGGTAGTGAGCTGGACCCTGGTGGGCTCAGTCTTAAACCATTGGTATCCAGTTTAGGGTCACAGGAAGAAAAAGAAATCACTACGGCCATAATCAAGAGGTGTTACTGGTTTCACTGAAAGATAAATTTTGCACCTCATTTTCCATCATGACCTTGTATAAACCTATCTGCCCTTCAGTTTTCTCACCTGCAAAATAGAGATAATATTTTCTACTTCATGCTGTTGTTTTGAAGATAAAACATGTTTAAATATTACACTTCTGTGAAGGGCCCAGCATGTAGCAAGCACTTTATACGGGTTACTTCATTATAATGAGTGTTGAGATGGATGAGAAAGCAAAGGTCATGAAGACAGACTACAGTGGCATTCAATCTTAAAAGAACTAAATCTATCACCCTCCTTCCCAGATAAGGAGGATTTACTGATAGTGCAATAATAAATAAAAATAACACTCATTTAATGTAGTGCTTCATTTAATAACCCAGCCATCCCATAAATATTTATGAAGTAACCACTGTCAGCCAGGCACTGTTTTAGGCAATGGATAGAGCAGAGATCAAACAAGAACCCCTGCCCTCACGAAGGTTACATTCAGTACGCAGGGAAACAAATCATTACTTCAGCTTTCTCACATCCACTTGACTGGATATAGTGAATTACACCTTTTTTATTCTTACCATTTTCTTCAATGCTATATCTACCAACTCTCTTATTCCTTCATCAGCCTCTTCTTCAGGTGACTGTTGGTGCAGACTAGTCTTCAACATGTCATATATTCTCTCTCGAGAAATGTAACCGTCACCATTGAAATAGTAAACTTCGAAACAAACTTTTCAAGGCATAAGAAGTTAATAGATATGGATAAAAGCAGTTAAAATGTCATTAGTCTTCTCAGTTATTTCAGTATGTAATTAAAGAAGGATAGAAACAGTTTATACAATCTACAGTCTAGACTCAGTGGACTCAGTAGACATGAATTTGAGCAAATCCTGGGAGAAAGTGGAGGACAGAGGAGCCTGGCGTGCTGCAGTCCCTGGGGTCACAAAGAGCCAGACATGACTTAGTGACTGAACAACAACATTCTACACAGTGGAGAATTTTATAAATCTTTCAACAAGACTAAATATCCTTTGTGAGATATACACACACACACACATATGTGAATAGTCTTTCTTTTCATATATACACATATAAATATGTATGTGTATCTTACTGCTATAATTTCCTTCTTACACAGAGTAAAAAAGCCAGTGCATACACATTACTATATCACTGACAAAAAACATTTTTCAATCTATTTGGGTAGTGAGTCTGTCGTCTCCTTGGAGACTGCCCATTTCACTATCCAGAATGATCCATCTCTCCCTGGAGAACGATTTCCATGATTTCCACTGCACCATGGAAGCACTACTACAGTTAATCATACCTTCATCCCTCAAAGGACCTTATTCAGGTCCTGGGAATATAGCAGAGAAGTAGTCAGTAATCTACTTGAGTTAGTCATCTGATTAAATGTTTTTGGAAAGAAAGGAAGGGAGGGGGAGGGGAGAGAGGGACAGAGACAAGGAAAGAAAGAAGAGCAAGATAGGAAGAAAAGAAGGGAGGGAGGGAGGGAGGAAAAAAAAAACAAACATGTATTAAATTCCAGAGTATCAGGTTAGCTCTTTTGTTGCATTTTTCTAATATATAGCATATATGAGCTTGTGACACAACCCTACTAGAAATAGTGTTTTCCCCAAATTAACATGTCTTGAAATATATAATACATGAAGTATTTTTAGGCAGTGGGATTAGAAAAGGAAAGAAACACTGTTAGTGTGGTGCTATTCATCATACCCTGGTTCCCTGCTGGCTCAGTGGTAAAGAATCCACCTGCCAGTGCAGGGGACATGGGTTTGATCCCTGGGTTGGGAAGATCCTGGAGAAGAAAATGGCAACCCATTCCAGTATTCTTGCCTGGGAAATCCCATGAACAGAGAGCATAACAGGCAACAGTCCATGGGGTGGCAAATGAGTTGGACATGACTTAAAGACTAAACAACAGCAATTCATCATGTCTGGCTGCACTTCGTCACAAACCCTTTCACAAGAATTTACATTCACGAAACTTCACTTTTCATTTCTCAGTGAGACTTCTGTATAAGAACACTGCAATTATAAGGAACAAGTGACTACTACTATACTTAATGGTATCCTGTGAAAATCAGACTGGAGAAAAGTGGGGGGAAACACATGTAAGTAAAAAAAGAAATTATACAATGTTGTATGTCAATTGGAGAAGGCACTGGAAACCCACTCCAGTACTCTTGCCTGGAGAGTCCATGGGGTCGCAGAGTCGGACACGACTGAGCGACTTCACTCTCACTTTTCACTTTCATGCACTGGAGAAGGAAATGGCAACCCACTCCAGTGTTCTTCCCTGGAGAATCCCAGGGACGGGGGAGCCTGGTGGGCTGCCATCTATGAAGTCGCACAGAGTTGGACATGATTAAAGCGACTTAGCAGCAGCAACAGTATGTCAATTATACTTCAAATTTTTAAGTATTAAGGAAAAAAAAATACCTCCCCCAAATAAAACAGAGAAACAAGTCATAAATGTCAAATACAGTTGATGAGTCTTTAAAATGTTACTATCATTTTAAAAACATGTATTTAACTTAGAGATTTTCTTTTGAACATCTCAAATCCAGAATCAAGTGGCAGAAGGGATAAAAATTTGCTTACATACTTAGAACTCTGCAGTTTTTCCTAAGTAATTTGACATTTGTTCCCTTGAACACTGTTGTTTAAAATGTTCCTATTCTCTTTCTAGGTTTCACACCCCAAATCCTGGCACAGGAGGTGTCAAACATAGAAAACATGCATCACTTCAGGGGTACAGGTGAGGTGAGCCAGAGCTAGCGCTAC
The DNA here is from genome assembly GCF_042477335.2 of Ovis canadensis. NCBI lineage: Eukaryota > Metazoa > Chordata > Mammalia > Artiodactyla > Bovidae > Ovis > Ovis canadensis. The sequence continues at coordinate 24,294,401 of NC_091248.1, forward strand.
GAAATTGTGAACTGGGAGATTTTCGTCTCTGGAATTCCTAACGATGCTTTTCTGTAGGAAGCTCCCTTTATAATACTTCCTTCCTTTGGGATCTCACTGCCTCAGTCTTATTCCCTCTCTTTATTTACCTGCTCTTCTTCTAACAATAGTGTTGATGTCTGACAGTTGCGTGCTCTACCTTGTTTTGTGTTAAGCCCTCATACTTTCTCAGAGGAAAAGATAAGCAATAGTCCCACTGTGAACTACTGTGGCTGCCCATATTCAAGGCCCGTTTCCTGCTGAGCCCAGACACAGCCCCAGAGATCTCAGCCTTGCCTATGACCATAGCTGGCACCCGTCCTGACCTGTAGCTGCTGTTACCTGCCCAGGCCTTGAGCCAAAGAGCCATCCTTGGTGGTATCTGATTGTTACAGAACTAGTGAAGTAAGAGTCCTGGGTCTAGGGACTCTCCTATAAAATAGGTTGCTCATTTCATCGGCCTTTTTCTCCCCAACTCTCATGAACTACTTTTGCAGGAGTGCTATAGAGAATAACATTGAGTTTATATTAAAAAAATAATTTATGGATTAATTAAATATAAAATTGACTATATGTTAATATTTATATAGAAATCTTACACTTCAGCTTTTCTTCAAAAGTCCCTCGAAGAAACACTGATAGTCCTTTAACCCACTCTTTCACATTTATGTAGTTATCATTGTCTTTGTCAAATGCAAAAAATACTGAAAGAAAAAGAATGTGTTAGTGTATTGTAATTTATAGCTATTATTCAAGAGTAGTATGAATAGAAAAAAAAAGTATTTCCTCCTAAAAAGAGGGGGACAAAAGGTTTTGGCACAATCTTTCTTGAAAGAATCAAAAATAACTGGAAGTATATTTCCCACAGATTTTTACAGAAAGAAGCCATTCTCCTCCCCATGGTTAATGATGAGCATCACTTGTGATGTTTTGTATGGCTATTTTGAGGAAAAAAGACCAACAATGTAGATAATCAATGTGGTAATTTTTACTACTCTGAAAAGAGTGATAAAATCCTGTTATAAAGAATTTGTATTATACCTAAAGACCAATTAGTAAAATAATACATTATTTTAAAAATTACCAATGAAATCTTGGTATTATCCTATAGAAAATAAAATATTATTTACTCTTTTGGGGGTAATGGAAACATTAATTATTTTGACTATGGACTTCCCAGGTGGCTCAGTGGTAAAGAACCCGCCAAGCAGTAGATGCAAGAGATGAGAGTTCAGTCCCTGGGTTAGGAAGATCCCCTGGAGAAGGAAATGGCAACCCACTCCAGTATTCTTGCCTGGAAAATTTCATGGACAGAGGAGCCTGGTGGGCTACAGTCCATGGGGGTTGCAAAGAGTCGGATATAACTGAGCGCCACCACATGACATGATATTGTCTTCATGGTGTATACACACATCAAGACTAAAAGTTTGTTACTGAAACTGACTGGATCACGTTATATAATTTCCTATTTTAAATATAAAATTATTTAACTTTTTTCAATACAATGAGTAATTTTCTTATTGTGCTGAAGAAGTCAACATGTCTTTACATATTTTACATGTCTACAGCATAGGAATCCAAAGACAACGGAAACCACAAACTTATCTTTAAAAAAAAATACTGCCAGCTTATTTAGTTCATTACTGGTTCTTTCTCAAAGTACTACAGCTATGAGACAACTTGAGTTTATAATAAAATCCATCCTCATGATCAAATCAAATGTACTGTTCTAAATCAGTAGCACTACCAGAATTATATTTATAGTTTTTACATTAAAAAATTTCAGTCTTTGGTGAAAACTGAATATATGTGTGTATATATATATATGTGTGTGTGTGTGTACACACACACACACACACACACACACACACACACACCCCTGCCATGTCACCTTGGCCCATTTCAGTCTCCATGACCCCTTACCCCTATTCATTAGCACATCATCAGTCATTCCGAATATGCTGTGCAGGATCACTCGAAATGTGTTACGATCTAGTCCAGCGTTAGCAAGTTTCATATCACCTCTTCCCACCACGTTGTGAAAAATTCTTATGAGACACTCTATTTCACTCTTTTTGACTGTAAAATGAAAATACAAATAAATACAACTTAGATTTAACCTTTGAGTTCTCCAACCCAATTAAATATATTTTATTAATTAGCTATTTTGTTTCTCTGATGCACTAGTGGTTTAAAAACTGTGACATGGACTTGTTACTTAAGAGCTCACACAATCAAGATAGATGCCACTCAGATGTCTCATTAAGACAGTATGTAAATGTTAAATGATGTCATATAACACTCCCCACTATCGACATGTGAAGAGAAATCTGTATGAGAAATGGTTGTGCTATTTTCATGAGAGTAGACTTTGAACTGGGCCCTGAAGGATGCAGAGCATTTACCCAGAAAGGAATGTATTCAGGGTGGTAAAGAAGTGGAGAACTCCAGGAAGAGGGAACAACATGAGTCAAGTAAAGAACTGAGATTGACGCTGAATGTGTTTTGTTGGGAGCACAGCAAGTCGGAAAGAAGTGAAAAACAAGACTGAAGAGGTCAGGCTTTTGACAGACAGCCTTGAATGCCTGGTCAGAAGATTAACATTTATTTTACTGGAACAGGTATCATCTTTGGAGCCTCTGTATGAAAATCATCCACCTCTCATTGCTTGTCAAAGGCCTTGCCCCAGACCTACTAAGTCACAGTTACTAACAGTGGGTCCAGGAGCTACCTTTGAAACAAAAGCTCAGCTAATTCTATGCTGTAAGGGTTGAGAAGTGGTTTAAGAAAACCCACCTGTCAAAGTTGTATTGAAGGGGAAAACTGGAAGCCTAGAAGCCTGGCTTGGAACAATAAGCTTTGGTTAGGACCACAGAAATGAGGTCAGAAAGCAGGTAGGGAGCCTGATATGCTGTTTAAGAAGCACATAGGTGACTCTAATGCACTGTCCGAACTGAGAACTAAGTGATTAGGCTTTGTGGGTTGGGGGTACTGGACTTAAGTATCTGGGTTCCACTTCCATTTCTTATCCTACATAGCTGACTTAACACAATTCAACTTCTTTATGCCTGAGTCCCTACCTGTAAAATTTGAGTATTATTCTAGGTGATCTCTGAGATTCCCTCAGTTTCTAAAAGTCTGATTCTATGAATTAAAGATAATTTGAGAGAACTAAGAGTTAGGAGGGAAGCTGGTTACTAGTTCCATTTCTCTCTTCCTTCTTCTCCCTCCCTCTTTTGGGGAGGGTGGAGGAAGAAATAATTTTTTAGATTTTGTCTTTGAGATGATTTCAAGTTACCCAACAGAAACCAATGAGAACTGACAGCAAACATGCAGTTTACATTAGGGTTTCTAACATGGTCAGAATGACTTAACTCTCAGGGAAAAGGTTGATAAATCTATAGAATAAACAATTAAGATACCTAATATTATTTATGAACTGAATTAGATTCTCAGGCTTCATACATAGCCCCAAAATTTGACATAAAGGTCATTTTTATCCATCTAATAAACATTTATTAAGGGCTTCCCATGAACCTAGGCAATGAATACACCATCATTTCTGCCCTTAATTTATAACACTTTGGTCAAGAGACAAAGAAGTGAAATAAAAGTGTTATAAACACTATGATTAAAGTGTTTGGTAGTGACCCAAAGAAAGGAATCATTAAGTGGGGAAAGGCAGTAAGTGAATAAAACGGGGCTCCAGGAAAAGGTGTCACTTGAGCTAAAGCAGTCACAGGAGTAAGCATTTACGAGGAGGCAGTTTGAAGGCAGGGTGGCATATTCTCAGAGCTACAGACGGTTTGGTGCAGCTAGGTGGCAGAACTGTTTGACTTTACAGAGGGGCTTATTGAAAAATTTTGGCTGGCAAGTTAACAGGATCAGATTTGCATTTAAGGAGGATCACTTTGTCAGTGGAGTCTTGAAACTGCCTTATGAATGGTCAATTTAGATGTGACAGGTTATACTTTCCCAGATAATTTTAAATTCTGTCCCACTCATATGCTCTTCTTACAATGAGACTTCTGATACTTCTCCCTTAGAAAGATGGGGTTTGTGTCTCCTTCAACTAAAACTAGGGGGATTTTTTGACCACCATTTCGACCAAGAGTACAGTGGAAATAAAGCAATGTGCCTTTTCAAGACTTGGTCACAGAAGGGGCTGCAGGTGCTCTGAGGACAAAAACCGTCTCTTTTTCCCCTTCTTTTATGGAATATGAGGAGAAACACAGCTCAGGTGTGTGGACACCCCGTATGGCACACACATTACATGAACGTTTGCCTGAAACTAGCCCTGCTTAACTCTGAAGGAGAATTCACGTGTGAGTGTTACAGCGATGCAAAACGGATATCTGAAGAGAGTGAGTCAGGAGTCCGGAACTGCTCTGAATCAAATACAAGTTATCCAGCAAAATAATCAAGGATTTTAAACACAGTCTGCAGCAAGTAGTAACTTCCTCTGAGTTTTATCTATGCAGCTCATTTCATTATATCTAAAGACCTTATACGTGTGGTCAAAGAACCGCTGTAAATGATACTTGAGAAACTGTGGGTAATGAGAATGGTGTTCATAAACTAGAGATTGACCCATTATTCACTACACTTCTTAGTTTGGAATAGTTGTATTTTATGTAAGAGATGCGGCCAGAATAAGATTCCCATAAACTCTTCACTGTTTCTTCCTGCTGACATCTTGCACAACCATGGGGCATTTGTCAAAACTAATACACTGACATTGGCACATTATTATTAACTAAATTATAGATTTCACCCATTTTCCCACCAGTTTTTTTTTTTTTTACATTCTAGGATCCCATGCGGGATCCATTTGGCTCTCATGTCTCCTCCAATCCTGCAGGTTTTCAGTCTTAGTCCTTTTCATAACCTTGACAGTTTTTATTTTGCAGAATGTTTCTCAACTTAGGTTTGCCTAATGCTTTCCTCGTAATTAAATTGTGGTTGTGTTTTGGGGAAGAAGACTAGAGGGTGAAGCGCTGCTCTTGTCGCCTATCAGATACATGACACTAACATGAGGCATCCCTGCCGCTGAGCAGGATCACCCAGCTAAGTCAGTTGGCAGTTTCTCCACTGAGTCTACTTCCCCTTTCTCTACTCTTTAGAAGCCAGACTCTCATGATAAAGGTTTAATTAAACTCCACTTCACAGGGCAGGGGTATTTATACTATTAAATTCTTCAAAGAAAGATTTGTCTCTTTTCCTTTTTTAAAATCATTTACATCAGTATGAAGTCACATATGTTTACTTTAGGCCAATACTATGTCACTTATCAACAATCTTGCTGCCCAAGTTGTTTCAGCTTCGGCCGCTGGGAGCTTTCCAGTTGGCTCTTCTCTTTCACATGCCCTCACCCCTTTGCAACACTTCCTTGCTTTCTGGCACTACTCGCCAGTCCCATCTTGTATTATCCGTGTGGAATAACAGGCAGGAAAAAAAAAAATTGGTCTTTCCCCTTGGTTTCTGGCACAGAGCTCCTAAATCCCTTAGCATTTCCTTGTTGATAGGAATGTCTTTTGTTCTAATGAGGTGACTGTTGGTTCTTCCTAGGTGGGAGCTTGTCACCAGAAAAACCAAGTCGTTTAAAAGCATGGAAATTTTAGTTCCACCTCCATCCCTTCTCCAGAGGAGGGCTGGAAATCGAGTTAATGATCTATCATGGCTGTGTAATAAAACCTCCATAAAATCACCCAAAAGTGGGGCTTGGGGGAGCTTCTGGGTTGGTGAACACATAAAGGTGTCCAGAGAAAGCCTGGAAACTCCACACCCCTTACCACATACCTTGCTCTATGTATCTTTTCCGTCCAGCTACTCAATTATATCCTTTCATAATACATTGGTAATCTGGAGAGTAAGCTGCATCCTGAATTCTCTGAGGTGCTCTAGCAGATTAACTGAACAAAGGAGGGGGTCACGATTTGTAGCCAGTTGGTCAGAAGCACAGCTAATAACCTGGACTTGTGATTGGCATCTGGTGGGGTACCGTCTTGTAGGACTGAACTCTTAACCTGTAGAATCTGACGCTCCCCAGGTAGTGTTAAATTATAGGGACACTCAGCTAATGTCACAGAGAACCGTTTGTTGGGAAAAACCTCCACACGGTTGGGAGACCACAAGTATGAGTATGGTAGTGGTGCCAGAGTAAAGCCTGTTCAGCAGACACAGCTAGGAAGTATGCACACAAACCTACATATGCACACACATTGGCTCATGTTATGTATCACAAACACAGAAAAAGCCACATATTGGACTAGTGGGCCCTTCGCTCGTCCTGGTCTAAGTCTTAAAAAAGATGATCAATTGTATTAAAAACTCCTGAGTGCTCAGAGAAGACAGGCTCAGGAGTTTACAAAGTCAAACCATACTGCATTTAACTATTTCCTCCATCTGGTAGGAGTGGATCAGGGAAATTTAGTTCACTAAATACTTGGGATTTTAGCAAAATCTCTTACCTTTCTTTTAATATCTATTCAGTAACCAGCAGAGCCTAGGACAACGGTAATCTTTCAATACATGTTTGCTAAATAAATGATAATCAATCACTTGTAAATTGGAGAAGTTAAGGAATATGCTGGATGAGAGTCAAGATTCAGAGTAGGTCTGAGATGCCAAAAATCAGATGAATGAAACCACATGACACTACTAAAAATAATTTTAAAATTCTTCACTTATCTTTAAAAAAGTCTGCTAATGTATGTAAAGTATAAAAATGACAATCTGTGTGAAAAAGACTGGGTCAATTCCCAACTCACTGTCAAACTGGGATTGACATTAAGCTACAGAATTGAAGTCTGAAGTGGAAAAGACAATTCAGATCAGGATGCTCAAACTTTATAGTGTCTAAGAATACATGAAGTGAACAATCTGGAGGCTTGGCACCACTGACAAGAGATGTTTTAAAAATACACCAAGGGTGGTACTCAGGGATCTACATTTTCAATATTAACCTTTAGGTTATGCTGATGGGGGAGCTACTCCTACCATACTACACAAATAAGAGGTCACGGCCACTGTGAACTACAGAATGTGTGGGCCCAATGCAAAATGAAAATGCAGGTCCAGTGGTTAAGACTCTGTACACCCAATGCACGGGGCCCTCATTAGGTCCCTGGTCAGGGAACTAGATCCTGCATGCTGCAAGGAAGAGCGAAGACCCAGCATGCCACAACTAAGACCTGGCACAGCCAAATAAATAAGTAAATACAAGAAAGAATTAAAAAAAAAATTATTTAAGTCAGTGTTAGCAGAGCCTTAAACTTAGCATGGGGTCCTATGAGAACACACAGGTTACACAGCCATGAAGCCATTTACTATATACCATGAGATAATTATCTGCCTCCCCCATCAGATTAAAGGGCCATTATTTGGAAAACGGAATAATTTCTTTGCATGACTCTAGAGCAGCAATGTCTACAACTTTCTGAGATGATGGAAATGGTCTATATCTGTGCTGTTCAATTTGGTAGCCACAAACCAATTGTTGCTATTAAACCCCCAAAAGTGGCTCTTGTGACCAAAACTGGATTTTAAGTTCTACATATTTTATTTAAATAGCTACATGAAGCTAGTAGTTACTAAAATGAACAATTAGCTCTAGAGAGCAGTATAAATGAAGACAGAAGTCGTATTAGCTCTAGAAAACAAGAGTCTAGATCTGTTGGGGGAAAAAAAAGCACACAGGTGTTTGGCAAGGTAGTGAATTCCCTTTGTGAGGCCACTGCAGATGACCAGCTGACGATCTGAGCACGGAGTCACACAGTGGTAGCAGCTTGACTGGATGGCCACGTGGCACTTGAGGAACCTAGCAAATTATGAAGGCTCCCTCCTAAGAAGCTCTAAAGCAAAGCCCAGGAAAAATCGCTTCAGCTTTCTGTCACACAGTTAGAACACCAAGAGAAATACAGACAGTCCCTTCTTGAGATGGCCAAAGCAGCAATAGCTTATTAGTCCTTCCCACCCCTACCCATCATCAACCAAATTCTAGTCATGAGAGCACACTGTCTATCCTGGTCTCAACTGGAAGGACTTCAAGAACGAGAACTGATTTCCACAACTTTTCACTGTGCCCTTACTATGGTACAACAGGGTACAGAATGACCATTAGGCACTATAATGCTGATTAATTTGAAAAAATAAAGATTATCTGAGTGTACATCAGACTAGCTCAGCCCCCACAAAAAGTCCACTGACCGGGTAACTTTACACAAACAACTTAACCTAAGATGCAGTTTCCTCACCTAAGAACATGGATAACGTCACCTACCTCAATGGGTCTGTTTCAAGAAAAGATGATGGACGTAAACCATTTTTCAGTATCTTGCCAATGAAGAGCTCAACAAACATCAGCTGTTAATAATCTGGTTATCCTGGTCACTAGCTGTTCAAGTATTTAGGGTCTGAACTGTTAACAGTAACTTAAGAATTATCAAGTGTCAAAACTTTGGAATAAGGAAGGACTGCAACTTCTTTTTTTCTAAACAGCTTTATCTTCTTTGTAGAAGACTATATGGGATATAGGTCTCAATTTTTTTTTCTCATTAAGTTTTACATGCTCGTATCTACTGACTATTTCAGAGAATTGCTTTCAAATATTAGTAACAATGATTTTAAACACACATATGGGTAGCAGACAACACTAAAAACAATTTCATCAGGAAGGGAAGAGAAGTCAGATTTCCAAAGTAAACATAATTCCCTTTTGAGTGCTCTAAAACTCAGGCTATCAGCAGCAGGCATGTCTTATTACATTCAACACTAGGTAAATCTGCTGAATGGATTTTTAGGGTAGCAGGACAACTACTGGTGGACCGACGTCTATGGGGTCGTGCAGAGTCAGACACGACCGCAGTGACTTAGCAGCAGGACAACAGGAGTGAAACAGGACCCAGGAGTGCTTGAGGAGCTTAGATCATTTAAAATCCAACCAAGAAAAGAGAAAACTGAACTATATCCACAATGAGATGCTCAGACAAGGTAGTGGCCATCCTGCCAAGGTCACACAAGGGAAAATGAAGTGCCCAATAATGAGGCCACACAGCTGGCTGAAATGAAAGTGCTTCCTCAAAGTCTAGAAACAAATTCTTAGAAATCAGTCAGGATTGCTTGTGATCAGGCTTCAGAAACAAAAATTCACAAGATTACTTTTTAAAATCTGGCAGGGCAAGGAATTCTAAAAAAAAAAAAATCTATTAGTTTTAATAAATACTTGCCATGTGCAAAAGCAACAAGATATTTAACATCTAAAACACCTTATGTGTCTCTATCAATCTTGTGAAGTTCAGCAGTCATTTGCTGCTGTGGCTTTTGCGCCAGAGAACTCAGGGACGTTGTCACAGTAAACCTTTATACTTTGAAATCTCTTATTAAAGTTCAGACTATAATAAAATCAGAACTCCATAGGCACGTTATCCTTTAGCATTTACACTGTCATGTAAATTCTCAAGCTAGTCTTCCCACATATGTACTGTATTTTAGGACACCTGATGACTGAAATATTTTCCGTGTAAGTCCAGGGATTATCATTCACTTACTACCTGTATTTTTAAAATGACCAAAATATTAGATAGAAAATAGAAGAACTCTACTTTGGGGTTATAAAGCACTTGTTCATGGCCAACTACCCAATGTTTTTATTTGACTTAAGATGTTCAGGCAGTGCTGGGTATCTGGTCACTACTTACAGTTGACACTCTTACTGATGGATTCCACCAGTCTCTTCAGAACCTTCTGGTCCATGTCAAGTGTGGCTTCAAAACAATGAAGACTTCTCAGAGAGCCTACTTCCAAGCCGGGGCGTCCTGAGTTGCCACTGATTCCACAACTCGCCACTCCACACCAACAGAGTGTGACCATGGCAACATCCCAGCAACCAAACACAGAAGGTTCTCAAGTAACTGGAAACTAGGCAATAATGGCAGTGACTTCAGTAATATTATTTGTGATCTGAAATGTTACAGCCCATCCAATTTTGATTTTGGTGGTTCAACACCACTTAAAGTGGTATCTAAGAGTATTGCCATTTACATTTCCTGAGAACAAATTCTACAGTTGAAAATGTTTATGGATGAACACATAATAACAATAAAGACCTTAGCTTTAAGTAGAAATAAAATAACTTCCTAGGCTATAAAGAGCTCCTTCAAAGGTTATATATAACCTCCTCTGAAAACTCTAACCAAGTACCTTCTCATGATAAGCAAACAGAGGCCTCAATCAGGGAACTTTAGAGAAACATAAAATCCTCACAGTTACCCCTCCAACTTATCTGACTGACTGGTGGAGAAAAATAGTATGATCATGTCAAAGCTGGCCAAGATGGTAACCGTTCTCATGTCTACTATTGAATCCTGGTATAAAGAACAAATATCTCCTTGTGTATGTCTGCTGGTCTTCACTGTGGTAAGGCAAGGGAGAAAAGTACTAACATGACTTTCAGAATCTACAACAATGTATTCTTACTAAATTTTAAATAACATATAAAAACAAATTAGGCAAATACAACTGGGAAAAAACAAAACTCCCAAAACTTTTCTTAAGGAAATGCCAAATGTTCTTTGATTTTAACTTGAAAACTGGCAAGTTTTAATAACTGTTCTTAGTGGCTAGTCAATTGTTCGCCATGAAATTAGAAGAAAATCAGGCTCTTAACACATCTTGACTGGAGGAATATGAATCCATACTCTGGATAAAGTAAATTCAGAATAATCTGAGTGAAGTCGCTCAGTCATGTCCCAGTCTTTGCGACCCCATGGACTGTAGCTTACCAGGCTTCTCTGCCCATGGGATTCTCCAGGCAAGAATACTGGAGTGGGTTACCATTTCCTTCTCCAGGGGATCTTCCCGACCCAGGGATCGAACCTGGGTCTCCCACATTGGAGGCAGATGCTTTAACCTCTGAGCCACCAGGGAAGCCCGAATAATCTGAGGGCATTTTAAACACCTAAATATACTAAGGGCAACCAAAGGAATTCAAAACAATCAGAAAAAGGTAGCACCAGGTATAAATTCAATTTCTCAACCCAGACACTCATCAACTAACTGTGTTGCAGTTACCTTGGCATCATTATCCAAATAACATGTTTTATGTTTATAGAATCAGTATAAGAAAAACGAGTTTGGTGGAGAGAGAAAGAGATGTTATTAACTTGCACATAATATCACCTGCTCAAATTTTCTTGTATACCTTTCAGAAGACTGTTAAGGCTACTACAAGAAGACCAATGAAAAAGTAGTTTCCTAGGCAGTCAGCACAACCTGGAAAGAATACAATTTTTGCCAAATCACCTTCTTCTCCAGTCTAATAAAATGAACTGCTGCTTTTAGTGGTACGTAATCATCCTATACTGGACCAGTCTGTAAAGGTATACTTGTATGTTCAAAGCAAATCTGATCAACAAGTAACTTGATACGTTTGTCCTGTCCTTTAGCATTTCATGAACAATTCTGAGAAACTTCTTTTAGGATAAAAAATATCTCCCCAACTTGCTGTGTACTCAAAACCTTGTAGATTTCTTTAAAGAGGAAAGATTATGAAAATTCAAGCATAAAGTTTAGGGAAATTTGCTAAAAATTTGGGGACATGTCTTATCTATCTACCATTTCATTTCTTAATGTTTATAACTTGTGACTCAAAGGGAGCTGATAAGGACACAGCTATTTTTAGGTAAAATAGCTATTTATTCAGCTTCTTGTCATGCCAAAATGTTTCGCGCATATGCCACTATAATTAGCACACTCTCTGTAACAGGCAAAATTGTACATCAAATTATATTTCATGTTACCTGATTATATAAAAATGTAAAGTGAAAATGATTTATCAATTCTCTTTAACATTACTAGTAAACAGTTCAGCAGGAGATATGAGGCACAAAATCTTAGTAAAATGTGACACAGGAAAAGCAATAATGTAATTCTCACTTAAATTTAACTTGTCATAATCTGCTGTGAATATACAAAGACAAACTTTTAAAACGTTATATTTACTAAGATTCTGGCAATAGTTTTATGTAACAAGACACAGCATACCAGACCTGCCACTCAACTTTTTTATGGTAAGTCTCAGCTTCAATATGAAGCCGTTAAAAATAAAAAAAAAAAAAATCAAAAACCTGCTTTTTACATGCTAAATAGCTTGGCAAGTATGCTGTTAAACACAGTTGAGGAATTTAAGATAGCAAGAATAAGAAGTTAATAAAAAGCTAAACATTACAGCCTAAACAAAACTCATACAAAAAATAAAAGAACTATCACTGGTTACATAAAATTTTCCTGACTGGTTAAAACTTAACAATATAAAACATGCATTTTAGAATCTTTAGCTATCAAGTTCAAAAAGTACCAGTGTCTATCTGAAATGATTCCTTTTCAAAGCCAAAGTGTAATCAAAATTAGTTCAAATGTTATAACACATTCTAATGCTAAAAAACATTCAGTATTATCGAAGTGGAGGTAAATCCCAGAGCTTTGGGGGCATTCTCATGCTGCAAAAGGCTATTTCTCTGGTTCACTCAAAGTAGCATGGGACAGAGTCCGAGGATGTGACTAAGCTCAGTAAAGGGCAAGACTGCCATACCTGGCTCTGACCTCCCCATGAAGCATGGCTACTGTGTCCACAAAAATAAGATGTGTGAGGATAAAGGCACGCTATTCTGCTAGCTAAAGTGATAGCAAACCACCCCCCACCCCTAAAAGCTCCTTCCCCCGGTAAATAAAAAGGGGAAAATTTTAAAATACACTTATCTACAAGAGTAAGGATTTTGAAATATCAACGTAATCCCTACTTCAAAAAAGGTTAACTAGAGTCATCTGGTCATCTCTGATTACATCTTAATGATGTATACAGATTCAGTTTTTGCTGATTTATCATTAGATACTTCTAGTCAAAATATTAACTTTATTCCCAAATATCTTAAACCACTAGTATGACTGAAGTGTATTACCTCCCAGAGTTACTGGAAGAGGGAAAAAAATAGATGTTCAAGCAGCAGGCAACAATTATGGCCCTTTCACACAGTGGCATCTGAGTGGCTACTGATAGTCCAGGAATAATTTAAAAACAAGAAAATTCATGCATTTTAGTAAATATGCCATAATTTTCACAGTTGAAATTTCCTTAGACATTGCACTTTCTTTGTAAGCAAATCCTGATTCTTCTGAATGTTATGGTGAGTCAGGACTTGAACTAGCAGCCTTCTTTCTCTTCTTCTTACTGTGTTTCTTATGCTTCTTTTTCTTTTTTGTTTTTTCCTGGAAAGACAGTTCCATGTTAGATATAGCTACATGAAAATGTGCAAATTAAAAGCAACTTCACTATCATACTTCTAAGTTACTATGCAGTCATTTCAAACAATCCACACAAACAAGTAAGTTACTCAAAACCTTTCTCGAAAAGTCTCAATAATACTGTATGAGGACTAAGAAAGTACTTGTCAATTTTCAAAAGATAAAGAAAAACTCTATGTCAGTAGCACATTAACATAGCTTCTAACAACATTTCCTATAGGAAATAAATTCAACTGAATTATGGTATCAACTGCTATACTTTCTGTTATCTAATTTTTAAAGCTGCAATAATTATAGTAATTGCAAAGGAAATGTCACATCACAGTAAAACAATTGTAAAATGGTAGCATTCAAAGGGAAAATACACTAAACCTATTTTTAAGTAAAAAGGAACAGATTATGTACTGCTTAGGCTGGTAGGACTACTTCATTAACAATTAACTGGTACAAAATACTGATGTCAAGTTGAAAAGTCTATTTAGCACTTGATTTTTAGAGGAACAGACCATTATAAAAGTAGTCATATTGTGACTAGACAAAGGAAGCTAAAATTTTGCTACACCCTGACTTTCTGATGTAAAAGAGAAAGGCAGACCTTTTAGAAACAGATATGTGGAAATGGGCTATCAATACACTAGTGTTGATATTCAGGAGAAGAAAGTAAAAAGGGAAAAGGCACACAGAGGTGGCAAAAGCAACGCTTCCAGCCCATCTGCTAATCTAGGAGAACCTTCCACCCCTTGCCCCCACTAAGGCCTTTACTACTTTGTGGCTCTTAAAACAACTTCCGTTGTTCTTTCCATTACAAGTCCAAGTATACAAGGACTGTTACAGAGTCTAAATCTTACATTTGGACTTCTAAAGGTAAGTTTTGGGTACAGGTTACTTTTTCATAAAAGGACTGTTGGCCACTCTGTTCTTAAACACCTTTCTTCTTGGCTTCCAGGACACCTCATTGCTGCCTTTCTTCCTTCACAAAGACCTCAGTCCCTCTGCTGGTTCTTCCTCTGCTCAACCTTTGTGGGCTTCCTTCTTTTCCACATGCTTTCCCAATCACAGGCTTTAAACACCACTTACAAACCAATCTTTATATCTAGTCCTAGGCTCTGAAGACTGCAAGTGCCTCATTAATAGCTCTACCATGCATATTTAAAACTACCATTAAAAATGCCAAATTTTTCGCTCAGGATCCTTTTTCAACCATTTTAGTAAATGGCACCACTAGTTAATTCATTATTTTAGTTAAGCCAAAGAATCTAAGCTTCTTTGACTCTACTCTTTTAACTCCACTCTCCAGCCCTGAGGCACTGAGCAAGTCCTACCACCTAAGACCAAAACATATCTCAAGTCTACCAGGCCAATCCATCTCCACCACTATCACTGCAATACAAATAATAGCATTTCTCATTTACGTCAACTCATCACCTCCGTCAAATATTTTAAAAAGGTGAAGTTGATTCAGGCCACCTGTCTGTTTTGATAAAAGCCCAGTGTGCTCTGTCATAGGGCCTCTGCTTCCTTTCCAACCTCACTGCACGCTCTTCCTCTTTGTCTTCTATGGAGGAGCCAAGCCTACTTTTTTCATTTCTTCAAATGTACCAAGCTCACTCCCACCACATGTCTTGAGCTCTTCTCTTTGTCTCGGACAGTGTTCCTTTCATTTACTCGTTGGCTCTTTTTTGTGAATCAGATTTCAGCTGAATTTTACTTCCTTAAAGAGGCCTTCCCTCCCTCAGTCAGCCTCTCATTTATCACCCTCTTATCTATCTTGAACTCCATTATAACAGCTCTAACCAAGACAGAACCGTGCCTGCATAGAGAAGCTTAATAAATACTTGGAACTGAATGCATGAAACAGTGAAGTATGCAAATATATATTACAATTATCCCAAATTAATTAACTTTATGTCTTAATAATCTAACCAAAGATGAAAGCAGTCTTCACCCAAATTATTTTCCCACTCAGGAAAAAAGTCTCTTAAATGTTTCCTTGATCTTGGAGCATATAAAATGTTATGAATCATACATTACCAGGTGAACTTTCTTTTCAGAGGACTCTCATTTTAAGAGCTAAAGATATTTTGAGGAGGGGGTAGTTACTTTCAAACCTACAGATGATGCTGTTCATTTTTCTTTTACTTCTTCCTAAGAAAATGCCTTCAAAGGCCACAGCCCATACTTATGTGAGTGCTCCTAAATTAGTCTGGTGATATGACCTCCATTTCTTTTTGGTAATTTGTTATATACTTTCTCTAGGCTGGTCTGCTTCTCACTGGATACCAGGTCCATTTTCCTTATTCTCTTCAGTAGAGCTGGCTTTAGAAATGACAAGAATCATCTTTATTAATGAATCATTTATGATGTCACATTCCTGCTAATTTTTCACTGAAGCCTGTGCTTCCAGAGCTTTTTTCTATTAGTATCAGGTTTGGTAGATCTGGGAATAACTACTCTCAAAGATGGAGGGAATCACCATGCTTTAGTTTCACGTTTCCTAGCATTGTTTAAGGAAGTCAAACAAAAGTTTAAGCTTACAGTTTTAACAGTGAAATACTGAAATGCTACCAGGATATGCTTCCTTTTGAGTCAATTTAACTTTCTCCAACTCATTAAGTGAAGCTGCTGAACACCACATCTTTCTCAATAAATATTTAGTTCTAGTAAATGCAATCATGCTTTATCATGATGTTTATATTAAATAAAACAGCTATACTGTTATCACGTAAAAACGTAAGTGATACTTGCTGTTGTTTTTTCTCGTTCTTCACTGCTTTTCTTCTTTTTTGCTCGTACCTACAGAATTAAAATTTTTGTGGAGAAAAGTTAAATAAGTAACTTATACCCAAGGCATTTTTTTTTCATTCACTAATATAACTTGCATCTTTAACATTTTTATGTAAAAAACTTTTTTTTGACAATGAAATAACATTTTAAGTTGCTTTGTTGTTCCTTAAGCCTATGTTAAATCACAGGGAGGATTCAAAGAAAAACCTTTCAAGGAAAGTGAAAGCGTTAGTCGCTCAGTTGTCTTTGAGTCTTTGCAACCCCATGGACTGTAGCTTGCCAGGCACCTCTGTCCATGGGATTCTACAGGCAAGAATACTGGAGTGGGTTACCATTCCCTTCTCCAGGGGATCTTCCTGACCCAGGGATCAAACCTGGGTCTCCTGCACTGCAGGCAGGCGCTTTACCACTGAGCCACTCTTCCAGCACCTAAAAACAGCAGTCGAGGCACAGCAGAAAAAAATTTGAGCTATGAAAGGAAACAGACTAAGCTCTGAATCCTACCTCTGCTACGTATTACTCTCAGTTGTAGCCTCTTGGTAAAATGTAGGTAAAACCCACCCTCAAGGGAGCGGGCTAGAATATGGTAGGTGTTTTTCTTACCTATGGTGTTGGTAATAAACAGTAGCTTTATATGTGTATATACATATATAAAAAAATGTATATAGTGTACTTGGTACCAATGAACTGATTAAAAATCTTTTTAAGTAACAATTATTACCCCATTAATGTTTTATTTAAATATTTTGAAGTGTGACACACTGGATTTACATTACATTCAAAGTGCTAAAGTTGATGTGTATTAATGTTAAATCCAAGTATAACATTTTATATTAAGAAATACATAATTAATACAACATATTATAATACTGAAGGGCAGAAATTGCCAAAATGTTGAACTGTTTGGTTTCTCTGCTAGGTTACTATATGTTAAATACATGAAAAGTACCTAACAATAGAGCAAACAAACTAAAACAGACTCAAGTGACAGAACAAATAAACATTAGAGACTATTAGCTTTCAACAGGGGTGGCAGTTCTCTCGTGAAAACACTTAGAAAATAAAAATACTGTTCCTGGTGGAATTCTTGTCATCACAATGACTGAGCGGGGAGGGCCAGGTTAACACAGGGGAGGGCTGTCACGCAATAGGATAGCCCTGACATAAATTTGTAATAGCCTGCTTGACATTCATATAATGGACCCAATTATAAAAAGTAAAAAATCCTAAAAGATGCTGCTGTTTAAGTTTTGCACTCAATATGCCAACAAATTTGGAAAACTCAGCAGCAGCTACGGGACTGGAAAAGGTCAGTTCTCATTCCAGTTCCAAAGAGGGCAATGCCAAAGAATGCTCAAACTACCACAAAAGTGTGCTCATTTCACATGCTAGCAGGGTTTTATGCTCAAAATCCTTCAAGCTAGGCTTCAGTAGTATGTGAATCGAGAACTTCCAGATAGACAAGCTGGATTTAGAAAAGGCAGAAGAACCACATTACAAATTGCCAACATCCACCAGATCACAGAAAAAGAAAGGGAATTCCAGAAAAAAAATCTGCTTCTGCTTCACTGACTACACTAAAGCCTTTGACTGTGCGGATCACAGCAAACGGTGCAAAATTCTAAAAGAGATAGCAATACTAGACCACCTGACCTGCTTCCTGAGAAACCTGTATGTAGGTCAAGAAGCAACCGTTAGAACCAGACATCGAACAATGAACTGGTTCAAAATTGGGAAAGGAGTACGTTAAGGGTGTATACCGTCACCCTATTTATCTAACTTATATGCAGAGTACATCATGCTTGAAATGCCAGGCTGGATGAATCACAAGCTGAAATCAATATGGCTGAGAGAAGTATCAATAACCTCATATGCAGGTAACACCACCCTAATGGCAAAAAGCAAAGAGGAACTAAAAAGCTTCTTGATGACAGTGAAAGAAGAGAGTGAAAAAGCTGGCTTAAAACTCACCATTCAAAAAACTAAGACCATGGCCTCCAGTCTCATTACTTCATGGCAAATACATGGGGAAAGATGGTGACTGCAACCACAAGATTAAAAGATGCTTGCCTCTCAGAAGGAAAGCAACAACAAACCTAGACAGAGTATTAAAAAGCAGACACATTACTCTGCCAACAAGGTCCATATAGTCAAAGTTGTGGTTTTTCCAGTAGTCACATATATGGATGTGAGTTGGACCATAATGAAGGCTGAATGTCTAAGAACTGATGCTTTCAAACTGTGGTTTTGGAGACTTTTCAGAGTTCCTTGGACAGCACGGAGATCAAACTAGTCAATCCGCAAGGAAATCAACCCTGAACATTCATTGAAGGACTGATGCTGAAGCTGAACTTGGCCACCCGATGTGAACAGCCGACTCACTGGGAAAGATCCTGATGCTGGGGAAGATTGAGGGCAGGAGGAGAAGGGGACGACAGAGGATGAGATGGCTGGATGGCATCACTGACTCAGTGGACAAGAGCATGAGCAAACTTCAGGAGATAGTGAAGGAAGCTTGGTGTGCTGCAGTCCACGGGGCTGCAGAGTCAGACATGACTGAGTGACTGAACAAGTTTATTAAAATATGAACACAAAGTATTTTGTACTGGGTTTTAACATACAGTTGGCCCTCCATATTCATGGGTTCAGCACCCATGGATTCAATCAACCACGGACCAAAAATATTTGGGAAGGGGATTCCCTGGTGGCTCAGTGGTAAAGAATCCACCTGTAATACCAGAGATGCGGGTTCAATCCTTGCATCCGGGAAGATCCCACAAGCCGCGGGTCAACTGTGCCCACGTGTCTCAACTACTGAGCCGACGCTTTAGGGCCCAGGAGCCCCGACTACCGAGCCCACACGCCACAGCTACTGAAGCCCTTGCCCTCTAGGGCCCATGCTCCGCAGGAGAAGCCGCTGCAGTGAGAAGCTTGCATGCAGCAACTAGAGAACAGCCCACCCAGCAACGAAGATTCAGCACAGCCAGAAGTAAACAAACAAAATTTTTTTTTAATTTGGGGAAAAGTGGCAGAAGGTTTCAAAAGGCAAAACTTTAACTGGCCACATGCCAGCAGCTATTTATACAGCATTTACATTGTATTAGGTATTATATGTACTCTACAGATAATGTAAAAGTATATGGGAGGATGTGCAGAGGTTATACACAAGTATTTACTATGCCATTTTATGTAAGAGACAACACCTGCGGATTTTTATATCCACAAGGGTCCTGGAACCAACTCCCTGCAGAAATGAAGACTGACAGGAGAGTACATGTCCTACAAGAGCAATATCATGTAAATAGAGGGAAGACCGTACTTTGTTTCATTCGGAGCTTTACTGGGAACTGTACCACTTTCGAAAATGTCACGGATGACAATGCTATTTTATGGCTTTTTAAGGGCATAGGTCAATTTGCCTGCTATAGCCTGCATTTTGCTGCAGATCAATAGTTTATGTCTTCCAGTGTTATTATGCTCAAGTACTTATATAATTTTATAAAATTTTATACTATTTTCTTCTATTCATTTTTATTTCTCTAGGGGATACTATCAATAATATAAACGTGTATAAACAAGCTATATTACCTACAAATTTCATTAAATGAATAGTGTGAAATATTGCTACATAAATTGCTATAAAATTGCTACAAGTTTTATTTTTCAAATGAGGAATTCAAGTCTAAGCAGAGGACTACATCAAAGATGATGACATATAAACCTAAAATGAACTAAGAATGGACTCTAAATCCAATGGAGTACAAAATCTAAGACATGGATATTATAGCTGAAAAGGACGGTCTAGATTACCTAATCGTAGTCCCTCATTTTACGGATAGGAAAACTGAGGTCCTGTCAACATTTCTGCTTTACCTTATAATCTTTCTGCTTCCTAAAGAGCAGCTCAAAACCAAAACAAGGGACTGCTGGGTTTTAATGTGCTACATACTAAACAGTATTTTTCATGTCATCAAAATGGTATTAAAATTTAAAGAATAAATATTAGGAGAGTAAAAATAAAAGTTCTCAGATTGGAAAGGTATGTGGGAATATAATTATCAAAATAAAAACAGTATTACTATCTTCTGTAAAAATACAGAATTTATTCTTAAGTGGCATTTCTTTAACATGTTAGAAAAGTGAGTCAAATACTTATGAAAAATTATTTTTTAATAATTCACATTTATTAAGTCAAATAACTAGATATTTTAAAGAAAATGGATTTAATTACATACTTACCTCTTCAGTATACTCTGATTCTGACTCTGACTCAGATGATAATGGTTTATCTTCTGGATACATCTTTCTTTTTTTGCTGAGCCCTTTAATGTCCTACGAAAAACAAATACATGTATGCTGACTCAGATATAGTAGTATGCCACAAGAATTTTACGTTTCTAAGTTCTACTTAAAATTTTTTCCTATTATCACAAAAACTACCCATTTTCACTTTAGAACTGTCTAAAATTGGTGACAATTATCAGGAATCAGTTTCTAATTCCAATAAAAGTTACTTTATTAAGTAACTTGAAAAGAAATAACTATACATCGACTTAGATGTAATATCCTCTTTATTTTCTCTAATTGAACATGATAGAATCTCAAAGAGTTAATGAAAATATAGTATAAGATTTGGGTCCTTTGCATTCTAACTCTTTTGTTTCAATCCAGGGTTGGATCAGACAGGCCTAGTGCTATAGAAAAGAATCTAAAAAGATCACTGCACTTTAATGCATTTAGTGTTAAATTCACAATAAAAACAAAACAACCCCCCCCCCCGCAAACTTAACCCCCGAAAATCCCTAAGCATTTAATGATGAGAAAATGTATAACTCGGGGGAAGAAAAGGAGAGTAAGACTGGGAGAAGGGAGAAGTACTCTGGAAACATCTGAAGCAAAAGAGACAAAACATGAAGATTTATTAAAGCTGCATTCTGGATATGCCAGTTGTCATTTTATATTTTCTATATACTTTATCTGTATGTATGAAGTAGTTCATAACAAAAACAAGACCACATAAAGGAAAAAATGCTCACCACCTTATCTTACACGGAAAAAAGTGACCATTTTTTTCTATAGCATGAACCCGATTTTGAAGATGTAAACAAGAAAATAAACTAAAAGTGATGATACACGTTAGATCACAGGTGATTTGTTCCTGTAAACAGCTTTATTATTTTGGTAGAAATAATTCATTATAAGAAAATGCACCCAAATCTCACTACAGGGATTTTGGGAAACATCTTTGTGTGTATGTATGCCTTTACCTAAATACCTGTTTATGTAACCCACTCTTCTCACCCAACAGTATCTTTCCATGCCAATTACACCATCATTTTTGGCCACTTTTGATATACATTGAAAATATGTATCACTGAAAGTATATCCCACAATTTATTTAACCCATCTCCTTCTGGAGGGCAGGCATATAGGTTTTTGCTATTAAAGTTGAAACAGAGAAAAGGGTATGTGAGGGCAAAATCTTTATCTAACAATAAAGACTAAATAAAAAACCAAAGTAGCCTTCATCCAAATGATTGTCTCCCTCTCCCACAACCCTCAAAATTGTTTATTTCATTTGTGCATCAATCACACCTCACCAAAAAGCCTCTTCATCAGATTCTTTCATCAGTCATAGCAGTCTCAGATTATTAGAATATAGTTCATATTTTCTTTAAGAATTGCCTAAACATGTTTTTTAGGTTTCCCAGGTGGCACAGTGGTAAAGAATCTACCTTGCCAATGGAGGAGACACAAGAGACGAGTTTCAATCCTTAGGTCGGAAAGATTCCCTGGAGGAGGAAATGGCAACCCACTCCAGCATTCTTGCCCAGAAAAAGCCCCGGACAGAGGAGCCTGGCAGGCTGCAGTCCCTGGGGCCGCAGAATCGGACACAACTAAGCACACACACACACAGACACACAGACACACACACGTGTTTTGCCTATGTTTATGCGTGTGAGGTATTCTCTTTCCCTTAATTACTGAAGATCACGTTTTTTGTCTTACATATTCCTAGCAGTTTTTCTTAGTGTATTCATATGTATTTAAACTTTGTTCATAGCTTAAATGTCTTTTTGCTATTCAGAATTTGAATTATATGGTCAAAAGTTCCTGGGTTTTGAGGCCCGTGTTGCTCTGATGTTATATTCACCCATGTCTTTCTCTAGCTACATTTTCATACATTTCTGACTTATCTGGGAATTTATTTGACCTTAAGGAGTGTTAAACTTAAAATTTTTCAAATGGTTAGTCACTTTGGCCCAAGAAATGCCACGTCTGGCATATATTAAATTCCACAAATATTTACCAATTTTTACCTGGACTCTACAATGTTCCATTTTTCTTTTTTCTATTCCTGTACCATACCACATTGCTTTAATCAAAGTATATGAAAAACGTTTCAACTTCTAGCAGGGCAAGTCACACTCAGAAATTTTATTAAATTTTCATGTATTTCTGAATAGATGTGTATAGTTTTCTTTAAATTAGTCCTGCTCACTTCCTTAAGATTTTCCTATATATTTTTTGTAAATATTATAAATGAAATATATTTTTCCATTATATTTTCTAATTAGGTATTGTATTGCCAAGCACTTTTGGAACAATTTAAAATAAAAATGGAGCTAAAAATAATGATTGATATATATGACTGAAAATTAAAACATTGTAAGATTATAACAGACATCTTAAATAAGATTAAGAGAAACTGTAGACTTCTCTTAAGAGATGTTAATTATGTGTCTGAAAGATTAGCAATCAAGGCATATAACTCTTATCAACTGGAAAGATTAAAATCAAGCAGAAAAATGGGCCAAGATCATGAAGAGGCAATCCAGAGAGACTGAAATCTGCTTGGCTAATGAAGGGGCTCAGACATGTCTACATATTAAACTAGCAACACAGGAGGTCTCAACAGCGTGGTATGTATGTATGAGGAGCAAGGGTACTATCGTATATTACTAGTAGGAATGTAAATTAGAAAATACGCACTTTGATGAGTAAAATGCAGACAAGTTAAGTGTTACTAACATGTTCCCCGGACCCAGAAATTATAGTCCCAGGTACACCTTAGAAAATTAAGGAAAAGGAGAAATAGATAACAAATAGCCACTGCAGCACTGTTTGCACTGCTGAAGACAGAAAACCACCTAGATGTCTACAAACAAAAGACTGGAAATACAAATTGTGGGGCATTAAAATAATGGAATAGTAGAAGCAGAAGAAACTAACTTGAGAGTATCAAGAAGGATAAATGTCAACTGCAATGTTGTGTGAAAAAAAGCAAGTTTCAGAAGAAAACACAATAATACCATTTTGAAAATATGTGTGAATACACATTAATATAACGGTGGACAGGAAGGATACACAGTAATTTCAAAAACAGCTGCCTACAGTGAAGGAGAGTGTGACAGAGACGTCCGCCAATAAAACAAGACAGGACAAACGCAAACCATGTGCTAATTCTGCTGGGTATGTGTGTGTGTTATTCATTATGTGTGTATGTATTACTCTATATTTTGTATATATTGAAGTACTTCAGAATCATACTGCAGATGTTTTATTAGTTTTCATGTTTGTAAACTGCCAGTTTTCAGTTTTACATTTTTTTTAAACACATGAAAGTAACCGCTTATTATTTTATAATGGTTTTGAAAATCAGGAATTTCTGTTGAAATTATATCACACCCTGTTGGAACTATGAAAATAATCGCACAATTTCCTTCCTTTGATCAGTTAATATGGCAAGTTTTATTAATAAATTTTATATCCTTGAATCCTTGGAATTAATGAAACCAACTGTCAATATGGTTTCTTTTTTAGTGTATTTATTTGTAAACTGAAAAAAAAGGAAACCTCTTCTACATATATACCCAAGAGAAAACACTATAGACTAAGGGAAAGAAGCCAGTCACAAAAGGTCATACACAGTACAACTGCTTTTATATGATACAGCCAGAACACATAAGCCCATAGAGACATAAAGCAGACTGGAGGCCAACACAGGATGAGGAGAAAGAAGAAATTGAGTACTTAATGAGTATGGGTATTTTTAATGGAATCATGAAAGTATTGAAACTAAAGAGCAGATCAATGCCTAACATTGTACATAAACTAAGTATCACCAAATTATAATTTAAAGATGGTTCATAGCATATTATGTGAATTTCATCTCAATTTTTGTTGTTGTTCAGGCACTAAGTTGTGTCCGACTCTTTGCGACCCCATGAACTGCAGCACATCAGGCCTCCCTGCCCCTCGCCATCTCCCAGAATTTGCCCAACTTCATGTCCAGTGGAATGATATAAAAAGACTGAATAAAATTTGGTGACATTGCTATTTAGTTTTCTTTTATTAGCAATGCTTTCTTCAGGCTTTTATTTTTAATAATCAGAAAGGCTGCCTATGTGCTCAGTTGCTAAGTTGTGTTCGACTCTTTGTGACACCATGGACTGTAGCCTGCCAGCCTCCTCTGTCTATGGGATTTCCCAGGCAAGAACACTGGAGTGGGTTGCCATTTCCTTCTCCAGGGAATCAGAAAGACTAGAAATTATAAATTAGAAACTTAGATAGGCATAAATTTAGCATTAAGCATAGATAAGCTGTAAATGAAGACAAAACATCTACTTACAGTAGAAACAACATTTTTCAAATTATCTATGGTATACTTAATTTGAAACAGAAATCCATGTTCTTTCATTAAGAGGACTTTCTTTAAAATGAAGTGAGGAAACAAATGGAATGTTTAAAACTTCACTATTTCAATTTTGAGATAATACATTACACCTACACAAATTCTCTGCATGAATACTCTTCTGATCTTTTACCTTCAATAACGAACCCAATAGGCAAAAGAAACCTCTTAAGTTAAAAAGAGAATGCTTTATTGTTAATTTCTTGAAGCGATTCTTAAAGGAAATGAAGCATATTAAATTAAAACAATGTAGGGATTTCCCTGGTGGCTCAGCAGGAAGAATACACCTGTCAGTGCGAGGGGCCCGGGTTCAATCCCTGGTCCGGGAAGATCCCACACGCCACAGAGCAACTAAGCCCATGCACTATGATCACTGAGCCTGTGCACCACAACTGCTGAAGCCCGCATGCCTCAAAGCCTATAGCAAGTGGAGCCGTGGCAATGCGAAGTCCGTGCACTGCAACCAAGACTAGCTTCCACCCGCTGCAACTAGAGAGTCCACACAACGCAGTGAAGAGCCAGCGCAGTTAAACATGAAGGCATAATATTAAAAATATATATGTAAATATAAAAAAGGCAACATAAAATATAAATTACCTTATCTTTCTCAGTTGCATCTTTTGACTTCTTTTTCTTTTTTAAACTATCCTAAACAAACACATATGTATATTAATTTTAAATGCGAAAGATAGAACATTATACCATAATTAACAAAAATATCAAAAAGGTGATTATGATTGAAAGAAATTTATTTCCAGGCAAGAATTTCTACTTTTGAATCCCTCTGAGCTAGCTATTAACTTCTCTGAGCCTTCATTATCCATAAAATGGGATAAACAAATATCTACTTCATAGAGTTGGGAGAGGACTGAGTTAAAAGTCAAGTGCTTAGAACTAGGCCTAATACACAGCAGCCAGTCAATAAACGTTAGCTATCAGTATCATTAAACTGGCTCTTCTGCTTTAAAAACAAAACTACCACCTACTGAGTACTTTCTAGACGCCAGGCATTTTATCAGAAGAAATCTCATTTAGTGGTTTTGTTCTCCTTGACCCCCAGGGCAGTGCTTGTCAAACTGTGAAACACCATGTCAGAATCATCGAGACTGTTTGTTAAAAATGTAGACTTCTGATCCTAATCAGCTTCACTAAATCAGACTGTGGCGATGGGGCCCAGAAATCTACATTTTTATTACAACCTGCATGTATTTCTTATGACCACTAATGTTTGAGAGTTAACTGTACCTGATAATTCTGGATAGTACAGAACAGATGAGGTATAGTACCATAAAAAGGACTCTGGATCAGATATCAGAAGACAGATTCAACTTATAATTCTAATACTATTTATATGAATTTAAGCAAGATGCTTTTTATCTGCACTATAAATTCTTTATGAAGATGGGAAAAACAATGTAGCCATGTTTATCATAAAGTTACCACGAAAATTTTGAGACACGGAGACCTTTATGTCAGAGCATTTAGAGAACAATTAAATGCCCTATGTACAATATTAAGTGCATCAATTAAGTGGCACAGAGCATCAAAGTACAAAAAACAGTATCACATTTCAACACTGAGAGCTATTTAAGATAGTAAGAACTAAAAGAAAAATCTAATTAAATGTCTGCTACCCAAAACATTGCTCATTTAAACAGTTTTACCTTATTGTCTGATTCAGTTTCTGACATGGAACTTTCAGAAGATTTATGAGAACGACTCTTCTTTTTCTTTTTCCTTTTTCCTTGTCTCTTATCCTACATGAAACATAAATAATTTGCTTTGTTTTGTTGCATTTAATTGACATCAAAACTTTATCAATGAACAAAACTTAATGAAAATATCAGCTTGTAAATACATTTTATTTAAAAATATTTAAAATATAACAAACATCACTGTTTTTAAAAATTAAAAAACATTAAGTGATTTTAGTCACATGTAATTCTTAGCTAAAATGGACTTTCCGATTTTTAAATCCATTTCTTCTACTAATATTCTTAAATGAAGAAAACAAACTTAGGAATCTAAAAAATACATTTACTAATATTTAAGTATCTAGTTATTTATTCATGTCAGTGTTCTCAGAGATAATCAATCAAAACTTGGAAGTAAACATTTCCAACAGATTCTTCATAATAGGTTTCCCCTTCTTAGGAAAGACATCAGAGATGCTATTTCATGTATTTCGTATTTCATCACGAGAGCAAACATTACCTCATCTTCCGAATCTGAAGAGCTGCTGGAAGAATCAGAGCTTGATGAAGAAGAAGATGAATACTTGACCAAGCACAAAACAATTAAAGCTTGTGAGATGCAGGAACTTTTCTTTTACTAAGTCTCTCAAACACTTAATGAGATCAATCTAGTTTCTGAGAAATGGATGCCATATGACTTAAATATTAAATGTCAAATTTCACACACCCGCCCCCGCCCCCCGCCACAGTAACAAAAGGCGTGGTCAATTTTCCCTCTTTAATTGTGGTGAAGGAGTTACTAGGTTATAAGGAGGTCAGTACCTTCCTTTTATTATCATTAACAGAACAAACCCACCCATAACTACCAAAGGACCTCCAGACTCTGACTTATCTAGAGTTAGCATACAGATTGTATCAATTACTCTTACTTTTTGTTTTGTAGGCTCTTGATTATAACATTTAGAAAAATGGAAAACTTTTGCTCACCCTACCAGATTTCTTCTTTTCTTTTTTCTTTCTCTAAAAGCAAACAAATACAAGTACAAATCTAAATAAGGTAGGTTTTCCAATGGACCTGTTAGCAGCAGTACACAGCGTTACTATGTAAACCCAACTCTGAGACTAAGAGTAGCAATGAAATAAAAATGGCATTACCTGTCTTTTTTTGGATGAGCTCTCACTTCCACTTAACAATTTCTCCCTGTGTTTTTCTAGTTCTTTCTTCCAGTTCTGCAGAAAAATTATAAACACATCAGAAGTCATCTCTCCCCTCCTAATACATCTCAGTGTTGCTGTCCTTTGTTGTTCAGTCGCTAAGCTGGGTCCGACTCTTTGCGACCCCATGAACTGCAGCACGCCAGGCTTCCCTGTCCTTTATTATTTCCCTGAGCTTGCTCAAACTCATGTCCAGTGAGCCAGTGATGCCAACCAACCATCTCATCCTCTGTCGCCCCCTTCTCCTTTTATACTGAAATGTACAGACAACTATTTCCTTCCTTCCATCCTCTGCTATCTTGCTCCCATCTCAGCCTCTAATTATAGTCAAAAGATGCTGCAGGTTTAAGGATCCTTTTCCCTGTCACCAAAGGAGCCTCTAACGAGCTCCTTTAAAGAGGATATTATGAGGTGGAAATTCCACACTGTATACTGAAAGGAGGAGTAGGTTGTTATTACTAAAACTGAGAACTTTTTATCTTTTTAAGAAAGGTGGTTAAAGTCTCTTTTCAGACAGTAAAAGTTCAATTAATCTATACTGCGGCTGAAATACTACATGTAGATTTGTAATCAAAACAAGCAAACATCATCTGGAAATTCGAGGTAAGATGGGGGTCTGGGGGCTAGGGGAGAGAAGGGAAGAACCTAACATTTAGAAAACTTTAAAAAAGATGATTTAAATTACCGTAAGATGGCTTTTCTCTATTTCTTTTTTAAAGAAATAAAATATTTAAATACAAACCATATTCAATTTAACAAAAACACTTCTAAAATACAGAGCCCCTTTAAAAAGCTAGGCCCAAACTCTTGGCTTATTAAAAATTATCTCATTTTTTTTTATTTTTAAGAAAAAAGATTAGTCTCTTTTTCTAAAGGCACAATTTACAAACCTCATTCATTTTTTCTTCAAATTCAGCCAATGCCTTGGAGCCTTTCTTTTTCTTTTCTAGTTGTTCTTTCAGTTCTTCCCTTAAAAAATAGAATGTACAATAAATTTTCAATCATTTCAAATTAGAGATGGATGTTGACAAAGAAAAATTTCGTAATTTTTTAATATCCTAACAAGCCTCCATTCCAGCTCGTGTTGCTACATTTAAAATTTCTTTGCTCATGTCCTTGTATATTAATTATCATAATAAATCCAACCAGATAACATAATCATTCCTCTCCAGAACATGGGTTTATAAGAACTAACATTTTATATAAATTTATATTTAAATTTATATATCTATAAGTTTATATAAACTAATATTTATAAGAACTAATAATAAACACCAAACATTTGAGTACTTCCAGACAATAGGTAAGGGCTTCCTAGGTAGCTCAGTGGTAAAGAATCTGCCTGTCAATACAGGAGTCACAGGTTCAATCCCTGGGTTGGGAAGACGCCCTGGAGGAAATGGTAAGCCACTGCAGTGTTCCTGCATGGAGACTCCCACGGACAGAGGAGCCTGGTGGGCTACAGTCCCTGGGGTCACAGGGAGTTGGAAATGACTCAGCAAGTGAGCTCACGTGCCCACAACAGGCACTGTTTTAAATACATCTTCCTTTCATCCTCACAACAATCCCGTGAGGAAAGGTACTTTATGACTCCCATTATATAGGAGAGAAGAGGCTGCAGCTTAGGGACGGTCACAAAGTTGGCAGTTGCACTGTTAGGGTGAGTTAAGGCCTCTATGACTGAACTACTATCGTCCACTACTAAATCACCCACTTTATAATGCACCTGCTTACAAGAAAGAGTGGCCCTGGCTGGTACCTGGGAACTGAGATTTTGGCACCGTCCCTGATAAGAGTGCTCACTATGCCTATCTATACACACACAGTAGTTTACATGAACATCTGCATTCCTTCTGGAAGTCTGAAATTTTGGCAGCTGATAGGCAGAGGCTGATCAATCGCCAATAAAAGAGCTGGACATACTGAATCACACGAGTTGGCCACATCTCACAGGTGTTACCACAACTCACCGCTGGGGGAGTTAAGGGCGGTATCCTGTATGACTCCGCAGAAGCAGTGCTAGACGCTGCCCCAGTCTCCCCCAGACTTCTCCCCACGCCTTTCTCCTCTGCTGACTGTGCCTGGTATCTTTCCACTATAATAAATCTTGCCCGTGAGCACAACTATCTGTGAATCCTGCTAGCAATTACCCACCCTGAGGGTTGTCTTGGCGATGGCTGACCACATGTGTGATTCACTAGCTTAGGCACTTCCTCTTTCCCTTCTCAAAAGAAAAAAGAAGTATTCATCCCTTCTCCCCAATCTTAAAGATAAAATACACTTTGTTTTGCGATAATTTATTTCCCTGTATGCTGCACCAATAAACAATGGCACTGATGAAGGGGCAGACACAGCTTGCTTCCTATTTAACTCAAAGGAAGGATTCCTTTTGTGTGTAAGCACAAGTTTCAACTCTAGCTGCCCAGCTCTTGGGGGCCCTTAGAAAGAATAAAAAGCTAACAGCTCTGAATCTTCTGTCACTTCAGGAGTATGGGTATTTAATAATAAGACATACTGAAAAATAATAATGTTAGAGCTATGACGCTTTATTTACGAAAGATCAGAGCCACTCAACGAGGGCAAAAAACCCACAAACTTTAACACACAACTTAGACAATGGGCAATCCTAACACACTGTAAAGCCAGCAGATAAAACCAGAAACAAGGCCTAACATTTTCTTTCTCAACACTTAAGTTACACCTCAAAGAAAGGTTAAATTATTCAAACCTACCATTTTAAATAGCTTGGAATACCGCAAGGCTAAGGTCTCTTTTAGGAGACAGAGACGTTTCTGGTATGAAAGATTCTCTGGCAGAGCGCTAGCTTTAGCTGTACTAGGTGGTGGGTTCCTAAATGCTTGCTTTACATCCATGCATGTGTTTTATACGTTCAAAAGGGAGCACATATGAAATACTACTTCAAACAATGATGTAGCTAGCAACTACTTGGCAATCAGCAGAAGTTGTAAAATGACCTTTAAAACATTTACAAAAACCTTATATATATTTATATAGGTAAATTGTTTCACAAATACCAGGTAGGCCTTGGTCGATTCAAATAATCTTGGATCGTTGGACCTGAAGACTGGATTGGACCCCTTGATCTGGCCATTGCTATTGGGTTCATATAGGCCTTGAGGAAAAAAACAAAAATTAACTCCATTAAAATAACCATTTTCTTACTCATAAAGCAATCTTTACTATAAATGCATACTAGGTCAAACTATGCCAAAGAACTGAGTTCAACTTCCCACACAGTTGCACTCATTTCACACGCTAGCAAAATAATGCTCAAAGTCTGTCAAGCAAGGTGTCAACAGTACAACTGAGAACTTCCAGATGTACAAGCTGGATTTAGAAAAAGCACAGGAATAGGACATCAAATTGCCAACATCTGCTGAATCACAGAAAAGACTAGAGAATTCCAGAAAAACATCTACTTCTGCTTCATTGACTATACTAAAGCCTTTGACTATGTAGGTCACAGTTAAAGTGTAGATTCCACAAACTACTGGAAAATTCTTAAAGAGATGGGAATACCAGACCATCTTACGTGCCTCCTGGGAAACCTGTATGCAGGTCAAGAAGCAACAGTTAGAACTGGACATGGAACAACTGACTGGTTCAAAACTGGGAAAGAAGAACGTCAAGGCTGCATACCGTCACCCTGCTTATTCAACTTATATGCAGAATACATCATGAGAAACGCTGGGCTGGATGAAGCAAAAGCTGGAATCAAGATCGCCGGGAGAAATATCAGTAACCTCAGATATGCAGATGACATCACCCTTATGGCAGAAAGCAAAGAAGAACTAACAGCCTCTTGATGAAGGTGAAAGAGGAGAGAGAAAAAGTTGTCTTAAAACTCAACATTCAGAAAAGAAGATCATGGCATCTGGTCCCATCACTTCATGGCAAATGCATGGAGGAAATATGGAAACAGTGACAGATTTCATTTTCTTGGGCTCCAAAATCAACGTGGATGGTGACTGCAGCCATGAAATTAAAAAGACGCTTGCTCCTTTGAAAAACAGCTATGACCAGCCTAGATGGTATATTAGAAAGCAGAGATATTACTTTGCCAACAAAGGTCCATCTAGTCAAACCTATGGTTTTTCCAGTAGTCATGTATGGATGTGAGAGTTGGACTATAAAGAAGGATGAGGGCCAAAAAATTGATGCTTTTGAACTGTGCTGTTGGAGAAGACTCTTGAGGGTCCCTTAGAATGCAAGGAGATCCAACCAGTCCATCCTAAAGGAAATCAGTCCTGAATATTCATTGGAAGGACTGGTGCTGAAACTGAAGCTCCAATATTTTGGCCACCTGATGTGAAGAACTGACTCGTTAGAAAAGACCCCAATTCTGGCAAAGACTGAGGGCAAGAGGAGAAGGGCGCAACAGAGGATGAGACAGTTAGATGACTGACTCAATGGACATGAGTTTGAGCAGACCAGAGAGATAGTAAAGGACAGGGAAGCCTGGCGAGCTGCAGTTCATGGGGTTGCAAAGAGTTGGACACAACTTTGCAACTGAACAACATTAAGCCTCAGAGGTTTGGGAGATAAGTAATACCACTATTTCACAGAAAATGTATCTTCACCAGAAATTTGATGAAAATAATATTGATACCTCTTCTCTTACTCTGAGGTGGCTTTGTAGTACTTTCTCCAAAAGCCCAATAAAGCTCTAAGGGTAGTAATACTATCCTCAATGGTAAACGAAGAAACTCGGTTTCAAAGATGGAGACCTAACACTAAGTTCACTGTTTATTCTACTTTATCTTTTGTCTCAGGAAATACTGTGCCATCCTGATAGCAATTTTATACACAGATTGTTAACTATGAAAAATTAAATTATGCAAGGCATCAAAAGAAAAAATTAACAAGAGTTCAGCAAAATTAAAAACATTTGTGCATCAAAGAATACTATCAAAAGACTGAAAAGACAATCCACAGAATGGAAGAAAATATTTGCAAATCATGTATCTGACAAGGGTTAATATGCAGAATGAATAAATCCTACAACTCAACAACAAAAAACCCCAAAACCCCATTCAAAAATGTGCAAAGGACTTTAGACATTTCTTCAAAGAAGATATACAAATGTCCAATATGCACATGAAAAGATGTTCGCTGTTACTTGTCATTGTTGTCGACTCTCTGAAAACCCAAGGACTGCAGCATGCCAAGCTCAGCTGTCTTCCCTTATCTCTCGGAGTTTCTAGTCCTGAGGGAAATGCAAATCAAGACAATGAGACACCACCTCACACCAGTTGAATGGCTACTATCAAAAAAAGAAAATAAAAAGTGTTGTCAAGGATGTGAAAAAATTGGAACCGTTAAGCACTGCAGGTGAGAATAAAAAATGGTGCGGCTGTTTTGGAAAAGTTTGACGATTCCTCAAAAAGTTAAACATAGAATTGCCATTCTTCAGGATCGGAGAACTGAAAGGAGGGGCTCAAAGAGATACATGTATACCCATGTTCACAGCACCGCTATTCACAACAGCCAAGAGGTGGAAACAACCCACACATCCACCCATGGATGAATGGATAAACAGAATGTACTATATACTGGGTTGGCCAAAAAGTTTGTTTGGGTTTTTCCATACCATCTTACAGGAAAATCCAGATGAGCATTTTGGCCAATTCAGTACATACAATGGATCATTATTCAGCCTCAGAAAAGAGTGAAATTCTGATACATGCTACAACACAGATGAACCTTAGACGCACACAAAGTGAAATGAAGCAGACACCAAAGGACAAATACTGTATAATTCAACTTATTTGGGGTACCTAGAATAAGTGAACTCAGAGACAAAAAAGGGAGTTCACCAGGGGCTGAGAGTGGTGTAACCGGGACAAGGCTTCTTGTTTGAGATAATGAAAACCTTCTGGAAATGGATAGTGGTGACAGCTGTCTAACACCGTCAATGTACCTAATGCATTATACACTTAAAAATGGTTAAAATGGTGAACTTTATGTTATATATATTTCTGTACAATAAAACCCCACAAAATTACAATGATATTATGCTCTGTAAACTACACTTACTAGAGCAGAAATACGTATTTTTATACACTTTGCCCAAAAACATCCTGAGACAAAATAAAGCAGAATATTCATTAATGACTGTGTCTAGCCGACACTGTTTTGTTAGAATTCACTTTACAACAGATACAAATTCTAGTCTTTAATTCAGTCTCAACTTCTTGATCCTATGATTAAGTTTTCCAATTTAATTCAAGTCAACAAACATTTATTAAAAACTCTTCCACTTTTTATCACAAATTATGCTTTTAATTATTTAGCTTTTTTACAGTACTCATAACAGAAACTGACTAAGCTGTTGCTTAGTTGCTAAGTCATGTCTGACTCTTTTACAACCTCATGGACTGTAGCCCGCCAGGCTCTTCTGTCCATGGGATTTCCCAGGCAAGAATGCTGGAGTGGGTTGCCATTTCCTTCTCCATTTTCTACTCTTTAAATAAAAACAACGTTGGTTGAAAACGACTATCACAAAGACTGATTTTAAGGCCTGAAAGTTAGTACTTAACATTCCAAAAAAAAACGCAAAGGTACTTTCATCTACTGCATTTCACTTAAAATCTTTAAAAACGACAAAATTTTCCACGTTCATAACAAGTGTAAGTTATATACGTCTAGATTTCTCTGGCAGAGTAAACGATACACAACCACTATAAACAACACATACCGAGCACTGTTTCTATTCAACTGGATACTGCCTAATTACCTGAGATGAAAACAGTTAAACCTTTAATATGATTTTCTTACAGCTAGAGTTCCTAAGGTCAGAGACATTTACAGGATAGGGGCTACATGTGGCTGTCTATGCAATGCTGACGACCGAGGCATAAAAGTCATATTTTAATATCAATGTTATGCCCTCAAATATTTCATTCAACTGTCTCTACTGAGATTTTTAATCAGTTTATGTGGAAATGACAACCAACAAAGGCCACAACGGAGCAGTTGTTGGCCCAACCAATGACACTGACCATCTTAACAATCAAAAGTATAACGTACAAACTAAGATCATCTCTTTTAAACCAGGAGCATAGTATCTATCACCTTCTTACTTCTTAGGTATCATGTCATAATTTTAGCAGTACTTAATGATAAGCCATTTTAAGTTTGAAACTGTAAAAACTGTATTTTCAAAGTTATAAATTATACATGGATGTTAAAACTATATCACCAAAAGAGGAAAAACTGAAAATACCTAAATAGCCATCAACCTGAGATTCATCAAATAAACTATATTCCCCAAACGAAATACTAGGTTGATGTAAATGTAACTGCACTTTTCGCATTGTTGAAATTTGCCGTTTGACATTGGAATACATTCATAATAAATGTGGTCATGTTATACATCATTTTAACACACATTTCTCACTTTATGGTTTTTTGCTAATGACATTACTTGTTTATTTTATATTTACTTTGGACTATGGAAATGATGTTAGACAAAAAGCAAATTTGAGTGGATTTTCTTGTTAGAGTTCAAAACGGGCCATAAAGCAGTGGAGACAACTCCCAATATCAACAACGCATTTGGCCCAAGAACTGCTATTGAAATGTACAAAGCAGTGGTAGTTCAGGAGGTTTTGCAAAGGAAACAAGAGCCTTAAAGATGAGGAGCACAGTGGCCAGTCATCGGAAGTTTGCAATGAATCTGAGAGCAATCATGGAAGCCGATCCTTTTACATTTGAAGTTGCCTAAGAACTCAACAGCAACCATTCTATACTTGTTTGACATTAAGTGAACTGGAAAGATGAAAAAGCTCGCTAAGTCAGTACCTCATGAGCTGCCCACAAATCAAAACAACTGTCATTCTGAAGTGTCGCCTTCTCTTGTTCTATGCAACAACGAACCATTTCTCAATCAGATTGTGCTGCGCCATGAAAGCTGGGTCTTAGTTACGGGCTCTCTAGTCGCGGTGCGCAGGCTCGGTCGCACCACGGCAGGTGGGATTCTAGTTTCCTGACCAGGGATCAAATTCACATCCCCTGTACTAGAAGGCAGATTCCCAACCACTGGATCACCAGGGAAGTCCCAAGAAAACATTTTTTAATATTATAGCCCATTACCTCGACGAGTACAGTAGTAGCAGCTACATCACCACCGCTTTTATGCTTGCTTCTGGACAGTCAGGCCTCGGAAGAAACACATCGTGCTACTGTATGCTGCTGTGCGGCACACAAGAGCACCGCCACCTGAAGAGGACGCACGCACACGGCAACATACGCCAGACAGGGAGCTAACTTACATGACCATACATGCGAAAGCACGTTTGCCTCTTTCCAAGTTTGCAACTTGAAGGTTCGTATGCAGAGGACTTAATACAGCGGCAATTTTTCACTGTAGTTTTAAATAACCTAAACACAACATTTACTATGTTTTACAGCCTTTAAATTTTCTAGCATCTATCTTAAAAACTCATTAATATTTTAATGAGTTTTAATGTCTACTGTGAAACTGCATCTTCAAAGTAGGTATCATCCTATCTTAAGCTTACTTTTCAGAGGAATATAAAGTAGTACATTCATATGCTAGGAGTCCATGTCAATCATGGACAAGTTATGCCACAATTACATGAGCTATTACTGAGTATGTAATAAGGCTTAACTTTCAAGCTCTTGAAAAACCCTATGCCCAGTCTGCTTAAGTACATAAAATAGCTCCAACAGCTTCTAAATAGCTCCATTATTTATTTCAATTACAGTGGTAATGGTTCTGAAGTGCATCTTAAAAGCTCCTTGCGAAACACTTGATCATGAGTCTGTGCTCATGACCATTAAGCAACAGTGCTCCTCTCTGATGCACAATAAAAAGGTTTTAAAACCCAAAAAGCAACCATTTCACAAAAGTTAAGCTCTTCCACTTACTATGCGTAAGTGTGAAAAAAAATGCTTCTAACATTAGCACGTTATACATAGTATATATAATGGCAGAGCATAAATCAAAATAAAGAAATTGTGCAATTTCTTAAAATGTCATGACTTAATCATTTTGAATACTGTGCCTTTTAAAATCAAACACCCATACTTATATGTAACTAGAATTGTCTGTGGCTCCAAACTGCTCCATGAGCTTGGGTAACAGAGAACAGGTTGGTTTTTTGGAAGTCAGGATGGCAAAACAGGCTCAAGGGAATATGTAAGTGGACAGCTAGGAAAAGAGCAACTGCAGTGAAGTTGTTGAGGACAAAATGCACAAAACTTCATTTGTTACTTTGGTTACCGATTTTTATCTGGAGGATACATCTGTTTCAGTAAAAACAGAAAATAACAGGAAAGAAACTTCTGGAAAATAATGGGCACAAAGGGTGACCAGTGGCTCAGACAGTATAAAGAATCTTCTGCAATGTTTGGCCCAGGTTCGATCCTTGGGTCAGGAAGATCCTCTGGAGAAGGGAATGGCTACCCACTCCAGTGTTGTTGCCTGGAGAATTCCACAGACAAAGGAGCCTGGCGGGCCACATGGGGCTGCAAGGAGTCAGACACGACTGAGAGACTAACACTCCCATGCTTTACAAATCTCAAGGGTTAAAATATTCAGTGGGAAAAAAAAAGTTGCTTAAGAATGTACAATATAAAAATAAACAAATAAATTAAAAAGAGTGTACAATATCAAGAGGGAACTCTAATCTTCCAACCTGGGGATTGAACCTAAATTAAGGACCTCAGATGAAAATGATGCGCAAATGTATACTCATTACCCGTAACAAACATACTGCTCAGGTGTGGGAGTTGAAGATAGGGGAGGCAGAGCATGTCTATGGGCAGGGAGCATATGGGAACTCTCTGTACTTTCTGCCCAATTTTGCCTTGAGACCAAAAGAGCTCCAAAAAGTAAAGCCTATTTTTAAAAAAACTTCAACCTGAAATTTATGGCTTTTTAGAAAGCAATTCTGTCATCTTGAAAACCATGATTTTTATCATCAATGTAAAAAGAAAAAAATGCCATTATTTTCAGATGCAAATGTTCATTTTATTTAAAGTCAAAAGTTATGATGTACTGAACTGAGTTACCAGATGACCCACGGTGCTTTTTTTGGGGAGTCCCAGTTTTAATAGTTTGGGGGTTTCCCTGGTGGCTCAGAGGGTAAAGAATCTGCCTGCAATGCTGGAGACCTGGGTTCGATCCCTGGGTTGGAAGATCCCCTGGAGAAGGGAATGGTTACCCACTCCAGTATTCTTGCCTGGAGAATTCCATGGACAGAGGAGCCTGGCGGGCTACAGTCCACAGGGTTGCAAAGAAGTCGGACAGGACTGAGAGACTAACACTTTAAGAGTTCCACCTCCTCCACTGCAGCCAGGAGGCTGAATTGGGCAACCTGTGTCTTCTATCTCTTAATTTCCTGTTTTCCTTTCTATAATCTTTCAAGCACATACAAAATGTTACCAGTACTACATCTGCCGAGACACATACCAAGGAATCAGCAGAGCCCAGAGTCCTCAAAATGCTCTAGTAAATGAAACTAACTTGAAAAGTTTTTCAAATGCTTTAAAAAAATGTCTAAACACCTTTTGCCAGTAAAACAAAACATCTTAGGCCTTTGCATGAAAACTGTACCCAAGGTCCAGTGATTTCTAAACATTTAAGGCCTAAGGTCATTAAACAGCCCAAACACTCAGTACCTTAAGCCTAAGGAAGCTCCATGAGAACACCATTTCAACTCTGTGAGAATCAATACCATTAGGTCTGACCTACAGAAAGAAGGCAGGAGAAAAGAACATTCCTCAACCTTGTAATCAAACTTCACCACAGTGGTTCCTAGACGTCTTTGATTATGAAGACTATATAAAACTAAAATAAGAGTTTCGAACATATTAAGTATTTCAGAGAATTAAAGCTCTTTGAGGACCTCTCCCTCCCCCAAACAGCAAAGGAAATTAATTCTTAAAAAGCTAGTTCGTTAAATTTAGTACAGTAACTTCAACAGCATTTTTTTTTAAATTTTGCTGCACATTGGTTTAAAACTCTATCATGGCCAAGCCTAGCAACTGTAACCTAAGCTTATCGCAAATTCCTTATGTTTATGGCCCATGCAATCTGATTCACAACCTGGGCTTTCCAACCCAAGCTAGTGGACACCTAGAATCTTCCTCCCATCTCTGCCTGTGAAAACGGAGAACCTCAGAACCCTGAATTTTCATCAGCCATTTCTTACTTTCTGTTATTAGTTACTTCTGTATCTCTTTCATCTCAGTTACAGAGTAACAACGTGCAGACCAAACATTCGCCCGCCCATCTTGCCTGGCGCGGTCTCAACTATTCTGGCAAGTTACGGGCTGCACTGATCCCACTTTACAGATGAGAACAGCGACGTATTCTGGGTCATCCAACTCCGGAGAGCCCAAAACTGACATTCCAGCCTGGGTCTGAGTCCAGAGTCAACCATCAAGCCATTTATTCCTTCTCGGGGCCTACTAAGTGCCAGGTGGGCTTCCCAGGTGGCTAAAACGGTAAAGAATCTGCCAGCAATGCAGGACACCCGGGTTCGATCCCTGTGTTGGGAAGAGCCCCTGGAAGAGGGAATGGCACCCTACTCCAGCATTCTTGCCTGGAAAATCCCATGGACAGAGGAGCCTGGCGGGCTGTAGTCCATGGGGTCACAAAAAAGTCGGACACGACAGAGCGACGCTCGCGCACACACAAACACAAGAGTCGGACACGACAGAGACACACACACACAAACACACAAAAGAGTCGGACACGACAGAGCGGACACATACGCGCTCTCGCGCGCGCGTAGTGCTAGGCTCTGGAGCCGGATCAAAGCATTTGGCTTTGATCCTGGTTCTTAAAGCAGGGAGCCGGCCGGCCTCTAGAACTGGGCGCCCTGCAGGCCCCGGGTGTAGGGACAGCGTCCCAGACCTCCGCGCCTCCGTCCCACCCGACTG
Organism: Ovis canadensis; assembly: GCF_042477335.2. Taxonomy (NCBI): domain Eukaryota; kingdom Metazoa; phylum Chordata; class Mammalia; order Artiodactyla; family Bovidae; genus Ovis; species Ovis canadensis. Next base: position 24,334,040 of record NC_091248.1, read on the forward strand.
CGCCAGAGCGGCGCAGAGATGGGGCGGGCGCTACCGGTGGGGGTGGCGGAGGCGAGTTCGGGCGCCTTCCCGGGCCTCAGACTTCGCACTTATTTACAGGAGGGATCAGAGGACCCTTGGCGGCTCTACCCAGTGGGCACTCCTGGCCCGAATGCGGGGGAGAAGGATGCCACAGAGCACTGCCAGAGGGTGCGGCAGGGCTGACCGGATGTAAAGGAAAGGGGGGCGAGAGAGAAAAGGGAAAGGAGTGGGGGGCCCACAGGCGCCAACTGCGTGCGCGGCGCAAGCGCGTCCGGGGCCGGCCCCGCGGTGCGGGGAGCCGGGTCTCCAGTCTCCAGGTCCGAGCGCCGCGGCTGACTCTCAGGCCCAGCCGGGAAGGGCGAGCGGTCCCGCTCTCCCGCCGCCGCGCCCCGCGTCGCCCCACTGTTTTCCCCGCCGGGTACTCACCACTCTATTGTCCCGCTTCCCCATGGTGCCGGACTGAGAGCTCAGCCAGCCCTCAGCGGCGACACCAGGCCAGCGCGGCTACCGAAGACGGCCCGAAGCAGGTCCTTCGGCCAACTCCCCATCCCATTGAGAGCGGCGCCTCGCGGACCCAGCGGCCGCGGTAGCCCACAGCGCCACCTACCGCCTCGGAGGAGAGGCGGGCGCCCGCGATCACTTGCGGTTCCCAGGGGTCGCCTGGGGATTCCTGTCCTTTGCCACTCACCCAGTACAGCAGCATGGGAGAAGGAGGCGGCAACCCACTCCAGTGTTCTTGCCTGGAGAACCCCAGGGACGCCGGAGCCTGGTGGGCTGCCGTCTATGGGGTCGCGCAGAGTCGGACACGACTGAAGCGACTTAGCAGCAGCAGCAGCAGTACAGCCGCATGGCCCAGGCAGCTGCTGTTGGCCTTGGATTGTTTTGCTTTCTGCCATTCCTGATGTACTGAAATCCTCATTCCAGAGGATACAATGATTATTCTGTTGTGTTCCACTATTATTCCACTATGCCTGTGTGCTTGGCATAGTGCGGATGCTGGGTATAGACAAAGTGAGGACTAGGACGGAGGTAGTCCCTCAGAATCCATTAAGTGGTGGCGGAGAAGTCAGTGTTCTCATAGATATTGCTAAAGACTTGCCTTTTAAGTTTAATCCCGTTCATTTATCGCTCCTGTATCCATTTCACGCTAATTTTTTAACACCGGTGCTCGTGCTTAGTCGCTCAGTTGTGCCCGACTCTTTGTGACCCCAGCCGGCCAGGCTCCTTTGTCCATGGGATTCTCCAGGCAAGAATACTGGAGTGGGCTGCCACGCCCTCCTCCAGGGGATCTTCCCGACCCAAGAATTGAACCCAGGTCTCCTGCACTGCAGGAGGATTTTTTTTTTTTTTACCGTTTGAGCCACCAGGAAAGCCCTTTGAACACCTGCTTGGTGTAATTCTCGGAGTGACTGGAAGCTGGATACGAGCAAGACCCAAAGATAAGATTAAGACCCAAGTGCTCCCTTCAAAGGGCCTGTTTATAAGCTAGTTAGGGAGATGGATAAACACAGGGTCAACTTTACTACATGGCATGCCACAATAATGTCAGAAAATACTAAAACTGCAAGGGAGGTGTTTCGGGGTTTGAGAAGGTGCCATTATATTCACTTAGAATTAATAGATCTGGATAACCCTGGATCCGTCTCAGCACAACATCATTAGAAATCCGAAAATCAATTTGGATCTTTTGTAGACTCTTGGAAAACGTCAAAATGGGCTTATATTCAAATATAAGAAAACTCCTTAAAACCATCTTCCCAGTTTGTCTCCCCCTCCTTCCCTTTCTCATGCTGTATCACATAACAAATGATGCCAGCTCCCGTTCTCTCAGAACTTTCCCAGACTCTCAAATGCAGCCATTGGGGGTTCTATTCCATACTGAAAGTTCATTCTCCTTAGTAACACCACTTCTTACTGTAAATTGCGTCTCCAAGATTTCATTTCTCCTTCTCCCTCACCCCTGACTTAAGCTGGGGATCCTTTTAGCAAGGACAGGCTTCTCTGTCTGAACAAGTTTGTTTTCATGGCTTATCGATAGTGTTTTTCATATCTCAGGGACTTTACAGATATTAACCCTGTAACAAGGATCTTTTTCTTATGTTTTCTTCAGCAAGTTTTATAGTTTCAGCTCCATGTTAGGTCCATGATCCATTCTGAATTGTTTTTCATGGTGTAAAGTAAGGGTCAAGCTCTTTTTCTTTTATCCATATGGATAACCAGTTTCTCCGGAACCATTTGATGGAAAGATTATCCTTTCTTCATTGAATCAACATATTAGTTTGCTAGGGCTGTTACAAATATGACATGCTGGGGCCCATCACTGTCCCTAAAGAACTGGGAGTTGTAAACTGGGCTCACAGTCCAGAGAGAAAAATCAGTGGCAGGGGCCTACTGGGCTTTTAATGGAGTGAGGTTCTAAGTGAGCTAAACAGACACAGAGATAACTAACTAGCTGAAAGTCTTTTGTAAACCACTTTGAAAAAAATGGTCCGGCTAAACCTGGTTGTGGATGCCTATGGTTTGTGGAGACAGGTGATTATGACTGATCTCTTAGTAAACAGCAAACCTTCCATTTCTTAATAAAGATCAAATTCCTGACTCTCTGTATCATCCCTTCTGAATATTCTGTACAGATCCTAAAAATGTAGATGCAATTTAGGGCCTGTTAAAAAGTTAGGAGAAGTCTTAATGAGAGCTCCCAAGGAATCCTGGAGGATTAATATTAAAATACCTGATATTGGACACAAAGACAGGAATATAAATGTCAGACAGTGACTATAGTCCCACTTTTGGTTTGCCCGTAGCATCTCAGGAGCTGCTACATCTGTCCCTCTGATCTAGTATGTAAGTCAAACAAAAGTGGGCACACATTAGCAGAAATTGTCTCCGACTTTAAAATCCTTCAGCAGTTCCAAACTCCTTTATATGACATATTAGGCTCTTCTGGACCTCACTCCCCTTCCCCTTACAGTTTTAAATCATTGAGTCATGGCCTATTGGTGGAGTTATATGAAGTGAATTTAGTGGCTTTCCACCAGTATTTTCAAAGTGTGGAGGATAATAAGAGAACCTGTGTGGGAGGTGCAGTATTATTTTGTGGAACATGTTTCCAATACATGTCTGTGTGTCCACGTGTGTGAGTGCACACCAGCCATACTCTTAGATTCTTTTTATAGGTTATGATCCAAAAGCTTAAAAGCCACTGCTCCAGGTGCGGCCTCACCAATCTGCTGCCTTTTTCTGTCTGCTATTTCATAAGTGCAGGCCACTGCAGACACAAAATATTTCTCCTTGCATGACTGACCAGCATTAGCTTTTATTGTTAGTCCACTCAAGCACCCTTTCTGCTTCCCAGGTGACTTGGTGGTAAAGAATCTGCCTGCCAATGCAGGAAATGTAGGTTTGATTCCTCATCCGGGAAGATTCTCTGGAGGAGGAAATGGCAACCCACTTCAGTATTCTTGCCTGGAAAACTCCATGGACAGAGGAGCCTGGCGGGCTATAGTCCATGGGGTCGCAGAGTTGGACATGTCTAAGCACACACGCACACAGGTGCAAGCAACATTTCCAATGTGAAATCTTTGTTCCTCCCCAGGTTATCAGCAACTGGTTACACAAACCTTTTTCCTAGTCTCAGTCTGGAGGTTTCAGAAAGGACTACTCATGCTTTACTTATTATGGGGTCTTCAGTGATTACCACAGTCGACTAATAAGAGCTTACTTTGGATGGAATGATGCTGAAGCTGAAACTCCAGTACTTTGGCCACCTCATGTGAAGAGTTGACTCATTGGAAAAGACTCTGATGCTGGGAGGGATTGGGGGCAGGAGGAGAAGGGGACGACCGAGGATGAGATGGCTGGATGGCATCACTGACTCGATGGACAGTCTGAGTGAACTCCGGGAGTTGGTGATGGACAGGGAGGCCTGGCGTGCTGCGATTCATGGGGTCGCAAAGAGTCGGACATGACTGAGAGCAACTGAACTCAAGTATGTGTTATGGAAATTTTAAGTTCAATGAGTAACTACTTGTAAACATTTGAAGCCTAAAAAGGAGCCTCTTAAAAATTTGAAACATACCCTGCTATAACTTCCAATTATGTTACCTTACTCACAAGGATTACATTTACATTTAAGCAAAAAGAAAACCAGCTAGAATAGTAATTCATCTCCCAGAAAGAAGGTCAAAATTGCTGTTTTTATTATTTTTATTTGCTACCAAGAGTTTTATTGTAAGAAATACAAAAGATATGACAAATATACAAACCATTGTCTCTTTTTGCCTCAATTCAGCTTGTGCATAAGTGAAAACGAGCTGGACAATGACATTTCAACACCAATTCTTAAAAAAAACAATGAATTCCATTACCTGACAATAAATACCTAAATTTGCACTCTAGCACCCAGTAAGACATCCAGTTTCCATAGGATTCTTGATCTGTAACCCTCTGAATTTTCTGACACGTTCCATCGCTTCAGTCACCACCGGTAGTTCCTCTCCAAACAAGTCAGGAGGCCTACCTTTGCCCTCAGCAACCCGGGTCATCATGCACCACTTACTTGAGCTAATTCGGAACAGATTGCTAGCCATGGGGGTATTTAATGTAAGTATTGGTGGTCCTTGGATTCCATATCTCACATGACACAAATATCTACTTTTCTATTCTCCTCTTCCAGTAGGAAGAGTCTAGGTAAACTGACCTATATTTTCATCTAACTAAAAGGAAGGAAGCAAAATCACTCAGCTCAGGGCACTAGGGGGAGGGTAACTTTAGATTGGCTTTCTTTTTTTTCCTTTTCTTTTTTTTTTTTTTGCCTCAGGAGGGCTTTCTACGAGGTTGGCCACTAGAGTGAGACGGCTCTTTCCATTCTCCTGTTTACACCCGAGGTCATTTATCTTTGCAGGCTAAGTGGCCTGGGTATGTAGGCAGGGCCCTGCTTTTGGAGAGGTGCATGGCACCCACACTTGGGGGCAGCGGACCCTGTGAGGAAGGCCACCCCGCTGAGCCTGACTGACCAGTGTGGGAACTCTCCATCTTGTGGCTAGAGATAAGAGTGGCGGCCATATCTACCACCAAGCCACCTGCCAACATTCGTGTAAAACTGTGTCCCCGGCAGTGAGTTTCTGCACTGCTTCTCCGACCTGCTGAACCCAAAGCACCGAAACAGAGCATTCTGTAGCAACTTGAGCAAACGGAATGAGAGTCGTTTTGCACCTTTAAGGAACATGCACCCTTTTACATCTGTACCCTGATATTAAAATAGCAGAATGAATTTCAAGTATGAAGAAATACAGTGAAAGGATAGCCTGAAGATGGACAGAAAACAGCCGCCTGGAATGTGCTTTATATTCTTGGGTTAGTTTTTCTATTTGCACCACAGCCGAAACGGAATGCTCTGTAGAATGAATGGGTTTAAAAATCAAGATCCATACGAAGAGGCTAGAAGGCATTTGTGATTGGTGTCCTGACTGTTCTCTGTGTTCAGCACCGGGAACCTTCTCTTGAGAACTATGGCCATAGGGATGGTGGCCAAGCCTGGACAGGCATACCTGGGACGCTTAAAGCATCTCTCGTCACGTCCCTGACCCCAAAGTACAGCAGAGGAGGATGAGGAGCAGCAGATGGATAGGCCAGGAAGGGGGCAGGGAGCAAGGAAAGGATGCAGAGGCTGGTGGAGCATCTGCTCTGGGCTGGCGCACACAGCCTCAGTTAGTATCTGACATGCGCATGCGCACTCCTTACATCTCCAGAACCGTGATTTCAAACACAGAAACCAAGTCAGAAGCCCTAATTAAGATTTTCTTCTACTTTAAAAACATATCCTATTATAAAAATAAGTAAAAATAAAAAAACAAACAAAACAAACAATAACTCCCTGGCTGCAACAGCCTCGCTGAAATCTAAAAGTTTTAACTAGGCCCTATAGGAGTGCAGAAACACCAATACATTTTAAGGTGAAAACATGCCTTTTTTTTTTTTTAACATATCTCAGAAATGATAAGCCTATAAAATCCTCTAGTCCTACTCTGCACTCTATGGGAACAGACATTGTGCTTTTCTTAACACATACTGCTCTTCTATACAAAACACTTGCCTTGTAACCTTCAGGTCAAAATTTAAAATAGCAGATACGCAACAAGCTTTTGAGGTGTTAGGGGCTGTTGGTGGCTAAAATCCCATTGTTGACAAAGCACCCGCAGCCCTTCTTTTTTTCAATGACCAGACTGCGGTGCTTCTCTACAAAACCACCTTGCTTGAAGCACAGAACCTTGGACTTCTCCCACCTGGCTCGTTCTGGAAGCCTCATGGCACAGGCTGGCAGTTCTGCTTCTACAGGAAACTCACACATTGGTCTCCTTTCAACAGGGCTACCTGTTCCCCCTACTGTACCCAACACCTACGAGGGCACAGATCAAGTGGGGGCGGGGCTTCTTCTCTTGGCCAGCTAAGCCGAAGCGCCAACCAAGCATCTGTCTCTACTTGCCATCTATTATGATGACCACTTGGCAGAGTTCCTAACTGAAGGCCTTATTTGATGCTTTGCTATCTGCAGTTTTAATTTTTGCTGTATTTCACACCATATTATATGCATACTTGACAAGAGAACAGCTACAAAGTCCTTTTCTTTAATTCCTTTACATACTTATAAAACACCTAGACACACAAAATACTATCTCTATAGACTTAAATTCTACTAATCATGTTAAAATGCATGCAGCTTACTTGGGGGCTTAGTCTTAATTTTAATTTTCTTAGTTCCATCAAGACCATGATAATGAGCATTAAATGCAAATCCTAATGCGGCCTGCCTTCTGTTGCACTCTCACAGGACTAGTGTGACCGAGAAATAAATAATACACATGAACAATAATAGAAATAATTTATGCAAATGTAGAACTTGGAATAAAAATTTCCCACCATGTTAAGTGCTGATCCTAGGAGTAGCTGATGCTATTCATTCCCCATGTGCTAACTAACAGACTTATCACTGGTCATAGAAAAATAAAATGAATACAGAGTAAGTTAAGGAATTAAAATATTCCCATATACATTTCTTGCAAACACAGGACCAAAATGGCAAGATATACAATACACTTGGTGGGGGATAGGCGGTTCAAGATGGGTATTACTGCTGGGATCTATTTTCCTTATCCAGAGACTTCAAGGTCAAATTCAGAGTTGCTGGTGATCACACAAATATTGCTAGTTAATACATATTATTGCATTTAATAAAACTTAAGATTAGAAACTTTCAAGTAAGGGTATGAAGGGTCTCTTCAGGACTGTAATCTAAGCACTTCAATGGGCTTGGCTAGAAACCACAGAGTTAGAAATGATATAACTTGTGGCTTTAAGCTTGCTGATTAGTGCTACAATCATAGTTCTTTACAGGGTTATGCAGTTATGTGTCCCCTTCCTTTAAGAATAAAACTACATTTGACAACCCAAACTCCTTAAATAGGGAAGGGGTTGTTTGACAAAACAATTCACATAAAGGTTCCTCTGAACAGGAGATTCTCCCTCCTACATAACATAATTTGCTCACATACCTATATTTACCTGACAAAGAAAAAGGAGAAAAAGTTTGAAACTAAAGAGTTAGGAGCTTTTGCCAACCGAGGATGAAGCAGAAAATAAATTTTCCAAACAAAACTTTTCCAGGCATACCTTTTGCCATCATATATGTAGAGTGATAGAAAATAAAAAAATAAAAAAATCTTTCCTGTAATTATACATCTTCTCTTAGGAAAAAGAAAAAAAAAAAGTAGAGCTTAGAGCTTGAGAGATGCCTGGTAGATAGCTTGATAGAGTAGCATCTCTTTATACCCGAACTTTCGGAGAATTGTGTTGTACTTATTTATGCACAGAAGACATCGTTTGCCTCTAGGGACATTTTACTTCCTAAGACTACAGAACAGATGCCTCTGAGACAGCAGCAGGGCACACGGACCTCGGACAGAATCCCGCCGGGTCTGTACATCAATATCAGGCACGAATAGGTGAGCGGTGGGCGGGTCTCAGTCAGCCCCGCCCACTGACACTCTACGGCCAAAGGGGCGGGGCGACGGTCCAGCGCACTGGAAGGCTTTTTTGGTGGGAGGGAGGTTTTGAACCAGACTGGCTCAAATAACAACAGACTGGAGGCTTGAATTCGGCCTTCCACTGAGGGACTTAAACTGGAATCTTCTTCAATGGGATTTTAAGAAGATGGACAGGCCGAAGATTTGACAGCCCCTAATGCGTGCGGTATTTTGATTCAGTGTAAATTACTGAGACTAGCCAGCTGGCTACTCCGGGGAAAAGTGAAGCAGGGACTATGGAGTTTCTGCCACTCAGAAGGCATAAACGGCCTTCCGCTGGGTTCTGCTAAGGGAAGGCTGGAAAAATAATGTAATTTCCTTCCTTCTAAATTTCAGTGACACTACGGAAGAAAATGACTTCTCAAATTGACTAAAATCATCAGGTGGAGAATGGTGTCTGAACAGATCTGTGAATATTTTTATAACATGAAGTTGCCAAGGAGCTTCACAAATGGAGACATCACTTAATGTAGATATACTCCTAAGTTATTAGCTCATAGACTTAAAGAAAATGTTTAAAAATTAGAATATGTTGTGAATTTACACTTGTGACTATACACATTTGCAGGTCTTTTAGTGTTTTAGGGCTCTGTTTCAGCATAGCAGATCTTTGAAAAAATAGTTTGGTCTATTTAGTAGCTGATGTGTTTCTTAAACAGTGTCTTCATCTGATTTTCTTAGCTGGGGTTTTTAATTGGATTGTGTACCGGCCACCACGGTAGGCAATGGGGAAGCAGCTGACATGGGATACACCTATTGTGCCTGAGGCCTCTGGAGGAGTCTTACACTCCTAACACCACTACCCTATTCATAGATGAGTGCTGCCTGTTGAGTAATAAGCCTGTCCAACTTTCTAATTTCTGGACCTGGAAAAGTGAGGCAATGAGTTACCTCAAAAAATGTTTCGTGAACAAATAACGACTAGGCTCTCTTCACACACTTAAATAATCAACATGGGTGTCTTATGCATCCTCAAGAACGATTTACTTGCAGACAACTGTTCATAACTTAGCTGACAGTTAAAATATCTAAGTTACAGAACATTGTGAGGACTATGAATCATCCTGAAAAACAAGTGCTAGGCAAAAGTTAAATGTATGCAGAAAAATAAAGCTGGAGGTGTCGCTCAGATTCCACACCCCCCTTCAAAGTGCCACCTTGTGGAATATACTAGAATAAAACAAGAAAGGCCATCCCTTAGGACAACATTAATTTAAAAACAGACATGTGAAAGAAAAACGACTTCCCTTTCCTAACATACTGAGTTTAAATTGCTGTGCTAGTATTTAACTAGATAGTTGAAAAAAAAAAACTGTTTATTTTCAGGAGAGTCTTGTTATATTCTCGAAGGCCAGAGCACCAGTTATTAAGAAAACATAAAATATACTGACGGATGTCCATTCTTTTATCTAAATTAACTCTCAGGGAATGCTAAGAAATAGAAAACATTTGAAAAGCTGGCTTGCACTTCATTTTAAAAACAAAAACAACTGAGGAAAACATTTAAAAATCAGACCCCTCCTCTTTCTCCATTTTTGGTTGTTAACAAAGGTCAGAAGATGGATAAGGCCAAAGGAATATTTTTGGTTTATTTTCCAAAAAAGGACAAACTAGAAATGCTTGAGATATAGGTGTGTAATAAAACCAGGTTGAAAATTACATTGAGAAAAAAGTGAAAATACTATCTGCTTATGCCTTTGAGGAAAACACCGCTGCTAGTTATCTGGGGACTTGCTTGGCAGCTTTATGGGAGCCTGAAGTTTTTCCACTGTGGGGAAGGAATATGTAATTATCTTCCTCATAATGTGTCTGTATGTACTGAACACACATGATAAACGGTGTAAGTTTCACAAGTTTTCAAAAATCTTGGTGGCATAGGAAACATATACCTTTACAAAATTTATTGTTTTTAACAACGAACATTTTAAGGCTTACACAACAAGAGTAGCTTCACATGGCTGCTTCTTCCCATGAAATGTGGAAGGAATAGGGGTAGTTTAGCTTGCTTAGCTCAACCTTTGAAATGATAACTGTTTGGAATGGCTTTTCCATAAAATTTGTTTTTGGCCATATCATGTTCATAGCTGCCAGGTGACTTTAAATAAAATATACATAACTTTGAAACTATCCTTCTTTGAATACCTTCATTTTCTCCAGAATTTCCTCTAGCCACTGCCTAGTATCTTCTGGTTTTTAAAAAATTTAGAAATAATCACATCTTTATTTTTATAAAGATACTGTTTTATGTCTTTAAGCATTCTTTTGAATTCTATCAATATCTGGAATATATAATATTCAGTTATTTCTGTTCCAAGAAATTGTACTAACACAATTAAGTAACTACAATGGCTTATTAACTTTCAACATTATTCTTTCCTAGACCTACCTATGCAGCATTGGCCTGTTTTTGGAAAATGAGACACTCTCATGTGCTTACCATAAAAATTACAGTAAAGTCACTTAAAAAGAGAAGCAATTCTTCAGAGAAGAATTTTAGTATGTTTATGATATTAGGAAGCATACATGATTTAATTTGTATTAAGGAATAAGAATTGTCATTACTGACTTTTATAGGTACCCTTGTTTAAGAGAAGTAGCCATAGTTAGTTAAAAACTCAATTTAAATCCACTATTTAAGACTCAAAAGTTTGGTCATATTTAAGTTTTTTCTCACCAGGATGGATACTATCACATTCTGGAGTCATATCATAAATTTCTCTATTAAAAGATCCATGCTTTATTTAAGATAGTAACATCCCATGCATTCTGAAATTTTCATTTTTGCCCAAAATGAAGAGGCTGAGAATCAGGTGAATATTTTGAACTATTTTTAGTGTAAGTCACCTGAGGCTAAGTGAAAAGTCAGTCCTTCAAAATGTGTGTTTCCTGAGAGAAAAGCATGAGAACATAGGGGGCTAAAATGGCCTGGAGCTTTCTTCCAAAACAGGTTCTCAGCTCCTTGAGTTCCCATCCACTTCAAAGGGGGAGGCCAAGTGGGAGGCTCCAGTGCACTGGGTTCTGACAAGCTCTTGGGGATTGTGTTTTTAAGATTATAAGGGTACAGCCTTTGCCAGGTGAGAGCTTAGGATGCCTAAATGGACTCTTTACATGTAGGCTGCTAAAAGTCCACCCTGGCACAGCAGTTCCCAATGCGTGGGCCGCTAGATGGAAATACACAGAAACGACTGGGCAAATATTCTTGTCCCAATCCTAGTAAGAAATTCAAATGTGATTTCAAGTCTGTCATCCTGTTTCTTAGTGCTATAAGCTGCTTCAGTGTGACCCTGGGGCAATATGACCTTTCCAGCTAATCACTGCCTAGCTTTTGGCAGAGACGTCTGAAACCATATGTCACAGAAGAATAAGCCGCATTCAGTAAGCTTGTGTTCTGCTCTATGATTCAAAGTGCCCTAATGGCAAAGGTGCATGTGTGGGATCTGGGTCTCAGAAGTGGTGAGCCGGATGTGAGAGACAGAAGACAAAAAAGTAATCACTCAAGTGCAACCACCACGAGGATGGAGGAGCTGGGGACAGACTCTTTTAACGAGTTCACACAGGACGAAAAGCCCTCTCACTCTGCCTCTCACAGGGTAATTTGGCAAGTATCTAAATGTTCGTGCTTGAAGTTTTCTTTATAAACACCACCAATAAATGAATCAGGAGCATATGTTGGAAATAAAAGTTGAAGTTTCTACGTGTTTAAAATGCTAAAGAATGCTGAAAAATTCCAGTTTAGAACAGCTGCATTTTTCTTGAGTGAACTTATGAAAAATTTTTGCAAAAGCCAAAACCCAAGTTATGTTCATTCTAACCATGGATACTCACTGAAAAGCTCCTGATGGATCAGGGCAGTGTTTTAAAATTCAATTTCCAGGCCCCTGGTCTTTATTATTTTGACCCCCAATCAAAGGAAAGGCAGAACTCATTTATCTGTGGTCCCCTCCACTTATCTGGGGGGACCACAAGTACGTTTGCCTCGAATGTTCTGGGTCCATTATATCTCAAGCATTTACAGTGATGACAAAACATAATCGATGCTGTCACAAGGAAGACTGTAAAAAAACATTCTTATGGCCCATCTTCTCATTCATAGCTTGCTTTAGCAAAAATTTTCCTGTTCTTAAAGTTATTGAATTAGAACAATATTAAACAATATATATATCTTAGAAAAGAATGGGTCGCGACCCAGAAAGCTCTCAAAGAGAAGAGTCTCCTAATTTTTCTCTTGTTCAGGATAGTCATATACAATATTAAGTTCTGGAGAACTCAGAAAGGCCCGATTATGCATAAACATCATATAGAACATTTCCTTCTGAAGGAGGCAACGTCCATTCTTTGAAGACCCTAATGCTAAACACGGCCTAACTGTCGCACACACACAAAACATGAATTGGAAAGCCAAGGGAGCTAAAACTTACCAAAGGATACTTCATCTCTGTGCCTTCTGATTACTAGAGCCGACTGAGCACTACCTACGTAGACGGCAGAGATGGCATGGGATATGAAGTACTGTAGAGAAAAATGGCAAGAGGAACGGTAAGGCTGTTCACAATGCCCAGGTCAGGCTGGCTCTGCAGGGAGCGAGGAATGTGCGTAAGGCACTAGAAGCAAGCACAGCCTGGTGGATGGAGAACAGGTAATTTTACAGAGTAAATATACATTTCTAAAACATAGTTCAGGACATTCCCTCAGATACTACACTGACAATATAGCCTATAAAAATGCAAAACACTAAGTAACACTTTAAAGCAATCTACGTCTCAGTGATGGAGAAGAACCAGTCTTCTGCTCACTGCCTAGGTAACAACAGTGAATGCCAGGGAGATTGCAGCAGGGGGAGAACACGTGAGATTCTGTTAGGATTGTGGAACTGGAGCCATAAGCCATCATCGGAATCAAACTACTGATGAGAGGTTCACTGAAGGAAAGAAAGGAGGGGATGCATTAGAACAGCCTACGCGATCTGTCATGAATTGTGTAAGGCTAGTGGAATCCATTAGACACGCTGGGGGACAGATAAAGATGTACACTTTGCAAATTGGGCAGTGCACTGCAGAAGAAGGACAGTGTAAAAGGTGGAGGAAAACTTACATGGCATTCCTGCCTCTAGTCAGAGAGAACTATCCTCCCAACTCGAAAAGCAAACAGTTCCTGAAAATTCCTACAGTCAAAACCAAAACAAAGCAACAACAAAAACCAAAAAAGAAATAAATTCCAAACCAGGAAATAAAGGCTTTGTCTATTTTTTTTTTTTTTGACAATTTTACCTTGCTGAGGTACACTCCCTAAATCTATAGCAAGCTTATACGGGTATTCTTTAAAAGAAACAATCAAGCATACTATATAGGTTAAAAATGACAAGGAGTAAATGCAGCTTTTTGAAGAGTAAATAGAACATGTGTTTTCAGAAACAGGCTTCTTAAAAGATACTAGAATTATTTTCTCTTTTTTTGCTGTGTGTATAAAACTTCACCTAGACGGTGAACCCTTTACCACTAGTGAATTGACTGCTTTTGACCAGAAAAGAAATGCTAAGGACACAGGCTCAATTTTCTAATTTGAGAAGCCCATTTTGGTGGATCTCCTTTAGTCAACAGACACCTGTTATTTAGCGGTCACTTTGAGTCTTTAAAATTCAATTCTTCTTGTTTACAGAAAGTAACACTTTTTAAGAGATCAAGAATCTCACACACACACACACACACACACACACACACACGCATGCACACACACTCACTCAGAAGTACCAAATCGGGCCCCAGCAGCTACAGAGAGATTACATGTACAATCTCACTCAGCTGTGCCCAGGTTGCTCACTTCACACTGGCAGCATTCAAGATCAGAAAAAAATGCAACGGCAGCACAATGGGTCAGCAGCTTCTCTTCTGGAGTTTTTCCAGGTTCTTGAAACAGACAGACAGACAAACAAACGAATGGACATAAAGCTGCAATCACTCTTGCATTGATTTCAGAACAGTAAACGAGGTGGTTTCCTCGGAGAAGCAGAGCCCATCCGGAAGACGGCAGCTAGAAGGTCTCCAGCCGGCGATCCTCAACAGCTCTGCAAGGCTTCCTCGGGGGACCCCTCGGCCACCGAGGTGGTTCTCTGGATGATCAACTCAAGGCAGGTTAGGCGGTATTCATTTCCGAGCTGTTCTGGCTGGGTGGCAGGTGGGAATCCAGGTTTTCCTTGCACCTCTCCAGATCGTGGAAGTATGGGTGAGACAGGGCACTGTATGCTGATATTCTTTTGGCTGGATTAAATGTCAAGCACTTCTGTGATGGAGAAAAAATAACAGAGTGACATAAAACACGTCCATAAAACACGCTTACACAGTTACGTATCTATTCACTGTCATGTATTATGAGGAGGGCTTGGCAACCCACTCCAGCATTCTTGACTGGAGAATCCCATGGACAGAGGAGTCTGGCAGGCTACAGGCCACAGTGTCTCAGACGGTCGGGCACAATTGAAGCAACTTAGCGTGCATAATGAGAATGGATATCTACTTCCAGGGACACTAAATACAACGCAGAGAGTACTCATCTTACGTTGTCGTTAAGTTGATAAGTTGTGTCCGACTCTGCGACCCATGGACTGTAGCACATCAGGCTTCCCTGACCTTCACTATCTCCTAGAGTTTGCTCAGATTCATGTCCATTGGGTCGGTGATGCTATCCAACCATCTCATCCTCTGCTGTCCTCTTCTCCTTTTGCTTCATCTTTTACATGTCCCTAATGTATAAACTGCCCCTCAGGATCTGTTACCTACCCAGATTTCTTTCCAGCTCATTCATATTATTATTACAGCATGTGGTGGTGGTGGTTTAGTCGCTAAGTTGTATCTGACTCTTAGTGACTGTAGCCCGCCAAGCTCCTCAGTCCACGGGATTTCCTGGGAAGGATACTGGAGTGGGTTGCCATTCCCTTCTCCAGGGGATCTTCTCAACCCAGGGATGGGGATCTTCCTGAACCAGGGATTGAACCCAGATTTCCTGCTCGGCAGCCAGATTCTTTACCACTGAGCCAGCTGGGAAGCCCTTATTACAGCATACATATAACTTTAGTTAGGGAAGTGATTTTTCCGATGCTAGCAAACTTGGTGCCATAGTGAGTCTTCACCCTGATTTTTCACTCTGCCCAAGTTTTATCCATGAGCGGGGAATGGAAAGCGGTTGCCTTGTTCAGGTGTAAGGCTAATTACTGAACATGGGGCCAGTGGAGGGGGCAACAAGTAAGGGCTAAACCTAGACCCTGATTATCCCGATCCACTAGCAAGTCATGTACCCCACCCTAGGGCTGTGCTGCCTGGAGGGAGAGATGCCTTCCTTCTAATTCACGTCAAGGTGCCACAGGGGCTAGCAGTGGCCGTACAGGGAGACCATTAGATTCAATTCAAGTCACTAAACTCTATTTCAGGGCTGCTGACCAAGTGCAGGTAGAAGGTGAAAGGAGGAAAGCAGCCATCTGTCTTCCTAAGCTGCTCGTACACAATCAGTTATTAACATTCCTCTAATTTCAGTTCCTTCCATTTCCACTCCAAGCCCAGGCAACCCTGTTCTTCAACTCCTCCTCCTCTCCTTCTAGCAACTCCTCCCGCATGCCCAGCAGGTGGTCAGCACTAACTAGTGATGAGTAACATCCCACCTGTCCACACCACTGCCTCCGGAGCTCCCAGGGAGCAGAGAAGCTATGCCAGCTCCTCCATCCTTGTGACAGTGTCCGCTGAAGTGGGCTGGGGTCTCAAATGTCTCTGAATTTCAGTCTTCTATGTCAGTGGTCCTCAACCTTTTTGGCACCGGGGACTGGTTTCGTGGAAGACAGTTCTTCCACGGATAGGGGTGGAGGTGGGATGGTTTGGGGACAATTCAAGGGAATTGCGTTTATGGTGCACTTTATTTTTAATCGAATGCAACCACTGATCTGACAGCAGGTACTGGTCCGTGGCCCAGAGGCTGGGGACCCCTGCTGTATGTAATCTAGCTTTAACATCACCACAATTATATAGACCTCTCCCATTTAATTTGAGCCCTTGAGTCTTTCACAGCCCTGATTGGATTAGCGATTCCTAAAACTCTGCTGAATACAACTGACCTAGAAAAGTACAAACAGAAAATTCTACACTTAACATCAAGTGAATTTTTGGGTCCCCCCGAATCTTATTTATCCTGAGCTCCCTACCAGTCCATGGATGCCAACCTGTCTTCTGAAAATTAGATCCAAACAACAAGCAGAGGAAGGAGCTTGTTCTACTGTCTCTAATAGCAATAAACATCTTGAGAAAAGCTTTACAAGCGCTGAATTCTCAAAAAGGACAGGAAAGCAGGGGCAAAATTCTTGAGCCTGAGTTCTCTCTTCCCAGAGTCCAAGAAGGAGAAAATTACGTAGTGGCACTAGAAAAGGAAGCCGCTAGTTTAATTCCCAGGACATAGGAAAGAAGGGAAAAAAAGCTGTGGAAATATGTCCAAGATAGAGACATCCCTAGAGGATTATCTGGGAGGAAGCCCTGTTCCCACACGACACTGATGGCTTAGAGCTGGGAGCGTGGTAGAGAGAAGGAGAAATCCTTAGCCTACGGCAGGGCGTGTGTGTGACAATCTCAAGCTGGAGGTTGTGACACATTTTGTCCTACAGAAATATTGTTAGAAAAAGTGCTTGAGTCTTATTATTGCTGTAATTCAACAGAGCAACTGGCTATTTTGAGAATTAATTTCAAACTCTTGTGTAATAATGTTGTTTCTGCAAAAAAATATAATTTGCTTGCCAAATAATTGACTTAAAACGAGCTTTTGGAATTGCTACTTGACTACTACAGTGCATTTGGATCATTTTCCAACACAAATTTCCTTTCTTTCCTTCTCTGCCTCCATTGGGGGAATGTTTGTTCTATTAAAGTTGGCCTCGGCCACGTAATTTTCATCGGCCAATGGAACATGGACAGAAATAGCAAGGTACTTTTGCCAAGCCTACCTAGGCCGTTAGGGGCATCGTATGTTTCTGCTTGCCCCTCTGGGAGGACCTACCTTCCTTCTATGATGAGAAAAACACTCCCCAGGAAGCCAAAATCCCTTTGGCCTGGGTCCCAGAATGTGACACATGGGGAAGACCAGTACTTGACCCACTGGCTGAAGACGAGTTGTTTTAGATGACTCACAGAGCTGTCTCTGGCAGTGTGCAGACCCATGAGCAGGAGACAAAGGTTTACTGCTGAATGCTAGTGAGATATTTATTTTGGTTGTTTGTTATGCAGCAGAAGCAGACGAATACAAGTATCCAAAAAAAAAAAAAAAAAAAAAGAAGTACGACCTCAGGCTCTGAAAGCAGTTAGATCGCAAGAACTCCAAACCTTCTTTTCTACAAGAGCATCATGTCTGGAGGACGTACCCAGCCTCCAAAGTTAATCACGATCAACGGGGCAAAACTTGTAAAGATATGTAAGTTTGGGTTGCTGAAAGTAATTCTTCCCCTGAACCGTCTTGTTACTTCACACTACTTTCCTTACAGATGTACATAAGAGTGTTTATAAATGTTGATGTATATATCCATACACGTATGACTGAAGCATCATATAAAGTCGACCTTTTTTCAGATAGAAATGAAGGATTACTCTTTAAGCGTTAAACTTTAAAATGTTAATTGTCAACACTTTTCCTTTCCCTTGACCTCCTCCGTAAAACATTTTCAATAGAGGAACAGTACTTTGAGGGTCGCAGGGGCCTCTCTTGTACTGAATGGCCTGCTTTCTCAGCTTTACAGTTCTAGCTCGTGTCCCTCTAAGATGAAATGGTGAGAGCTTTTAGATAGTTCTGAGGTTTAAGGTCTTGGACTGTCCTTTCCCTGAATGTCTGTGCATATTATGCTTCACGCTTAACCCTTAGCTGGTCATGATGTTACTGGCTCTGCTTTTTAAATGTTTTTAAAATTGACTGTGGGCTGTGCTGGGCCTTTGCCGCCGTGTGGGCGCTTTCTCCAGCTGTAGTGCACAGGCTTCTCACTGCGGTGGCCTCTCCCATTGTGGAGCATGGGCCCTAGGGCATGCAGGCTTTAGTAGTTGCGGCACACGGGCTTAGTTGCTCTGTGGCTTGAGGGATCTTCCCAGACTAGGGATCGAACCCATGTCCCCCTGAATTGATGGCCGGATTCTTAACCACTGGACCAGCAGGGGAGTCCAAGCTCTGCTTTTTATTCCTCTCCTCTGCTCTTCTAATCTCTGCTGCTACTCCTTATCTCCCGACTTCCTTCTCTCTTTGGTAGGTTTCTTTGCTCCTTTTTCGTCTCCTGCTACTTCTTTGGATTAGCACCTGTAGTCTGACTTTGAAAGCCACCACCGCTATCAGGGGACCTTGAATGAACACATGGGATTGTCTGTTATCTTTAAATTTTAAGTTCTTCTCGGTCATTCCTACTGACGTTGGGGCCAGGAAATCTTTGGGGCTGTCTTTGGATGTTCCAGTAGCTGAAACAGCGGGTTACTTTACTTAAAGTTGTTCATCATTGTGACTCTCTACCCAGAACCATCTACTAAGAGAAACATTTCATTCAAAGTTTCTGCTGAAAAGGAAAGCCTATGGTGGCTATATTTTATATCAGGTAGTCCTCACCCCCTCCTAGCACAGCTGATTGGGCCAGGAGTGCAGCTTGGCCTTAGGTACCAACACATACCATGGTTTGGCAGCAAAAGGGTGAGGTGTGCCAGCCAGATTCCTCTCTGTAAGAATCAGATGAAGAGAACAGAGGCAGGGAAAATGCTGGCAGAGGGACTGCAGTGGGAAGGCTCCGTGAATTAGTGAGTTCTGGTAGGCAAGGGACCAGCTGATGTTAAGGGGAACAGACAGCAGGACCGAGAAGAAGCAACGAGGTGGAGTGAAGGGCAGGGAAGAGCAGAATTGGTAAGAGAAGGCGATGCACAGAACAGTGACGTACTCTGGACGGCGCTCCATCTGCAGGCCACCAGAAGCGACCCATCAAATCTCCTTTTCTTAAGGTAATGCAAATACATGCTTGGTTGCATTCTGGGTTAAAGAACGATTCCCCAAACAATAATTACATGAGATTAGAATCAGACCCCCCACCCCCCAAATGAGCTGTGAAATGTAAGAGAAATCAAGGAAGAAATTTCCTCAATAGCAGGTAAACCACTGGGTATGTATGCAGTATACAGTGAGCCTTTGTCTAGGTCAATGTTCTCCTTTCTAATTAATCTATCTCAAAGGATGAGGGCCAAAGTCCTTAGTGAGTGTCTTACAAAGAAACAGCAGGGAGGGAATAGGGCTGTCCTCATCTGTAATTTGGCAGTGGAGGGAACTTTTGCCTAACCATCAGGAAATGAGCTGCCATCAGGTGGAGATGGAGTTAGGGCTTTCACTGGGAAAAATCCATGGCTCTCCAAACAGGCCAATCAATGGCTGTGTCCATACCGAGCTGAAGCATAACATTTCTCCTCGGACTTATAGACTCTTAGGTCTGTACCTAAAATTTGTAATACACTGACAGAATGGGAGCCCTGGCTCCTCTGAGTCTAGGAGCACGTTCTTGGCTAGATATCAAAGGTTGCTCATTTGGCTGGTAAAGAATACACTCATTACTACTCACTGGGTCCCAGACACCAGGAATAGTCCAAGAGGTACATTTGTCCACTCTGCCCTGGTCTCCAAGTACAGGGAATTATGTACAAAGCCAAGTATATGAGTTTGAGTCTCAAACAGGGCATAGACCTTTGTTTTTGGTGAGGTATTTTATATGTCAGGGCACGTTCAATACTTCTTAAATAAATCAGTAACTGGAAGGAGTCTTGCTATTTGGTTCCTTTGGAAAAACATCTTTCTAAAGATGTGCCTGTTTAAGAAGAGACACATTTAAAATGCCAAACAAGCTGCTTAAAGTAGCAGGAAAGTGTAAACAAGGAAACATAATATTTACTTCTACTGAAGCATATGTTTAGACGAATCCAGAGGATTCTAAGGCTGCATTCAAAAGAACATTAAAAAATGGCAGAATGAAAGGGTGTGAATCAGACTCTTTCCCTTTCTATAGGACCTGAAGACAATGCAGAATCAAAAGTCACTAGCTGCCACAGGGGTAAAAATGAAAGCTGCAGAGAGATTCTGGCTCTGTCCTGTGAGGCTGTGGCATGTGAGGCTGAACTGATGCTGTGCCCAGCGCCCAGGGTGGATGTAGGACTTCTCAATAGCAGTAACAGTTCATTGCATATCAATGCAAGATCAATGCGTATCATTATCAATGCACTACCCATTATCATCCTAAGAGGAAAGTGACGTCATTAATCTAAAACGTGTAGGCAATGCATCACCAGCACACTAAAAATATTAGCTGATGAGTTCTATTCATGAGCGCAGAGAAGACCAACCCTGCATTGGGTGAACTTACCAGAAGTAGGTCTTTGCCTTGTTCATCAATGTCTGTTACAAACTTCTCAATTGGTTGAGGAGATTTTGAGTGAAAAGCCTGCCTGGGTAGGGCAACATCTCTAGGCCAGTCCTCTTCTCCTGGGAGTCCAATCACGCTACAAAAGAACCACAGGTGAACGTGAGCATGAGCTATTGTCCTGAAGCGATTTTTCTACCAATTCCAGAAGAGGGTGAAGTCTAAGGGAGGGGCCTGGGGGAACTCAGAGCCCCAGGAGCCCACCACTTGTCTGGCAGGACTCTTCTCTGTGCTACTGCAGTACGGTGATCCTGGGGCGGAGGGCAGTCTCACAGGAGAATTATAAAAGCCGCTGAGAAGAGACAAACGCGATCACTCCGGCAGCAGCTGTGAAATGTACGAGATCACGCAGAAACGGAAACTATTACCAAGAAGCCCCGAAACACTGTCAGACCAGGATCTAAATCCTCAAAGGGGGCCCGCACGGGCACATCATGTTTTCCTTTATGCCCCAGACAGCTTTTTCTGTCCTGATCAAACACTCCTGTACTGACACACTTTTAGGATGCTCATCTAACATGATTTGTTGACACGTAAACTTGGTTGCATTTTTGGGTTAAAGAATGAGTCCTCAAACAGAAATTACACAGATTAGAGTCAGACCCCCCAAATGAGGCTAAAAGCTATGTTAGTTCTGCGTAACACAAACACTGTTTTATCATTTAATATCAAATTTAACTTCTTTATTACATATTATAAATTTCACTTATTTACATGTCTTATACAATTATTTTTTTGTTATTGCAAAGTGAGCAAACAATTCATTAAAAAACCTGTTATCTTCTGTTTCCTCTGAGACTCATCCTAGGATCAGAAATGCAGAGAAAGAACTGATATAAAAGCAGCACAAGCTTTGGAAACAGGCAGAACTGGGTTCAAAGCCTGAACTTGCCTTATCGGTAGGTAAGAACAAATTATGTAACTTCTGTGTCTCAGTGAGTCTTTATTTATATGACAAGGATAATAATTTGTGGTGTTAAGGATCAGCAATGATTTCTATAAAATGCACAGCACAATGCCTGGCACACAGGATCTGTCAATATCAGTATCAACGTACTGCGTATCAATGCATATCAATATCAATGCATTACCCATTAGTATCATAAGAGGGAAATAACGTTATTAATCTAAAATGTGCAGGCAATGTGTCGCAACACACTGAAAATATCAACTGATGAGTTCTATGGGTGTGTGACTTAAGGTTCTTCACAACTATTAGTAGGTCTGTGGCCTTATACATTATGTAGATGTTCCTTATAACTTATATACAGGTAGTAAGTAGGGTGGAACAAGGAAATTCGGGGGGAGCAAGAGCTTATATCTCATATAGACTCTGATTAATTCTGAACCCTGGTTGGTGCAGCGGTAAAGAATCTGCCTGCCAATGGCAGGAGATTTAAGAGATGCAGTTCAATCCCTGCGTCAGGAGGATCCTCTGGAGAAAGAACTGGCAACCCGCTCCGGTATTCTTCCCTGGGAAATCTCATGGACAGAGGAGCCTGGTGTGGGCTATAGTCCGTGGGGTTGCAAAGAGTCGGATACAACTTAGCGACTAAACCACAACCGCAAGAAAAATTAGAGTTTAGCGGACAGAATATATGGCTATTCAAATACTGAGCAAACTCTTCGACTACAGTTAGAAATGGTGCTGCCTGGCATTATGGTCTTCTTGGCCAGTACTTACTGGGCCTGAGAGGCCTGGGTGGTGGTGTGGTTGGGGTGTTCTCCTGAATGGGTCTCCAGGGTGTAGGAACAGGTAGTGGTAAATTCCACAAGATTTCTGCAGGACTTTGTTTCCCTTCTCTTACCTTGACAGAGCCCAGGTCACAGGTCTCTCACCTGGGAAGAGCAGACGCCTGCCACAGGGTGTCTGGTCAAAGTCACTGTTACCCAACCCGTGTCAGACATACAGGGAGAGCCAGGTTACAGAGGCAGATAGAGAGACTCACAGACACAATTACTGAAACAGATGAAGGGAAACGACAACTTGAGCAACAAACAAATTCAATAGCAAGGTCTAGAATACGAATAAAAAGAAGACAGCGAGAATGTTACCATTAATTATTAAAAAAAAAATGTGTGTGTGTTTGGATAGAATGGGACAGGCAGAGGAAGAACAGAAGAATGTTTACTAAATAACTTTAAAACATTGTTCTTTCTTTCATTTTTGGCTTTTTGGCCATTTTTATGTCAATATGTTTGTGTACTGTTACCAGTTACCTAGAAATCAATTATAACAACTCTTAGTACAAATTGAAAATCTTTTTTTATTTGCAGTTTTGAATATATTTATGTTGAGTTAAATCTGGCAATGTTGGCAGCTGAATGCCAAAAGTTCTCAGAAAAACAGTGTCCCAAAATGTATATAAATAACTTTTAAAAGTGTTTTAAAATCTACCACCTCCTGAGACATATAGCTTAGATATTATTATTTTCATTATATAGGTGGGGAAACTTAAGATGAGGAATAAAATGAACAGTTAAAGCCACACGAGAGAGTTCAGCCCAGAGGCTGGAGAGAGCTTACTCCAAATCCAGTATTTTATTTCCATTTTACTGTGACTCTGCTCTTAAAAATGCTCTAAAATGGCACGGATTAAAAGCACTCAGTTTCACTTTCAAAGTACTTGCTATCCTTTGAAAGTATAAATCTTTCTAAACACAGAAAGACTTTTCCCCTTAAGAGAATGTGAATATGGCTTCCCTTTAAAATATATTCAGTTTAATATCTATTATGAACTTTTATGGTCCATACATGAGTGTTGTGAAATTCTAATAGGTCCATTCAAAAGGGCTTGCATCGAATTTCAGTATTTGGATCAAGCTGAATATAAGCCTTAAAAGTTGACATTTGTATTGGAAAGCACAAAACCTATAAAAGTGAAAGTCGCTCAGTTGTGTCCCAACTCTTTGCGACCCCATGGACTATACAGTCCATGGAATTCTCCAGGCCAGAATACTGGAGTGGGGTAGCCTTTCCCTGCTCCAGGGGATCTTTCCAACCCAGGGATCAAACCCAGGTCTCCTGCATTGCAGGTGGATTCTTTACCAGCTGAGCCACAAGGGAAGCCCACAAAACCTATAAATGGCATGAATGGCTGGGATAGAAATTATTTTTCAAGTACTTCAAAGGGACACTAGGGTGCAGCATTGTCCCTTTTCTCTATGCCAAAGTAACGAAAGCCTTCGGAGGAAACTGAAGAGAATTACAGTGACGCAAGGCCAGAAATCAAGAAGTAAAATCTAAAGGCACAAAACGTATCGAGCGTCATGGCTTCTTTTCTATGGGCAACCGAGATCTCAGGCCTTTGCCAGAAGTGGAACTGGCTTCAATCAAATGTGCCTGTCAGAGGTTCCTTCTGGTCCATCTCATGGGCTTCACGCACTTGGGGCACCAGCAGTGTTAAGAAGGGCGCTGGAGGCAGACAGAACACCCAAACGGGGTCAGCTAGAAAAAGCACGTGAAGGACTTCGGGGTCTGGCAAGCTGGCTTCAGTCAAGAGTGTTCTTACTTTTAACAAGAGGGTCACGGGTAGGCCTGACTCTCACGGTTTCCTCTTCACGATCACATGCACGCAAAACATACTCAACAGGGATAGGCAAGAACAGATGGGAGTTCATCCCTGAATGACCGGAGAACCGGACATCCAGAAGCAGAGTCTCGTGCAGGTTTGGTCCTGAGTTGGTCCATCCTACAGAGTGGACAGTAGCAGCGGCAGGGGCAGTCGCTGTGGTACCTGTCCTAGACCTGGGAAGCCCCCAGACAGTGAAAGGAGCGCATGTACTTTTCAGGCCTGAAAGCCACTGGGTCTGACACTCAGCAGTGAGGTTGGCACTCGCAGAAGCCTGCTGCAGCTGCTTCTAGTCACCAAAAGAACAAACTCAGGTTCCCGTTTTATCCCAAGTGTCTTCAGCAGCTATGCACGAGACGACAGTGTTAAAACATAATGCCTTTTTATCAGTTTTGCAGCCTGAATATCATAATAACCATGGGGATTCCTATCAAATGGTACAGACCAATGACTGGAGCTATTTTTGGTTCTAGAACTCCCATTTCTTTTCTTGTCACTCCAGTCCTGATGGAGCTCGGCAAAGGATGCCCTATTGCATGCTCTGGGAGAAGAAAAGCCTCTTCTTCACATTCTAGACACACAGAAGCATCCACAGCCTCACATGCACAAACACGCAAACACTTATTGCCACTCTGAAAATCATCAAGAAGCTACGTCACAGACAACTGGAACCAAAGAATTCGAGCACAAGGAAGGACCTCTAAGTGTCACTTCTCAGGTGAAGAAGAACAAAAAGATGAAACAATTAATGAATTACAGCAAGAGCCAGCATTCTTACAAGCATTTTTTATGTAACACCGGGCACCAGGTAAGTCCTCTACCCAGTGTTCGAAGTGATCTTCTCAAGACTGCATCGCTCTTTAGCCACAGATAGAGGAATGGAACCTAGGATTCTTATTTCCTTTTTCAGTGTTTCAAAGAAAAATCAATTGAGTAGCAGACCATCCTTTGCCCAGGAAGACAAAACCAAACAATGCAAAGCCAACCTGGCTGATTACAGGATGTTCAATGGGGACACGAAGCCCAGTGAATAAGGATGGGTTACTAGGCTGCGCGCCCCACCCTCTGATGGTGGAAGCATCTGAAAAGACCCCAAGCAGACAACACAACAGAACTAAAGAACGGGAGCTCAGCCAAGCAAAGGGGAGCTGCCAAAAGAGCCACACGAGCAACACACAAGCTTTCAGGGCAGAGCAGTCAGGCCACACGTCATGACGGGCTCTGCACGAAACGGCACGTCTACCACATCCCCACTCACCACACAAATAGTAACAGTGTCTGCAGCAGCAGCTTGGGGAAGGAGAGACAAGAGATAAACGTATTATATGAACGTCAGAGGAAGGTCACCGTAAATGTTCTAATGCTACAGACACGGGTGTAAAATTAATTACAGGTACTACTTACTCCAAGATTTTTCCTAGCTGGTCGACATCTGAACTTCCACGAAAAAGAGGCCTGAAAGAAAGACAAACGTTAAACAAGGAGTTTTCCCCCGTTACAGTTCAGTCCTGTTTGTCCTGATGATTATTTAACAGAAACCAAAATATTCTTTGGGTGGGGAATAAGTAACCTTTCGTAAATGAAGGATTTTTTTGCATTCTCCTTATGGTAAGGATTGATCGTGAATATCTGGTGGTGCCTCACTCCCATGCTGGGTGTCCTTTTTTTTTTTTACTTGTTTATTTTTAGTTTTGGTTGTGCTGGGTCTTTGTTAATGCGTGCGGGCTTTCTCTGTTGTGGAGCACGGGCTCTAGGGTGAAAGGGCTTCAGTACTTGCAGCACGTGGGCTCAGCAGTTGCAGCGCACAGGCTTGGCTGCTCTGCGGTATGTGGGAGCTTCCCGGACCACCGATTGAACCCATATCCCCTGGCCTGGCAGGTGCATTCTTAACCACTGGGCCACCAGGGAACCCCCTCCTGAGTATCCTAGTCTTAGTCACTGTAACAACACTGCCACCATCATATACAGGCCCTGGCTTCAAAGTTCTGTTTAACTTTGGGATCGGATGGAACCCATCACTATCTTAAGTCTCAAACCAGAGGTATATGGAATTCTTTGAAATTACTCTTGGTCAGATCCTTCTCAGAGAACCCTTCCTTTTTCTGTAATTGAAGTACAGTTGATTTATAATATTAGTTTCAAGCGTACAGCAAAGTTTTCCAACTCTCTCTCTCTCTATATATATATGTATGAACGTATGTATGCATGCATGCTCAGTTGCTTCAGTCATGCCTGACCTTCTGTGACCCCAAGGACTGTAGCTCTCCAGGCTCTTCTGTTCATAGGGTTCTCCAGGTAAAAATACTGGAGTGGGTTGCCATTTCCTTCTCCAGGGGATCTTCCCAACCCAGGGATCGAACCCGGGTCTCCTGCATTGCAGGCGGATTCTTTTTTAAAAATTTCATCTATTTATTTTAATTGAAGAATAATTTCTTGACAATATTGTGGTGGTTTTTGCCATACAGCGACATGACTCACACATGGGTGCACGTGTCCCCCCAACCTGAACCCCTCTCCCACCTCCCTCCGCACCCCATCCCTCTGGATTGTCCCAGAGCACCGGCTTTGAGGGCCCTGCTTCATGCATCGGACTTGCACTGGTCATCTATTTCACATATGGTAATACACACGTTTCAATGCTGTTCTCTCAAATCATCCCACCCTTGCCTTCTCCACAGAGTCCAAAAGTCTGTTCTTTACATCTTTGTCTCTTCTGCTGTCTTGCCTATAGGATCGATGTTACTGTCTTCCTAAATTCCATATATATGCGTTAATATACTGTATTGGTGTTTCTTTGTCTGACTTACTTCACTCAGTATAATAGGCTCCAGTTTCATCCAGCTCATTAGAACTGACTCAAACATGTTCTTTTTTATAGCTGAGTGATATTCCATTGTATATATGTCCCACCACATCCTTATCCATCTGTCTGCCGATGGACACCTAGGTTGCTTCCATGTCCTGGCTATTGTAAACAGTGTGCAGGTGGACTCTTTCTCGCTGAGCAACTGGGGAAGCCCAGCATGTATATAAACATATATTTAAATTATTTTCCATTATACCCCACTCCAGTACTCTTGCCTGGAAAATCCCATGGATGGAGGAGCCTGGCGGGCTGCAGTCCACGGGGTCGCGAAGGGTCGGACACGACTGAGCGACTTCACTTTGACTTTTCACTTTCATGCACTGGAGAAGGAAATGGCAACCCACTCCAGTATCCTTGCCTGGAGAATCCCAGGGAAGGGGGAGCCTGGTGGGCTGCCGTCTCTGGGGTCGCACAGAGTTGGACACGACTGAAGCGGCTTAGCAGCAGCATAGGTTATTACAAGATACTGAATATGGTTTCCTGTGGTATACAGTAGGTCCACATCTATTTTACATACAGTAGTTTGCATCTGTTAACCTCATACTCCTGATTCATCCCTTCCTCCTCACTTTTCCCCTTTGGTAACTAAAAGCTTGTTTCCTGGTGGAGTGCCTTTCTTTAATATCGCTCTGCCATCACAGTACTTCCTCATGGTCTCTCCCCTTCCACTTGTCTGGAATGCTGCAGTGGGCCACCTATGGGGCTGTTTTTCCTGATTATACCACATCCCTTTCTCCCAGTTTTATGACAGCTAACTATCACAAGTTCAAAATCCTAACTCTGGGCTTCAGAGGCAATCGTGACCACGCAAGCCTCATTATCTCATTACCGAGCATTTAACTGACAACTCACCTGGGGACAAGTGAACTCACTTGGGGACATTTCTGGCACTTTCTTAAGCAGAGAGCAGGGAGTTTTCTCAGTGTGTC
The DNA here is from genome assembly GCF_042477335.2 of Ovis canadensis. Taxonomy (NCBI): domain Eukaryota; kingdom Metazoa; phylum Chordata; class Mammalia; order Artiodactyla; family Bovidae; genus Ovis; species Ovis canadensis. Next base: position 24,361,954 of record NC_091248.1, read on the forward strand.
CCCTAACCTTTAACCCTGAACCGGTGTCCAGTTAATACATACTTTATTTTACATATCCTATGGTACACACATGAAAGTTCCCTAACTCCTGGTTCAATGAATGACACCAAAAGGTATTTTTCAACAGCCATGTGTTCTTAAAAATACGTGCTGCCTATTGTCAGAGATATTTAAAAAATATTACATATCAATTATAAGGCCTTAAACTGGACCTCTTAAATATTTTTACACACAATACATTAACTTGCTATATAAGCTGCAAAGTCACTGCAGTTTAGTGGCTAGAAGACACCTTAAAATTCCTCAACCATACTTTCCATTCAGGCCATTGTTCTTGAAAATCATTCTTTTCTTTTTATTTTTAGCCACACCACAGCTTGCGGGATCTTAGTTCCCGGACCAGGGATCAAACTGGTGGCCCCTTCTGTGGACATGTGGAGCCCTAACCACAGGTGCTAGGGAATTCTCAACAATGGTTATTTTCCAATGCAGTGGAAGATAATTTATTTGTGGCGTCACGAGTTAGATAGTGTTTGCTTCCCCGCAACCCCCAATTCATGGTGAAGCCCAACCCTAGTGCCTCAGAATGAGACTGTATTTAGATATAGCCTTTAAAATGTCACTCAGTTGTGTCTGACTCTTTGTGACCCCATGGACAGTAGCCCGCCAGGCTCCTCTGTCCATGGAGTTTTCCAGGTAAGAACACTGCAGTGGGTTGCCATTCCTTCTTCAGGGGATCTTCCTAACCCAGGGATTGAACCCGGGTCTCCTGCATTGCAGGCGGATTCTTCACCATTTGAGCCGCCAGGGAAGTCTAATTTAAAGTGACGCTGCTACTGCTGCTAAGTCGCTTCAGTCGTGTCCGACTCTGTGCGACCCCAAAGACAGCAGCCCACCAGGCTTCCCAGTCCCTGGGATTCTCCAGGCAAGAACACTGGAGTGGGTTGCCATTTCCTTCTCCAGTGCATGAAAGTGAAAAGTGAAAGTGACAAATGAGGTCACAAGGATGGGCTCCAATCCGGCCTGAGTGGAGTCCTTCTGAGATGAGGAATCCAGAGGCACGTGTGCCCACAGAGAAGTGGTAACATGAGCACACAGCAGAAGGCGAGCCAAGGAGAGCACTCTCAGAGAAACCCAACCATCTGACACCTTGATCCTGGGCTTTCAGCCTCCAGAACTGTCAGAAAACAGACTTCTCTCGTTGAAGCCACTCAAGTCTCCTGTATTTTGTTGCAGCAACCCTAGCAAACTAACACAGACATCACTCATGCAGCCAAATAAGTGAAGAATTTTGGTGACTGAGACGCCGTGCTCCCAGGGCAGTGGGCTTGGGCTCGATCCCTAGTCAGGGAATTAGATCCCCCCACATGCTGCAACGAAGACTTTGCTTCCCGCCACTGAAGATCCCACATACTGCAACTAAGACCTGGCACTGCCAAATAAATAAACATTAAAGAAGTTATGGGGTTGGGTTCTAAAAGACATCCAGAGAGGTCTTAAAAGATAGCAAGGTGAGAAGCAGAAGTTTCTGAAAAGCTCAATAATGGGCTCTTAACAGCTATGATTCATACAGCACTGGTGTTGTACCTGCCACACTGCCATGAGCTGCCCTAACATCATCTCCTTCAATTCTCACAAAAACGTCAGGAGCAAGACAGCATTACTATCATCCCTATTTTCTGATGGGGAAACTGAGGACTGGAGAAGTTTCATGACGTCTAAGCACTCATAGCAAATTGCAGACTTAAAATTTAAACCAGGTCTGCTCTGCCCCAAAGCCCGGATGCTTCATTACTATGCTGTAATACTTTGATTTTGGTTACTAATGTTCTCTGCAATCACAGACAGTCACTTTAGCTGAGCCTTTGGGGTGACGCAGCACAGGGGCCCTTGACGAGCACTTTGTAGAGAACCTGATGTCTTGTAAGTGGGTGCCTATGGGTTTTTATAAAGAATTGTTTGTTTGTTAACGGCCGTGCTGGGTCTTCGTTGAGGCACGCTGGCTTTCTCTACTTGCAGTGTGAGGGCTTCTGACTGTGCGGGCTTCTCTTGTTGCGGAGCTCAGACTCTAGGGCACGCGGACTCACGCTGTACTTGTGGCGTGCGGGTTTAGCTGCCCCTTGGCATGTGGAATCTTCCTGAACCAGGGATCAAACCCATGTCCTCTGCACTGGTAGGTGGATTCTTAACCACCAGACTACCAGGGAAGTCTGTCTATGGGATTCTTACATTGCTTTGCAAGCGTCCAACTATCTTTAAATTCTTGCTCTACCTGAACAAGGAACAAAGCAATTCACCAGATCAAGGCTTTCTATCCTCTTCATAAAAACCTACTGACTGATGGCCCTTCTAGATCTTTAAATTCTTCCTACAGCCCAATCCTTTATAGCTGTTCAGCTCACACATCTTCGTGGATACATCACCTTTTAACTCTTTGGGATGCACAGAACTCAAGTTGCACAGAATCAACAGTTCTCTTTCTTTTCACACTCACCTATTTCCTTAAGATTTAAAGTATAAATATATAAAGCTAAGTATAGCCGGCATTAGGTTTGGGAACAGGAACAAAAGTCCCCTCCTTGTTAAGCAAGTATCTGAGATGGCTGGAGAGGTGAGGGTGCCAGGCCAGCAAGCACAGAGGCTCCGGGAGCATCAGTCTAATCTGCTGAGCTGGTTAAGTTGCTATGTCAACATGCCAAGCCCCTCACCCTTCATGAGAACAACTGGTATACACAAGCATGAGTGAAATGACTTGTGAGGATTATGGAGCAGTTTAAAATAAGTGTGTTGGCATAGCTGTTGGGAAACAAACAAAGCAGATTAACTTGAATGGATGTTTTCCAGGCAAAGGCGTAAGAACGTCTCTCTCTTAGGGGTGGGTTCCGAGACCTCAGCCTGAAGCTCGGCTGTAACGGCAGTGCTCTTGTCCTTACTGTTTTGGTTTTCAGCTCTCCTCTTGTTTTTGTCCCTTGGCAATATTCTAACTTTTTTTTTTTTTTTTTTTTGCTGCTTCCACTATGTATTTGAGCTTGCTCTATCTTCTCTTACATTTGCTACGTGTTTTAACAGAGGACTTTCAAGTCAGGCCATCTACCGTACTGTAAGAACTTGCAGTCTTATCTCTATTGGTTGGACTTGGCCCATGAAGTGAAAAGTGCCCTGCATTCTCGCGTTAGGACTGCCTCGTCACTTTGGCTTCCTTTAATGAGGGCAGCAAGCAGGAGGGCTGGATCATAACCAATCTTCCGTGAGTATTCAGCAAAACATGCCAGGGCATACTAGAAACTCAGGGGCTACAAAACGGCATAGAACTCAAATTGCCTTTGCCACCTTAGGAAGTCTTGGTGTGTGATTCTTAGGTCTATTAATTTGTCTTTGCAGCAGATATGGGTTGGCTTGAGTTATATGGAGCGACTGACCCTGACTGCTGGCAATTTAGCTTCTATAAATTGGATCTCTGGATCTTTAGATGCAAAGAAATAGTCAAAAGACAAGAGAAGGGGCATTAGGCCTAACTGGAACTGGTACTCTCAGCTGACCAAGAGGGTGGTCATGTGATCAAATTCTTAAGATCACCTATTCGGTTTTTGGCTGAAAATTTGGAATAGTCTGTATGATCTGGTTTTATGATAAACGATGCTATGTACATCAGGATTATGGAGAAGGACAGTGGGTTTAGAGGAGAGATGAAACTTTTCATCATGATGAACTCCTGGCTGTGCTATGGTGGCATATGGAGATGTGAGAAGATCTCCCTAAGGACTTTCCCTGGAGGCTCAGATGGTAAAGAATCCGCCTGCAATGCAGGAGACCCAGGTTCAGTCCCTGGGTCGAGAAGATCCCCTGGAGAAGGGAATGGCAACCCACTCATGTATTCCTGCTTGGATAAGCCCATGGACAGAGAAGCCTGGTGGGCTTCAGTCCATGGGTTCTCAAGGAGTCAGACGTGACTGAGCGACTAACAAGGACCTTATTCTATCTTTAAATAAGGCTCTTTGGTAAGAGGTCTCAGCTGCATCCGGTATGCACGCACCACGAACTGAAGAAACATACGGGACTGATATTTTCATCGAGATTATTTTGAATATTTCTTCCTCCTTCAGATTAGCTGAGATAAATAGGCTTCGATTCATATAATTTATGGCATATTTTAGGTGGACAAATATGAACATAATCTTTGATCACAATCTTTGGTTTAGTGATCACTGCCTTGAACAACTGCTAACACACACACATGTATGAGTCGGACTTGGTTGGTTCTTTATTACCATAAACTAGAGTTAAGCGGGAAGGAAGTAAAGGGTTGAAGGAGCAAGACAGGGGAGAATAAAAGACACAGAAAGACCGGAAGACTGAGACCAAGATAGAGGTGGGCAGATAGAGACAATCTGAGGAGGGCCACAGGAATTTTAAACGCTGTTTCCTCCCACTGCCTAAGAATCTACCTCTCGTGGAAATCCTAGGGGGCACTTATGGAGGCTCCCCTTGAAGAATGAAAATGGAAGAGGAATGCTCTCTTATATTCATGAGACAGAGCCTCATCAAAGATAAAATCATACAGGGACTTCCCTGGTGGTCCAGTGGCTAGGACTCTACTCTCCCAATCGGGGGACTGGGTTTGATCCCTGCTTAGGGAACTAGATCCCACATGCCACAACTAAGAGTTCAACTGTTACAACTTAAGACCCCAGCACAGCTAAATTAATAAATTAGACAAATAGTTTTTTTAAAAGATAGTCATACATCAAAAAAAAAAAATCACTGTGGGAGCGGGGAGAGACCCACAAAGCGATCCTATTTTGCCTGGTTTTGGACATAAGACTCCCAGGTGACATATGAATTCGTTTGGACTAATTACTTAAAAACATAGTTATCAACAGAGACATTCTGTTGAAGGTAGGAAATATGAAGCCTGTCTTTATATTTTTAAAAAGAATGCCTATATACATATTTTGGAGTGGGAGATTAAATAATGAAATAGAAAGATTACTATTACCAAAAACATCCAAAAGTAAAGAGTGCAATTGCTTTACTGGATTAACATGTTAAAAAATCCTTTTAGTATACAGAGCATTACGTAAGGTAATTTTTATGCTTTTTACTATATAAAACCCTACAGTTCCTTTTTATGGCTGAGTAATGGTCCACTGCATATATGCACCACGTCTTCTTTATCCATTTCTATGCTGATGGACATTTAGGCTGCATCTGTGTCTTGGCTAATGTACAGAGTGCTCCTGTGAACACTGGGGTACATGTATGTTTCTGAATTAGGGTTTGCTCTGGGTATCTGACAGGTAGTGGGGTTGTTGCTAGCCATAATGCTTTTCAGGAGTTTAACCAAGTGGTTGGGGAGCAGTGCACAAATGTTATTTAAGGACCTTTGTTCAATCTAAGTCGCATGAATCCATTTCCAATTTTATGCCTACATCCCCTTTCTCTTCCTCTCGTTTACGAGCCTCCTTTTTCTCCAAAAGATTTTCTCCACAGTCTCTGGAACTTCCACGGTCTATTGCATAAACTCTCCTTCTGTTTCTCATGCCCCTGAGCCTCCTTCTATTTTGAATTCCCAGATAAACTTCCAGTAGGACTTTGCCATGCTACCCTTTGAAGCCAACTTATTTGACAAGATACGTAATATCTGGAGGAAAACATCTGAAACGGAACATGGCTATGTTTTTATATAAGAGGATTTTACATGATTTCCGAGTATTCGAATATCTTTCTTCATCATTATACTTGATAATAGTTGATGCTGGTAAAATAAATTCTATGAAAGGCATACATTTTTATTTATACATATAAACTTTTTTCTCTTTTTCCTAACCAAAGGGAGATTTCTACAAAATACACTGGCAAACTGCATTCATTTCAAACCATAGCAAAGTCATTTTCCCTTTCATATCACCGTTGTACCAAAATAAATGTAGACCTTGGGTTTTTTTTAAAAACCAAGGATTTCTCTAAGGCTTTCTTAAATTTGTGAGAGGTTAAGCCTTAACATGGGCTTCCAAGTGGTGCTAGTGGTAAAGAACCCGCCTGCCAGCGCAGGAGACCTAAGAGATGAGAGTTTGATCCCTGAGTCAGGAAGAGCCCCTTGAGGAGGGCATGGTAATCCACTCCAGGTTCTTGCCTGGAGAATCCCCATGGACAGAGGAACCTGGTGGGCTATAGCCCATGGGGTCGCAAAGCTGGCCACGACTGAGCGACTCAGCACGCACATATGCAAGCCTTAATACTCCCCCCAACCCCATACCATGTTGGTTTCTCAGGATATATGCTGACTGGGGAAAGGGCATAGACTTTGTGATAGACTGTTTTGGGTGTGAACCCCTACTCAGCCACTTCTCCCTGTAAGACCTTAGGAAAGTCACTGAGCCTCTTTAAACCTCGATTGCTTCATCTGTAAAAACGTCCAGCTTATAGTAGACCCATAATAAGGAGCGGCTAAACACAGAGGCTTTCTCACCTTGTTCTGGCCACTATTACTCACAGATGATAAGGTAAAATATTCAGCATGATGTGTAAGAAAGGAAGAGGACGTCTGTCAGTGTGGTGGTTGCCCAAGTCAAACCTAACAGTCGTTCCTCTGGAGTCACTATATACTCTCTACATCTGTAATGGGGCTTCCTGGCACCAGAACCTGCCTCCCAGTGCAGGAGATGCAAGAGACACAGGCTGGATCTCTGGGTTGGGAAGGTCCCCTGCAGAAGGAAATGGCAACCCACCCCAGTATTCTTGCCTGGAGAATCCCATGGACAGAGGAGCCTGGCGGGCTACAGTCCCTGGGGTCGCAAAGAGCTGGACATGACTGAAGCGACTTAGCAGGCCCATCTGTTATAACGCTGAACACTCTTATCATCAAGAAAACAAAAAGTGAATGTCAAATTGTCCTAGTGAAGATTAACTCATTCTGAATTGGCAATATCCTTTCCTCTTCTGAATGTAAGTTTAGCAAGACACTTGCTCACCATTATCAGTGAAGTGAATTTTCTTGGGTCAAATTACAAAAGGGGACCAAGTTTCAGACTACCTGCCTTTTCAAACAAACAACTAAAAGAACATACAAATATTATTCATAATCTCAATGGATGGTACAAAATAATGTCTAGAAGTAGGATATGTTTTCTAGCAGACAAGACATATATGGTGATATGTCTGTTATAGGAAGGAAATGATTCATGCATAATGGAAGATCAAAGATTTCATTTAGTTACAATATTTTCATTGTACTAAAAAGACGAGAGTGTCATGGATCACCCTATACACCCTATAGAACACCTCTGTAACCTGCATTTGACCGCAGTTATGCTTTAACTGCTTTTCTTGACTAGTAGAGGAATTTTCCATGTTCACAAAATGACCTTTCGGAAAATATTACCCAGAAGAATGTCTGCTCTTTTATACTTGTAACTCATGTTCAGTTCGAAAGCTGTTATCAGTGAAGTTAAAAATGACACCTAGACATATACCCAAGGAGTACTGAAATGTCCTTACAAAAAACTCTAAGGACAGATGTCCTTACAAAAAACAGTACATGAATGTACAAAGCATATTCATATTCATAATAACCAAAAGGAAGAAAGTACCCAGATGCCCATCAACTGAGAAAGGGCTAAACAGAATGTGATACTGTCATACACTGGAGTATCATTCAGTCATAAAAAGGAATGAAATGGTGCTATAATGTGGCTGACCCGTGAAAACATTATGCCGAATAAACGAAGTGAGTTACAAAATACGACGTGTTGTATGATTCCATTTATATAGGAGAGACTCATCTAGAGAGTCAGAAAGTAGATCAGTGGTTGCCTAGGACAGGGCCTTGTGGGGAAATGAGAAGCGACTGCTAGTGAGTATGGGGTTTCTTTTTAGAGTGATGCAGATACTCCTAACACTCACTGCGGTGACCGTTGCATGGCTCTCTGGATACACTACACTGAAAACCACTGAGCTATAAAATTGTTATTGGTGAATTGCATGGTATATGAGTTATAGGTCAATAAAGCTGTTTTTAAAAAGTAGTTAAATTATATTTCCAAGCAAACATTACAGATGCAGGACAGAAAAAGAAAAACTGCTAAGAAAACTGCTTTAGGGTTAAATATATGAAAAGTACACGGTATTAAAGTACAGTGATAGACATTTCTTCTCCCATATATTCAATCACGTACTCATTTGGAGAGAAGTGCTTTGGAAGTTCTGAATAATCTACTAGTATCTGAATCTCCCCAAATACCTGATTTATCAGATTAGGGTTATATAATAAACCCCCCAAATGTCTATGGATTAAAAAGACACTCAGAAACCTATCTAGCTTTTTTGGATCAGCCATCTGCGGTGGAACCGCCGCCAAGATGCAGATTTTCACGAAGACCCTGACGGGGAAGACCATCACTCTTGAGGTCGAGCCCTCGGATACAACAGAAAATGTAAAGGCCAAGATCCAGGATAAGGAAGGAATTCCTCCTGACCAGCTGCTGGCAAGCAACTGGAAGACGGACGTACTTTGTCTGACTACAACATTCAAAAGGAGTCCACTCTTCGTCTAGTGTTGAGACTTTGTGGTGGTGCTATGAAAAGGAAGAAGTCTTACACCACTCCCAAGAAGAACAAGCCTAAGAGAAAGAAGCTTAAACTGGCTGTTCTGAAATACTATAAGGTGGATGAGAATGGCAAAATCAGTCGCCTTCGCCGGGAGTATCCCTCAGATGAATGTGGTGCTGGAGTTTTTATGGCCAGTCACTTACTACTAAGTCACTTCAGTCGTGTCCGACTCTGTGCGACCCCATAGATGGCAGCCCACCAGGCTCCCCCGTCCCTGGGATTCTCCAGGCAAGAACACTGGAGTGGGTTGCCATTTCCTTCTCCAACGCATGAAAGTGAAACGTGAAAGTGAAGTCGCTCAGTCGTGTCTGACCCTCAGCGACCCCATGGACTGGAGCCTTCCAGGCTCCTCTATCCATGGGATTTTCCAGGCAAAAGTACTGGAGTGGGGTGCCATTGCCTTCTCCGGGCCAGTCACTTGGACAGACATTATCGTGGCAAATGTTGTCTGACCTACTGTTTCAACAAATCAGAAGACAAGTAATTGTATATTGGTTAATAAACATATGAGCTAACATCTCAGTTCAGTTAGTCGCTCAGTCGTGTCCAACTCTTTGCGACCCCATGAATCGCAGCACGCCAGGCCTCCCTGTCCATCACCAACTCCTGGAGTTTACTCAGAGTCGCGTCCATTGAGTCAGTGATGCCATCCAGCCATCTCATCCTCAGTCGTCCCCTTCTCCTCCTGCCCTCAATTCCTCCCAGCATCAGAGTCTTCTCCAATGAGTCAACTCTTCACATGAGGCGGCCAAAGTACTGGAGTTTCAGCTTTAGCATCATTCCTTCCAAAGAAATCCCATGGTTGATCTCCTTCAGAATGGACGGGTTGGATCTCCTTGCAGTCCAAGGGACTCTCAAGAGTCTTCTCCAACACCACAGTTCAAAAGCATCAATTCTTTGGCACTCAGCCTTCTTCACAGTCCCAACTCTCACATCCATACATGACCACTGGAAAAACCATAGCCTTGACTAGACGGACCTTAGTCAGCAAAGTAACGTCTCTGCTTTTGAATATGCTATAAGAAAACTATCTAATGCTTTCCTGTGGATGGTGATATTACGGGTGGTTTCTCCCCCTGCATTTGTCTATTATTTTGTACTAAGCATTTATGAGCAGTCCACCAGGCTCCTTTGTCCATGGGATTTTTCAGGCAAGAGTACTGGAGTGGGCTGCCATTTCCTTCTCCAGGGGATCTTCCCGAACCAGGGATTGTACCCATGTCTCCTGCTTGGTAGGTGGATTCTTTACCACTGAGCCACGTGGTAAGCCTTATTTCATGAGCATCAGCTACTTAAACATTTTTTACATATATTTTTATTTGTCTGTGCTGGGTCTTATTTTGGCCTGTGGGAGTTAGTCCTCTGACCAGACATTGAACCTGCTGCTGCTGCTAAGTCGCTTCAGTCGTGTCCGACTCTGTGCGACCCCATAGACGGCAGCCCACGAGGCTCCCCCGTCCCTGGGATTCTCCAGGCAAGAACACTGGAGTGGGTTGCCATTTCCTTCTCCAATGCATGAAAGTGAAAAGTGAAAGTGAAGTCCCTCAGTCGTGTCCAAGTCTTAGCGACCCCATGGACCTACCAGGCTCCTCCGTCCATGGGATTTTCCAGGCAAGAGTACTGGAGTGGGGTGCCATCGCCTTCTCTGCATCGAACCTGAGGCACCCTATATTGGAATGTTGAGTCTTAGCCACTGGACCACCAGTGAAGTCCTGAGCATCAGTTATTTTTCAAAATCCAAAGGAAAAGTCCCCAGCAGGGCTCGCCATATACTTGCCATATATTGCACATACTTGATCTGTTCATCTCACTTCTTCACTCCCCACTCCTGGGCTAACCACTTCTACCTCGTTTACTTGTTGATCTCTACAGCCAAACCAGAAGCTCCCCGAGGACAGGATCAACCTCTACTTGCTTCTATATCTAGGGCACATAACTTTCTGTCCATAGTTGGCGCTCATTGCATACAGGAGATCCAGCCAGTCCATTCTGAAGGTCAGCCCTGGGATTTCTTTGGAGGGAATGATGTGTTAGTTGCTCAGTCGTGTCTGACTCTTTGCGATCCCACAGATTATAGCCTGCCAGGCTTCTCTGCCCATGGAATTCTCCAGGCAAGAATACTGGAGTAGGTTGCCATTCCCTTTTTCAGAGGAACTTCCCAATCCAGGGATCGAACCCTGGTCTCCTGCATTGCAGGCAGATTCTTTACCATTTGAGCTACAGTACTTTGGCCACCTCATGCAAAGAGGTGACTCATTGGAAAAGACTCTGATGCTGGGAGGGATTGGGGGCAGGAGGAGAAGGGGACGACCGAGGATGAGATGGCTGGATGGCATCACTGACTCGATGGACGTGAGTCTGAGTGAACTCCGGGAGTTGGTGACGGACAGGGAGGCCTGGTGTGCTGCGATTCATGGGGTTGCAGAGTCAGACACGACTGAGCGACTGGACTGAACTGAACTGAACATACATACAGAATGGTTACTGTTCCTTCTATCAAGAAGGCTTTCCTCTCTAGTCTTTCCATAAGGCTCAGTCTCGCACGTTTCCAAATTCACTTCCTTGGTTCACCTCTGGGTAACTCATGTGTGAGCATGTGTGTTTGCACAGATACGTATGTGTGAATAGATGTATACACAGTCAGAGCTGAAACCGGATTTGATTTCTACTGCTGTATCCATTTATGCTTTACCTGCTCTATGGTGCTAGGCAATACCTGCAAACAGTGGGTATTTAAAAACCACGCGGCCTGCCAAAACCAGCAGAGAAGCGGCAAGAGGCGTGTGGGGGTAGAACTTTTGCCCCAGCAGGCTTACTTCATCAAGGCATGCAGGACAGGGATGGGCTCCTTGGAAGACAAAGAAAGAGGAAAGTGCAGAAAGGGAAGCAAAGGCGAAACAGAGAGTGAGGGATTAAGGAGGGTGTGGAGGGGGAAGAGGAGCTTGAAGAAAGCCAGCCCAGAGAGGAAGAAGGGCTGGAGGGAAAAAAAATATGAAAAGTCCAAGTAATAAAAAAGGAAGGACTGGGGGCAAAAAGAACCTGAGATGAAGCTGTGTCGGTAAGGGAGGTGCCCCTGAGAGCAAAAACCAGATGAACATGAGTTAGAGGGTGCTGCCATTTCTGTGCACAGCAGGGGACACTCAGTCTGGTCATTTCCTTAAAAGTAAATAGCTGAATTCATTTTCACTAGTTACCAGCTGTGAATAATTTATTTCTCCACAGAGGGCTCACATTTAGTGGACTGTGAGTAACTTCCTTGAGAGAAAAAGAGAGGGGGCAGGAAAACGCCAATGGTTTTCGATTCAAAATGGCCAATTAAACTAGAGCTCACCCAAACACTTGAGATTTCTGAAACATTACAAAACTTACGAATTAATATTTTTACTGACTTAGTCAATTTTATACATGACTAAGAAAGCCTAAGCAGTCATTAAGATGTAAAAAAGTCACTTCTAACCATCTGAACAAATGTTGAGTATCTACCATTTGCCAGAAACTATTATTTCTCGTATACACTTATCGAAAGAATTGCCTTTCTCGTCTCCTAGTCTTAAGGTACTTGGGCTGACATAACAAAATTGTAGCCTGGGTGGCTTAAATGACTGAAGTTGATAACCTGCAGCTCTGGAGACTAAGAAGGCCTAGAAGAAAGTGCCAACATGATCGATTTCTGATGAGGACCCTCTTCCTGGTTTGCAGACCACTTTCTCATTGCTTTACTCATAGGATGGAGAGAGAGAGCAAGTTCTCCGGTGTCTCTATTTAGAAGGGCACTAACCTCACGGGTGCTTCACCCTCATGACCTCATCTAACTCTAATTTCTTAAAGGCCCCATCTCCAAATTACATCAAAAAAGGGGTTGGAGCTTCAACATCTGAATTTTGAAAGGGACACAAACATTCAGTCCATAAGACTTCCTTCCTCAAGTTATTAAATACAATACCTCTCCTACCTTTAAAATTAGAAGGCTGGGTTGGCACATTTTGGTCCAATAGGAACAACAAACAAAATCTGTCTCATTCTGTGTCTGGGATTCAAGTATTTATTTCATGTAATTTCCAATAATTTTTCTTGCCAAATAACATGTTTGTTACTCTCCCAGTGCCTCCCTTATCTCTTGCTGTCTAATCACTCTGCTCATCAGGGGAGGTTTTTTTTTTTTTTTTTTTTTTAAAGCAACACTAATTTATTACTTATTTATTTTTAGTGGCACTGGGTCTTTGATGCTGCGCACGGGCTTTCTCTAGTTGCGGAGCGCAGGTGCTACTCTGAGTTGCGGTGCGTGGGTTTCTCATTGGGGTGGCCGCGCTTGTTGCACAGCGTGGGCTCTAAAGCATGTGGGCTTCAGCAGAGGCAGTACATGAGCTTAGTTGCCTTGTGGCATGTGCACTTCCCAGACCAGGGATTGAACCCAAGTCTCCTGCATTGGCAGGTGGATTCTTAACCACTGGACCACCAGAGAAGTCCATCAGGGGAGTTCTTAAGGCAGGAAAGAAATGATCAGGTAACTGAGCATTTCTAAAGGCTAGGTGACTCCCTGCTAAGTCACTTCAGTGGTGTCCAACCCTGTGTGACCCCATAGATGGCAGCCCACAAGGCTCCCCCGTCCCTGGGATTCTCCAGGCAAGAACACCGGAGTGGGTTGTCATTTCCTTTTCCAATGCAGGAAAGTGAAAAGTGAGAGGGAAGTCGCTGAGTCGTGTCTGACCCTCAGCGACCCCATGGACTGCAGCCTTCCAGGCTACTCCGTCCATGAGATTTTCCAGGCAAGAGTACTGGAGTGGGTTGCCATTGCCTTCGTGTAGTAATGTAGGTTACTCCCTACATTACTGCATTTTCATCCTCAGTCTAACCTAAAGTCAGATAACTAGCAAGTACTAGTACAACTTTGCATTTGAAACAAAGCTTGAGAACCAACCAGGAAAAGAGGTCTGAGTCAAAGCTGAGATGTGCTAACTTGCAAGGGTTAAGTGTTTGTATTAGTATTATTAACTACTAGGAACCTGGAGGCAAGTCCAGGATCTGGGACTTCCCATGGAATCACCTCTCTCACCATCAACGATAAGCTTCTTTTACAGTCAGACATCTCAGGTTCAATGGCCTGGGGAAGGCGGTCTTCTGTCTCTTCATATAACTACAGAGCCTGTATAACTCTCTTCCTCCCTTATGGAAATTTGAGCTGTAATAGGCACTGTATTTTAAGTTGGGCTTGGTATTGAAAAACTTTAATGACGACATGCTGGAAGATCATTCGGGGCAAGGGTGATTGGTCGCGTGTAGAGACACAGAAAGGCTTATCAGAGATTACCAGGAACACTTGGTAAAAGCAGTGCCAGAGACTGACTGGTGATGGTTTAGTTGCTAAGTCACGTTTGACTCTTGCGACCCCATAGACTGTAGTCTACCAGGCTTTAATTACTAACTGGGCTCAGTCAGTTCAGTCACTCAGTCGTGTCCAACTCTTTGTGACCCCATGAATTGCAGCATGCCAGGTCTCCCTGTCCATCACCAACTCCAGGAGTTTACCCAAACTCATATCCATCGAGTCGGTGATGCCATCCAACCATCTCATCCTTTGTTGTCCCCTTCTCTTCCTGCCCCCAATCCCTCCTAGCATCAGGGTCTTTTCCAACGAGTCAACTCTTCGCATGAGGTGGCCAAAGTACTGGAGTTTCAGCTTCAGTCCTTCCAATGAACACCCAGGACTGACCTCCTTTAGGATGGACTGGTTGGATCTCCTTGCAGTCCAAGGGACTCTCAAGAGTCTTATCCAACACCACAGTTCAAAAACATCAATTCTTTGGCACTCAGCTTTCTTCACAGTCCAACTCTCACATCCATACATGACCATTGGAAAAACCATAGTCTTGACTAGACAGACCTTTGTTGGCAAAGTTAATGTCTCTGCTTTTGAATATGCTATCTAGGTTGGTCGTAACTTTCCTTCCAAGGAGTAAGCGTTTTTTAATTTCATGGCTACAAGCACCATCTGCAGTGATTTTGGAGCCCTTCAAAATAAAGTCTGATACTGTTTCCACTGTTTCCCCATCTATTTCCCATGAAGTGATGGGACCAGATGCCAGGGCTTATCAATTACCTTCACTCTGCAGAAATGTGAACTAGAACCATCACATACCCAAACTAGAACCTCATCATATCACATAATAAAATCATTTTGTCCCACAATTCCTAGCCTTTTTTTATACTGTGCCTTCTGGGAGAGAAAGAAAACCTATATGAGGGAGCTGGCTGGGTAGCAATCTTGGCACCTCTGTTCCTCAATACTGGCCATGTGGTGGGGTACCCACGAACAGGGTGACCAAGTGACCCAGTATGCCGCCAGTTCTAGCACCATCCAGGGAAACCTTCTAGCATGGTATCCAGGGAAACCTCTTTGTCCCAGGCAAACCAGGGTGGCTGGTGACCCTACCCAGGAGACCCAGTACAAGAAGTTATAGTAAAAGAAAAAAAACAAAAGACTAATTTTAAAAAAAGTATCTTTGTTATTTCAGAGGTCTTTTGTAAACAATCAAATGAGATCTCTCAAAACAGTAAGAATGAAGGTGGTCCAAAGAGACAAGTTCATCCTTGTTTTTCCTAGTAACTCACTGTTTCTAGACAATAAGGGACTAGACACTCAGCAGCTCCTTCCTCACACCAAAATTCAATTTGCTATTACTCCATTTTAGCAAAAGACCTTATAAAACTGTACACCTCTTGCCCAGGGAAAGGGCGCTGCCTATGGTTTAATCTGCCTGGCCGACTTCACTGGCTGAGGGAAGTGCGTATCTCAGCGTTAGTCTCTCAGTCACGCAGCCCTCCAGGCTCCTTGTCCATGGGATTCTCCAGGCAAGAATACTGAGTGGGCTGCCGTTCCTTCTCCAGGGGATCTTCCCAACCCAGGGATCGAAGTGGGGTCTCCTGCATTGCAGGCCGATTCTTCACCTCCTGAGCCACCAGGGAAGCCAGCAGAATCTAAAGAGGAGACCATCAGTAGAGACTGGGATGGGGCTACTACACATCCAGGGGACGAAGAGACTGCGTCTTGTCCAGCGTCACTGCTGACAGTAACAGGCCGTGAGCCAGGCTGAGGAGGGCTCCGAAATGCTACCTAGGAGCAGCGGGCTTTCTCGCTGTCTCGGCAGTAGGGAATCTGCCTTCCATCCAGGAGATGCGGGTTTCATCCCCTGGAGAAGGAAATGGCAACCCACTCCAGTATTCCTGCCTGGAGAATCCCATGGACAGAGGAGCCTGGAGGGCTACAGGGCATGGGGTCGCAAAGAGTCAGACACAACTGGCCGACTAACACTTAGACTAACACTTAGTGACTAAACAGCAGCGGCCTAGGTGCAGTAGGAGAGGTGCTGTGATTAATCAGCAGCATATTCCATGGGAAACAAACCAGCTTGTGAGCCAAGGTGGCCCAGGTGAGTCAAGTCTTCTCTGTCTGATAGGCAGACAAAGCAATACACAATGAGCTTAAGGCAGAAAATGCTAAAGTAAGCCCACTGAATACTGACATAGTCCCATAGCAAATATTACTTAAAGTTATGGTAAGAAAAATGTAGCTTTGAAAACCACTCTTCCTTTTAGTCTTTGAATCCACTGGTCTTGCCTTTGACACAACAATTTCTGCCAAAGAGAGTTTTATGGGCTCTCATGTGGGTGTGTCTCCGAGCAGATAATTATGATTACCTCTATGCTCATATGCACATGCTCTCTCTTGCAAACACTCTAATACTGACATCAGCCAGCTGTCAGCAAAATGATGCATAATCCAAGGCTGCAAGTTTTAATGTTGATTTTGGGGTAACATAATCACTAGAAATTTTCTGCAAGAGATGTGTGTCTATTGGTTGAAGTGGCTTATTAAAAAAAAGTTTTTCTCAAAAGGGAACCAAAAGTATCACTCATACAGTATTACAAATGATCCAAAAATATCCTCAAATTGGATTCAATCATTAGTTAAAAATACTCTCCAAATGGTGGAAAACCGATTTTCTCATTTTTTCCTTAAAAAAAAAAAAAAATCTGCTTAGCATACAAATATGGGCACTGGCCACAGAATGTCAGTGAGGTTTATCTATATGTCTCTAGAACTGAGAGATTAATGTGATCAATCCACAAAAGTTAGCATTTCTTTTCTCAGGATAAATTTCTGCTGACCTCAGAGCCAGCTGAATTTTTTAAAAAGGCTTACTTTTTGTGTTTATATTTTTAATGATGGGCAGCTACTTTAAAAATAAATTTTTTTCTGATTATGAAATATACATGTATTAATAAAAACTGGAAAATACAGCAAGCTAATTAGAAGAAATCAAGCTATCGTTTCTTTTCTCTTCTTATATGGAAGAAGTTAAGGTGGGATCTCTAAAGGTCTCTTTCAAACAAACTTAGATGGTATCATACTCCAGACCAGGATCGGAATCCTGGCTGTACAGTCCTTGGTTTGAACAAGAATAAAAAGACAAGACAGTGGTTGGCCGTCAAAACAAAGCTGAGTCTGAATATGACTCAGGCCTCTATGAAGAAAAGAATCAAGGACATATTAAAAAAATATTATTTGTACACACATTTCTACCTACCCTTTTAGAGTTGCTATTTTACGACAAGGAAGAGTTCAAATCCTTCCCCTTTATTCCTTTGTAAATGGTCAAGACAACTAGTATCCTGTATGAATATAATATTCCTATCCAGAACATTTTGGTTGGAATCCAATAATGTGTGATAATTTAACAATTTAGCACAGGAAGCAAAGCCCACAACATTCCTTAGAAATTTCACAGACTATCTAGACAGAACAGAAGCATCTGAACAGGATTTTTTTTTTCAGTAATATTTGAAGAATGCAATTTTTCCTGGTGGACACAGTGGGTTTGTGACGGATGCAAATTCAGATAGGAATAAAACACAATTAAATGATTCATACTCTTGTATTATGGTTCCACAGACTTTTATTTCTGCATGGGTCAGACAAAGGAAAGTTGGTGTTTGACAACTGTGGATGACTCATCAGAGGAAGTTCTTACCATATGGATGTGCTTGTTGAAATAAAGCTGGTTAACAAAGCTCGCCTTTTTTCTCCCTGTGGGCC
This sequence comes from Ovis canadensis, assembly GCF_042477335.2. NCBI lineage: Eukaryota > Metazoa > Chordata > Mammalia > Artiodactyla > Bovidae > Ovis > Ovis canadensis. The sequence goes on from NC_091248.1 coordinate 24,379,655, forward strand.
AGTGAGGGTTTCGTTTTAGGAAATGGAAGTGTCAGTGTGGACAAACTGTCCTGAAGTATTTATAGCATAATGTGTCGTTTCCTTCAACCGCCTTTGAACAAAGACTATGTGAATGGAAAATAAGATCTGAATTTCTTTCACTCATGTCATCTGAATGGTATTCTGTTTACAAAAGCTATGTTGCACTCTGACATGTATTAATATATACTGTGATAGGAAAGTGGCACGGTGACAGTGGAGTGTGCTATGGCGTCCCAGTTAATTTTTAGAGCCTTTTATTCATGAAGGATGTTATGCCTTTGTCATACTCATTGCAAACTTTTTCTCCAAGTTTACCATATGCTCTGAAACTTTGCAGCATCTTTATTTTTTTGATGAACAGAAGCTTTCAATTTTTATATAGTCAAATATATTAACATCTTCCTTTGTCTTTAATGCTTTGCAAGTCTAGCTCCATTTTATTTTTTTATTTTTTTTCCTAGCTCCATTTTAGAGCCATCCATATTATCTATAGCTTCTTTATACTTTTACAGTTTCATTTTTAATATACTTTTACAGTTTCATTTTTAATATATAAATCTTTAAGCCATCTGTTACTTGCTCTGTGGTACAGAACAGAGAGAATCTAATCAGATTACCATGTTCCCCCCGCAGTGAGTTGGTCAGTTACTGTCCCTCATTTGTTGAACCAGTTATTCTGTCTCCCAGGATTTGTGATTTATGACGAATTATAACACTTTCTGGATTGGAGTTCTTCTGGGGGGCTGTCTATTCTGTTCCATTAATGCCTGTCATTTCTTCTGCTGGAATCAAACTGTTTTCATTATTCTGGCTGCATTACGTATACATTTTACTGATTGGTAAAATTTTACTGTATTTAACTTTTGTTTTTTTGATAAACAATCCTTGGCTACTTTCATCAATGTAGCTCTTCCAAATATATTTTAGAAAATCCCACTGGAATTCTGACTGAAGCTGCATAAACCTACAAGTTAATTTGGACAGTTCTTGCATCCTTTTGAACATCCAACCTTCTCATTCAGGAAAATGTAGTATCTTTCCAATATTCAAATCTCTACATTGCGGTACACCTTTTGTATCTCTCGATCAAGTTCTACAGTTTTCTTGACCTGGGTCCCACATATTTATTTATATTAATTTACATTCTTGATTATTACTGGGCGTGAGATAGAGCTACTTCTAGCTGGAGAAAACTGTTGCTCTTTTATCTGAGGTCATGATCCTGACTGTTCTCTTGAGTCAGGGGTTACCTTCGATTTCAAAAGCGGAAGCAGAAGAAAAAGAGGGTCATGTGGGGATGGTTTATATTCATAGCATGAAGACTGTGAACCTTCCAGAAAGGCTCTAAAGGTTAAAAAATATGTAACCAAAAGCATCAGGGGTTAGTGAAAAAGAGAAATAATGTGCTAATAAGCTCGGAGTGATGACTCACTGCATTGGATCATCTCTGGGAAACCACCTACTAAGTAGAATTTAGCAGTTAAGGAGTTATTTTTGGTGCACCATTATGGCTACTTCCTCTTGGGAAAAAAAAATGATTAAACCCCAGCCTTCTGAAAAAGATAACAGTGGTCCTCCTGGCAGACCAGCCTGTCAGGTAACGATACTGTTTCAGGAGCAGGACAGGGCTGTGTCCCCTGTAGCGTCTTCTTTAGAACAAGACAGAAGCACTGAGCCACGGGTAACGGAAAAGGAACACAAGCCCGGAGACGGAGACCCAGCTCCTAACGGGCTCTGTAACTGATTAACAAATCACCGAGAGTAGGCAGGTGGCCACTTAACCTCTGCTCATCTGCTCAAGAATCCACATCACAGCTCCTGTCCCACTCTATACCACAGATAGGCTGCAAAAATAACAAACTGGACGGGTCAGAACTGCTGGCAAGGAAGATTAGCTGCTTGGTAAAAACTACTATTAATCAAGCAGCAAATACATTGGGAATTTGGGACTAGCAGATGCAAACTATTACACACAGGATGGATAAACAACCAGATCCTATCGTACAGCACAGAGAACTACATTCAACATCCTGTAATAAACCATATGGAAAAGAAGACGAAAAAATACACATATTTAGAACTGAGTCACGCAGCTATACACCAGGAACTAACAACACCGTAACTCAACTCTACCTCAAAATAAAAACATAGCAAATATAATAAACACTCTTGTACTACAAAGTTACTTGTTTTTGCTTCATACTGTATTACTTTCTGTCCTAGCCTCTGCCCCGCCCCTTTCCCCGCTGGCAATTTCTTTGCCTGGTTTCATTCTGGCTAAATATGCAAAGAAAATCCAATGCTCTTGTTTTGGCCCCATCTTTGAATCTGAGGTACCTATGATATTCTGCTGTGCTACTTATGAATATCACTGGCTCAGAAAGCTTGAACGATGATATAGTTAGGACAATGACAAATAGGAGAGAAAATGTGTTTTCTTATTCAGCATCCACGGCAGTGGGACTAACTTGAGAGTATTCCTCTCTCTACTTCCATCAGCAAGGCTTGAATATGGTCTTTCCCTTATATTAATGAAGGAACTGAGGTCCTGCAAAATTCAATGACTTGCTCAACGTTTGATATTTTGTTTATTCACTTCTTCATTCCTTCCTTCAAAGGATACTTCAGAGAATGAGTGTCAGACAACCGTTCTGGATGCTAGCAATATAGTAGCAAATGAAAAACCCTCCCCTCCCTGAGTGCATTCATAAACTGTTAATAGAATGTGTATTCCCCTGATCAGTGGTGAGCTTGAACACTTTCATACTTATGCATATTCACCACTGGTAATAACTCTATGAATTTCTACTTCTCAGTTTCCAACAAAGCCAGATAATTTTGCCTAATGAAATGGGATAGGAATGATAGGTAAGACCAATTTTTCTAATCTTTACAAACAGCCCTGAAGCACAGACAATACTCTCCTCATTTCACAGATGAGGAAGCTGGGACTCAGAGGAGGGTTTTGTAACTGAAACACAGTCAGATATGTGGTACGTGCAAATGCTAGAATCAATACTGTTAATCATGATTTCTTATTGATGCTATTATATCATATATTTAAATGCAATCTACCATAGAACATGAAAGGGCTTCCCTGATGGGCTTGGACAGTAAAGAATCTGCCTGCAATGCAGGAGACCAGGGTGCAATTACTGGGTGGGGAAGGTCCCCTGGAGAAGGGAATGGTTACCCACTTCAGTATTCTTACCTGGAGAAATACAAGGACAGAGGTGCCTGGAGATCTACAGTCCATGGGGTTGCAAAGAGTTGGACACTACTGAGCAACTAACACAGTACATTAAAAATATGTTACAAATGAGTTATTTAGGGAAATCTTTGGCCCCAATGCACAGTACTTATTTATGAAACAAATGAACATATTCAGAATCTGATTGGATTACACATTCTCCAGAGACGTACGACTCAATCCGCCATGCACTTGACTTTACAATTATAAGAGAAGGACATAGGCATAAAATTGTGTCAGTCATACAAATGAAACAACTGGTAAAAAATGTGTACAGTAATAGTTAGTGTAAATTTATATATTGAAATTACATGTTAAAAAACTGGAAATACAGGTCAAACGTATACATAATATGAAATATATTCATATTATGAATATATTCATATATATAATGAAATATATATTCACATCTATATTCATATTATGAATATATTCATATATATACATAAAAGACTACAAAGAAGCCTATAATGAAAATCTTGAGATATATGTTATCTATCTATGGGTTGCAGGCAATTTTCACCCTCCCTTTTTTGCTTCTCTGCATTTTCCAAAATCAGACTTTCTAAAATTTTGCTAATGTATTACTTTCTAAGAAGAAAAATACAATAAAAGTTGTTTAAAAAAAGTCTAGTTATGTTTTGCTATCTGTAAATTGATGGTCTTAGGAAAAGATGAATATATAGATATTAAAAAAACTTTGGGAGGATTTTTTTTTTTAATGTACTTAAGACTATGCAGTCAAAGGGGCTATCAGGTTACATTAAGTGTTACACACTTCCCAACTAGATTCAAGATTTAAATTGTGGCCGAACATTTATTCAAAAACTGGTTCTCAGTTCAGAAAATAGTTTGGTCCAATTTTAGGCTTTAAGCAACTAAATGTCTACTTTCTGATTATAAAGTATAATTATGTATTGACCTTTGGGACTTCTTGATCATCACTGGTAGGCTTGGCACTGCAACTGAGGGATGCATTTTCCTGGAAAGTGAAATTTAGAATCTTTCAACCTACCAACAAGCTTCTGACGACATTTGGCAAATTAAAACTCTGAGAGGAACTTTAAGAAAATATAAAAGAAACCTTAGCCTTGAGAACATTATATTAGAGAAATTATGTAGATAAAAACCAGTGCCACCTAAAAGATGTTGAGTAGGTAACTTATCTTCACCACTGATGGCCAATAATAACAGATGCAACTTACCAAGCACATGTAGTAGGACAGGGGCCGCTTTACTCTATTCTACAGGTATTATCTCATTTAATTCTAAGAACATTCTGCTCAGTACATAATATTATCCTCGTTTTAAAAGGAGGAACTGAGGCTTACATCAAATATCAAGTCTAACATCTACTATTAATAGGTAATAAACAGCAGACAGCACACCCAGTGGTACAAATACAGGGTGATTACCATATTTTGAGAAAGTACTCAAAAAAGTGAGGCTCAAAATAAATTTTAAAACTTGAAAGTTTATACTGTGTTCATCTCAGCTAACTGATTAGAGCCATGTAAAGCTTATAACAGCTTCCCTAGTGGCTCAGCGGTAGACAATCTGCCTGCAATGCGGGAAATGCAGGAGACATGGGTTTGATCCCTGGGTCAGGAAGATCCCCTGGAGAAGGAAATGGCAACCCACTCCAGTATTCTTGCCTGGAAAATTCCATGGACAGAGGAGCCCTGCAGGCTACAGTCAATGGGGTCGCAAAGAGTCAGACATGATTGAACACGCACGTGCACACACACACACACATGGCTTTTAAAGCATTATAGATGGAAGTAGCTAATATAGTTAAAATATTCATATAGCCTGGTAGTACACACTGTGTGCCTTGCTCATTAAACGTACTTTCAAATTGTGTACCTTTAGCACAAAACTAATATGCACTTTAGATTCCTTTGGTTTTGCATGCTAAGAAGTTTTAAAGAATTTACATGTAAATTTTATAAGGTAGCTGAACTGCTATTCTTCTTCTTTTTTTTAATAAGAGAAGCACTTGATTTCTTTATTTGGGTTGTGCCAAGTTGTGCTGCACGGCATGTGGGATCTGCTTCCCGACCAGGGATGGAACCCGCGTCCTCTGCACTGAAGCACAGGGTCCTCAGCACTGCACCACCAGAAGTCCTGCCCTGCTTTATTAATTTACCAAGTTATACTGTACATTTAGTATATCTTTGGTGTTTTTATCTTATTGTATTGTTTTATTAGCATCAGCACTATTTTCAAAACAAACAATTTATGTTAAAAGATAAATGGGGTTCCTGAAAGCAGGAAGACCTTGGCACAAGGGACGTGTCTGCAGGGAGAGCCTGGCGTGGCTGGGGAGCGCGGCCTCACTGGCCCCACGGCCCCTGAGGGAACAACGTCCTACTGTCTGATGTTTAACTGATCCGCTCATCCGAGGATGAACTTTCCTGGTGCCTTTCCCCACTTGTTTGGGAGTTCTGCCAATGCCCAGATAGAAGGACGCTTCAGAGCCAATGTGGGGTTTGCCTCAGAGGCCTGCTGTGGAGGCACAGGCTCTGGCGGGCGGCAGGACAGCATGCCCTGTGTGGACCGCCCAGGCTGGGCATGCCCAGTTCCACCCTGCCACTGGCCAGCGGTCACCTCCCAGTGCAAAGCGAACTCTCAGCCTTAGGCTCGTTGGGCTCTTCCTTGAATGCTCTATGGAACATCACTTACTTAGTAAATTAAAAATATGATCCAACTATCCCACTTCTGGGTATTCATCTGAAGAAAATGAGAACACCAATTTGAAAAAAATATATGTATGCCTGTGTTCACTGTAGCATTATTTACAATCGGAAGGACTGATGCTGAAGCTCCAATACCCTGGCCACCAGATGGGACGAGCCAATGCACTGGAAAAGACTCTGATGCTGGGAAAGACTGAGGGCAGGAGGAGAAGGGGCCGACAGAGCATGAGATGGTTGGATGCCATCACCAACTCAACGGACACGGGTTTGAGCAAACTCCAGGAGATGGTGAAGGACAGAGAAGCCTGGCGGTGATGCAGTCCATGGGGTCACAAAGAATCGGACACAACTTAGCGACTGAATAAGACGACGACACTGAGGCAAACCTAAGTGCCCGTTGATAGAAAAATGGATAAAGAAGCTGTCCACAACAACCACAGTGACACTATAAAAAAAGAAGTTGTCGACATACACAGTATAGCTACAGCACAGACAGACACACACACACACACACACGAACACACACACACGAACACACAGTGCAGTATCAGCCATAAAAAAGGATGAAATCTTGCCATCTGCTACAACATAAATGGACCCAGAGGGTATTATACCAAGTGAAATAAGTCAGAAAGAGTGAGACAAATAATGTATGATTTCCCTTATATGCGGAGCAAATGAACTCATAGATACAGAGAATAAACAGGTAGTTGCCAGAGGAATAGGGGTTGGGGGAGCAGAGGAATAGGTACAGAGAGAAATGAAAGAAATGAAAAGGTACAAACCTTCAGTCATTGAGTCTTGGGTATGAAATGTAAAGTGTGGGGAACACAGTCAACAATTACAGAATATCTTTGTATGGTGACAGATGGCACCTAGACTTATCACGGTGACCAGTTTGAAACGTAGAGACAGACAAGTCATGGTGCTGTGTACTAACATGGTACTAACATGGTGTTGCAGGTCAACTATACTCAAAAATAAACAAATTCATAGAAAAAGAGATCAGATTTGTGCTTACCAGAGGCAGCGGTGGGACTGAGGTGGAGTGGGAAGGAGACTAAAGGTGGTCAAAGGTACAAACTTCCACTTATAAGATACGTAAGTCCTAGGTATGTAATGTACAACATGATAAATATAAGTATCATTACTGTACATTATATATAAGGGCTTCCCAGGTGGTGCTAGTGGTAAAGAACCCGCCTGCCAATGCAGGAGATGTAAGAGACGTGGGTTCAATCCCTGGGTCAGGAAGATCCCCTGGAGGAGGGCAAAGCAACCCACTCCAGTATTCTTGCCTGGAGAATCCCATGGACAGAGGAGCCTGGCAGGCTACAGTCCCTGGGGTCGCAAAGAGTCGGACACAACTGAAGCAACTTAGCATCACCTTTCATTAAATCTAAGGTGCTACCAACTGATTCCAATGTACATCCTGATTCTAAAAATAATAAAAAATGGAAAAAAGGTATAATATGTGAAACATGGTAGCTGCTGCTGCTGCTAAGTCGCTTCAGTCGTGTCCAACCCTGTGTGACCCCATAGACGGCAGCCCACCAGGCTCCCCCATCCTTGGGATTCTCCAGGCAAGAACACTGGAGTGGGTTGCCATTTCCTTCTCCAATGCATGAAAGTGAAAAGTGAAAGTGAAATCGCTCAGTCCTGTCTGATTCTTCTTGACCCCATGGACTGCAGCCCCCCAGGCTCCTCCGTCCATGGGATTTTCCAGGCAAGAATACTGGAGTGGGTTGCCATTGCCTTCTCCGGAAACACAGTAGAATAAAACTGTAAACTGTAGGTAAAAATGTAACTGTAGGTAAAACTGTTATTTTCTTGTTGAGAGACAGCAAAATGCTTCAGGCATACAGTGTTCAGATTCTTCTCGATGTTACTCTGGAAGTTATACCTTCTGTTCCTTTACAGAACCATTTAACTTTTCAGTTCACTGAATATATATTTACTGACAGTGTTTTTTCACTTTGTAAAGTTAAAACAAACAAACAAAATGCATCTCTGAGCTTTGGTGAACACACATGGCGAGCTGCCAGTCTAAAGTTCTCGAAAAATAAAAACAGCAAATAGAAGACATTGACTGCTAAAGCCCTTCTCAGTTACAGCAAGCGCTTCTTGAAAACTCAACAATGGTGCAACATTATGAACCATTTGTTCTAGAAAATTCAGTCAAGAGGATTACAGGGTAAGCTCTTTTGACATAATTTGGTGACTGGACTCCTAGCTTCCTTTGTGTATCCGTGGTCTGAGAAGCATGTTAGGAAACTGATAAAAATAGCTTCAGTTAAACTCCAGGCTTTCTCTTCCCTCAAGAAAAGCTTTCCTGCTCAGCACTGTTACTTGGTACTTAGAGGCTTCCTGTTCTCACTGGAAAATTGGAGTCAGTGCCTGAGGCAGCACCACACTAGCCTCCCGCCTCATGATCACATCAGACTGCAGGCTGAAACTGCTCTGTACCATTTCCTTTGTCTCCCCCTCTTTTCTGTAATCTTTTTGTTGTTGTTTCGTTGTTATGGGTAGTGACAGTTTCTGGTTTCTTTCGTTTATCAACGGTTTCCTTTACCACAGCCTCTATTCCTCCCACTGGAAGGTTGGCATGACTGGAAGCTGGAAGAAAAACCACAACTGAATAGCCTGGCACTTTCTTTAACAGTCATTTCCAACCACAGATTAATACTATTACTGGATTTGACTAACGGCTCTCAATCAGCCCAACTGTCATCACTTGAGAACATGTGAGCTGGTGGAAGTCAAAAAAGGAAAATATAAGCAAAGCCATATCATGGTTACAGCTTTAATGACTTCTCATCTTTGGGATCCAAAGACGCTTCTCTGAATATCCCCTTCTTGGTTCTCCTCAATCATCGGTATCGCATATGGATCCGGAGAATATGCAGACAGACCTCTGCTCGGACTGGCTGGGGGCTGACGTCAGCTGGTGAGAGTTGCCATGGGGACTGTCGAGCTTCTGAGGGCAGCCTGCTCAGCTGCAGTGGAGGGCGGGTGCGACCTGCACTTTGCCCTGTCACCTCTGGAAACTGCACTGGTTGCTGGTGTTCAAGGCTCTTAAGGACCCAGCGTCCAAGTCCAAATGAAGAGGCCCTTTTGGAGGTTCTGTGTTGATAACAGTGGTGCCTGATGCCAGCCTATCACCATGAGAAATGAGGTTTTTCTCTTCATCCCTGACCTTGACATAGCAGACTCCAGGTCTAGCGCAGGCGGTAGGGTTTATTTTTTATTTCATTTTTTTAATAAAAAACGTTTTGTTGGAATAAATTGGACTTATGATGTTGTGTTTGCCATCGGTGTACAGAATCTTGTTCAGTTATATCCATACCTATGTCGACTCATGTTTATCTATCTTTGGTCGTGCCGAGCCTTCATCGCCGCGGGCTTTCTCTGGTTGCAGGATTGGGGGCTAGTCTGCAGCTGCGGCTCACAGGCTTCCCCTGTTGTGGAGCACAGGCTCCAGCGCACGGGCTTAGCTGCTCCGCGGCGTGTGGAATCTTCCCGGGCCGGGGATCAAACTTGCGTCCCCGGTGTTGGCAGCGGGATTCTTATCCACTGTACCACCATGGAAGTCCGGGGTTTTCTGATAAAGACTAGAAGATGAGGGTCTGGTCTGTGAGTGGCTCAACTAAAATCAGGTTCTATCCCAACTTGGAGCGTTCTGAATTAACAAAAACCCCATCTGATAAGAGTGAAGGTTTTGCAAAACAGTGACCCCCAGCGTTTAGTTCTCACAGAACCTAACCTACAGAGAGATGAGGATTTGGATGGCTATTATTTTCTGATTCAACGACTTGGGTCCTACTCTCGTTGTTTCACACATTAATCCCAATCTTCTTCTTTAAAATGACTGAAAGCTGTGTGTTTAATACATCACTAGTGGGAAAATAAGGTAGAAAAGTCTTTCTGGAGGGTGATTTGGCTCCATATATCAAAGGCCATGGGGTTCTAAATGTTCTCTACTTCACTATTCCACTTCCAGGAATCAGTACTAAGGAAAAAAATCTTGGGAGTGCAGGAGAGTTATAAGAGCATATAGTACAACTTTGCTTTTAAAGGCTTGTGAATTTCATTCACTTAATAAATACTCAGTATGTGCCTAGTAATATTTAAATACAAGTAAATAAGATCATGATATATTTTTATGAGAAAAAAGGTTAAAAAAAGCATGAGCTCATTTTTATAAGACATTCAAAATATTATAACATTAGAAAAAAATTGAAAGACACTTGTTAAGTTACTAATAATGGTCAACTCTTGGTTACTGGCTTACGGTTTATTTTTCTTTCCCCTCTCGACTCATCTTAAAAAAATAAGTATTTTATAGAGAGCTATTTTGAGATCATATAAATTTCTCGATCTTTATCAAACAAATTCACTCAGAACGTTAGCACCCACTGATGCCTTTCTATCATTCTATTTGTATTAGTTGGCATTTATTGTAAGAAGGGCTTCCCAGGTGGCACTAGTGGTAAAGAATCTGCCTGCCAATGCAGAAGGCCCAAATGCCGTGGGTTCGATCCCAGGGTTGGGAAGATCCCCTGGGGTATGAAATGGCAACCTGCTCCAGTATTCTTGTCTGGAAAATTCTATGGAGAGAAAAGTCTGGCAGGCTACAGTCCATGGAACTGCAGTCAGACATAACTGAGCAACTGAGCACAATGTAAGAAAGAGCTTTCTCTTCTCTCCTGCCTTAAAGTATGGACTCATGGATTTTTGTTTTATTCAATGTATTGAATCCATTACTGTAATTATATATTTTAATGCCTCAGATTGTTTTAGAATTGTCTAGTGGTCTCTTTATGCTAGACTCTGTGCCCTTTTAACATATTACCAGCTTTTTTTTTTTAAAATTAGCATTTTCTTATTTTCTGAAACAGCAACATGCTCTCATTCAGTTCAGCTCAGTCGTGTCCAACTCTTTGTGACCCCGTGGACCGCAGCACGCCAGGCCCCCCTGTCCATCACCAACTCCCTGAGTCCACTCAAACCCATGTCCATTGAGTCGGTAACGCCATCCAACCATCTCATCCTCTGTCGTCCCCTTCTCCTCCCACCTTCAATCTTTCCCAACATCAGGGTCTTTTCAAATAAGCCAGCTCTTCACATCGGGTGGCCAAAGTATTGGAGTTTCAGCTTCAGCATTAGTCCTTCCAATGAATATTTAGGACTGATTTCCTTTAGGATGGACTAGGATCTCCTTGCAGTCTAAGGGACTCTCAAGAGTCTTCTCCAGCACCACAGTTCAGAAGCATCAGTTCTTCAGTGCTCAGCTTTCTTTATAGTGCAACTCTCACATCCATACACGACCACGGGAAAAACCATAGCTTTGACTAGACGGACCTTTGTTGGCAAAGTAACGTCTCTGCTTTTTAATATGCTTTGTAGGTTGGTTGTAACTTTTCTTCCAGGGAGCAAGTGTCTTCTAATTTCACAGCTGCAGTCACCATCTGCAGTGATTTTGAAGCCCCCCAAAATAAAGTCTGTCACTGTTTCCCCATCTATTTCCCATGAAGTGATGGGACCAGATTGCATGATCTTAGTTTTCTGAATGTTGAGCTTTAAGCCAACTTTTTCACTCTCCTCTTTCACTTTCATCAAGAGGCTTTTTAGCTCCTCTTCCCTTTCTGCCATAAGGGTGGTGTCATCTGCATATCTGAGGTTATTGATATTTCTCCCGGCAATCTTGATTCCAGCTTGTGCTGCCTCCAGCCCAGCATTTCTCATGATGTACTCTGCATATAAGTTAAATAAGCAGGGTGACATTATACAGCCTTGATATACTCCTTTCCCTATTTGGAACCAGTCTGCTATTCCATGTCCAGTTCTGTGTAATCCTGACCTGCATAAAGATTTCTCAAGAGGCAGGTCAGGTGGTCTGGTATTCTCATCTCTTGAATTTTCCACAGTTTATTGTGATCCACACAGTCAAAGGCTTTGGCATAGTCAATAAAGCAGAAATAGATGTTTTTCTGGAACTGTTTTGCTTTTTCAGTGATTCAGTGGATGTGGGCAATTTGATCTCTGGTTCCTCTGCCTTTGACCAGGGATCAAAGCTAATATCCAGCTTGAACATCTGGAAGTTCATGGTTCATGTACTGTTGAAGGCTGGCTTGGAGAATTTTGAGTATTACTTTACTAGCGTGTGAGATGAGTGCAACTGTGCGGTAGTTTGAGCATTCTTTGGCATTGCCTTTCTTTGGAACTGGAATGAAAACGGACCTTTTCCAGTCCTGTGGCCACTGCTGAGTTTTCCAAATTTGCTGGCATATGAGTGCAGCACTTTCACAGCCTCATCTTTAAGGATTTGAAATAGCTCAACTGGAATTCCATTACCTCCACTAGCTTGTTCACAGTAGACTTATCTTAAAGAGCTTCCCTGGTGGCTCAGACAACTACAGTCCAGGGGATCACAAAGAATCACAAGGATCACATGACTGAGTGACTAACATGCACACAGAGGCTTATCTTATATTCTTTACTCATATTTTAAAATATATTTTGCAAGAGCCATGTATTATTTTTGTTAAGTGAAAGAACACAACCAATAATGAAAGATTTATTTTCATGTCCAGATTGCTGACCCTACATGCTTGCAAAATATTAAAGCCAATGGGCTCCTCTTTTGAGTTCCAAGCGAGATAGGAGAGGGAAGTATCTGCCTTACAAATCAGTGTGAAAGGCAATTCTGTCCAATAAGATCATTAAATGAGGCTTCCCTGATGGCTCGGATGGTAAAGAATCCGTCTGCTGTGCAGGAGACCCAGGTTCGATCCTTAGGTTGGGGAGAACCGCTGAAGAAGGGAGTGGCTACTCACTCCAGTATTCTTGCCTGGAGAATTCCATGGACAGAGGAGC